>NC_137186.1:30812387-31417387 GCF_951804945.1 Podarcis cretensis
CTCACCTTCAACTGCGTATGATTGAAATTGCACGTCAAATGCTTGTAAAATGGGAGGTTATTGTATTGGATCAGGGCCTGGGCAAATGTTGCTGGACTACAACTCCCATCATCCCTAAGCATTGGCCATTCTGATGGGAATTGGAGTCCTACAACATCTGGAGAGCCTCACATTCTCCACTACCAACCTAAGGAAGTAAGAAAACTTGTAGTGTTGTCTTCCTTCCATTCCTATTGAAAGTTTCCCAGATTTGGGCCTTCAGCTGATTTTGGACTACAACTCCCATCATCCGTAACTAGCCAGGCCCAGTGGTCGGGGATGATGGGAATTGTAGTCCAAAATCAGCTGAAGGCCCAAGTTTGGGAAATCCTGTCCTAGATAATCCACCAGGGCCTCCAAAGCAGTTTCTGTTCTGAAGTGTGACAGGAATTGATCCCGGAGATCAGCTTTCTCCAGGAATACTTGGATTTGGGTTGCCACCCATGGATCACCCTATTAAAATGGAAAATGAAATACTGGATGACCGTCTAGTTTGATTTATTACGGCCATTGGCCCATATCGAAAACAATACATCAAAATTTATCCATAAATAATACAATTTAAACAGTATAAAATCCAAGTTAAAACACCCATATAAAACCAATTTTACTTCAATTAAGTAAACACTATACACAATAAACTCCCTCTATGTAAACCGCAATTCAAATCCCTCAGATTTTGGGAGATATGCGTCTTAGTTCTGGCACTTATTGATGGTTCTTAAGTTTAGCTAAGCTGTCAGAGTCATACAGTGATCCATTTCTCCTCTTTTGAAATAAGACATTAATCAGGTATCTAGCGACTGCAAGGGATCTACTTGTGTCTTCGTCGTTTAATAAGTATATTATTTGGGCTTCCTGAGGTCTGTCAGCAATTCTCGATAAATATGGGGCCAGAAACTTGGACCGTGAAGCCGAATGTAATGGACAACAGAAGATTATATGATATAACGATTCTATAGATCCACTTTTACAGTCACAGAGGAGTGAGATCTGTCCGTTGGAGAGTCTGTTACCCAACACATTTGATGGGAAAACATTAAATCTAGCCTTTATAATGGCATACCTGTGCATCACCACAGATAAGGTAGTTAAATAAGATGGAAGTTTCGTTGGAGGTGTTAAGCCAAGGTTTATCGGCGAACAGGTGCCACCACCTGTCGCAATATTAAATTGTAAATCCATCTCCTCTAATTTGTGAGTTATAATTCTCTTGGCAGAAATTAAATCCAATTTTAGTAATTCAGATGGAGATAGTCCTAAGGACACAAGTTTCCCATGTATTATTTTTGCCCAAGGGCTAGGGAAGTCATCTCTCCAGAGACACTGTATCAAGTGGAGATTTGGAAGTTTATGCCATAATGCCAACCAGTAACAGAGGATGCATTTCCATAATGTGGTTTCTAGAGATGTAACATTTAGTTCGAGTCGTATAGCAGTATTGCCTACACACCTGGGTAATTTTAGCAACCTTCTTAGAAGCTGGTTTTGGATTACCTCCAATTGGGTTAGATTTACAAAAGACCCCCACATTGGAATTGCATATGCTATTGTTGCAATCACCTTTGCCTTGAAAACTTTTAACACTGATGGAATATGGAAAGCCCCATCTGAAAAGAAAAAAACGTAGTAGCGCAAAGGAAAGGGCTTTAGCTCTATTTAATACATATGCAAGATGGACCTTCCAGCCCATGTTGTGTTGGAGAAGGACTCCCAAGTATTGAAATTTAAAGACTTGGTCAATGGCTTTTCCGTCTATTCTCCAGTTATAGGTTTTTCGACTCTTAGTGAAAATTAGGACTTTGGACTTTGGACTGGATGACCGTCTAATTTACTACATCCAAATACGTCCTCCCTCCTATAGTGATTAAGTGGTCCAAATGCAACTGTAATTTATTTTTCCTAAACGATGCTTGCCTTCTTTTATTCCCAGGACAAGATTAATCTCTGTTCAAAAAAAAATGTAACATGAGACATTCTTAATATCTACTGTTACCATTAGCTTGTCTTCTTCTTGTAGGAAATATGTCCTCTCGCAAAGGGCTGAATGGGGCATGTTCAGTGCATGAATACACTGGATCATTCATAGGACAAAGTGCCCGTTTCAAGATGACATCTGTCTGCGGCCATGTGATGACACTGGATTTTATAGGTATAGCATCACCTGTTGACTACTTCACACTTTTATTTGGTACTGTTGTTATTTGAGACCAAAGAAAGTAGGCAGGAATTTCTGCAGAGCTAACTGAAACGTTTAGGAAGCCGAACCCTGACACTTTCTGAAAAAAGCCAGCATACTACTGGCGTTTAGGGTGCGCATCCAGTTCAGAGGTTCAGCTTGCTAAAAACTTTCAGCAGTTTCTCAAGGATCAGTACATTACTAAAGCAGTATAAATCATAGTTTGCCTCCAGACCAGAATTAGAAACCACAGTATGAACAAAGTTCTTTCTTTTTAAAACAAACAAACAAAAAACCTTGTTTGGAGGCAAATAAGGATGGCAGTAACTACTGTTTGCCCAGTTCAGATGTCAAAACACACTATAGTTAGTGTTAACCAGGGTGCGATAGAGGGAATTGAGGATATGCAAGGGCAAGAAGGAGTGTGCGAGATGGAGGCACAACCCCAACAATCAGACCGTGGTTTTGCCTTGGTGTTTCCACTGGGGCATTGTGTGAGAATCAACCCTTAGATTGGAAGGCAAAAGTAGACAATGTTACCTGAGATATCACCTTTTATATACCTGCTTCAGAGAATATTACTGGTTGCCAGAGTGATCTTTTGTACTTGTCAGATAAAAAATACACGTACCTCTGAACTACATAAGCATCATCCTCTAAGACCATTTATTCTTTTGAGGGCCACTTTCCCTTGGGGGTAAGCAGTTGGGGGCCACATGCCGATGGTGTGTGGAACCATTCCCATATTTTTCCTCTTAACCTTCTCCCTATCCAGAGAGCTGCCAGGGAGGGATAAAGTTGTGCACGCCAGAGGTCCAAACCGATCTCTTGCAGAAATTTCTGGAAATTGCCTACTCCTGCTCTAAGGTTGTTGTTGTTGTTTAGTCGTTTAGTCGTGTCCGACTCTTCGTGACCCCATGGACCAGAGCACGCCAGGCACTCCTGTCTTCCACTGCCTCCCGCAGTTTGGTCAGACTCATGTTCGTAGCTTCGAGAACACTGTCCAACCATCTCGTCCTCTGTCGTCCCCTTCTCCTTGTGCCCTCCATCTTTCCCAACATCAGGGTCTTTTCCAGGGAGTCTTCTCTTCTCATGAGGTGGCCAAAGTCTTGGAGCCTCAGCTTCAGGATCTGTCCTTCCAGTGAGCACTCAGGGCTGATTTCCTTAAGAATGGAGAGGTTTGAACTTCTTGCAGTCCACTGGACTCTCAAGAGTCTCTTCCAGCACCATAATTCAAAAGCATCAATTCTTCAGCGATCAGCCTTCTTTATGGTCTATCTATCTAAGGTAGATAGCCACAAAAAGGCTTTGAAGATAATGAGACCTGTATTTCATTCTGTTGCCTTTCTCAGGAAAGTACAACAACTGGGATAAAGTGGACCCAGCTGAACTTTTCAGTAAGGCCCCTACAGAAAAGAAAGAAGCGAATCCCAAACTGAACATGGTGAAATTCTTACAGGTATTTGCTGTTCTGAGAGTTTTGTTTTGTTTTTAAAAAAACAAGCATTGCATTTGTCTTTGAACCATGCACATTTATTTATCTTGTTGTATGATACCCTGCGACACACCTGCCTTCTTTACACTAACTGGACCATGTGTATTTTAGGTGGAAGGGAGAGGTTGTGACTGTATTGTTCTGTGGTTGGACTGTGACAAGGAAGGTGAAAACATCTGTTTTGAGGTAGGATTCCTGTGCCCAATTTATATTCATTATTTAACTGCAACATTTTCGTTGGTATCTATGGATTTAAACAGTTTCTTTTATAGTTTGTAGAAAAAATCAGGTCTTCTAATCCAGAAAACTGGCAGGTATCCTGTCTGTTGTGAATTCATATAAACAATATTCATTTTTATATTTTACTGATAATGGTATGCCCCAATGTCTCTGCATTGACAGTAAACCATGGTTTATTATGGCATATAAATTGGTCCATTGTACTCCTTAAATCAGTATTATTATCTCCCTACTACAGATGGGGAGGCTAAGACTATGTTGGCAAAAGTTGCTTGAGTGAATTCATTGCAGATGAAATTGGATCCAGGGATTCCCTGATTTGTAACTGGGTTTCTTAGCTCATAGAGAAATAAATGGGCAAAGCATTTTTCCAGTCCAGAAATCTGCTAAAACCTATGTTGAAACCGGTAAATGTGAAAGGGTTGTTGTGTGAATTCTGCCAGACTTCCCTCTAGACTTGAAAGTGTAGAAATGGAGGACTAAGATACTCACATTTCTTGTTACGACCTGGCCTCCCTATTTTTCCAAAGACCTTTCTCATGCTACAGCAGCATTTTGAAGAATGGCGCCACAATCCACAAAGTGGATTGGTTTTCTGTGATAAAAGACCTAAATTTCTGGATGCACCTCTCTCAGGAACTTCTGTTGCGCAAGCTTCATTGAAATCAATGAAAGACTCACAGTCATGATCTTGAACAACTCCCATTTGTTTCCGTGGTGCTTGCAGAGGAAATGTTCCTAAGGTGTACCTATTGACTTCATAGGCAATTGAGAGTAGATGTGTCTAATTTACAGCGTTTTTACTTTAATTAAGAAGCATTCTCTGGTTTCATCTCATAGGTCCTGGATGCTACCGTTCCTGTTATGAATAAACCTCGTGGCAGTGAAAGGACTGTGTACAGAGCCAAGTTCAGTTCTATTACGGACACAGACATTTGCAATGCCATGAACAACTTAGGGGAACCTAACCACAATGAGGCTTTGTCAGTAGATGCCCGCCAGGAGCTGGATCTGAGAATTGGCTGTGCATTTACAAGGTATCCACACAGCATCCAGAGTGCCACAGTTTCCTCATGCCTGATGTACAAGGAAGATTATTTCACACTACGTTACTCAAAAAGAATCACACAATACCATTTATTGACTCAGTTAGCACTTAACACTAAGCCAAACCATGACTTAAGGCAGACATGTGAATGTGTGGGTTCCTGGAGGAGGGGTCACAGCTGCGTGGTCCTCCCCCAGTCCTGTCGCCATCACCCTACCTGGGGCTAAGCCCTGGTTTGGTTCAGCATGTTGTCTGAACTAAGGCTCATAGTCTGGAGTAAGGCATACCACAAACTCGGGTTTGGAGAGCATGCTAAACCAAACCATAGCTTAGTCCTTAGTAGTGTAGCTGGACTGGGGGAGGAATGCAGCAACCATTCTTTCCCCTGGGAACTCATATGTTCATGCTAACCCATGGTTTGGCTTAGCATTTATGTGTGAACTGGGTCATTCATTGTGCAGATGATGGCCACGAAAAAAAGAAGTGGTTTTAAAATGACACATTTTAAAATTATAAAATGTAAGAATCACATCCAGTAAATTTTGCATGTGACATTTACGTGCGAGATCACTGAAACACATTTTAGATGGTCATGATCTAACAATATTTCCTGAAATGTTAGATATATGTAGATCATTGGCGTTAAATAGGTTTCATTATCAGCATTGAAAACTAATAGCTTAACTTAATTTCTTTATCTTTCTCATAGGTTTCAGACAAAATACTTCCAGGGTAAATACGGCAATTTAGACAGCTCACTAATCTCCTTCGGACCCTGTCAAACGCCAACTCTAGGGTTTTGTGTGGAGCGACATGATAAAATCCAGTCTTTCAAGCCTGAAAATTACTGGGTGTTGCAAGCCAAGGTTAGTGATATAGAGATTCCTGTCTCCCTGAAACTAATTGTGATAATAACTGAATAAGAATTTGCTCCTGTCCACGCTATTAATATTAATTGCAAAAAAGAAAAGCTTAGTCCAGGTTTCAGAATTGTGTTAAAAGTTCACAGGATCAAGTTGTATCCAGTGGTAGCTTCTATTATCACAAGGCAGGGTCACCCGTTTTTACTAACTGCAGCCTTCTATGCCATCTTTGACCCAGACGGTCACCAAACCTTGAGGAACTGGTGACAGCCAGGTGTTCCACCTTACAGAAGAACTCGGCTAGCACAAATCCATGGTTCAATACAAGCCTTTAAAGTGGACCGTCTTTTCATGGAATATGCTTCAGGTTAGATATAAGGTCAGCTAAAGTAGCTGTAAGGAACCTTTGGCCATCCCGAGGTTACTGAACAACAACCCCCATCATCCCTAACCACTGGCCACGCTTGCTGTGGCTGATGGGAGTTGTAGTTAGGCTACATCTGGTTCTGCACACCTGAAGTAAAGGGCGTTACAGTGCAGCCACCATAGAAGTGGGGAAGCACAGGAATGCTGAGACAATACAGAGTACAGTGGTGCCTCGCAAGACGAAATTAATCCGTTCCGTGAGGCTCTTCGTATAGCGGTTTTTTCGTCTTGCGAAGCAAGCCCATTGACAGCTTAGCGAATTAGCTCTATTAGCGGTTTAGCGGCTTTTAGCGGATCAGCTGATAAGCGGCTTAGGGCTTAGGAAAAGGGGGGGAAAAGGGGAAAAACCCCGCAGGAACTCGCAAGACATTTTCGTCTTGCGAAGCAAGCCCATAGGGAAATTCGTTTTGCGAAGCGCCTCCAAAACGGAAAACCCTTTCGTCTAGCGGGATGCTTTCGTCCCCATAGACTGGGACTCTTTTAACAGGCTTTTTGACTTAGGCCTTGAAGCAGTGATGCTGGCGGCTGGGATGGAAACTAAACGCAAACAGTTTTGACTCCTTCTTGCCTAAGTTGCAGCAGCAATGCAGTTTCTTATGTCTCCTCAGTTCTTCCCACTTTTCAGAAAATTTGAATTTTGAAGTGTAACAAGCAAATCTCTCTTTAACTGAGATAGTTGCAAATGGGTTTGTGACTTAAATACAGGACAGTCTCGGTCCTGTATACCTGAAGGAGCATCTCCACCCCCATCGTTCTGCCTAGATGCCAAGGTCCAGCACCAAGGGCCTTCTGGCGGTTCCCTCACTGCGAGAAGCCAAGTTACAGGGAACCAGGCAGAGGGCTTTCTCAGTAGTGGCGCCCGCCCTGTGGAATGCCCTCCCACCAGATGTCAAGGAAATAAACAACCACCTGACTTTTAGAAGATATCTGAAGGCAGCCCTGTTTAGGGAAGTTTTTAATGTTCATTGCTGTATTGTGTTTTTGATATTCTTTTGGGAGCAGCCCAGAGTGGCTGGGGAATAAATTTATTATTATTATTATTATTATTATTAGAAAAAGAAGAAGAAATGAAAGAACAAATTCATTGGTTTCAAAGGGGCTGTATCATGAATCACAAACAAATTGTAGGCCGCCTTGGCAGGAAAGCAGTGTACAACTCTAGTGAATGAATTAAATTGAAAACTGGATCTTTGTCTTGGTAGTGTGCCTTCACAAACTAGTTTTGTCTGCTGTTAGTCTTGGGAGTTTGGCATGTCACAGCGTGCTGCTAAGGGCAGCATCTTAGAATAAGCCACCTCAGTGGTTCATTTTGGCTTTTCCGTTATGTCAGTTACAGAACAGGTTACTGCTGGAGAAGAATGGAAAATACTTTAGCTTTTCTGTTTATTTTCTTCCTGCCAGGTTAGCCATGAAAAAGACTGCTGTCTGACACTCGAGTGGGACAGAGTGAGGGTGTTTGACAGGGAAATTGCTCAGATGTTCCTAAACATAACAAAGGTTGCGAAAGAAGCGAAGGTAAGGCTATGAGAACGTTGTAAAGTAAAGGTAAAGGGACCCCTGACCATTAGGTTCAGTCGTGGCCAACTCTGGGGTAATGACGCTCATCTCGCTTTATTGGCCGAGGGAGCCGGCGTACAGCTTCCGGGTCATGTGGCTAGCATGACTAAGCCGCTTCTGGCGAACCAGAGCAGCGCACGGAAATGCCGATTACCTTCCCGCCGACGCGGTACCTATTTATCTACTTGCACTTTGACGTGATTTCAAACTGCTAGGTTGGCAGGAGCAGGGACCAAACAATGGGAGCTCACCTCGTCGCGGGGATTCGAACCGCAGACCTTCTGATCGGCAAGTCCTAGACTCTGTGGTTTAACTCACAGCGCCATCCGCATCCTGAGAACGTTGTACACGGGCTGAATTCTGGTTTCAGAACTCCTGTTGTTTCAGTGTTAAAAGTTCAACTAATTCCTTGCATCTTCTCTCATGGTGTATCAGGGTCTCCAACCTCTGGAGGCCAGAGATCTCGCTCACAGAATATAAAAGAAGGAGGGTGTCTTATCCTGGCATCCAATGAAATGTGGGCATGTTTAAGAGGGTGTGTTAAATGTAGGAGAGGAATTGCTCAGGAAGAGCAAACAGTCGTCTGTGCATTGTGGATTTTGCTGGGGACATTTACCGAGACCTTTAACATGCACACTAGCATCCGCAGGCACCACTTTGGCAACTCCTGGCAAACTGTTTTCAGTTACTGTATGGTACCTAAAGTGTTGGAACTAAAAGTACAGTGGTACCTCGGGTTAAGTACTTAATTCGTTCTGGAGGTCTGTTCTTAACCTGAAACTGCTGCTGCCACGCTGCCAGAGCACGATTTCTGTTCTCATCCTGAAGCAAAGTTCTTAACCCGAGGTAATATTTCTGGGTTAGCGGAATCTTTAACCTGAAGCGTATGTAACCTGAAGTGTATGTAATCCGAGGTACCACTGTATTGTACCTTGGCTCCCGAACGCCTTGGGAGTCAAACATTTTGGCTCCCAAATGATCAAAAACTGGAAGTGAGTGTTCTGGTTTTCGAATGTTCTTTCAGAAGCTGAATGTCCGACGGGGCTTCCACGGCTTCTGATTGGCTGCAGGAGCTTCCTGCAGCCAATCAGAAGCCGCGCTTTGGAAGTCGAGCGGACTTCCGGAATGGATTCTGTTCGACTTCCGAGGTACAACTGTACAATAGAAACATGTTGCTAGCTTCCTCATCTCCATACTAAATTGGTGAGAGAGAAATTTAGCTCACAATTCTTTACCAATGTGCCTGAAAGTAAGCCTAATTGCACCTAATGAGTAGGCATGTATAGGACCATGTTATTGGTTGGCTTTCCCTTCTGCTTCCCCCTCATATCTCACCAAGGGACTTATTTCTGTGTTGTAGATCGAGTCTGTGAGTAAGAAGGAGAAGGCTAAGCAGAGACCTCTGGCTCTGAATACTGTAGAGATGTTAAGAGTTGCCAGCTCTGCATTGGGTAAGTATGTGGTCCAGTGGTATCCATCTTGTTTAGCTCACAGCTCAGAGACTTGGGCCATTGCCGCAGTGCTTTGCCTGCAGAAAATCCCGGGTTCAGTCTCTCACAGCACCTGATGCCTGATGCTAACCGGAGACTTTGGAGAGTGAGTTCCAGTTGGAACAGACAGCACTTGGCCAACTGGACAAGTAATCTTATCTGGTATGGGGCTGCTCTCTACATTCCGAATTGTTGTTGTTGTTGTTGTTTAGTCATTTAGTCGTGTCCGACTCTTCGTGACCCCATGGACCAGAGTACACCAGGCACTCCTGTCTTCCACTGCCTCCCGCAGTTTGATCAAACTCATGTTGGTATCTTCGAGAACACTGTCCAACTATCTTGTCCTCTGTCGTCCCCTTCTCCTTGTGCCCTCCACCTTTCCCAACATCAGGGTCTTTTCCAGGGAGTCTTCTCTTCTCATGAGGTGGCCAAAGTATTGGAGCCTCAGCTTCACAATCTGTCCTTCCAGTGAGCACTCAGGGCTGATTTCCTTCAGAATGGAGAGGTTTGATCTTTTTGCAGTCCATGGGACTCTCAAGAGTCTCCTCCCGCACCATAATTCAAAAGCATCAATTCTTCGGCAATCAGCCTTCTTTATGGTCCAGCTGTCACTTCCATACATCACTAACTGGGAAAACCATAGCCTTTACTATACGGACCTTTCCGAATTGTGAAAAAGATTAAATCTGGAAAAAGTCTTGTGACTCTAAACATTTGGTTATTAAATAAGATAATTGACTTTTTGATTAAAAAAAATATGTAAATATTTTGTTTCTAGGAATGGGACCACAGCATGCCATGCAAATAGCTGAACGGCTTTATACACAAGGCTATATCAGTTATCCTCGAACAGAAACTACGCACTATCCAGAGAACTTTGATCTGAAGGGCTCTTTGAGGCAGCAAGCTAATAATCCTTACTGGGCTGAAACAGTAAGTTGTTTATATATATATATAGCTTCTATTTATTTGAAAAAGCATTGTGAAGAAAATGGCACCTTTTGCAAACTGCTACGCAAATACAGTGGTGCCTCGCAAGATGAAAAGAATCCGTTCTGTGATTCTCTTCATCTAGCGTTTTTTTTGTCTTGCAAAGCAAGCCCATTGACGGATTAGCGCTATTAGCGGCTTTTAGCGGCTTAGCGGATCAGCTGATAAGCGGCTTAGCGGCTTAGGGAAAGGGGGGGAAAGGGGGGAAAACCCGCAGGAACTCGCAAGACATTTTCGTCTTGCGAAGCAAGCCCATAGGGAAATTCGTTTTGCGAAGCGCCTCCAAAACGGAAAACCCTTTCGTCTAGCGGGTTTTCCGTCTTGCGAGGCGTTCGTCTTGCGGGGCACCACTGTAATGAGAAATATAAAGGGCATGATGCAGCCACAGTTGAGCTCTCCTAAATACCATTGCTTTCAGTGAGGTTTTTTTTTAAAGCAGATGCTTAAATGTTTCCCACCGAAATGAGTGGAAGATCACCAAACCTTAGACCGATTATGGTCATGAATAAAAATCTGTGTTCATAACGTACATATGCTTTCTTTTGGTTTCCCCCCTAGGTAAAAGCATTACTGTCAGAAGGTATTAACAAACCAAGGAAGGGTCATGATGCTGGTGACCATCCCCCAATAACACCAATGAGAACTGCCACAGAAGCAGAACTAGGTGACTGATTATTCAGAAGTCTAAATATCTAAAGGCTGGTTACCATTTTTTAGACCTCGTGGAAATTGCTGGGCCTGCAAGCAGTTATTTACCTGGGGGAAGGGGAGGGCATGGCCTCATAATACAGTAAAGTTGACTTGAAAGTATTTTTCTTAGCAGTTATTCGTAAGGCTTAAATTTTCTCTCAAATACTTTTTTTTAGTATGTTTATGAGCGTGAATGACGCCAGTTGTTAGTCTCAATTATTTGGGCTACACACTGAAAGTTAAGGTAAAGTTAAAGGTACCCCTGACTATAAGGTCCAGTCACAGATGACTCGGGGGTTGCGCTTTCATCTTGCTCTATAGGCCCAGGGAGCCGGCGTTTGTCCGCAGACAGCTTCCAGGTCATGTTGCCAGCATGACTAAGCCGGTTCTGATGAACCAGAGCAGCACATGGAAATGCCATTTAGCTTCCTGCTGGAGCGGTACCTATTTATCTACTTGCGCTGGCGTGCTTTCGAACTGCTAGGTTGGGAGGAGCAGGGACTGAGCAACGGGAGCTCACCCTGTCGCGGGGATTCGGACCGTCAACCTTCTGATCGGCAAGCCCTAGGCTCTGTGGTTTAGACCACAACACCACCCATGTCCCCAGAGTTAAGATAGTACCTTTTAAAATGGTAAAGCAGTCCTTTTTCTAGAACTTTTTTTAAAAAAATTATTTATTTTGTTTTCCAAATTAAAATTTTACAGTCACATTATCCAATTTACAACATAAAAAATAAGATTCCAAGGAATCTCTTTGACTAATCATTTCCTCTTGCATCCTTTATGATAATCCAAATCTTTTACCTCTCCATTGTGTCCAAAATTCACCATTAGACTACAGGTGATATTACAATCCTACTAACAATTTTAACTGTTTGTAATGGTTTTTAAGATAAGTTATAAATTTCCCCCAATCCTTATTAAAATGTTGGTCTTCCTGATTTCAGATTCTCCTGGTCATTTTGGCCATTTCAGCATAATCCCATCAACTTGATCTGCCATTCTTCTCTGGTGGGGACTTTATCTTCTCCTTTTTCTAGAACTTAAGCAGTCATCGTTGGTCTCACTTGTATTCCTTCCTGCTAAAGCAACCTATTTTGCATGCAGAATATTCCAAGTTCAATCCCTGCCGTGTCCTGATTTGGCTGAGAAAGACTCTTTAAAACCCTTGAGAGCCCATTCTGTCAGTCAGCGTTGACACCACTGGGTACATGAACCATTAGCCTGACTCAATATAAGACAACCCTGTGTTTCTTACATCTTAACTGAGAAGCCATAAAAATGAAAGATTGGTATTGAGAGTGAACCTTCCTTAGTGAAAGGGGGAAATTAAGTGGGAATCTTAACCTCAGTGACTTAGGAGTATGCCCCACTGAATTCTTTAGGACTTACTTCTGAGTAGACATTGTTGGGATTGTGCTGTTAAACTTATTTTGGCGCAGAATCATAATGGATATGGAGGCATAAGGATTTAAAGAAATGTACATGAATAAGTTAGTATCTCTCCCCCCCCCTTTAGAATTTGCCTTTCCTCCTGTTCTTCTAAAGTGGTTTGCAAACTGGAGTGAAAAATATCTGTATTTCTAGGTGGTGATGGATGGAGATTATATGAATACATTACAAGGCATTTCATTGCCACTGTCAGTGCTGACTGCAAATACCTCCAAACCACCATTGCTTGCAGCATTGGTCCTGAACGTTTTACCTGTATAGGAAAGACTGTTATTTCACCAGGTAAGGAAGGAGTAAAGGAATGTTCATGTCTCATTCTCCATATATTACTCAATTCAGTCATATTTTTAATCCTTCTGTGCATTTGTGTTTATTGCTCACACTGTGAGGCGTTCCCAAAGTAAAGGAAGGATTAAACTCTGATTAATAAGAATGCACACAGAGGCTTGAACCAGCAAGACTCTGGGAAGGGTGCATATAATAGTCTCTCCCTTATTCACAAAAGATGAGTGTTCATAAGAACCAATCAGATTTCTTCTGAGCATTTCAACAAACCCCACGTGGGGACAAAGTTAAACTACCAAAACTAATTAAGCACACATATTTCTGGGGTAAACAAAACAGAACTACAAAGGAGTGCATTTGGCAACCCCTGAGGTCATAAACAATCAATACACATGATAAGAAGGATGGCCAGGAAGACAGCGATCATTATCAGCTTCAGGTGAGACCTGTTTCCTGGCCCTAAGATTAACATCCTAAGATTAACATATCAGAAAAGCTACATCAAAGAAACTTGCCCACTATCTTTATGGCCCAAGATGCATGCCTGGCAAAGCAACTGGGCTGTGTGTGTGACTTGTCAAGCAAGAGAAATGGACAGTAGAGGAAATGGCCAGAGATGCAGAGGGTTGTGGGATTTGATCAGAAATTATTGTCAACGTATCAAACTCAGTCAACACAATGCATTCATCATGGACACAATGGCTTGATGCATATTTTATAATTCCTCATAGTAATCCCACCTGACCCCACACTCTGGATATTTGCACTCCTACAACACAGAAAGTATGTAAGACCAAATATCACGCTAGCCTCCCTATAGGGTTGTTGAGAACCACTGGTTTTACCTTTATAAGTTACGATATCACCTCTGTGTGTAAATTTATATATCACTTAGTATTTCTGCTGCATGGGTTATTTTGTTGGGTAAAGTTTCTGAGCTAATGAGCAAGACTTATCTTCAATCTATATCTCAAAATTCTCCCATTGGTACCATTTGCTGAAATCTAACCGCACCAGAACCCAATATTTGCAGACACTTACCTTTGCCTCCCTGAGAACTGCTTTTACAGCTCTCAAACAATGCCCGCACCCGTCTTAGATGGAAGATACAGGAAAGTTCCAAGGCATTTAAGATACTGTTTTTGTGGGGTAGATGAAGTAGAAGATCTTCCCCATTACATACTCCATTGTCAGCTCTATGAAAATCCCAGAAAGAGATTTTTGGAACAGATATTGGCACCGCTACAGGGACAGAACCCTAAAGTGAAAATATGTTGGCTATTATCTGACTGCTTGTCACATATAAAACAGTTACAGTGGTGCCTCGCAAGACGAAATTAATCCGTTCCGCGAGTCTCTTCGTCTTGCGAAGCACGGCTATTAGCGGCTTAGCGGCTATTAACGGCTTAGCAGCTATTAGCGGCTTAGTGGCTATTAACGGCTTAGCGGCTTTAAGAAAAAGGAAACAAACTCGCAAGACATTTCGTCTTGCGAAGCAAGCCCATAGGGAAATTTGTCTTGCGGAACGACTCAAAAAACGGAAAACTCTTTCGTCTAGCAAGTTTTTCATCTTGCGAGGCATTCGTCTTGCGGGGCACCACTGTATTTGCAAAAGCCACTAAAAGTCTTTGTGCTAGTCACATAAAAGACAAATCTGTAAATTGTGCAGGGGACTCATTAGTTTGATTTATTGTAAATGGTTGCTTATTTCTGGATCTTTTAAAATAGGTTTTATTGGATTTGCTGGTTTTGTAACTGGATTTGTAATGGCTTTTAGTCTAGTACAATAAATGATTGATTGATTGAGTTTCTGTGCCTTTGGAAAATGAAGTCAGTGAGACTTTCTAGTATCTTTGGTATACAAGTTTTTTTTAAAAAAAAACAACATCAACAAACACCACTGGAGTCTTTACAGACACCATGTACCATCTTTGCATACTTGTCCCCCTGTATTAGAAGATAACATTTAATACTTTCTTGCCCAAAATTGGTGTTACAGCCATACCTTGGAAGTCGAACAGAATCCATTCTGGAAGTCCATTTGACTTCCAAAAGGTTCAGAAACCAAATCACAGCTTATGATTGGCTGCAGGAAGCTCCTGCAGCCAATCAGAATCCGAGGAAGCCCCGTTAGATGTTTGACTTCTAAAAATAGTTCGCAAACCGTAACAGTCACTTCCGGGTTTGCAATGTTTGGGAGCCAAAACGTTTGGGAACTAAGCTGTTTGAAAACCAAGGTACGACTGTATGATCGAATACATCTCACTGGGTTTTCAAAACGTACTTAACTGGGGGTCTGTCTGATGTCAGAGCCAGATGGGAACCAACCAGTTAACCTCTAGCCAGAGGCCGGTTGAGATGTGGAATTTTTAGAAAGCAACAATCCTGATTAATCAGAATTTTAACTTTGCTACAGGTTTCACTGAGATTATGCCCTGGCAGAGCATTCCGCCAGAAGAGAGTCTCCCCATCTGTGAGAGAGGCACAGTCTTCCCTATCAGTGAAGTTCAGCTGCTGGAGAAACAAACTAATCCTCCTGACTATCTGACTGAAGCAGAGCTCATTACTCTGATGGAAAAACATGGCATTGGTAGGAAACGGAAGGGAACAGATCACTTTCTTTCATCTAATAATGAACTGGCGTTTCTTCAAATATTGGCAAAATGCCGTTGGTGGTGGCAGTCTTGCTCTGTGGTGGAAAGTGTGGAAGATGTCTGTGTTGGAATACTAATATCATGCTCACATAATATACTTTTTTTCTTTTTTTTCTTTTTCCTAAAATCCTGAGGTTCATCTGGAGTCATGTGCAAAATGGTGGTTCAAAGCGGCAGACTTAGGGTGCTAGTCACCCCAGGTTTTCAGACCCACTGAAATGAACTTCATGACAGCCATTAAAAAGCAAACTTACCATAAAGCTGTGGGGCATTATCTTGTGGGAGATGACTCCAGGAGGAATTAAACTTGGTATTTTTAACGAGGGATATAGAACGCAGTACAGTGGTGCCTTGGGTTACGTACTTAATTCGTTCTGGAGGTCCGTACTTAAGCTGAAACTGTTCTTAACCTGAAGCACCACTTTAGCTAATGGGGCCTCCTGCTGCTGCTGCGCCACCAGAGCACGATCTCAATCTGAAGCAAAGTTCTTAACCCGAGGCACTATTTCTGGGTTAGCAGAGTCTGTAACCTGAAGTGTATGTAACCTGAAGCATATGTAACCCGAGGTACCACTGTACGTTAAAACGTAATTTGGTGTTCAGGAACGAGAACTCTGAACTCAAAATCCCCAGCTTTGTGTTTGCGACCACTTCATTTCTTCGATTGTCGAGTTTTTGTTACTGTTTTGTAAAAGCTTTCCCTCTTATTTTGGCCACTGCTTTGTGTCTACACAGCCACTTTTTCTTTTAAGGAGCAGGAGACTTGAACTCGTGCGCCAAAGGAGAGCAAATATTTAGAAAAGTGGTGTGTATACACAAAGAAGGAATGGACATGCAGCCTTCCGTTTTGGAACTTGGAAAGTCTGAGGGAATAGAACAACAGATAAAAAGTGGATAAAGAGATTGAGGCTGCAATCCTTTGCACACTTTACTTAGAAGTTCAGTGGAACTTCAGAATGGCTATCTATAGGAATGCACTGTGAGCTACAGATCAAGTCACCGGTTTGAATGTTGCCTCTGCTATGAACTCACTTGGTGGTCTTAGGCAAACCGCTCTCTCTCTGTCTCCTTGCAATATGGGAGATAATACAGTGGTACCTCAGGTTACATACGCTTCAGGTTACAGACTCCGCTAACCCAGAAATAGTGCTTCAGGTTAAGAACTTTGCTTCAGGATGAGAACAGAAATCGTGCTCCGGAGGTGCAGCAGCAGCAGGAGGCCCCATTAGCCAAAGTGGTGCTTCAGATTAAGAACAGTTTCAGGTTAAGAACGGACCCCTGGAACGAATTAAGTACTTAACCTGAGGTACCACTGTAATATTATTTAATATTAACCTTACAGGGTTACATCTTGATAATGCACATGAGCTACTTTGAACTCTTTTAAAGTGCACTACAAATGCTAAGTGGTGTTATTATCATCACTGCTATCAGGAACGGATGCCAGCATTCCAGTGCATATCAACAACATCTGCCAGCGCAACTATGTGACGGTAGAGAGCGGCCGCAGACTGAAACCTACAAACCTGGGCATTGTTCTCGTGCACGGCTACTATAAAATAGGTTGGTTTGTGGCTGCTTTTCTGTACAATTTTCACAACTCTGGAGATCCTAGCTTCCATAGTGCCGAGGCAGTTGTAGGGCAGTGCCACCAGTTCTCATGCAGCCAAGGAGGACACCTTCTCAAAATCTGCAAAGCTCTTGTCCACCTTTGAGAAAGAGGCATGAGGGCTCTAGGATCCAGAATGCGGCAGCTAGACTGGTGACTGGGAGTGGCTGCCGAGACCATATAACACCAGTCCTGAAAGACCTACATTGACTCCCAGTACGTTTCTGAGCACAATTCAAAGTGTTGGTGCTGACCTTTAAAGCCCTAAACGGCCTCAGCCCAGTATACCTGAAGGAGCGTCTCCACTCCCATCAGCCCGGACACTGAGGTCCAGCTCTGAGGTCCTTCTGGTAGTTCCCTTGCTGCGAGAAGCAAAGTTACAGGGAACCAGACAGAGGGCCTTCTCGGTGATGGCGCCCACCCTGTGGAACGCCCTCCTATCAGATGTCAAGGAAATATACAACTATCTGACTTTTAGGAGACATCTGAAGGCAGCCCTGTTTAGGGAAGTTTTTAATGTTTGATATTTTAACGTGTTTTTAATATTCTGCTGGGAGCCATCCAGAGTGACTGGGGAGGCCCGGCCAGATGGGCAGGGTGTAAGTAATAAATAATAATAATAATAATAATAATAATAATAATAATTATTATTATTATTATTATTATTATTATTATTATTACCGCTACTAGTAGTAGTAGTAGTAGTACTGCTACTACTATTATTATAGGACTCTCATGCCTCCTTCACAAAGCCTGGCACTTCTTACCTGGCTTTGGGAAGGCGGGGAGAGGGCTGGAGAGGGTGCCAAATTTTAGCCTCGCATAGGGTGCCATATCACCAAGGTCTGCCCCTGTATAGGGACAAGAGTCCAGCCAAAGGAAAAGTTTATTTTTAAAATGCCGTTTAAAAAACCTCTCTACATAATAACATTGCTGGGGGATATAGTCCATCAGATGCAAACATGTCTGAACATGGATACAAGTGTTAGCAAATGCTTTTAGACATTCGGTGCAGTCCACCGACATCTCCTGCACAATAAACGAGAATTGCCCCCAGGGAACAGTATGCTTTTGCACAGATTATTTGAATTGGGCTCATAGCAGGGAAGATCCTGGCAGACTGACCTCTCTGTACACCCAGCTTGAATATTTGTTCTACCTCCGGTTTTGCTCTTAGATGCAGAGCTCATTCTCCCCACAATCCGCAGCGCTGTAGAGAAACAACTCAACCTTATCGCCCAAGGTAAAGCAAATTATCACCAGGTCCTAGAGCACACCCTGGATATCTTCAAAAGGAAGTTTCACTACTTTGTTGATTCAATTGCCGGTAAGGGTTTTTCCACTCTCAAATCTATTTACCCATGCGTGTTGAAATCAGGAAGCAAACAGAGCATACAGTTGACATTTCTGTGACTTGTTATTTTTTTTTTTGTGGCAGGCATGGATGAATTGATGGAAGTGTCCTTCTCACCGCTCGCTGCCACAGGCAAGCCCCTTTCCCGCTGTGGAAAATGCCATCGTTTTATGAAGTATATTCAGGTAATCTAGAATTTAAATTTATTCAAGAGTCAGAGTTGCGGGGGGCAGTGTTTTGTATGTATGTTGTTAAATTTAATGTATGTATGTTGGGACGTGGGTGGCACTGTGGTCTAAACCACAGAGCCTAGGGCTTGCTGATCGGAAGATCGGTGGTTCGAATCCTCGCAACAGGGTGAGCTCCCGCTGCTCTGTCCCAGCTGCTGCCAACCTAGCAGTTCAAAAGCACGTCAAAGTGCAAGTAGATAAATAGGTATCAACGCTCTACCCCCTGCATTCTGGAACAGCTGAACTGCCCAGAAACTTTTCAAAAGCAGTCTCAAGGCAAAATACTCGATAACAGGATTTTGTAAGCAGCAGGTGAGACCTGCAAGGTCAATGACATTTGATTTAGGCTTTACCCCTTGCCAAATGAAGAGATCTTTTGAGTAAGATGACAAGAGGAAAAGCCATCATCTTTCTTAATGTGTTTTCCTTAAATCTTTGTAGGCAAAGCCGAGCCGTCTGCACTGCTCTCACTGCGACGAGACCTACAGCCTTCCTCAGAATGGGGTCATCAAACTCTACAAAGAGTTGCGATGCCCACTGGATGACTTTGAACTGGTGCTGTGGTCCTCTGGGTCGAGAGGGAAGAGCTACCCGCTGTGTCCTTACTGTTACAACCATCCCCCTTTCAGGGACATGAAAAAAGGTTAGATTTTCTACAGTGAAAGATACATCGGCTTGGTCCTTTTTGTGACACGTTTTTAAATAATAGTCTTTCACAATGTTTTAAGAAGAAACTGCTGCAGGTTTCATTCTGACAGCTCTAGAGAACATACTTGAAAAACCATATTTTGGGTCTTAGGATCACTACTGATGACCAGAATTTAACTAAAGGGAATGTGGCCGCAAGTCACCCCTATGCTTAAAATTGTATCAGAATTGTGTATACATATGTTTACTTGTAAGGGACGCAGGTGGCGCTGTGGGTTAAAGCCTCAGCGCCTAGGGCTTGCCGATCGAAAGGTCGGCGGTTCGAATCCCTGCGGCGGGGTGCGCTCCCGCTGCTCGGTCCCAGCGCCTGCCAACCTAGCAGTTCGAAAGCACCTCCGGGTGCAAGTAGATAAATAGGGACCGCTTACCAGCGGGAAGGTAAACGGCGTTTCCGTGTGCGGCTCTGGCTCGCCAGAGCAGCGATGTCACGCTGGCCACGTGACCCGGAAGTGTCTCCGGACAGCGCTGGCCCCTGGCCTCTTAAGTGAGATGGGCGCACAACCCCAGAGTCTGTCAAGACTGGCCCGTACGGGCAGGGGTACCTTTACCTTTACCTTTATGTTTACTTGTAAGTCAGTCAAGGGCATATACTACTACTACTATTAGATTTCTGACTTTTGTTATTATTTAGTTAGTTATTTAGTTAGTTGCTTTATCTTGCCCAAGGCACACCAAAGCAACTTACAACCAAATCTATATGTATATATGCTTCTGAGAGTACAGTTTCACTTATAGGAATTAACCGCTTAGGAGCATTCTCATGAGTCAAATCTGTAGGGATTTTAAAAAGATTTTCCACAGTTAGTAAACGAAAGCTTAGATGGACTCTGCTGTCCATAAAGTGTGATCTGTTTTCTACTTGCTGGGCAGACGAAAACACTCTTTCCTCCCTGTAGAAGAATGCTAAATCCAGCCATGATTGATCTTCATCTCATACACCGGGCTTTTAGGCATTTATATGGCCATAAGTGCATCACAAACCACAGAATATATGCTCTAATGCAGGGTTGGGGAACCTTGGACTAGGGGGGCAAATAGTGTCCTCCACACACATCCACCCAGTCCTCAGAATCCAGTCCACACATTCACTCTGGACAACATCTCTCACCACCCGTCCTCTCAGAGGCACTCCATCCCTACTTTTCTCAAACTTCTGCTGTTGTTTAAAACTGTCATAGCTTCCTCTCGGTGTTACTCTACCCCCACTTTATTCAAACCTCTGAGGCTGTTTAAAACATCCACTTCTTTTCCTTTTAGCATCTCTCCCTTCTTGCTATACTCTCACTTCTCCCTCTTCCACTCTCAGCTGCCTCACATGAGAGATGGAGAATGCAGAGCCCTCAAATATTCCATAGTACTTTACTCAAACTTCTCCCTTTATTTAAAACCACCACTTTTTGCCTCTCAGTGGCCTCCCTTCTCCTTCCCATGCCACGGCCACTGCAGTTGTGCAACCTGCCTTCACTTTTGCTCCTCTACCCCAAAATCCAGGATTACAATGTTGCCCTACAAACCCTACTATTGGAGCTACATGATGACATCCTTAGGTTTTTATTATAGAGAGAGAAAGTGAGAAATCCAGCTTGTACAATGAGAATAAAGATGCAAAGCATGTGTAAGCTTTCAGAGCTGCCTAACTCGCGTAATTTGGAATTTGAAAGGTTAGGTTACACAAATTATTGGTTCCAGTAGCACCTTAAAGACCAACTAAGTTAGTTCTTGGTATGAGCTTTCGTGTGCATGCACACTTCTTCAGATACACTGAAACAGAAGTCACCAGACCCTTCTATATAGTGAGAAGGTGGGGAGGGGTATTACTCAGAAGGGTGGTGGGATTGGGTGATTGGCAGATAGCTGTGATGAGCCTGTTGACGACTCTTAACGACTGCAATAGGTCTTACAGGAAAAAGCAAGGGGTGAGAAGGTGAAAAATGTCTTTGTCATGTATAATGAGATAAGAATCCAATGTCTTTGTTCAGACCAGGTCTCTCCATGGTTTTAAGTTTGGTAATAAGTTGCAATTCAGCAGCGAAGCTTCTCACCCCTTGCTTTTTCCTGTAAGACCTATTGCAGTCGTTAAGAGTCGTCAACAGGCTCATCACAGCTATCTGCCAATCACCCAATCCCACCACCCTTCTGAGTAATACCCCTCCCCACCTTCTCACTATATAGAAGGGTCTGGTGACTTCTGTTTCAGTGTATCTGAAGAAGTGTGCATGCACACGAAAGCTCATACCAAGAACTAACTTAGTTGGTCTTTAAGGTGCTACTGGAAGGAATTTTTTTATTTTGTTTTGACTATGGCAGACCAACACGGCTACCTATCTGTAACTGGAACAAATTATTGGGTAAGAGTTGTTTTGCAGAACTCTGGGTGCAGTTATTTCCCCTCTCTCATACAGAAGGGGCAAGGATGTGAGCTGCAAAGGTCCCTCACAGTCTTTGTCACTCCTTTTCCTCCAGGAATGGGCTGTAATGAATGCACCCACCCCACGTGCCAGCACTCCCTGAACATGCTTGGAATCGGGCAGTGCGTGGAGTGTGAGAACGGGGTCCTGGTGCTTGACCCAACCTCGGGGCCCAAGTGGAAGATGGCCTGCAACAAATGCAACGTGGTCGTGCACTTCTTTGAAAACGCCCACAAGGTACGGGTGTCGGCCGAGACCTGCGAGTCGTGTGACGCCGCACTGGTGGACGTGGATTTCAATAAAGCCAAGTCCCCCCTTCCTGGCAATGAGACGCAGCACTCTGGCTGCGTGTTCTGCGACCCCGTCTTCCAAGACCTGGTTGAACTGAAGCATGCGGCGATGAAGCACCCCATGCATCGCGGAGGGCAGGGGAAACGGCAGGGCCGGGGAAGAGGAAAAGGCAGGAGGCCTGGAGGGAGGCCGAATCCGAGGAAACCCAAAGACAAGATGGCTGCTCTGGCTGCTTATTTTGTATAATGACCCACTGAGCAATAAAATGCCATACAATGTCTGTGTCGCAGTTTACTTTGCCAGCACCTCGTAAGCACTGTAGAGCATGTCTTTGTGTTGCACCTGTAACAGGAAAGACTATAACAGTTGGGGAGTTTTCATTTGGGGAGAAAGGAGGTGTGAGGGATAAGGCGAGGAGGGAGAGGAGGTGGCCGTTGGCTGCCCCGTTCTGCCTAAGTAGGGCTCATCCTGTTGGGAGTCATTCGCAGCCCAGCTGCTGGCCATGGCCAAGGCCAGAAGGTGCAGAAAGTGATAGTGCAGCCCATCAACCTCATTTTCAGATACCTACAGAATAGGTCCAGAATTCAGGTGTGGCTGTATGAACAGGTGAACATGAGGATAGAAGGCTGTATTATTGGATTTGATGAATGTATGAACTTGGTTCTGGATGATGCTGAGGAGTTTCACTCCAAGACAAAATCAAGGAAACAGCTGAGTCGAATCATGTTAAAAGGAGACAATATTCCTCTTCTACAGAGTGTTTCTAACTAGAAATGGCTATTGAGTCTGTTTTGCTTATTAGTTTAATCTTTAAACCTATAGAAGAATATATGCAGTGGTTTATCACTCCCAATTCTACCATTAGTGTCTGAAGAGTGAAGAATGAAGCCAGTTACTTAATTTGTGCTTGCATAATTCTCAATAACTTTGGTGTTGAATTGTAGTCCTTTATAAATAAAACTTTTTGTTAGTAAAAAAAAAAAAATTAGGGAGAAGGAACATGGTAAGAGGTCTATAAAATTTGTGCAGGATGTTGAGAAAATGGGCAGAGGAGGTTTTATACCTCAATGCAAAGGTAATCAAATGAAACTGATAGATTGGGGATTTCAAAACAGATGAAAGGAAGAACTTCACAGGTCGTGCAATGTACAGGACTCGCTGCCACATGATTTGGTGATGGCCAGTAGCTTGGATGGCTCTAAAAAGGAGGTTAGACAAATTTGCGGAATAGTGTGCCAATGGTTGTTAGTCATGATGGGATGTTATCCAGTGTTCTTTGTGGATGGATCAAATGCAACAGTTGCACTAGCGGAAACTTGTTGCATAGCAGATGGCCGAGTGGGAAATATACCACTAAGTGGCTGTAACTTAGCACTGCATTGCATACAGCTGTACAGATTTCCAGGTTCAGAAACAGTAGTCCTATTAAGTACCAGAAACCAGGGAGCACAACAAGTTTTAATGTATTTTTAACCTTCTGTTGGAAGCCGCCCAGAGTGTCTGAGGCAATCCAGCCAGATGGGCGGGGTAGATATTATTATTATTAGTATTACAGGGGGAAACTATTCCCTCCATGGCCTGCTTGTGAGCTTCAGATGCAAGAAATGTGATGCAGAACTAGATAGCTTCTTGCTCAGACCCAGCGGAGGTATTCTTAAAGTCTGGTTATTCTCACTTTAAATGTTTGCTCTTCATTGCATCGGCAGTTCCTGAGGTTGGGTGCATGAACAATTTTAAAATACAACGTTCAGAGTAAAACACATGCAAATATTCACAATGCCCAGCAAAACAACAATGGACAATAGATTCCGCTGTTTAGGCCCAACAAACAAATGTGTATTCAGCGGGTGCCGAAAACTCACCAAGATCAACGCCAGTCGTATATCGGAGGGGAGAGACTCCCATGCTGGTGCAGCCAACGAGAAGGCGTAATGTGCTTTAGGTAGATTTAACACTACTAGGAGGGGCTTCCCCACAGATCTTAACACTTGGGCAGGTCTGTATGGGAGAAGGCGCTCCTTCACTTATGTTCGTAAAAGGCCTTTCGTTCCCCACTTAGTTTGCAGTCTTGCACCCAGGCTTTCTAAAAAATTCCCCATAGGAAGTTCATAGGCTTCGCTTCAGCAGCCTGAGAAACATTTTCTCTTGTTTCTTCATATAATTGCTTTTCTTTTCATTTTCTATTACAGTAAGCCCATGCGCCTAAAGCCAAAACCGCGTAACGTCAAAACACATTGGGTGCAATGGTGGGTGGGATTGCCATAGTTATTTTCCTGGAACTCCCCCTTTCCACCCCCTTTTTAATTTTAATTTTTTGCCTCAACACATAAAGCTAAATGTGCACAATGCACATACATTGTGGGTTTACTACCTACAAAAACCAGTAGCAACAGGAAAGAAGAGATTTTCCCAGAGGTTAAAATCTGTAATATGACCTATATGTCTTGCTCAGTGTGTCATTGAGGCTTTAACAAGCTCATTTTTTGTTTCCTACTCTAATAACAAATTGTACATTTTGGACAAAAGTTTCTCTTTGTTTTGTAAAAGTTCTTTTTCGAATTGTGAGCTTTGGTCCAGAAAACCATTATTTCTATCTTAATTTAAACATTTCATGTAACTGATGGTATTGTAACCAATCCGTAACAAGGCTCCTTACATTTTCCATTACTTTAAATTTGGGTTCCACCCCCCCCTGTAAAGTACAGCAATTCCCTGTAGATTGCCCACTGTCTATCCATATTAACTCTCTTATTAGGTGCTCTGTAGAGCAGAGAAAAGGTACCGTATTTTTCGCTCTATAGGACGCACCGGACCATAGGAGGGGGAGAACAGGGGGGGGGGTGGAATTCTCCCCCTCTCTGCTCAGCGCCCCTTCAGTGAAGCGGCAGGAGAAACAGAGCCCCTTCCATTTCTCTTCCCGCTTCGCTGAAGGGGCGCTACACAGAGAGGGAAAACTCTGCAGTGCCTCTCCAGCAAAGCGAAGCCTGGAGAGCAAGAGGGATCGGTGTGCACCGGCCCCTCCAGCTCTCCAGGCTTCAGGCGGCTATCCGCAAGCCTTCTGAGTGCAGCGAGAACTCCCGCTGCTCTCCGAAGGCTTGCGGATAGCTGCCTGAAGCCCCCAGAGCGCAGCGCGAACTGCCGCTCCGCTCAGGGGATTTCAGGCAGCCTTGCCTCCGCTCCCGGAGCTGGGGGCGGGGAAAGCCCGAGCTTCCCCCGACCCCAGCCCCCAGAACAGGTCGGGGAGCGGTGGTCCCTTCTCCCTCCTGGGGAAAAGCCCGCAAGAGCCACACGAAGCTTGTGTGCGGCTCTTGGGGGCTTTTCCTGCCGGCCTCCCCCCTGCATTCGCTCCATAGGACGCACAGACTTTCCCCCTTAGTTTTTAAGAGGGAAAAAGTGTGTCCTGTGGAGCGAAAAATACGGTAACCTGTGACCCTGGACTCCCCACACCCATCGATTCCAGAAGCTGAGGACAATAGGAGTCAGGAGTTTGTTCCATTTGGAATTTTTAAATTTGTTTTATTATTGTAATAGTTTTGGCTGTTTTTTACGGCGGTGTATTCTGCTGCTGTGGGACGCAGGTGGCGCTGTGGGTTAAAGCCTCAGCGCCTAGGGCTTGCCGATCGAAAGGTCGGCGGTTCGAATCCCTGCGGCGGGGTGCGCTCCCGCTGCTCGGTCCCAGCGCCTGCCAACCTAGCAGTTCGAAAGCACCTCCGGGTGCAAGTAGATAAATAGGGACCGCTTACCAGCGGGAAGGTAAACGGCGTTTCCGTGTGCGGCTCTGGCTCGCCAGAGCAGCGATGTCACGCTGGCCACGTGACCTGGAAGTGTCTCCGGACAGCGCTGGCCCCCGGCCTCTTGAGTGAGATGGGCGCACAACCCCAGAGTCTGTCAAGACTGGCCCGTACGGGCAGGGGTACCTTTACCTTTACCTTTATTCTGTTGCTGTAACCCACTCTGGGATTATACAGTGAGGCGCTGATAGAAATCTTCTGAACAAACAAAACGTTTCTGCTGTAAAAGACAAGGAGACAGATTTATCAAGAAGCCACCAGAGGGAGAATTGGTAGTGTTCTTTCTTGTTTTCCTTCAGCTATGCCAGTTGTGTCAAGCACTAAATAAATAACCTTGGATATGTAGCAATTGAGAGTGGATTTAGAGCGTATACTGCATTTTCTAAGTCATTATGCCTGTAAGGGCAGGTTTCCTGTTTACCATCGCTATGTCTTTGGCTGGCAACAGCCTGGGGTGATGGAATGCCTGCCACACTGTTGTTATTGTTCATGTGAATTAGTTGGCCGGCTGATAGGGCCAATCCTGATGCCATTACTAATCCAGAATGCGGCAGCTAGACTGGTGACTGGGAGCGGCTGCTGAGACCACATAACTCTGGTCTTGAAAGACCTACATTGGCTCCCAGTACGTTTCTGAGCACAATTCAAAGTGTTGGTGCTGACCTTTAAAGCCCTAAACGGCCTCGGCCCAGTATACCTGAAGGAGCATCTCCACCTCCATCATTCTGCCCGGACACTGAGGTCCAGCGCCAAGGGCTTCCTGGCGGTTCCCTCACTGCGAGAAGTGAGGTTTCAGGGAACCAGACAGAGGGCCTTTTCGGAGGTGGCGCCCACCCTGTGGAACACCCTCCCACCAGATGTCAAAGAGAACAACAACTACCAAACTTTTAGAAGACATCTGAAGGCAGCCTTGTTTAGGGAAGCTTTTAATGTTTGATGTCTTACTGTATTTTAATATTTGGTTGGTAGCCACCCACAGTGGCTGGGGAAGCCCAGCCAGATGGGCAGGATATAAATAAATAAAATTATTATTATTATTATTATTATTATTATTATTATTATTATTATTATTATTACTGTGCCTCCATGCTATCCAGGAGCAGCTGTGAGCATGCCAGGCATTGCTCATTTCAGTGGGCAGATGTCTCTGTGCATGCATTGTGTTTATTTGCTTGTGTGTGTGTGTGCATGCACATGCATATGTACACACAGAGAGAACCAAAGCAACAGAAATATCAGTATCGTTTCTGTTTTAGTCACTGCCCCTACACTGTTGATTGTTATTTACCACCTGCCCTTCCAAAAAAGGCTACTGCGTGCAATAAAGTCGACGCTCCTATACCTACTTACCTGGGAGTAAGCCCCCTTAAATTCGGTGGGACTCCTTCACAAACCAATGGCACTGGAAATCTGTTTTATGTTTTCAGATAAACATGGGGTGGGATGGGCAGAAGGGACACGTTTTCCAGCCACAACAGGGAATTAAATGTGCCTAGACCTTCACTGTACTAAAGCTGAGGCAATTCTAATCTGTTTTGGCATTTTAACTTTTGCATGCTGTGATTTTTTTCTTGATTTTATCGTTTTGTCTCCTGTAAACAGCTTTGAGGTGTGTGTTTTTTTAACCAAAGGAAATCAAGCAGTGTGCAAATTTCATGATGATGATGATAATGATAATGATTACCCTACATCTGGCTGGGCTGCTTGCAGCACATATAAAAAAATAGTAAAACGTCAAACACAAAAAACTCCCTGATACAGGGCTGCCTTTCAGATATCTTCTAAAAGTTGTGTCGTTATTTTCTTGACATCAGATGGGAGGGCACCCCATACCAACAACAACAACTACTACTACTACTACTAATAATAATAATTTTATTATGTATACCCCGCCCATCTAGCAGGGTTAATCCTCAGCCACTCTGGGCGGCTTACAGCACATATAAAAACATAGTAAAACCTCAAACATTAAAAAAAACACAACTTCCCGAATACAGGGCTGCCTTCAGATGTCTTCTAAAAGTTGTGTAGTTCTTTATTTCCTTGACATCTGATGGGAGGGTGCCCAACAATAACAACTAATAATAATAATAATAATAATAATTTTATTATGTATAATAATAAACGTTGTGTAGTTCTTTATTTCCTTGACATCTGATGGGAGGGCGCCCAACAACAGCAAATTATTATTATTATTAATATTATTATTATTATTACTTTATTAAGTATAATAATAAACGTTGTGTGGTTCTTTATTTCCTTGACATCTGATGGGAGGGCGCCCAACAACAGCAAATTATTATTATTATTATTATTACTTTATTAAGTATAATAATAAACGTGTGGTTCTTTATTTCCTTGACATCTGATGGGAGGGCGCCCAACAACAGCAAATTATTATTATTATTATTATTATTATTATTATTACTTTAGTAAGTATAATAATAAACGTTGTGTAGTTCTTTATTTCCTTGACATCTGATGGGAGGGCGCCCAACAACAGCAAATTATTATTATTATTATTATTATTATTATTACTTTATTAAGTATAATAATAAAAGTTGTGTGGTTCTTTATTTCCTTGACATCTGATGGGAGGGCGCCCAACAACAGCAAATTATTATTATTATTATTATTATTATTATTATTATTACTTTATTAAGTATAATAATAAACGTTGTGTGGTTCTTTATTTCCTTGACATCTGATGGGAGGGCGCCCAACAACAGCAAATTATTATTATTATTATTATTATTATTATTATTATTACTTTAGTAAGTATAATAATAAACGTTGTGTAGTTCTTTATTTCCTTGACATCTGATGGGAGGGCGCCCAACAACAGCAAATTATTATTATTATTATTATTATTATTATTATTATTACTTTATTAAGTATAATAATAAACGTTGTGTGGTTCTTTATTTCCTTGACATCTGATAGGAGGGCGCCCAACAACAGCAAATAATATTAATAATAATAATAATAATAATAATAATAATAATAATAATAATTACTTTATTAAGTATAATAATAAACGTTGTGTGGTTCTTTATTTCCTTGACATCTGGTAGGAGGGCGCCCAACAACAGCAAATAATAATAATAATAATAATAATAATTATTACTTTATTAAGTATAATAATAAACGTTGTGTGGTTCTTTATTTCCTTGACATCTGATGGGAGGGCGCCCAACAACAGCAAATAATAATAATAATAATAATAATAATTATTATTATTATTATTATTACTTTATTAAGTATAATAATAAACGTTGTGTGGTTCTTTATTTCCTTGACATCTGATGGGAGGGCGCCCAACAACAGCATTATTATTATTATTATTATTATTATTATTATTATTATTATTATTATTATTATCATTATTATTATTATTATTATTATCATTACTTTATTAAGTATAATAATAAACGTTGTGTGGTTCTTTCTTTCCTTGACATCTGGTAGGAGGGCGTTCCATGATGATGATGCTGACGGCCGCCGCTGCCCCGCTGCCCCGCAGCCCTTTCCCCGCCGCCGCCGCCCGGCCCTGACAGGAGCCGTTTCCAGGCGGGGCCGGCGCCGCCACTCCGCTTCCCTTCGGGGGTCAGAAGGCAGGGGAGGCGGGGAGAGGAGGAGGCGGAGGCGGAGGCGGAGGCCGGGCCGCGCGGCGGAGTCCGCCTCCCTCCAGTCAGGCAGCTCGCGGGAAGCGCTCGGCTGCTCGCTCGCGCGTGGAGGCCATGGCGTGGCCGGAGGCGGCGCGGGGCTTCGTGGGGACCCTCCTGAGGGACTTCCCGAGGCCGCTGGGCCCGGACGACGCGCCGCCCTGGAGCCCGGCGCCGGGCCGCCTGGGGTCCCTCAGCCAGGCCGAAGCGCCGGCGGAGCTGGCCGAGTTGGCCCGGACCTTCTTGGGCAGCAGGTAGGGGCCGGAGAGAGAGAGGCCGCGGGGGGAGCCGGAGGAGGGGGCGCGGGCGGCGCGGCGGAAAGTTGCGCCCGGGGCGAAAACGGGGCACGGAGTTGGGAGAGCGAAGCTAGGGCTGGGTCATGCAGAGCGGGCAGGGAGCGGGAGGTGCACACGTGTGTGTGTGTGTGTGTGTGTGTGTGGATTGTGGGGTCACTAGTGCAAAGGTGAGGCAGCAGCATGAGTACATATGGATTGTGGGCTCACAAGTGCAAGGGTGAAAGTGTCTCAAATGCACAAGGATTGTGGGCTCACGAGTGCAAGGGTGAAAGTGTCTCAAATGCACAAGGATTGTGGGCTCACGAGTGCAAGGGTGAAAGTGTCTCAAATGCACAAGGATTGTGGGCTCACGAGTGCAAGGGTGAAAGTGTCTCAAATGCATATGGATTGTGGAGTCAATAATGTGAGTGAGGTCATGTTTTGAGTGCATATGGGCTCCTTGGGGAGGAAGGGTGGGGTATAAATTCATTTTATAATAATAATACGTAGCACAGTCCCCGTGCCAGTGCATTTTGTGCCCTAGGCAAGGCTAAGTACTTACACGCACACGCACACACAAACCCGATTGATAACCTCAGTTTTCAAAAACAGATGTGGAAGTGATAAAATTCTTCAAAATATAACATAAAGGTAAAATAATGTCAGAAATGTATATGAAATAACAAAAACTCATGTATATTAAACTTTGCCCTCTGAAGGTCAGTACTGCACCCCCTGAAGTCTGCAGCCTAGGCAGCTGCGTAGTTTGCCTAATGATAACAGCAGCCCTCTAGGTAGGAAGAGTGGACTTACTAAAGGAGGACAAGGGCGCATTATTCGTGCATGTGTGAGGTGGCACCGTGAATGCACAGATAGGAAGGGTTGACTTATTCAGGCAAGTGTATAGACTGTGGAGAGCATCATCAATAGTGCAGGTGTGTGGAGGCTGTATCTGAATGTATGGATGGAGTCATAGGGTGTGCTTGTGGGGTTATTAGTGTATGTGGGGGAAGGAGGGGATTATTGGTGATTATATGAAAGAGTGGGTGCAATTTTTTCAAAAAGACTGTTTCAAAAAGAATGGGCTGCCTTGGGAATTGAACAGTGCCTGCTAACAGTACAGGCAAGGCCTACAAATGGACTGCAAATCCTATTGTACCGGTAATTGTTTTTATGGAAATAAGCAGTTCTGAGCTTACTACTGCTGCAGTGGGCTGGGTAACTCACAGGTGCTGCTTTGAGCACAAGGAGGGCAAGACACAGTTTTAACAACTAACACTTCTGCATTTAATGGAGGTTAAGTGAACTAGAGGGGCACAGGTGGCGCTGTGGGTTAAACCACAGAGCCTAGGACTTGCCGATCAGGAGGTTGGCGGTTCGAATCCCCGCGACGGAGTGAGCTCCCGTTGTTCGGTCCCTGCTCCTGCCAACCTAGCAGTTCAAAAGCACGTCAAAGTGCAAGTAGATAATTAGGTACCACTCCGGCGGGAAGGTAAACGGCGTTTCCGTGCACTGCTCTGGTTCGCCAGAAGCGGCTTAGTCATGCTGGCCACATAACGCGGAAGAGCGCCGCAACCCAAGAGTCGGCCATGACTGGACCTAATGGTCAGGGGTCCCTTTACCTTTACCTTAAGTGAACTACGCACAAAGTGAACTAGGCATCCAGTTTTTTTTTCGTTTTTCAAGTTAAATACAGGACTAGACAAACTTGGCGGTTTTGAAGTTTTTAGCCCATTTTCTAGGGAGTTGGAAAATTATCTGATACAAAGTGAAAATTAGATTACTTCACCTAGGAATTTTTTTTTTTTTTGGGGGGGGGAGTGAATCAAGAAAACCCGCACTGCTGGGTGAACCACAAGCTAAATTCATGAGTGCAGCTTGAAGAGGAATTTGGAGTGGTGTGCCCCACCCAGTAATGTTTGGACTACTGACTTCAAATGTTATTCTGAAAATGGCAAAGCATTGCTTTTCTACTTAACTCTCAAAGGTATGAAATGTATTCTCGCATGTACTAAAATATGTTGGGAGCTTTGTGTGTGTGCAAATACCTGCTGCGGTAACAGTAGGTGGTTTGAACAGAACCGGGGAGGAATGGGTAGAAAAAGCACCTACCTATATCGACCAGAACTGTGCAAATGTGAATCTTATAGAAGAGTCACAAAGCAACATTTATTTGGCTTTTGAGAGGTTCGGCTGGGCCATTGTGGAGCTGTTGTGGTTTTGGAGCTCTGTTGTTCAGATACACAATTATTTGCATTTGATTGCCACGCATTAGGAATTTTGGGGCAAGGTGTCATCAGTACACTGATGACACACAGCTCTGCTTCTCCATAGCATCTGAGTTAGGTGAGGCTGTGCACAAGCTGGACCATTGTCTGGGCACAGAGATGGAGACTGTGGGTTGGTAGTTCCTGCATCCTGGAAACTTGACCTCTTATGGATGGGGTTGCACTCCCTCTGAAAGAACAGGTTCAGCGTTTGGGGTGCTCCTGGGTCCATCTTTGTCACTGAAGCTCAGTTGGCCTGAGTGGCTAGGAGTGCCTTTTACCAGCTACAGGTGGTTTGTCATCTACATTCGTTCTGCAACAGGAATGGTCTGGCCACAGTGATCCATTCACTGGTAACCTCAAGACTCCATTATTGAAGTGAGCGCACTCTACACGGGGCTACTTTTCGGTTCCAGCAGTTGCAAAACACTGCAACTAGACTGTTGAAGGGGACAGACTCATAGCTGTCAACGTTTTCCTTTTTTAAAGGGAAATTCCCTTATTCCGAATAGGATTCCTCGCAAGAAAAGGGAAACGTTGACAGCTGTGGACAGACTACTGCCAGCACATAACTCCATTACTCTAAAGTATGCACTGGCAGCCCATATGCGACTGGGCCTGGTTCAAGTTTCTTGCATTTATTTACAAGGCCTTTAACAACTGGGCCCAGAGTAGCTCAAGGACTGCCTAATTCAGTGGTGTCCAAACTTTTTTCAAAGAGGGCCAGATTTGATGAAGTGAAGGGCCATGAGGGCTGACCAAAGGGCCAACCTTTTTTTAGGATTGAAGTTTTAGGGTTTTTTGGATTTTACCACAGGAACAGGATTAAACCAACCAGTGGGCCAGGTTAGGCCCCCGAAATGGACTTTGGACATGCCTGGCCTAATCCATTATATCACTGCCTGATCACTGAGGTCTTTGGGGAAGTCACTATTAGTGGTCCCCCATGGCACGGATGCAGAGCTCAGATCTACCAGGAGCCAAATTTTATGGAAATCATTTCCAGTTGAGGTTGGACAGGCCCCCTCCCTGAATTTTTAGATTTATTTTTATTCAAAGCAGGCATTTTAATTGAAGTTTGATTTTATAGTTTCAATCAATATTTATATTTGTACAGTGGTACCTTGGTTTAAGAACAGCTTAGTTTATGAACAACTTGGATTAAGAACGCTGCAAACCCGGAAGTAGGTGTTTTGGTTTGTGAACTTTGCCTTGGAAGCAGAACATGTTGAGTGTGTTCCATTTGTAAATTGAGTCCCCCACTGCTATGGGAAAGCACACCTTGGTTTAAGCACGCTTTGGTTTAAGAACGGACTTCTGGAATGGATTAAGTTCATAAGCCAAGGTACCACTGTATAGTATCTTTGTAAATCAGGCATAGGCAAACTTGGCCCTCCAGATGTTTTGGGACTACAACTCCCATGATCCCTAGCTAACAGGACCAGTGGTCAGGGAATTGTAGTCCCAAAACATCTGGAGGGCTGAATTTGCCTATGCCTGTTGTAAATGAATCGGAGACTAGTGTGGTTAAGGAGTAGATAAATGGTTGTTGTTTAAAACACATCCCAGTGCAGAAAAGACAGCAATGTCTCGATGTTGGGAAGAGGAGAGTAGGGGTTCTTAAGTGATGAATTGTTACTTTGCTTAAAATAACAATTTTACCAAGTTTTAACCATGCAAATAGGCGAATGTGTGCAATTTTCTGAATACTATTATTATTAATAGCTCTTTCAAATTACGTCTGAAGAACTGTCCTAAATGCAGACATGGTTCCACCTTGGTTATATTTGTTGCAACTAAGCTGTAGCATGACAGCTCGAAAAGTATCTGTTCAGTGGTTCTGAATTAGCAATTTTGTGGTTCAGAGTCGGCTGGTATGTCTGCTTTAGTAAACTCATTTCTCAATGGTAGACAAAATGTTGCTAGACTGTGCATTAAAAATGTGTTTCCCTTAGGACACGGTCCACACTTCATTTAAAGCATTTTTGACCTGCTCTTCAACTGGAGTGAGGGGGAAGGCTTTGGAAATGCTTAAAATACCAACAATAAGACAGTCCTTGCCCTCAGGTTTACAGATACAGTATAAAAGGAAAAGAGATTAGGGAGTGAAGAGGAAAACAGCAAACCCACTGCTATAGCCTGACAGAATGACTGATCCTAGATCACTCATTGGTGCTTAGACAGTCTCTGGCAAGGGATGCCTCCCACTAGGATTTGGGATTGTTTTTGGCCATGCTTCTCTTCCCAGTCCCCAGCTCTAAGCTATATGGGGAGGTGAACCTCCAGAAGTTGGAGATGGGAGCAGTGGTTTAACTGTGCACCATGAGGTTAGTAGTGCACCATGAGGTTACGGAAAAGACCCTGTTCTGTTGTGATAGATTTCAGTTGGCCATGAAAGCCAGCTAAAATGTCTGGACCTTGTGAAAACATCTTGAAATAAATAAATTAAGACCCCTCCCCGCCCGCAAAGTGCAACACATTGTTGTAAAGCTTGGGCTGTGTCTCATCCTTCCTGACACTCTTTATGTTAATGCAAGGAGGAGCTGAACAGTAGCTGCATATTTTGCATTCCTGCCCTGGAGCTAGAGCTTGTTATAGAACCTCTGTGAGGCTCAAAATTACTTATATCCCCAAGATTCCAAAACTGCCAAGACTTTTCCCAACTTTTTTTTTTTTTATTCCTTTTCGACCACAAGAATTCTCAGGGAGGGAGTCTCCAACTCTTCCACCCAACAGAACCTGGCTGCCTGAGACTTTGTACTCTTGCTGTTTCTGTGGGTAAGAAATGTATGTAATTGGAGTAAAATTGCTCCCGAGAGGTGGGTTTGAAAGAACAACTGTTAATGGCTTGACCAGATTTGTTTTGGCATTTTACAAGTATGCTTGAACTGTTGCACTGGGATGTTCTGCAAAAGGGGACTCACCCGTAGAACTTTCATTGAGAATTTTGGCCAAGAGATTAATCTCATCACACACACACACACACACACACACACACACACACACACACACGAACCCCACCATCCTTATATTGCCCCCAAACCAACAGATTAACAGACAACTAACCAATTTATAGTAATCTCCTAACCTGTTAGCAACTCCTGCCTCAGTGCTTACCCTGGTGATGGGCAGCCTGTTATATTGGTCTGCAACTCCTTTACCATTAACCACGCAGGTTTGGGCTGATGGGAGTTGTAGTCCAACAACACTGGGAAGACCACAACCCAGTTACCCATTCCTAGCTTAGATAGATACTGACTGAGATATTCTAGCTAGCAATGCTGTTTACACGTCCCTAATAATTCACTGAACTTGGCAGAGCTTACTTCTGAGTAAGCATGCACACAATGGTTTACTCATTCCAGGTGCCTGTAGGCTTGGCAGGCTTACTAGGTGGCAAAAGAGAGAAGCAGACTGAACACGCTCGTAAATTATTTGCAAGCCAACCCGAATATGATAATGATACACCCAATTAATGGATGGGTACAAAAGACTTGGGACGCGGGTGGCGCTGTGGGTTAAACCACAGAGCCTAGGTCTTGCCAATCAGAAGGTTGGCAGTTCAAATCCCCGCGACGGGGTGAGCGCTCGTTGCTCGGTCCCAGCTCCTGCCAACCTAGCAGTTCGAAAGCACGTCAAAGTGCAAGTAGATAAATAGGTACCGCTCCGGCGGGAAGGTAAACGGCGTTTCCGTGCGCTGCTCTGGTTCGCCAGAAGCGGCTTAGTCATGCTGGCCACATGACCTGGAAGCTGCACACCGGCTCCCTCGGCCAGTAAAATGAGATGAGTGCTGCAACCCCAGAGTCAGCCACAACTGGACCTAATGGTCAGGGGTCCCTTTACATTTACCTTTACAAAAGACTTGGGATCAGGGCCCATAGTTTAAGAATTCCAGCTCAAATTAAATCCTGAAAATGACCCTTCTCTTGTTTTGGGAGGTGGGAATCCTACCATGTGAACCTAGCTCAGACTTGTAAAAATAACTTCAATAGCCTTCCTTCCTTCCTCTTTTTTTACTAGCCTGCTTGGGGCTGGCAGAAAAGGGACAGAGAGCACCATTCTCCTTGAAGCAACCCCCTTGCTTTTCTGCTAGGTGCAGCGGAGGGGTGGAGAAGTCCAGCCTTCAACTGTGTACACAACATGTTAAAAGTACATTTAAAGCACATGGCTTCCCCCAAAGAATCATGGTCGTTGTAGTTTACCCCTCACAGAGTTTCAGTTCCCAGCTCCCTTAACAAACTATAGTTCCCAGGATTCTTTGAGAGGGGTCACTTGCTTTAAAAAGCGTGCATATGCAGCCTTCGCCTGCCAGCCTGCTCAGTCGCCTGCATGGAATTGCTTCTCAGATATGGCTGTCCGTCTACTGCCTTAAATGCACGCCTGCCCAGCTAGAGCTTGTTATATTATATGTTATGTTACCCAGGTGAAGGGCAAACCATGAGATAACTGAATTCTGTTTTACCACTAGGAAATAGCAGTTTGCCTTCTGAAAGCACAGATATATTCATGGCTGCCCCTGCAAATCTTTCCTCTCCCATTAATGGAGCTGCTTCAAAAAAAAAACAAAACAAAACAAACCCTCATCCGTTCAGCATTATTCCTTTTGATGTGCAGTGTGGCAGCCACATTCCCTACGCTCACCACAAGCAACAGTTGACCATTTTGTGACCCTTTCCCCTTCTTATTCCTCCTGCCCCACTATTTTTGTTTGCTTCTTCCAAATCTGTTCATTCTCCCTTTGCAACACTGCTGTGCACTCTTTCTCCTTATGTGAAAGAAAATGGCAACCACGAGTCTGTAAGTGGTGATGTACACAGCATACATTTAAAGCACCGCTCCCAAAGTGTCTTGGGAACTTTAGTTTGTCAATGGCACTGGGAATTGTAGCTCTATGAGGAAACTACCAGTTCCCAGGATTCTTGAGGGGGGTGTACTTTAAATGTACTGTGCGTCTGCAACCGTAGCTTTCTGCAACAATGCTATTGATTTCTCATGTACTATCACTATCATGCTCATGTACACACTAGTCCTGCGACTAGCACAATTGCTCCTGAAGAAGTATGCATGCACACAAAAGCTCATACCAATAACTAACTTAGTTGGTCTCTAAGGTGCTACTGGAAGGAATTTTTTTATTTTGTTTTGACTATGGCAGACCAACACGGCTACCTACCTTTAACAATTGCTCCTGTTAAGAATAAAATATGACTTAATGCTAGGCCAGGGTTTTTTTTTTGGGGGGGAGGGGTGTTTGTTCACCTAGCTCTCCACTTTGCTTTTTCCGAACAGGAAGCAAAGTATTGTTCATGCCAAAAGATGCAGTTTGTATCCTGCAGGAAATTCTGGGAGGGAAGAAGGATGCTATTGTTGACATCAGTTTCCAGCACAGAATCCAGTTGCTTTGAGAAAGAGAATAACAGGAAGTGCCTCGAATTAGCTCATAATAACTGAAAACAATCCCCTTGCAAGCATGCATAGAATGGGCAGAAGTCCTTCCAATGTAAACTGGATCTTATATGTGTGAATCCTAAAAATGAAATACATAGATAAGAGTATAGTACAGAATAAGTTGCTATGAGTTGTACTACTCTGGGGTGAACTGTGGGTTTGGTTCACTTTTTTTTTTTTTTTTGGCACAGCCAAAAGAAGTTAAAATGTATGAAAAGATTATTACTCTTCATTATACAAATCTGGCAGTATTTACTTAATAGGAACAGTATTGTTACCTTGTATTTCCATCATCCCTTCCTCCAAATGCTGAACAAAAAACCACCACCACCATAATAATTTTATTACAGTGGTGCCTCGAAAGACGAAAAGAATTCATTCCGTGAGTCTCTTCGTCTAGCGGTTTTTTCGTCTTGCGAAGCAACCCTATTAGCGGATTAGTGGATTAGCGCTATTAGCGGTTTAGCGGCTTTTAGCGGATCAGCTGATAAGCGGATCAGCTGATAAGCGGCTTAGCGGCTTTGGAAAAGGGGAAAAACCCCCGCAGGAACTCACAAGACATTTTCGTCTTGCGAAGCAAGCCCATAGGGAAATTCGTTTTGCGAAGCACCTCCAAAACGGAAAACCCTTTCGTCTAGCGGGTTTTCCGTCTTGCGAGGCATTCGTCTTGCGGGGCACCACTGTATTTATACCCCACCCATCTGACTGGGTTGCCCCAGCCAACTGCCCTGCAAATCATGAAGAATAGATGTGTGAGTCGGAATCGTAAACATGCTTCATTTTAGACTTTCATCAACTGTTTTTCCTTGGCTATGCAGTCCATTTCAGTCTCTTTCCTTTCTTACCATAACAGGAATGCACCGCCACTCCTTGCAGCATCTTTGATTCATGCTACCATCCACGATATTTTGCAGACGGATCTTAACGAGTTTAGAAAGCAGAATGTGGAGGGGGAGGAAGCTGGAGATCACGAGACGGAGCCCTGTAAGTACCTATATTTGCCTCCCAAAGTAATATGGGAGTCTGAGCTCAAGGTCATTACTATTCACACAGATGTAACTCAACTTCTTTTGTTTTCATTAATTTAAAACATTTTTATACCACTCTCCATCAAAATTGACTCCAGGATTGTTTACAGCAGTTTATGTAACATCCAGGTAAATTTACAATTCTTAAAAGCATCATCATTGGCACATTTTTAGTCTGAAAGAGAACAGTACTGGCACCTTGAGGGCATTCCACTAATGGCATAATCACAGCCAAAAAGGTTAGCTAACACAGTGCAGGAGGTTACCAGAGAATAGCTGTAAGCTGGTGTTCTTGATGTTGCTAGATGGCAGAATTAGAAATAGTGCTTTTATTGTTTTCTGTCGTTTCATTGCACAAGACACCGCACAGCTGCAGAACAAAGATAGCCCTTGATGAAAACCGTCAGGTTGTTGCAACAAAGCAAAGGAGAACAGTAAGACAACATTGATCAGCTTGACTAGCGGCATTTGGTCTTTCTGCACCAGCCCAAGGAATTGTTGGCATTCTGCTATTTTGAAAAATGGGGACTACCAAGATCCAATTTTCAGGTTAATTTTTGATGATGGCAGTGAAGTTGCTAACCAGGGTGGATTTGATTTAAATCAAATCAATTTAAATCACAGTTTAAACCACAGTTTAAATCACTAGTCAGTAAGACTTGATTTAAATCTTTTTTTTTTTTACAGAAAGACTCATCCTTGCTGATATAATCTTAATATTTACAACCAGATGAAGGTTTCATTTTTGGAATAATAAATTTTCAGAGTAGTTTTTACAGTTATATCAAAAATTACTGATTTGGTTATACTATTAGAAATACATAGACAGATAATTGTGAAATTAATTATGTGAGGTTTAATAAGTTAACTGTTAATATTTGGACAACTTTTCTGCTGTACTTTATTGGAAGGAGAAAAATAATCATTTCCTTAATAACAATTTAAACAATTTACAGTCATACCTCGGGTTACAGACGCTTCAGGTTGTGCGTTTTCGGGTTGCACACCACGCCAAAATTACTAAAAGTCACTATGCACAGAAGTTCCACATCGTGATCCACGCGTGCGCAGACGCGGCGCTGCAGGTTGCGATTGTGCCTCCCGCACGGATCACATTCGCAACCCGAGTGTCCACTGTATATATAACTAAAGCAGTAACGTTATAGGATATGTATCCATGTTTGTTAACTGATGTGGTTATACTTTTTTTAAAAAAAACAACACACACCTTAGACTGAGTTTTAGCACACATGAAAAACTTGAAACAAATCCTTATTTCCTGATGAATAGCCTTTGGACTATAATGTAACCTAAATACAATACTATAGAAATATTTTTTTTCTCCAAAAGCATTTTATTTTAAAAATCCAATTTAAATTTAAAAAATCCAATTTAAATTTTAAAATTCCATTTTTTTATTTAAAAAAAACATTGATTTTTATCCACCCTGTTGCTAACAGTGTTTTATGTTCAATCATGCAAATGGCGTGGGCAGAGACACCTGTCACTGCCATTGAAGAGAATGGAATGGTTACTGTATTTACAGGAAACCCAGTGGAGCCCACTAGTTCCAATCCTGTGGGTTGTCACAGTTTCTCAGCCTTGTTTTTCTGTCTGCAGAGTGGGATTCAGATGGATGTAGGGATTAGAGCCAAACAACTATGAGCAGAAGTGGGGAACGCCACTAGTGTGGTTCTGCAAACGTTTGCACATTTGCACAGTGCTATAATCAGTTGCAGTTATTCGGCTTATGCGAGACATTGCAAAAACTCTTGTCTAAACAGATTAACCTCCTTAGGTTTGACCTCTCTTTTCTTGCACAGCGCTTTAGGGTAAAACAATCCTTGGGAAAAACATAGGAAGCCACATTATACCAAATCTGACCATTGGCCCATCTAGCTCAATAGATGGGGCTCTCCAGAGTTTAAGGCAGGGGAGATGTCAGGGATTTAGCCTGGGACATTTTGCACGCAAAGCACCAATGAACTGCAGACTTCCTGTGAGCAGGGAACACCTCCCACAAGCAGAAGGGGAACCTTTGGATTCAAGCCAGCAGTTTGGGTTTCATACAGTAAAAATTGCAAATCACCTGGCAGACTAAAATGCTATACACATGCATATTAATGATACATTTCCTGTTCTGTCCCCCGAGATTTGATCTTCCTAGTTGGCTTTAATATCCTATTTGGGGGCAGTTAAATAGAGTGTTGCTTACTGTTGCGGAAGGATGTGGCTTTATGTCACGCAAGCGTGAATGAAAAAGCAAAAACGCCCTTCCTCCTTTTCTTCGCTAGAATGTGGTGGTGGATGAAATTGACAACGATGCAGCTAAGACTGCCGTGCAATCTTAAACCCACATGTACCTAAACTGTCTTGAAGCAATCATAGCCACTTATTATTATTACTCAGCTCTATAATAATCGAGCCTCTCGCTTTCCCTCCTAACCATTCCTCTCTCCAGCTACTCTTTGTATCTGTCACCAATATTACCATCTGTTCTGTAAGCCGAGCACGAAGCCTTTGATCCCTCCCTCTTCTCCCTCCTACTCTTAATACTTCTCTGTTCCTTCGGTTTTCCAGGGGGATGCCAGTTCTTGTTTTACATCACTCATGTAAAGTTTATATTCCACCTTTCCTCCTAGGAGCTCGAGACCACGTGTGTGGTTCTCTCTTCTCCTCTCCTCACCCCATTTATAGACAGAACAACCCTGTGAGATAGATCAGGCTGAGAGGAAGCAAATTGCCCAAGGTCACCCACTGAGCTTCCTGACTGAGTAGGGCCCCAGGGGTCAGCAAACTTTTTCAGCAGGGGGCTGATCCACTGTCCCTCAGACCTTGTGGGGGGCCAGACTATATTTTGGAAAAGAAAGAAAAAAGAATGAATTCCTATGCCCCACAAATAACCCAGAGATGTATTTTAAATAAAAGGACACATTCTACTCATGTGAAAACGCCAGGCAGGCCCCACAAATAACCCAGAGATGCATTTTAAATAAAAGGACACATTCTACTCATGTAAAAACACGTGGATTCCCAGACCGTTCATGGGCTGGATTTAGAAGGTGATTGAGCCGGATCCGGCCCCTGGGCCTTAGTTTGCCTATCCATGGAGTAGGGAGTCGAACTGTGGTTTCCCAAAACCTCATCTCTCTCTCTCTCTCTTCCCCCTGCTAGGGTGTTCATCCTCCAGCGAAGGATGTTGTTGAGAATGTATGCAGTCTTTCCAGGGTTGCAAAAAATGTTACAGCAAATTTGGCTGGGTTGAATTTTTACTGTTTGGCAAGGTGGCCAGAATTATGGCAGACAGCACCCAGAACATGAAGAAGGAGGCTGGGGAGGTTCGTAGAAATGTAGAGGGACATAAATAGCCCCAGGAGCAGTAGGGAGGTGAGTCAAGGCCAAGGTGCAAGAATGCAGCAGTGGCTCCAGCTGAACCTTTAAAAACGCACACTAAATATCTTAAAACCGGTGAAACATGTAACAGAATCATGTGTCTGGATATGCCCACTGAAACGGGAACATTTTCAGCAGGCACCTAAAAGAAAAAAACAATGGTGGCACCTGCCTAATGTTTAGTTCCAGAATACAGGTGTTGCCACCTTAAAGGAACAACTCTTTGCAAATGCAAAATGGGCATTGCATGGCACTTGCAGAAGTGCAAGTTCTGTAGCTCCAAGTCATAACACGTGGGGCAAGGCAATCCCTTAAGAAAACTGGTCCCAAGGCTTTATATACCAATAGGCTTTTTATACTCCATATACCTTGAGTTCAGCCTGGGATTGAACTGGCAGCCAGGGCAAATCTTTGAGCACAGGTGTGATATGCTAGGGGACTCTCACTCCTCCCAGCAACCATTCTGCAGCATTCTGCACTAACTGCAGTTTCCAAACCAAGATCGAGAGACGCCCCATGTAGAGTGCTTTGGGGAGTACATAATGATGGAGGTGCCCAGCATTTTTGTGCCTTAACGTTCCCCTCCCGTAGTGCACATGGCACCTTCCTTGGCTGAAAACTCTGATCTTGCTCTGGTTTTCTCTTTTTGCTACAACTTTATTTTCTCCACTCAAACCTCAGTTGCCTTCACAACAATCCTGTGGTTGTCAATTTGATTTTATTGTTCCTTGCATTTTAAATTGTTCTAGACCTTTTGTTTGTTTGTTTGTTTGTTTGTTTGTTTGTTTGTTTTGCTTTTATCTGTTGAGGGGCAATATATCCAGGTTATATGGTGTTCCCTACTCAGCCATGAAGTTTACTTGCAGATATCGGGTGACTCCCCATCTCTCAAACTAGCCTACATCACTGGCCTGTTGTGAGGATGAAATAAGAAGGGGGGGCAAGCACTCCACCCGGAGCTTCTTGGAGAAGGATGGGATCTAAAAGTAGTATATAATGCGATGATCTTGCCAAATCCTACGTACAATTCAGTTCCTCTTCTCAATCAATCTGTTGGGTAACTGTTTCCTCTGAATCAAAGTGAAGTAATAAGTTGGCTCCATCTGTTGGGGATTATGAAAACTGCATGGCATTTAATGACATGTAGAGCAACATAACACCGGGCAACAATTTTTTACTTTTTGAATGTTGTCTAGATTTCTACAACTGATTTAGGGTATTTTTGCACTGCTGAATCAGGAAATGGCATCCGTTTCTCTCCATCAGGTCAGGTTTACTGTAAACTGAATGGTGAGCATTGATAAAGGTAAGTACACGTAAATTGCATGTTGCTTCACCATTTTTCAAACTTCAGGGCTTGAACTTCCATTTCTTGGAACTCCTGGAATGCTTGGCGGCAGGGAGGTCTCTCTTCAGAGTCCAACAGTAGTCAGCCATCATGACTGTGTCCCAGTGACCCTGATATCTGTCTCCATCTCTTTCATGTCCTGATGGAATCTCTCCCACTGCTCTTCACTCATTGAACCCAGGTTCTCAGGAAACCGGTCCATATGTGAAAATAGGTAGTGCATCTTGACGCTCATGTTGCAGCCCAGGTTTCTGAAAGCAGTCAGCATGTTGTTGACAAGTTCTGCGTAGTTTCTGGCCTTATTGTTGCCAAGAAAGTTCTTCACTACCAGAACAAATGCCTTCCACGCTTCCAGTTCCACTTCGTTCATTGAGTTTCCGAACTCTGGATCTCTGATGAGCTGACAGATCTGAGGACCATCACAGATGCCAGCTTTCAACTTCTCCATGGTCAGTCCTGGAAAAGCCTGGCACAAGTAAGTGAAGCAGTCACCAACCTTGTCCAGAGCCTTGGTGAACTGCTTGATTAAGCCGAGCTTGATGTGCAGTGGTGGGAAGAGTATTCTGTCTCTGTCCACCAGAGGGTCATTGATGATGTTCCTTTCTTTGCAAGGCACCAATTCCTCCTGCACAGGCCAGTCCTTCTTCGTGTAATGCTGAGCACCAATTTATGGAAGATTTGGAGGTTTGATAACTTCAAACTGATCCCTTTTCGACATAATCACCCAGAACTATCGGACCTGAATACTTCTTGTCATTAAAATAATCATTTCCAAACAAAACAATTATTCGACATGGCATTTTACCCCCACCAACTTCTTCTAAAATGCTCCACACAAGCGTACATGTGAACGAAAACGTAAAAAAAGACATGTGACCATAGCTCAAAAACTTGACCTGATTGAGCAACACCAATATGATTTTTGGATTCAGCGCATCAGATTCGTCCTAAATCAGCTGAAAAAACGCAGACAACAAATTTGTTGTTGACCAGTGTAATGCATTTACAGTGGTACCTCGGGTTAAGTACTTAATTTGTTCCGGAGGTCCGTACTTAACCTGAAACTGTTCTTAACCTGAAGCACCACTTTAGCTAATGGGGCCTCCTGCTGCTGCTGCACTGCTGGAGCAGGATTTTTGTTCTCATCCTGAAGCAAAGTTCTTAACCTGAAGCACTATTTCTGGGTTAGCGGAGTCTGTAACCTGAAGCATATGTAACCCGAGGTACCACTGTATTCATACAAGAGGTTTATATAAGAAAGCATGACAATTTCAATAAATTAAATATAAATGGCATACACTGCATTTTGCATAACACTCTGAGTTTACTAATTAAACAATATATATCAGAGTGTCCTAAAAAAAACCCTATACCACCCTAGACCCTCTTATGTCCTGTACATTTAACAGCGTTACCTAAGCTAAGGGTTTAATATCAGGCCACAAAATTATTAATACTATTATTATTTATTAAATTTGTATACTGCCCTTCATCCAAAGATCCCAGGGCAGTTCACAACAGAAAAATAACAAAATGAGAATACAAAATACATGATAAAACAAAAACCAATCAATAACTCTCTCCCTCTCCTGTACTTTCCCCATGGTACCACTTTGCCTGAGTTAGTGTCTGGAACTACTGAGGCAAGAATTAGGAACCTTAGACTTTCTGTGCATCTGCCCACAGTGAGCTTCTAGAGCTGAGGTTTGAAGCATCTGTCTGTAGGACCAGCTTACAACTAATACTTAACTCTGCTATTATGCAGACAGACATAATTTTATTTATATGCCACCTACCCATAGTTCCAACCATGCTGAAGGCAGCTCACAGCTTGAAAAAAACACCTACAACATCATGAGGCTTGTCCACCCCAGAGTTTACTGTGTGTTTTGCAGCGTTTTGCAAACCCTTTAATTTGCATAGTCCACATGATGTTACCCTCAAGGAACACCAATCTCGATTGAGGATAATGCAATAAATTGGGGGGAAATCAGGCTGCAAACCACTCTGCTCTGGGGTCAGGGCCATCTTAAGCATATCCGGCGCTGTGGTGCAAAGCTCCATCCTGCACCCACACCCCCACACCCTGGTTCCCAGAGTTTTTTAGGGAGGACAGTGCTGTTGGCAGGGCTGGAGGAGCTGAGCAGCGGCTGAAGGGTGGCTCCCCCGGCAGGGAAGAGGCAGAGGCTGGACACAGTGCCTCCCGGCTCAGCTGGACGCTTCGTGCCGCGGTGGCCATGGCAGGCGGAGGCTCCGGGCACAGCGCTGCTTTGGCGTGGCATGGCGAGGGTGGCGAGCTGATGCTGTCCAGCCTCCACCTCTTCCCTGGCGCCCTCCAGAACTTGGCGCCTCTATGGGTAAGACACCCCTGTCTGGGGTACAGACAGTTTGGTGTTTTGGTGTGAGTGGATGAAGTACAGTGGTACCTTGGGTTAAGTACTTAATTCGTTCCGGAGGTCCGTTCTTAACCTGAAACTGTTCTTAACCTGAAGCACCACTTTAGCTAATGGGGCCTCCTGCTGCCGCTGCGCTGCTGGAGCACAATTTCTGTTCTCATCCTGAAGCAAAGTTCTTAACCCGAGGTACTATTTCTGGGTTACCAGAGTCTGTAACCTGAAGCGTATGTAACCTGAAGCGTTTGTAAACTGAGGTACCACTGTATCACTTTCTGCTGCTTCCCTTCCATGACCACAGCTTCCTCAGTGCTTTCATTTCTTTTCTGGCCTTGCTCTTTTTCTGAAAAATTCCTGAATGGAAGAGTATAGCCTTATATTTGTTTGATCCCTCAGATTTGCGCAAAACCAAAAACTGTGCTGAGTTTTTACAGTTGCCTGACTATGTGCTTTTTGCTCACTTCCAGGGCAGAGATTCTTATTTTTTAAAAAGCAAAGTGCACATATTCTGTTGGTACTTAACTAGCATAGTAGAATCAGCAAAACAGAAGGCAGGAACAAGCTCCTAGCACCACAAAGCCTGGCTCAGTGTCTCGTAGCAATTTGTAAGCAGTATTAAGCTGGTAGCCGTGGTCAGGTTGGATGTAACCGTCCTTTCCCCTGAAATTCAGAAATTACTGGCAAAAATAAGGTTCCTCCCAATAATGTTACATATGGAATGAGTTACCAGCAGAAGTTGATTTAAAAAAACAAAACCCTAATTTTTAAAAAAGGGAGGGGGGCTGAATGAGCCATAAAGATAAAGGAAGGTGTCACATCAAGAGAAGCTTGTTTACATTTGGCAAACAGCTGTTGGGGATCCTCAAGCAAGTGATAACATCACATCGAGAGAAAGTTGGAAATAGTTCTTAACTCCACGCCTCCAAAGCCTGTCACCAAACAGGGCATATTTACACATCAGCCTGGAACATGGGAGACTGCCTATTGTGTCAGACCATTGGTCCATCTGGTTCAGTATTGTTGACACTGACTGGTAACATCTCTCCAGGATTTCAAAACGGGGTAGAATCATAGAAATGTAGAGTTTGAAAGGACCACGAGGGTCATTTGGTCCAACCTGCAGCACATAGTTATTCGCTCCTACAAGATACAGTGATGGCCATGGAGAAGAAGACAATCAATAACTGCAGTGCAAGAATCTTTTGCGCAACGTGGGGCTCGAACCCACAACTCCAACTGAGGGTATTTCCCCTCTCTTTCTGGACGTGCCAGGGATTGAATCTGGGACTTCTATGCATGCATAGAAGATACTTTCCTTATGAGCTATGGCAACCAGGGAGTTGGGCTGGATCAATAGATTATGGCATATCATAGCAAGAAAGGGATTTTCACTGTGCCTTTTCTTATCTTACCCATGTAGCTGCATGTGGTGAGATATTTGTATGTGCCCCCAATTTTGTCAAAGAAAATACTAGTTTTCAAACCATACTGTTGACATGTGGGTCCATGGTTTTCAATTTCACACAAATTGTTTCCTGCAGGAAGCTAGATTGGTAAGGTCCCTGCACAAGGACTGAACCACATTGAAATGCAGCACCCGTTACCATCCCTAAATGTTGTTGTTGTTTAGTCGTTTAGTCGTGTCCGACTCTTCGTGACCCCATGGACCAGAGCACGCCAAGCACTCCTGTCTTCCACTGCCTCCCGCAGTTTGGTCAGACTCATGTTTGTAGCTTCGAGAACACTGTCCAACCATCTTGTCCTCTGTCGTCCCCTTCTCCTTGTGCCCTCCATCTTTCCCAACATCAGGGTCTTTTCCAGGGAGTCTTCTCTTCTCATGAGGTGGCCAAAGTATTGGAGCCTCAGCTTCAGGATCTGTCCTTCCAGTGAGCACTCAGGGCTGATTTCCTTAAGAATGGATACGTTTGATCTTCTTGCGGTCCATGGGACTCTCAAGAGTCTCCTCCAGCACCATAATTCAAAAGCATCAATTCTTCGGCGATCAGCCTTCTTGATGGTCCAGCTCTCACTTCCATACATCACTACTGGGAAAACCATGGCTTTAACTATACGGACCTTTGTTGGCAAGGTGATGTCTCTGCTTTTTAAGACGCTGTCTAGGTTTGCCATCGCCTTTCTCCCAAGGAGCAGGCGTCTTTTAATTTTGTGACTGCTGTCACCATCTGCAGTGATCATGGAGCCCAAGAAAGTAAAATCTCTCACTGCCTCCATTTCTTCCCCTTCTATTTGCCAGGAGGTGATGGGACCAGTGGCCATGATCTTCGTCCTAAATATCCCTAAATATGTGCTTATTATTTAAGGTGCACATTGCTATGTTTCCTGCTTTACAGTTAATATAGTGCAAACTAAGCATATTTATTCTCCAAAGTAAACCCCACTGAATTCATTATGACTTGTTCTCATGTAAATGTGCGTAAAATGGCAGCCTTAATGTATAAATCTTCGAAATAGTCCCTCTTGGTTTAGGAGTCGGTTCAACAAAGCAAAGTTCTCACTTAGATCTGTGGTTCTTTAACTAAAGAGAAAAGGAAACAAGCTTGCTATGCCGCATAATACCTTTCCAGAAGCAAAATTTGTTTTACAGCAGGAAACGTGTAATAAATAGAATTCACTTTAATAAAGCCCGTCTGTCGCTTCTGCAAAACACCTGAAGTGACATACAGTAAAATGGAAATCCAGCCCCTCCAAGTTCAGCACAGTTTTGTTCTCTTCTATTAAAACCAGTGGGAAATACCTGAAATAACTTGGCTGTTGGTGGTTTATGCCTGAGTTACCATTGGATACAGTTGTTAGCCACATTGTTATGCAAAGTATTCTTCCATCCAGTCTGGGTCACAATTGCTGTACAAGCGGTTTAGATTTCGAGATGCTGTGTTGGTACTGAGGATGGGACAGAAACGTGATTCAGCTTGCCTTTGAAGCCAAATCTGTCAAATTTGCAATTCTTGAAGCAATATTGAGGGCCAAAACACAGCCATCCTTCAAAATCTGCGCCTACTTAAATTTTGCAGTGCAGTCCTCCAACAGAACAGTGTTTACAAAAATGCATATATTAGGGTGAAATGGTCATAAAAATGAATATATTAGGTGGAAATGCACATAAAAATGAATATATTAATGAAAATAGCAAGCCATAATGCATTAGGTAAAGGTAAAGGTACCCCTGCCCGTACGGGCCAGTCTTGACAGACTCTGGGGTTGTGCGCCCATCTCACTTAAGAGGCCAGGGGCCAGCGCTGTCCGGAGACACTTCCGGGTCACGTGGCCAGCGTGACATCGCTGCTCTGGCGAGCCAGAGCCGCACACGGAAACGCCGTTTACCTTCCCGCTGGTAAGCGGTCCCTATTTATCTACTTGCACCCGGAGGTGCTTTCGAACTGCTAGGTTGGCAGGCGCTGGGACCGAGCAGCGGGAGTGCACCCCGCCGCAGGGATTCGAACCGCCAACCTTTCGATCGGCAAGTCCTAGGCGCTGAGGCTTTAACCCACAGCGCCACCTGCGTCCATAATGCATTACAGTAGGACAAATTGCTTGCAGAAATGTGGTCAAAACCGCATACAAAAATACATTTCTTAGGAGAAGTTTGCACTACAGTGCTGAAGAATTTTAATTATTATTTTTTTAAAAAAAATGCAAATTGCTGCAGAAATGTCGAGAACTGAATTTCAGAGTGGGGGAAACGAGAAGCTACGAGAACTAAAATTGACAGATCCCTCCATCCCTACTAGGGACTACCTGTGTGCTTTTATCTTCATCATCATGTTGCCTGCTCTACCTGTACTTTTGTATATAAAGATATTATTATTATTGGCATTGGTTTTCAAAATCAAAAGTAAGCATATCAGTCCATAAGTTTTTTTAAAAAAATAATCTATCAGATGTCAAGCAAAGCCGGCAGGGAGGAGTAATGTTGGCTGATGCTGAAGCCCAGTCGTCTTCTGTTTAGTCAGACTTCAGATGGAATGTGGGAGGTGGTGGCAGACAATTGGACAAGGCTCTGCTAGCAAGGTGCTAGGCAGGTTTCAAGCTGCGCCTAGGAAGGCTGGGTTGTCAGGTAGCAGGGCTGGCCCAAGACATTTTGGCACCTGAGGCGAACCATGAAATGCTGGGCCCCTCCCTGCCAGGAAAGAAGGGGTGAGTGAAGATCTGCATCAGGAATGCAAAGCGAATAAAGATCTACAGCAGGATCTGCTGCTGCCCCTGCGGATCCTGCCGCCTGAGGCCATCGCCTCACCTTGCCAGCCCTGCCTTCCAAGGAGCAGGGGACACAAAATAAACCAATAGTTGGCACTAGGATTAGCTGGCACTCCTGCGATACTTTTTCCTTTCATAATGGAGACATTGGATCAAGCACCAGAGAAACGGGGGCATACCTTAAAAAAGTTCACGAAATGCTGAGGAGTTGCTTTAGGGGGCAGCATAGCTTGCTGACATTTTTCCAAGTTCTTCTTTTGAAAAGCATTTATGGAGTGTTCCAGTGCTGCAGTATTAACATAAGTGTGCTCAGCATCTGAAAACAAAAATGCACATAATTTTTTTAAACAAACAAACGACAAATTGGTGCACACTGGTTGGAGGTGGGGAGCGGTTAATAGTTTCTTATTGAATGTGGTGCTATGAGCGTGAGCCAAAAAGTGCTTCGATCACAGGCAGAGAACCTGTGGCCCTCCAGGCGTTATTGGACTGATGCTCTCATTAGTCCCAGCCAGCATTGTCAATATTGGCAAGGGATGAGGAGGAGTTGCAGTCCAACAACATGTGGATGGCCACAGGTTCTCTGCCTGTGATCTGAGACAGGATACAATAAGGCAAAACGAATGAGAAGGGAGAAAAGCAAAATAAACAAGTTCTGGCACCAGCACGTTCATATTAATACGTAACGAAGTTACGTCCAGTGAAATGTTTACTTTTAAGGAGGCAGGGCCAGGAGTGGAGAAGGCCAATGACAGCTAGTCTCATCCTGCAGAGGGAACTTGGTTGTCTGTTTTCTCCCTCTGATACTGTGGTATTGCCCTGTTCTAAACAACCAACAGCTTGGGGAAATGAACGGCAAGAAGCACAGCTTTTGTATCACGCAATTATATCATAATTTCTTTGTGAATACATAATTTCTTTGTGAAACATGAGGTTGGGATGAAATGCCCACCTCAGGTGGCACAGGTGCAAGAGATGGCACTCCACATACCTTTCCGCCGCCACCAGAATGCCCCCGGGGCAGAGAAGCCAAGCAGCAATACTTTGTGGAATGCCCTGACTCTTGCCCCTGACTCTGCCAGTGTGGTTGGGGGCAGAAGGCGGCAATTTCCGTTTTGTCTCAGGTAGCAAAACGGGAGGAGCCTTCCCTGTCTCCTACGCTGAGCAACACAACCATAAAAAGCTAAAGGGACCCCTGACCATTAGGTCCAGTCATGGCCGACTCTGGGGTTGCGGCGCTCATCTCTTTTTATTGGCCAAGGGAGCCGTACAGCTTCCGGGTCATGTGGCCTACATGACTAAGCCGCTTCTTAATTCGCTTACTTAATTCGTTCCGGAGGTCCATTCTTAACCTGAAACTGTTCTTAACCTGAAGCACCGCTTTAGCTAATGGGGCCTCCCGCTGCCGCCGCCGTGCGATTTCTGTTCTCATCCTGAAGTAAAGTTCTTAACCCGAGGTACTATTTCTGGGTTAGCGGAGTCTAACCTGAAGCGTATGTAACCTGAAGCGTATGTAACCCAAGGTACCACTGTAAACAGGTGAGAAAAACCTCAATCAGTGGCAGGTTGAAGGAGAAAGCCAAATGATGCAATGTAAGCCCCCAAAGATGACTTCTCTCTCATTTTATTTTCATGACAGTGCTGGATGGAGGCCCTTTGCAGCGCTGCTTCTTTAACAAACTCTGGGACGTTTGCTGCAAGTGGCAGAAGCAGCCGCCTCCGCCTCCAAAGCCGCTTCATCGCTACCTCCAAGTTTCCATCCATGCAACCCGTAATACCCGCCGGAAAATGGAGGACAGGCATGTTTCCCTCCCAGAATTTAATCAGCTGTTTGGCTTGACGGTACGTTTCTAGGGTGAGAGAACACTGGTGGCGTCAGGACAGAAGTCCAGAGAGCCACTCAGCAGGGGTGAGCTAGGGGCAGGGGATATGGCAGGGCTGGCATAGCGCATTTTGAAATAAGTGAATTAATACATGTTGCCATCTAAACTTTCATAATAATGCTTCAGATCAGTCTGAAACCTATTCCACAAAAGGTAGACTCTCCTTCCTTGGATGTTTTGAAGCAGGAGTTAGATCACCAGCTATCATCCTGCATTTCAGGGGGTTGGATCAATGACCGTTGGGGTACCTTCCAAAACTACCAATTCTATAGATTCTGTGAAAGAGGGTGGTGTCCCCACAACACCATTACCTGCAGGAGCCTCTCCACCCCCATCACTGAGATCCAGCTCCGAGGGCCTTCTCGGTGGTGGCACCCGCCCTGTGGATGTCAGATGTCAAGGAAATAAACAACTATCCGACTTTTAGAAGACATCTGAAGGCAGCCCTGTTTAAGGAAGTTTTTAATGTTTGATGTTTTATTGTGTTTTTAATATTCTGTTGGGAGCCGTCCAGAGTGGCTGGGGAAACCCAGCTAGATGGGTGGAGTATAAATACAACAACAACAACAACAACAACAACAACAACAACAACAACAACGAAGTCCAGGGTTTAACATGAAGTAACTGCACAACTGTGAGAGAGTGCAGGTACTCACAGATAGGGAAGGGGCACAAGTTTAATTTAATTCACACTTTTGGAAGCACTACAAGAACCAAAGCACAGAAAATTTGAACCTTCTCTGAGTTTATAGTGCAGTTTCCCATCCAAATAATGTTTGCAGAAACATATATGCTGGGGTCAAGTGTCATTGAAGATGCATATATTAGACAAAAACACTCAGTTTTAGAGGAAATTGCGAAAATGTGCATATTAGGTAAAGTTGCTGGAAGTTGGATGAAGATCGCGACAAGAGTTCACACCAAGTTTTTTGAGGAATCTGTTATAGAATAGGCATTGGTTGAGCACACTAATCTCAAAACTATTTGCTAAGTTATTGTTCTGACATAATAAATATATTAATCTGAGTCTTGAAAATCCCTGCTCTTCCCCCCCCCCGGACTAGTTCTAACTATTGTGATTTGGGGAGTGGGATTCAGGAAAATTGCTTAAGAGATGAAGAGGCAACTCTAGGTACATGTCATGTGCAAGACAGTGGGTAGCCAATGTAGTGCAGCTAAATGAACATCATTTAGTGGTATACCTGTTCCACTGGCCAAATGTTTTGCACCAGCAGAAGGTTGCTGCGTAAGAAAATGCGAAAGCAGGTCGCTGCTGATTTCATTTCACAATAGATTTGAGCAACCTGTTGCACAGCAAAGTAGCACACCTGTTGTATTGGATTATTTATCCTGGTCTTGTTACTGTTTATGTTTTGGCTTCTAGGTCCCCCTTATTGGTTATTTTTCTACTTCTTATTTATTTGTTTCATTAAAAAATTATATGCCTCTTGAGTGTAGAAAAACCTCACAAGAGTTTTATGGGGTGGGGGGAGATATAGCAATGAAATTACAGTGGTGCCTCGCAAGACGAAAAGAATCCGTTCCACGATTCTCTTCGTCTAGCGGTTTTTTCGTCTTGCGAAGCAAGCCCATTGACGGCTTAGCGCTATTAGCGGCTTTTAGCGGCTTTTAGCGGCTTAGCGGCTTAGAAAAAGGGGGGGAAGGGGGGAAAGTCGGAAAAACTCGCAAGACATTTTGTCTTGCGAAGCAAGCCCATAGGGAAATTCGTTTTGCGAAGCGCCTCCAAAACGGAAAATCCTTTCGTCTAGCCGGTTTTTCGTCTTGCGAGGCGTTCGTCTTGCGGGGCACCACTGTATCACTGAAAAAATTCTTCAGCCCAGTAGGGCCATTCCGATACATTCACAGAAGAAGTCACGTGTGGTAAAAAATTACCTTTGCCTTCTCTTTACATGTCCTTGCCTCCGGAAGGATGAGGTGGACCGAGCGTACTTCGCCGTGTTTGATGGTCACGGAGGAATAGATGCAGCTAACTATGCAGCTGCTCACTTGCATGTAAATGTGGCACATCACAAAGACCTTCTGAAAAACCCGGTGGAGGCCTTGAGGGAATCTTTCCAGAAAACAGATGAAATGTTCCTTGCTAAAGCCAGGAGAGAGGTGAGTGGAGAGAGGCGAGTACTGCAGTAATTGTAGATTGTTGGCTTGCCAGTGGGTACAGGGAAGCTGAGTGCTGAGAAATGTGTCCTCTTGGTAATTGGCTTTTCTGTAGCGTTGCAGAAAATCCTGGGTAAATAATTTATTGGTTCACTTAATAGACTTTTGCCTAAGAATCATTGTCCACAAATCAGAGGAGGTGAAAGGTTTAATTTAGGCCAACGTTGATGGATGTTGGGGTCTTTCCAGAGGGGTAGCCATGTGTTTTTTAAGCCCAGTAGGTTCTTCCAGGTTACTTTCTGTTCACTGTCACTCATGCAAGGATCCAGGGAATGATGGGCTACAGTACACATGTCAAGAATTAGGAGAAACTGCATCTGGGATTAGGCTGCTGTAGCCGATTCCTTCTTTCTAATTCAGGTAAATTGGGAACCTGAGCTGTAAGCAGGGTGGTTTCTCTTGTTTGAATGGTAGCATAGTGTGAGAGAGATTAAGTAAGGAAACTCGTATAGCGTAGTAATGTAGATTACAAGGTGATTTGGTGGGCCAGCCATTCCAAAATAATGCTGAAATGGACAGGTTGCAAATCAAAGTGATTTAAATAGCAAGGGGGGAAGTGCTTTTAAAAACCTGTTTTCCAGCTATGCAATTTGTATATTTTCTGAACAAGCATGTATATGAACTGTTTACTTTAAAAAATCAAAACTGCATTGGTTTGCAACTAAATAGAGCACTTTTTAGAACCTTGAAGCATAATCCAGACCTCTAATTGACTTGTTTAGAAACAAGGTGGGCATTTGCGAAGGTTAATCAACTACCATTTGACACTCCCTATGCACATAGAGGGACAATCCCTAAGCACAATCATTGAACCACAAAATGCCCAGAACTTTCCTGAGGCCAGACTGGCAGTTAGTAATAGGGAGCGGATGGCACTGTGGTCTAAACCACTAAGCCTCTTGGGCTTGCTGATCGGAAGGTCGGCAGTTCAAATCCGTGCAACGGGGTGAGCTCTTGTTGCTCTGTCCCAGCTTCTGCCGACCTAGCACTTCGAAAGCATATTAAAAAGTGCAAGTAGATAAATAGGTACTGCTATTTATAGGTACTGCTGTGGCGGGAAGTTAAATGGCATTTCCATGCGCTCTGGTTTTCACCACGGTGTTCCGTTGTGCCAGAAGCGGTTTAGTCTTGCTGGCCACATGACCCAGAAAACTGTCTGCGGACAAATGCCAGCTCCTTTGACCTGAAGCAAGATGAACTCTGCATCCCATAATCACCTTTGACTGAACTTAACCATCCAGGGGTCGGCTTTAGCTTTTACCTTACTAGGCAGAATAGTAGCTTTCCTTCCAATATATTTTATTTTGGGGTTTTTTGACATGCAACTATTGACCTATATAAAGTGTGGTTCTCACAAAACAGATCTACAAAGTTAAAACACTAGAAACAACACTGTATTGAATAGAAACAAACCAAGATCTTCAGGAGCATCTTCTGTTGCAATAGTTTTTGAATACATGAGTGGTGTCGGATGATACAGGTAATTTGGATCCTTTCCAGTCTGGGTTTAGGCTCAAAATTGGGGCAAAAACAGCTTTGGTTGCCCTGATTAGTGCCTTACACTGGGGAAGGACTGGGTGTCCACAAATCAGAGGAGGTGAAAGGTTTAATTTAGGCCAACGTTGATGAATGTTGGGGTCTTTCTGGATCTCTCAACAGCTTTTGATTTCATTGACCATGCTGTCCCTCTGGATCGGTTGTCTGGGATGGGACTCCTCAGAGGAGCAGCGTTAACAGTGGCTGCATTCCTTCTTGGATAACCAATCTCAGAAGATGGTAGCAAAACATTTATCGGCCTACAGCATGTCTCAGAGTTCTGTTCTTCCCTCGCCCCCCATGCTTGTTGTCATCTACATGAAACTGCTGGGAGAAGTCATCTGGAGTACGCAATAACTCCCAGCACTCTGGGAGAAGTTACCCAGAGTCATCCAGGCACACAATAACTAGTTGCATTTTATTGCTTGACATGTTTTGAACAACCGGATAGAAGTCATCACAACAATAGCAACAAAAGGCTAGTGTGAATTCACTCTAATGCTTTTTACATCGCTAACAGAGTTTCTATGATCTTTGATGCACGGTTATATAATGAGCACCAATTCTCCCCACACAGTTTCATTTCATCCTTTTAAAGGCTCTTTATAACATTCCCTCCCCCTTCTCTCTCTCTCTCTCTTCAAACTATACAGAAGCTGCACAACGGTAGCACAGGTGTGGCTGCCTTGATTGTTGGGAACAAGTTACATATAGCTTGGCTTGGCGACTCACAGGTAATGCTAGTCCAGCAAGGGAAAGCTATAACCCTGATGGAACCTCACAAGCCAGAGAGAGAGGTAACTACTGCTTCTTTGAGTTTCCCCCACAAAGCTCTTGGCCTCTTGTGTATGTACACCAGTGTGGTGTAGTGGTTAAGAGTGGTGGACTCATAATTTGGTGAACCAGGTTCGATTCCCTGCTCCTCCACATGCAGCTGCTGGGTGACCTTGGGCTGGTCACACATCTCTGTAGTCTTTCAGCCTCACTCACCTCACAGAGTGTTTGTTATGGGCGAGGAAGGGAAAGGAGATTTTTAGCTGCTTTGAGACTCCTTAGGGGTACTGACAAAGCGGGATATCAAATCCAAACTACTACTTCTTCTTCTCTTAACACCGGTCCTGAAAGACCTACATTGCCTCCCAGTACGTTTCCAAACCAGGCAGAGGGCCGTCTCTGTGGTGGCACCTGCCCTTTAGATGTCAAGGAAATAAACAACTATCTGACTTTTAGAAGACATCTGAAGGCAGCCCTGTTTAGGGAAGTTTTAAATGTTTGATGTTTTATCGTGTTTTTAATATTGTGTTGGGATCCACCCAGAGTAGCTGGGGAGGCCTGGCTAGATGGGCAGGGTATAAGTAATAAATTATTATTATTATTATTATTATTATTATTATTATTATTATTATTATTATCATCATCATCATCATCGAAATTACTGCCTCCTTATATCCCTAGGCTGGTTGGTACTGTGCTTCCTGTGCCTGTCACACCTACAACTATAGATTTAGTGAGCTTTTGTTGTTGTTGTTTATTTAGGATGAGAGACAACGCATAGAAGCCTTAGGAGGTTGCCTTATCTACATGGACTGCTGGCGTGTCAATGGAACCCTGGCTGTTTCCAGAGCTATCGGTAAGCCATGTCCTTGAAGAACATCAGCCCTAATGTGTTCATTTACCATATTTAGCTCTAATGAAATATTGTCAGCATGTAAGTGTGATGGGGCGGCAGTTGTTTGTTCTACCGCGGTTCACAACTTTGCGTTCCGCATCAGTTTGGAAGTTATTTCAAAGCACAGCCTTGACAGCTAGAAACTTCACAAATAACACACACACAGGGAATGGTTTGATACTGCAGGGCTTTTGTGGAAATCTGTAACGAACATGACAAAAGCAGCCATATCCTAACTGCACAAGGCCATTTTTTTCCCCTTACCAACAGACACTGCAGCATTTTCCTAACCTTGGACTGAATTGCTGCCATTATTGCACCTACATTAATAATTGTTCCATGTGGTACATTGCCATAGAAACACAAACCTGACAGTGCACACCGAAGAATACTGCTCTTGCAGCTCCTTCCTCGAAGCATCTGTAAAACTATTTTATTATTATAGTTGTGCCTCCTGAAATGGCCCAAGCATTCACTCCTATTGAGAAGTCGTGGATCGTTTCCCCTCTTCACTCGATAACTTTTTGCAAAATGCTGTGTGGGGGGGGAAAAGCTTTTTTAGGGCCAAATGTAATATAAAAATGTGTTTTGATAAATACCGTATTTTTCCCTCTATAACACGCAGATTTTTTCTCCTAAAAAGGAAGGGGAAATGTCTGTGCGTGTTATAGAGTGAATGTGTGGTCCCTGGAGCCGAAAAATCAGGCAAAAATCAAATCGCGGCACTTCACGGAGAAGGTAAAACTGAAAAGAGGAAGCGGCTGCTTTCCTGCATTCTGCCTCAGGGTCTTACTGCTCACCCTCCTCTGTTTCGTTGCTGTGTTTGCTGAAACGGAACAAAGAGCAGGGAAAGCCCCTCCCCTCCAGGCAAGCAGAGGGGAATTCCTCTCTGTGCTCGGGTGCTGCTGGGGGAGAGGGAGAGAGAGGGGGGAAGTGAGAGAGGGGGGGAGGGGGAGGGAGAGAGAGGGGAGAGAGAGAGAGAGGGGAGAGAGAGAGAGAGAGAGAGAGAGAGAGAGAGAGAGAGAGATGGCTGGCTTTGGTGGGGGGAAACTTTTGCCTTTCTTTCCTCCCTCCCGTTAAATCCCTCTCCTGCATTCTTAGCCAGCTGCTTCTCTGCACACCCCTCTCATGTCCCTTATTTGTTTTTCCTTCGCTCCCCACTTAAAATGTGGTTACAAAGCATAGATCCACATGGATCCTCAGGATCTTTGCATTGGGTCACCCCAAATTCACCATCAGATCACATAGCATGTCCATGGCTACAGCCTGCCCCCCCAAAATCACGCACCCACTGTTGCCTGGGGCTGCAATGGTGCAAAAACGTGGTTAAAAAGCATGGATCCACATGGATCCTCAGGATCTTTGCATTGGGTCACCCCAAATTCACCATCAGATCACATAGCATGACCATGGCTACAGCCTGCACCAAAAAAATCACGCACCCACTGTTGCCTGGGGCTGCAATGGTGCAAAAATGTGGTTACAAAGCATGGATCCACAGGGATTCTCAGGATCTTTGCACTGGGTCACCCCAAATTCACCATCAGATCACATAGCATGTCCATGGCTACAGCCTGCACCAAAAAAATCACGCACCCACTGTTGCCTGGGGCTGCAATGGTGCAAAAATGTGGTTACAAAGCATGGATCCACAGGGATTCTCAGGATCTTTGCATTGGGTCACCCCAAATTCACCATCAAATCACATAGCATGTCCATGGCTACAGCCTGCACCCAAAAAATCACGCACCCACTGTTGCCTGGGGCTGCAATGGTGCAAAAACGTGGTTACAAAGCATGGATCCACAGGAATTCTCAGGATTTTTGCATTGGGTCACCCCAAATTCACCATCAGATCACATGTCTGTGGCCACAGCATGAAGCCCAAAAATGATACATCCACTGTTTCATTCAGAATGTTTTTTCCCTTGTTTTCCTCCTCTAAAAACGATGTGCGTGTTATGGTCAGGTGCGTGTTATAGAGCGAAAAATACGGTAAATAAAGGTAAAGGAACCCCTGACCATTAGGTCCAGTCATGGCCGACTCTGGGGCTGCGGCACTCATCTCGCTTTACTGGCCGAGGGAGCCAGAGTACAGCTTCCGGGTCATGTGGCCAGCATGACTAAGTTGCTTCTGGCAAACCAGAACAGCGCACGGAAACGCCGTTTACCTTCCCGCTGGAGCGGTACCTATTTATCTACTTGCACTTTGACGTGCTTTTGAACTGCTATGTGGGCAGGAGCAGGGACCAAGCAACGGGAGCTCACCCTGTTGCGGGGATTCGAACTGCCGACCTTCTGATCAGCAAGTCCTAGGCTCTGTGGTTTAACCCACAGCACCACCCGCGTTGATAAATAAATAAATAAATATCCTAGGATAAATAAATATCCTAGGTCAATTTTTGATAAATGTTGATTATCATGCTGAGTGCTTCCTGTTTCTGCTATGTGAACTGCCTCCTTCCGTGAGTCATCTGAAAGCCCTGCTCTGTGCTCCTGGGAATAAGACTATAGTGGTACCTCGGGTTAAGTACTTAATTCGTTCCGGAGGTCCATTGTTCTTAACCTGAAGCAACAGTTTAGCTAATGGGGCCTCCTGCTGCTGCCGCACCACCGGAGCACGATTTCTGTTCTCATCCCGAAGCAAAGTTCTTAACCCAAGGTACTATTTCTGGGTTAGCAGAGTCTGTAACCTGAAGCGTATGTAACCTGAAGCGTATGTAACCCAAGGTACCACTGTACGTGTGAAGCAGTAGGCACCACAGTTTTGGCATTGTCTCCCAAAAGTGACCCACCATTAGGGCAGGACGGTATCTGGTTTTCAGCATTATGGTATATATCACCCAACTCAATATCACGATACATCACAATTTCTAAATCAGGATGGAACTATGTAGAGAGGCATTGGCTGGCTTCACAGTTTTCCCCACATTGTTATTTTTGCATAGCACACACACATTAGGGCTGGGCAGTATAGTGATACAGAATCAAAAAATCGGTCTGAAGTCCACATCGTAGTAATGGTTTCAAAGCATTCAACATGGAGATTGTGTGTGTGTGTGTGTGTGTGTGTGTGTGTGTATCAATATCGATATAGATGTATATATGATGAGGGGAAAACCGTGAAGCCAATCATCGCTTCTCTTGTGATTCCCTATTGCTCTGTACTATAAAATAACAGTTTTAACAATATGTTATAGGTAAAGTAAAATCGTATCAGTTTTAGATCCCTAAGTAGTAGTAGTTTCTGGGACATTACCCCGTTCACTTCTACATGATTATGTCCTTATTTCAGATATCATAGGTAAAGGTAAAGGTACCCCTGCCCGTACGGGCCAGTCTTGACAGACTCTAGGGTTGTGCGCTCATCTCACTCTAGAGGCCGGGAGCCAGCGCTGTCCGCAAACACTTCCGGGTCACGTGGCCAGTGTGACAAAGCTGTATCTGGCGAGCCAGCGCAGCACACGGAAACGCCGTTTACCTTCCCACCAGTAAGCGGTCCCTATTTATCTACTTGCACCCGGGGTGCTTTCGAACTGCTAGGTTGGCAGGCGGTGGGACTGAGCAGCGGGAGCGCACCCCGCCGCGGGGATTTGAACCGCCAACCTTTCGATCGGCAAGCCTAGGTGCTGAGGCTTTTACCCACAGCGCCACCCGGGCCAGTCTTGACAGACTCTAGGGTTGTGCACTCATCTCACTCTAGAGGCCAGGAGCCAGCGCTGTCCGCAGACACTTCCGGGTCACGTGGCCAGCGTGACGAAGCTGCTCTGACGAACCGGCACCAGAGCAGCACACAGAAACGTGTGTATACTATGATATTCAGATATCATAGTATATTGCTATATCAAAATGTTTATCTGTGGAAAGAAAGCCCTAACACACATCATGATTCACGATATAGTGGCAGGTAAAAAATTATGAAACCTGTATCACGATATCGACTTCAAACTGGTTTTGGGCGACATAACATCCAGCCCCTCCCACCATGCTCTAAGTCTTTTATTATTACATTTATATCCCCCTTTTTCCTCCATGGAACTGAGGGTGCCATCCATGGTTCTCCCCCTCCCCATTTTACCCTCACAACAACCCTGTGAAGTAGCTTAGGCTGTGACACAGCAACTGGCTCATGGTCAGTTTCATGGCTGAGTGGGGATTTGAACCCTAGGTTCCCAGCTCCTAGTCAGACACTCTAACCCAGGGGTCAGCAAACATTTTCAGCAGGGGGCCGGTCCACTGTCCCTCAAACCTTGTGGGGGGCCGGACTATATATTTTTTTTGGGGGGGGGGAAATGAACGAATTCCTATGCCCCACAAATAACCCAGAGATGCATTTTAAATAAAAGCACACATTCTACTCATGTAAAAACACCAGACAGGCCCCACAAATAACCCAGAGATGCATTTGAAATAAAAGGACACATTCTACTCATGTAAAAACACCAGACAGGCCCCACAAATAACCCAGAGATGCATTTTAAATAAAAGCACACATTCTGCTCATGTAAAAACACCAGACAGGCCCCACAAATAACCCAGAGATGCATTTTAAATAAAAGGACACATTCTGCTCATGTAAAAACACCAGACAGGCCCCACAAATAACCCAGAGATGCATTTTAAATAAAAGCACACATTCTGCTCATGTAAAAACACCAGACAGGCCCCACAAATAACCCAGAGATGCATTTTAAATAAAAGGACACATTCTGCTCATGTAAAAACACCAGGCAGGCCCAACAAATAACCCAGAGATGCATTTGAAATAAAAGGACACATTCTGCTCATGTAAAAACACACTGATTCCAGGACTGTCCACTGGCCAGATTGAGAAGGCGATTGGGCCTGATCCGGCCCCCAGGACTTAGTTTGCCTACCCATGCCTAACCACTAAATTACACTGCGCTTATCTTTTTTTGTCATCCAACTAACACAACTTTCTCTACACTTTAGGGCAGAAGTCCTTTTTTACTTTTCAATTGTAGGATGTGTCTTTAATAAGATTACGATGGGGTGGGGCAGGGCATGATGGCATTGCTGGGGGTTGGATTAGATGATCTTTGGGGTTACTTTCCAACCCTGCAATTTTATGACTCTAAGCAGCAAGGTACCAAAGCTTCCAAGAAAAACAAAAAAATCCAGAAGGGGAAACAAACCAGAGGCATTTCCAAATTAATTCATAGAAGCGTTCCTTAATTTTGATTAACTGCTTTTACAAGTAGTTGCATATTTTACGTGTTTAACCTTCTTGCGGGGGTTGGGGAACAGAAAGGCAAAATAATGGGTTTTAACATTTAAAATAATTCTATATGTACGTGGGTGTGTTTGTTTCATCAGTAGCTCACTGGTGAAAATCTACTCCCTTGCCAGTATTAGACATTAGACATGACGCTGCCTACAGCAAAGCAAGACTCAGTTTTCAGACTCCAACTGTGTGTGAAGAGGAAGAACCATTTGCTGCAACATTCATATCACTGCATTGGGAAGTGCCCTGGAAAACAGAATAATGAGCTGGAGGACTGCAGCCGCATTCTGGGGCTCATTTAAGACACCATGCCAAACCATGGCTAAGGAAGCTTTGCGTGAACTGACAGCGCCTGGTTTGCAATACCAAAGTTGGAACCTATGGTTTGACACAGATTTGCAAACCATGGTTTGTGCTAAGTTTGGCTTGGCGCGATTCCTGAATTAAGAATGCATAGTTACTGCTGTTGCTCTGCCTTCAAAGCTGCTGCACCATGGAGACGAGAGAGAACTTAGGAGCTTATGAAACAGTGTGCCGAGAGGAGGGAAAACAAAATCAGACAAGCAGTTCTAATCCACAGTTTGCATTTTCGGGAGCTTCAACAACAGCTGGGATTCTAAACTGTAGTTATCGCAAATTATGGTTCTCCCATAATTCGGAGATAGGAAGACATTTGACAGTGAGGTAGGGGAACCAGGAAGGCTGTTCCTGTTAGACTGGGAGTTGGTCAGACATACCCATCTGTCTTACTGCCTGACACAAGGAAGGCTGTTGGAAGTGGGAAGTCAGAGGTGTCCAGAAACTCTCTTTCTTTTTAAGTAAGGAAAAATAAAGAAAACGGCACAAAAATATTGGTCCTCATTCTCCCTGCACCATCTTGGCTGACACAGGAACTCCTTCAAGCCATGCTGTGTTCCTATGCTTCTCTCCCCCCCTCCCCAAAAGGAGTTACATTAAAGCAAATGTAAATCAAAGCAAAATCTGCAAGTTCCTGCTTAGGCAAAACATTTGAGGATTTCAAGGGAAGCTTTTTAAAAAAAGAAAGAAAGAAAACCCTTTGGGAAGATCAACAAGATTTTTCACTTATCCATGGAAAACCTTCAGTTCTAGCTCTGTAGTCCTGGTTCACCACCTGCCTGCAATGGGGTTTTTGAAAGACCTTTACAGCAACAATTTCTTCCGCAGAGGCCTGTGGGTGGATGCCTGTGGCATGGCTGGGGTGCATGCACATGTACACACGCTCTTTTTTTTATGCACCACATTTGATCACACACACAGAAAGACAACTCTTTCAAAGCAGTGACTGCATTTGCGATAGACAACCAAACCCCTGCTTTCCAAAGTGCCTTCTCTGCTGGGGAAGAGCAGAGCAGACTTCTCTCCATCCTAGCAAGGATAAATTGTGCTTCTTCCAGCCCCATTACCTGTTTGTTGTGCTAAGGCGAAGGTTTGAATGGAGAGATAGATGCACAAAGATGACTCTCCCTATCTGACTACCTTCCCATTGAAATAGAGAAGTGCAGAGAAGTGGCCTTCATTGGATCAGAAGCACTGGCAGACCTGGGGTGGGGTGGGAAGATTAAAGCTCCCCCCCCTGCTCCTTATTTGTTTGGATGATTTTTAATTGTGCTTCATCTTCGTGTGGTTTTTAACTTTATGTGTATACCACTCAGCAATTCTGAATATTAAGTAGTATACAGATAAAAGGTAAAGGGACCCCTGACCATTAGGTCCAGTCATGGCTGACTCTGGGGTTGCGGCGCTCATCTCGCTTTATTGGCTGGCATACAGCTTCCGGTCATGTGGCCAGCATGACTAAGCCGCTTCTGGCGAACCAGAGCAGCGCACGGAAATGCCGTTTACCTTCCCGCCAGAGTGGTACCTATTTATCTACTTGCACTTTGACATGCTTTCAAACTGCTAGGTTGGCAGGAGCAGGGACAGAGCAATGGGAGCTCACCCCGTCGCGGGGATCCGAACCGCCGACCTTCTGATCGGCAAGTCCTAGGCTTTGTGGATTAACCCACAGCACCACCCACGTCCCTTAGTATACAGATACCTGGAATGAACTAAATATACAGAAGATCACTGTCCCTGCACTGCAGTTTGCAATGTTTTCTCCTCAGCTGTAGGAAGGCCTTGTCAGGTCACAAAGGTTGGCTTGGCATGCAGATCACCCAACCTTGGTTTAGAGCAGGCATGTATAAAGGTCCGTCTTGGGGGCCAACAACATTGGTGGGCCTTCACACATGTTCATTTCATCAAATCTGGCCCTCTTTGAAAAACGTTTGGGCACCCCTGGTTTAGAGCAACGTTTCCCAAACTTGTGTCTCCAGCCGTTTTTGGACTGCAATTCCCATAATCCTTGACCACTGCCCTGCTAGTTAGGGTTGATGGGAGTTATAGTCCAACAACAGTTGGAAGCCTAAATTTGGGAAACCCTGATTTAGAGCTTCGCTTTAAACAAAAGCAAAGGTTGACGGCTCTGAAAAAGGAATGGGGCAGTTGGGATTTTGTACCTTGTGTGGTAATTTACTTCATTCTCTCCTGCTTGTTTTTTTAGGCGACCCACTCCAAAAGCCTTATATCTCTGGCTGTGCAGATAGTGCATCGTTTGAGCTAACTGGTGCCGAAGATTATGTGCTTCTCGCTTGCGACGGATTCTTTGACACCATCCAACCTTTTGAGGTGGTGGACCATGTTCTAGAGCACTTAATGCAGAACAAAGGAGACAGCCTCAAGACTGCGGAGAGGCTGGTGGCGGCCGCAAAGGAAAGTGGATCCAGTGACAACATCACTGTCCTGGTGGTGTTTCTAAGGGAGCCCAAAGACATCATGTCCGACTGCCTCAGAGACCCTAGAAGCTGCTCTGCTGACTGACTGCACAGGGAACCCGCTCCTTAACTTTTTCAGCTCCGAGAAGAACCATTGAAATGGAAGACGAAAGGGTGACTATCAAATCCATTTAAAGCACAACATCCAAACGTAAGCAAGTTTAAATGGGGGGAATTCCTTTTACCACTGGAAAATGAAAGCTATTGTGTGGCAGACAAGATGCAAGAACCTAAGTATTTCAAAACCCAGGGTTGTCTTCAACTAAGCTGCTCAAGAGTAGACCCTTTAGAAATCAGTGAATCTAAACAAGTCATGCCTATGGATTTCAGTGGGTCTGGTCTATGGTTCTTCCATAACTCCGGCCAGTGTCTGGATTGTACCATTTTAGATTGCAGGTTCAGGGAATGCATAACTGAATGTCCCTTCGTGCAAAAAAGAAAAAAAAAATTTAAAAATCCAACAGCCCTCTTAGGTGCAGCCAGACTATACCTGAGTGAAGGCTTCTAACCTTGCTTCTCTCTGGCTGCATTTGATCACAATGGTAAATCACAGTTTGAAATAAGACATGGTTTAACATCCAGGAGTGCTTTCTGGACTGCGCTATGCAGAGGAGAAAACGAAGCCAGAGCGTGACTTGATGTGACCTGGTTTGTCTCCTCCAAACAAACCATGAGCGGTAAGTCAGAACCAACATTGGCTAATGGTTTGTGTGGAGGAAATGAACTGTAAGGCTCGGTTCCTGTGACTTGTTTTCTCTTGTGCATGACGCAGGAGCAGGGAAATTTAAAAAGGCTTGTATACCACAAATAAATGATAGTTCATTTTAAATGTTTTTATTTTAATGTTGAGTGCCGACCAGGTCTCTGACACAACAGTTTTGTGGAGGGTTTTGTTTTGTTTTTAAATGGAGGAGCATTCAGTCATGCAAATCTCCATCTAAAGCCTGCCATGAAACAACTCAGACACAAGGCCTCAAAAAGTCTGGTGGTTTTGCATTTACTTCTTTGAAGTAGTTTTAAGCCTGCCCATTCATATCCCTGTCTCTTGGGGAGATGGTAAAATAACATACTGTATGTTAAAGATCAATACTTGGAACCCTCTGGAATAATTTTAAATATCATTTAAAGGGGGTTGCATTTAGATGCTACTTAATGATAAGCGTGAATAAGCTACCACACCCTCACCAATGAGGAGTGAATTGCTGTGGACAGATTCAGTATTAAACAAAGTACCAGATACTGGAACATCACAATATTGTCTTGCATAAGAGCTGACGTCCCCTTCTCTTCATTGCATACCAAAGAAAATATTACTAAGGAATATCAAGAACATGTTAATGAGGCTTCAGAAGAAAGGGAGCTTAGATACTGAAATGGAAAATGCATTTCCGAAAATAATACCTACTAACGTACCAAACTATCAGCATAGGAAACGTCTATAGGAAGGTGCCATTACTTGTAAACACCATTAGTGTCATGGAGGCAATTTAAATGCAGTGGGTTGCAGCCAGTTCACAAACACAACTCTTGATTGAGCCTTATCCATTCCATTGAGTGTACAAGGAGACAGCATTCAATGGCTTTTCAGGGTTTTACCATTCCATCCTACTGGTGCCTATTAAGTACTAAGGACAAAATATTTTGTCATCCGGTTTGAAAAGACATTGGCCACGTTCACATGGCATGTTAAGCTATGGTTTGTTTTATCCATGGTTTGTTGGAACAAACCAAAGTAAGTCTCACTGATGAGCAAATTAACCATAGCTTGTTCCGCCTAATGTTGATTTCATTTTCTAACCACTCTTGCCACACATCCTATCTGGGGAGGGGCACCAAAATAATCCAGGATTGCGCCAGGATAGTAGACGTAGCAAGAAACTATGGTCAGCGCAAGCCAAAGTTTATAAGCCAACTTCAAACCATAGTTTCATATTCTGGTTTGGTGGCCACAGGCAAACCATAGATAGTTGACTGAGGTGGGTTAACAAACTACAGCTAAGATAAGCAGACCATGGCTTCATGTTAAGAACAGTGAGCTGGTTTGAACATGTTATGTGCATCTCATTGTGAATATAACATTTAGTATTTTATTATTTTTATATTCTTCTGTGGTTGAGGACTTTTTTTAGGTGTGTTATGTTCAAAGCTTTATTTATATCAGGATTTAGATGTATATAACTGTTATTTTTTTTGCCACTGGTATTTAAAACTGGCCACTCTCAAGTGCCATATGTCATTCTGACACAGATGCAAAGGGCTGCTTCTTCTGTCATGATGTGTGAAGTGTTAGTTTTTATATTCATTTTGAGGAGGTGATCTATTATGTTAATTTAAATACTTATAAAGCACTTAAGGCTTTCTTGATGTATGCAGGAACTGGTGTGGGCAAGAACCTTTTCATTTAAAATATTGTGGGGGCGGGGCATGCTATTTTTAAAGCTTTCCCAAGAAGGTGTGATTTTGATCTAAAGGAAATGTTCGGCTGCCCCTTTAGCGAGAGGTGAGGATGCGGGTGGTGCTGTGGGTTAAATCACAGAGCCTAGGACTTGCCGATCAGAAGGTCGGCGGTTTGAATCCCCACGATGGGGTGAGCTCCCGTTGCTCGGTCCTTTCTCCTGCCAACCTAGCAGTTCAAAAGCACCTCAAAGTGCAAGTAGATAAATAGGTACCGCTCTGGCGGGAAGGTAAACGGTGTTACCGTGTGCTGCTCTGGTTCACCAGATGCGGCTGAGTCATGCTGGCCACATGACCCGGAAGCTGTACGCCGTCTCCCTTGGTCAATAAAGCAAGATGAGCGCCGCAACCCCAGTGTTGGCCACGACTAGACCTAATGGTCAGGGGTCCTTTTACCTTTACCTAAGAGCTATTTGAAAGTGAATCGGACTCCCTCAGAAGGTGGTGGGGCCCTCCTTTGTTGGAGATTTTTAAAGAGAGGTTGGATGGCCTCTCAGGGATTCTTCAACTGCGATTCCTGCATGACTCTTGGTGGTCTCTCCCAACTTTACAATTCTACAATTCTGTACCATCAATCAAAGCACAGCTGTTTGAGGCTCAGAGAACCCATGATGCCAGCAGACCTGTTTGTTTAAAGTTGGCTCTGTTCCAATCAAATAGGTTGGTTTTGTTTTCAAGTGCAAAAGGGAACACAAGCGGAACACCCACCCACCCCACAGCCCATATCCAAAATTCCTTTTCCTCTAATCGCACTCTGATTCCAGAGATGAGCATAGCTGGAAGACAAGTATCTCAAAGGAGCTATACTGAAGGAGGGAGCAACATTCGGCACCCCTCGTCCGCACACATCTTTTGCTCTTAAAATACATCCCTCCCACTTCATATGTTATTGAAGCTGGCCTGGATTGCAAACAAACAAGTTTGCAACATACAGTTTGAACCCAAGGGCTGTACCCAATGTACCCTGTCCAATGGCACAAGGGCTCTTAATGTTGTGGAGCAGGAATCCCGTGCAACAATTGCACTAGTGGAAACTCATCCAGCATTAGCAGCAACCTGCTTATAGAACCAAGTCTGTCTTGGTAGTCAGACCCTTACTGTGAACACCCTCCCATCAGATGTCAATAGAATTAAACAACTAGATACCTTTTCATAGACATCTGAAAGCAGCCCTGCATTTTGCTGGACGCTGCCCAGAGCAGCTGGGGTAACCCAATCAGATGGACGGGGTATAAGAAATAAATTCTTGTTATAAGTATTCTCTTGAACAAGCACAGGTGCGAAACATTTCGCAAGCAGAATAAGTACACCGCTAAGTGACTTTAATTTAGTGCTGATTTCAGGATCTGAAGGTTGTTCGGCCCTGCTTGTGGTTTATTCCAGTGGTTAATTCCAGTGTCATTTAACATAGGAAACCACTTGGGGGGGGGGTGACTGGTGGGACCCATGCTTGATCCTGCCTTGTTCCAGTGTGTGTGCCTTGTGCCACTTGGATTCAATGTGTGCTCTGTATTCTGAAACACTGTTTTAAAAAGAACACGAGACCTTGTGTGTTTTTGGGGGCAGAAACTTCTCTAAGAGAGGTGTGTCATTTGCCCTTTAATAGTGGCCTGCTAATAGAGCAGATTTGGTTTCTCTTGTGATCTGGGAAGGTTTCCAGTACTCTGATTGGTGAGGCAAATGGATGGCTTTTTAAAGGAGGACTAATGAACCTGCAGGGACGCGGGTGGCGCTGTGGGTTAAACCACAAAGCCAAGGGCTTGCCGATCAGAAGGTCAGCGGTTCGAATCCCTGCGACGGGGTGAGCTCCCGTTGTTTGGTCCCTGCTCCTGCCCACCTAGCAGTTTGAAAGCATATCAAAGTGCAAGTAGATAAATAGGTACCGCTCTGGAGGGGAAGGTAAACGGCGTTTCCGTGCGCTGCTCTGGTTTGCCAGAAGCGGCTTAGTCATGCTGGCCACATGACCTGGAAGCTGTACGCCGGCTCCCTCAGCCAATAAAGCGAGATGAGCACCGCAACCCCAGAGTCGTCCGCGACTGGACCTAATGGTCAGGGGTCCCTTTACCCTTTTTAATGAACCTGCAGTATTTGAAATATCTCACCATAAATTCTCTTGGACTTTAAGGATAGACTCATTGACCTGGTTTACAGTAAGCTGAACCTCCTTTCTTCGGGAATTGGTTGTGCAGTAGGAGTTCCCCATGGGAAACTCATTCACCTGGGTGATCCTGCCATGTCTCTACTTAGCCCACATATGACATCAAGGCAGGTGGCTCTGGTTTGTGGAAAACGGCCTCGAAGGCAAACTAAGGACCCATGCCAGGTCAAATTTCGCCAGAGGTTCCCCATCCCTGGCTTTCTGGGACCACACAAACATGTGGGGTCTGGGAACAGCTCACAGCTACTTTGCTCCATGCTGCTCCCACACAAGGTTAAGCTTGATGCTCACTAACTGAGTTGGAGCCAAAAACAAATGCACACATAACCTCTGTGTATGCCATGTTACATACACACACTCAATGCATGTTTCAGTTTGCAGGTAGATATTGTTACAGGTTGGAAATGTGATGCAGAACAACTAGTACATTGTTAGTTGAAAAACACGAATTCTTTTCTTCGGAATCTGTTGTTGTTTCTTGAGAAGTTGCTTGATAGAACTCCACACCTAAATGCTACCCCCCCCCCCATTTAAATCCTCAACTCAACTTCTAAAAATGCTGCCGCCTGTTAACTGTACTCCTCAAGCAAAATATTGGAGTGCTGTCCTTTTGAAGAGCTTTGGGCAGCAATCCCCATTCCCACTGAAACTAAATGGCAAAACTCTTATATATTTCAATGAGGCCTAGCCACTTATAAATTCAAACCCCATATATGTATACTTGTGAAAGGAATATTAATCAAGTCAAATATACTAGAGGGACATGCCACCACTAAGTCTATAAACTAAAAATGCATAGCTTACTGGTGTAAACAGGGACATTTTCCTTCCCAAGGGGAAAAGGCTTCCTGTCACATCCTGTTAATCTGTTTGACATGCAGTGTTTTGCAGAACCTTTGAGAGAGCAAGGGAATGCGCAGAACAATTTTTAGAACAATGGGGGAGGGGATTTTTAATTTTTTTTTAAGTAAATCCACCCTCTAATAGTGGTAAGGGAGGGATGGGAAAGCATTTAAGAATTATTAGTGCCTGCTTTTGAAAGGAAGGTGGGCTGGGAAATAGAGCTACATATGCCTTGCTTCTTATTGAGAGATGCAGAGCGCTGGAGGAAGCCAGAAATCTTATGCTGGGAGGGTGAATCTGATAAATATAGCTATATAGAGACATTGGACGGTACAAGGCGGCTGGCAGAGATGATAAGAACTGTCTTAAATAGGTTTGGGGTAGGGAGTTCTCAAAGCATATAGATGCCCATGTGTTTGTCAATCCTAGGGCATTTCCAAAATACAGCGTGCAAGAAATTATGTGTGCGTGTCAGTACTTGCATGTACAGAAATAGTACACACACAGAGTACATGCAAGTACTGCCACACACCTGCACCTGCTGCTGTAAGTGAATTTCCTAAAGGCTGCTGATGGCTTGGCTTGATACTGCAGGTTTTCTTCTGATAGGATGAACAACGAAGGGGTTGTTTTGGCAGATTTGGCAGCTGAATATCGTTAATCACAGCAATGACTTTAATCATTGACACTGAGTGGAACTCAAGAGTGGGATGATGCCTTGCTTCTGTTCCCCGCCCCCAAACCCCACAGCTTCGCTTCTTTTTCATGCGCTCCCAAAGCAATTAGAATCTTTTTCGCAAAAAGCTCTAAAACTTCTAGAAAGAAAGTTGCCCTCGTTTGACATGGGCTTTGCTCTCCGTGTTCTGGCAGTGCCTGCTTTTGCCTGTTGGCTTAGACCAGTAAATGACTTCATCACCTGAGCCAAAGCGGTCATGTTTCAGGTGAGGTGGGCAGTATCCTGAAAATCTCTTTGCCAGGTGCTGGGTGGCAGAGGATGACTCACGCTGTACTTTACCCTCATTTGTGCCCAGGTCTCTACGACTAGAAAGGGAGCACAGTCTGTGGGCCACCCTCCCTTCTAAGCAAGCTTCCTATATCCTAGTTTCTACACACATACACCTCTCTGTTTTTCAGAGGCACCAGGGACACATTCTAGCCAGGCAAGAACACTCAAGGGGTAGTATTAAGTGGAGGCCCACAGGCCAGATAGAGAGGCCTCCGTTTCACTGGTAGTCAATGCACGAGTCAGGCATAAGAACAGTGTTTCTCAAATTTGGCTCTCCAGCTGTCGTTGGACTACAACTCCCATCATCCCTGGCAACTGCTCCTGCTAGCTAGGGATGATGGGAGTTGTAGTCCAGGGACATCTTGGAGGCCACAGAGATTTCTCATCCCACAGCAAAGTGCCTTTGGAGAGTTAAATGCATGGTATGCTGGCAACATCAGCCCTGCGTACTTTGAAAAATCATGGAATCATAGAATTGGAGAGTTGGAACGATGGCTACGGGGCAACGGTTCTCAACCTGTGGGTCCCCAGATGTTGTTGGACTAAAACTCCCATCATCCCTGAGCTCTGGCCTTGCTAGCTAGGGGTGATGGGAGTTGTAGTTCAACAACATCTGGGGACCCACAGGTTGAGAAAGGCTGCTATGGGGGTAATGAATTCCTGTTTAGTCCCCAGAACCAAGTTGACTTTAATTCAAAGGAAGAGGATATAAAATATATATGTTTCATAGTCAGCTGTCAGTTGATAGAAATGGAAACTAGCTGCTGCTTATACTTCCTTTATGGATTCAACACCCCCCCCCCCAATTTATTACCTTTCTTAACGACAGGGATGGTTTAATACTGCTGTTTGCTCGCTATATGTTACAATGTGTCAAACACATAGACTTTTAACTGCTGTAAGTTTTATTCAGTGGGAATGTATAGTTATACGAGCCCAAAATACGGGTGGGACAGTCACTGTCGGATAGCCAAGTCCTCCTGTTCCATCTTGCCTCTTCTTTGCCTTATTTTCTGGTCTTCTAACTAGAATGACCACTCACAGCCTCAGACGTCTACTATTTGGACTTGAATTCTCCCTGGAGATTCATTACATCAGGAGCTGCCCTGCTAAACTTCTTCCAGGGCTTAGATTCCACTGACAAACTGCAGAAGTCAGATTCATACTACACAGTTTTGCAAAAGCAATAGAAATGCAGTCGTAGGGCCAGAACATTCAGTGTGCGGAAGACTATAAAAGTAAAGGAAGGTCATGAAATCAGCCCTCCATGCAAGCATTTATATGAATGCATATCCTGTAGAGTAGCAGCTTAGGGATGGGAGGAGGGGGAATTTGTTTCTGTCTGCGTTTTAGTGAGAAACTAGCTAATGCGCAATTCTGGAACCAGGGTGTGAATCCAAACACAATCATTGTGCAGGGCACCAAAACTAGGGTTGCCATACATCTGGAATTTGTCTGGGATTTCAATGTTGGAATTATCGTCCGGTGGAAATCGGTAAAATATCACACAGTGAAGTGTGCATTTGATTTCCCAAAACCAGCTTTTGTGCCCCGGATTTTTACTTCTTGAAATATGGCAACCCTAACCAAAACATGTATTTTGACCCTTAAAAGCATTACTCACTTGACTGCACATCATTAATAAGGTTTTTTTCCTACTTCCCATCCTACTTTTTTAAAGAGCAGATTCTCAGACAACATAATTCTGCCTTATTGTTACTGTTATTATTACTACCATGATGATGATGATTTTGCAGCATACGGCCTATATAAAGAGCCCACTCTCTGAACAGTCTGTTGGCCATCTTTGCTTCGGCCAAACCGGAGACGATCAAGCTGCTACGTTTAATAATGCAACATGCTTTTTGTCAAGCCGTTTCTCCAGCATTTGGCATATTATATAACTACAGAAGTACAAGCAGCAATGCTCCTCTTCTGTAACTACTCCTGCTGATTCCTCCCCCCCCCCCAAGTTGTCAGTATTAATGACTTTGAGAGTACTTAACTGTTGCTTTATCTTGGCAGCGTTCCTTCATTCTGCCCTGTTGCCTAACCAACCTTGAAAGGAACCCCAACAAAAATTATGTTTAGAAGTAAGGAAGTTTTTATTCTGTGTGTCATTTCAAACGTAATCCTATTTATTTTTAAACACTGTCTGCTGATAACGAAGACTGGAAAAGGGTGGGCTTTTATAAACTGTTGCTCTGGTACTTTGGTAGCCAGAGGTTTGTTAGCTTTTTCATAGTTACGATATGTGCATGAACTGTAACCCTGTTCTTATTAATCACGATTATATGCTTATTCAGATTGTAACTTCTTTAAGCACACAGATTTTCCTAATGGTGCTTGTGTATATTCTGCAATATTCCCCGTTATTTATTTTTGCATGAGGTTGGTTGGATTTGTGTGTGTGTGTGTATTATATATGTAATATGTGTATATTATATAGTATGTGTATATTATATATATAATTTTTCCAGTATTCGCACAGAGTGCCTCATGTACCTATTTGCGTACCATCAGGAAGAAAATGCGGAGAACATTGGCGGGGGGGGGGGAAATCACTGGCTATAGGATGTGATGGTTTGAAGTGTTAATAAACGACGAAAATGTTTCATTTGTCCTTATCTGCGCTTCATTTACAAATGGCTGAAATGTGAGGACTTAATTTTAAAGAAAACAGGTGTGCTTTTCCCCAATTCACGGACACCAGAATCATGTTTACTTTGGGTTCCACCCCACCTCCCCAGTTGTTATTCCATCCACCCTTTCTCTTTGCCAAACTGTGAAAAAGAAAAGTTTTGAAAAGAAAATGTGGGAAGGGTGTTTCTGGTGCTGCTTCCACACAGCTGGATTGTAGCTGCATTGTTTTCCAGCAGTCACAACAAGTTTTTTGTTTTGTTTTCTGGGAGAGAAAGTGGGAGTGGGGAGAGAAAACCCACTGCACCCTAGTGATTCTGGAAAAGATGGAACTGTAATGTCTCATAGCTTGCAATAGAGTTTACGTGAGAGGGGGTATGGGGAACCTTTGACCCTCCAGATGTTGATGTACTACAACTCCCATCAGGCCCAAGCAAGCATGGCATGGGATTAAGGGAGTTGTAGTTCATCAGTGTATGGAAGCCCAGAGGCTCCCTACACCCACCTTAGAAGAATGGCTGCATGGGTTGTTATCATAGCTGTCACAGATTTGAAAATAAGGGACCAGCAGCCTCGAAAATAAGGGATCAGCAGCCAAAATAAGGGATTTTCCAAGCACAGGTATGTTCAACTTCTGAGCCCCTCCGAGCCAAAGGCAGAAAGCTCAGCCAGCATCCAAACGAAGCCTCAAGTGGTGGTTCCCACAGCGCAGCAACCCAGCAAAGGGGATTCAGCAAGGAAAACCACCGTCACCTCTCCGCTGGGAAGCACTGAGCAAAGGCGAGTCCCCAGGCAATGCGGCCGATTTGATCGGCACAAGGCATGCAAGCTCCACCCCCCAGTCGTTCTTAGATTCCTTATTGGGTGAGCAACGCAGCCAAGCAACACAGTTGGAGCCTCCCTCCTCCCTGGCCGGCAGGGAGGGAGGGAGAGGAGCTGCTTCCTTTTAAACCCGGGAAATTTAAGGGACATCATCAATAAGGGACCAGCAGCGGGACACAGTGCTGGGATAAGGGAGTTTCCCGCCAAATAAGGGACGGTTGACAGCTATGGTTGTTATTGTTGTTGCTTTTTCATGCCACCAGCTCAGCATTTGGGTGCTTGAAATTGAAAAAAGGTGCCGTGTTACATGGTGAGTTTGGTAAAACATCCCATCCTCTAGCACTCCACCTGCCTAGGACAGAGGGAGAGGTGACAGCATATCTCCCTCCTAGGGATGTAGTTGAAATTTGATTCAGTTCAGATTTAAACATGAACCTATCTAATTCACACTTTTCTGAAACAAGGTGTCAACCGAAACACGGCGATCCTTTGAAATTTGCACTTCTCTGCATTTTGCAAAGCAGTTCTCCAGCCAAACCACATATGCAGGCATTAAGGTGTTCATGCAGATTGCAAATATTAGTGACGATGACACAAAAAATGCATTATATTAGAAGGAAATGCTTTGTGGAAATGTGTATATTAAGCGAAACTGTGCATAGAAATAGAAATTTGCACAAAAATGCTGGTGAATTTTCACACCCTTAAAAAAAAAAACATAGATCACAAACTGATGTGGAGAACCAAACTTAAGAATGGAAAAATGAACTGAAATAAACCAAAATTGACAAATTTGCCTATCTCTATCCCCCCCCCATTGGCTCAACTGAAACTAACTGCCACCTGACTTCTCCACAAACTGCCTCCATTTTATTTTGTTTATTGAATTTATATACCGCCCTATACCCATAGGTCTCGGGGCGGCTTACAAAATAAAATCAAAATATAAAACCACAAAATCCATAATCAAAATAAAAAACAACCCAATAACACACACAAAAAAAAAACACCAAAAAAACCCACCACACATTTTAAAAGGGTATAGGATGTCAGTCAAATGAACTAAAGGCCTGGTTAAAAAGGAACGCTTTTGCCTGGCGCCTAAAAGCGTGTAATGAAGGTGCCAGGCAAACTTCTCTGGGGAGAGCATTTCACAGATGGGGAGCCACTGCAGAGGAGGCCCTGTTCTTGTGTTGCCATCCTCTGGACCTCTTGAGGAGGAGGCACACAAAGAAGGGCCTCAGAAGATGATCTCAGGGACCGGGTAGGTTCATATGGAAAGAGGTGGTCCCTGAGATATTGCGGTCCTGAGCCACCCTGAACTCCATCCCCAGGAAGGCCTACTTGGCTCCAAATTTGCCATCATTTTGACGCCATTTTGTTTTCCCAGGCATTTGGGCATCAATGAGTACTTATTTTGAACTTTCCTCTTTGACAAGGGATGGGATTTGTCAAACAATGACGAGCAGCTAAGAGGAAGATGGGATTCTAGACCAGTCCATTACCTGCCATACTGGCTATTTGCAAAGCTTGCAGTCTGATATGATATACAGTTACTCCTCTTATCTCATTCGTTGCATGTGTACATCTGAAGGCAACCCTGTACTGGGAAATTTTTAATGTCTAACATGTTACCATTTTTTAGGTGCTGTAAGTCGCCCAGAGTGGCTGGGGAAACCCAGCCAGATAGGCGGAATATAAATAATAAAATTCTTATTCTTATTATTACATCAAGCCTCTAGAACCAGCAATTCCTAGCCTTTCATTCCCAGGCAAATTTGGGCTGTAGCACCCACCATAGCATAGTCCATGTGCAAGAATGATGGGGATTTTAGTCAGGAACATCTTGAGTGCCTGAGGTTCCCATCCCTGCACCATGGCTTAGACTAGACCAGTGGTTCTCAACCTGTGGGTCCCCAGATGTTGTTGGACTACAACTCCCATCATCCATGGCTAGCAAAGGCCAGAGTTCAGGGATGATGGGAGTTGTAGTCCAACAACATCTGGGGACCCACATGTTGAGAACCGCTGGACTAGACAATGCTCTTAACTGTTTTTGCTTTTTACAGATCTACTGTTCCCATGCTACCCACAGACACTGGGGCAGTGAGATTAATACCCATGTCACCCAAATGTAGCAAAAAATACCCATTTTATTCACCTGTGCCTGTTTAAGGTCCCCAGAGACTTTGGGTACAAGGTAAAGAAACCAAACATAGTTGCAACTGCTGTCATTCAGCTGGTGGGTTTTTTTTATTTTTGCAAGAAAGTTTTTACCTGTTTGCTTTGTCTTTGTGGTGCTACCTACAAACTCTCAAAAAAGAAGTATCGCTGTGGAAGGAGCGTGGTGACACCACTTTGAGCTGCTGTCTGAAGACTGGAATTGTTCCTAGTGTATTTGCTTTTCAAAGCCACTAAGAAGAAACCCCACTTTCTGATTCAAAACAAGAGACTTGATCTTTGCTCTGATTTGTTTTCAAAAATGTTAAGTATTGAACCACTGCACACAGAATGGTAGCTATTGATGTGACCTGAAAGGATCGTGCTTTGAGGCTTCTGGCAAAGAGGGGAAAGGCAAGGTGGGGATTATCAAAGCAGAATGGTCAATAAACTTTTTCCTCTTTCTGAAAAATAAAATCATCCCCCTGTCAAGTGTTCAAAGCTTTTGAAATAAAATACAGTCAAAACAAAACAATTTATGCCACATTATAAATGTCTATGCTAGTATTGAAACTTCTTCCAGGGAACGGCAAAGATATTAATGGGGTAACTGTGTTAAATACAAATGCAAGAGTTGCCAAGTAAATTAGAAGAATCAGGAATGTTTGTTTATAACTGGAATATTGTTCTATGCTGGAATTTGCAAAACAATCCGGATAGGCAAAGAGTGATGAGATCCTTATAGACTGGAACATAATATTGTTGATGAGCTTCAAGGGCTTTAGTAATTTTCATGATGTGATCTAAATAGACTCTTGTTTGCTGTGAAAAATCAAAATCTTGTGTGTGAAATTTTTTTATTGTACTTTGTTTCTACACTTTATTGTTGATAAGCAAAACACGTGGTTTAATAGCATCTTATTAACACAGATGCGTGTGGCCCCTTTATCTTCAGCACATCTCAACTTTTCATAGAAATGTCAGAGATACCAACCACCTCCTCTGTTTCGTGGCCTTCTGACACCTCTTTATATTAACTTTTGTGTGTGTTTGTGTGTCAGCTGAGAATAACCTTTCATATATCTGATGAAGAAGGCTGTAATCCAGAAAAACATAGGCTGCAATAAATCTGAGCCTTTGCTTAAGGACATTGGTGACATCATCTGTCGCCAAAACTTATAATTTCCACACCCAACAACCTCATGCACCTCTGTTCTGTCATCTGCATTGGCTTCCACACATCTTGTTAGTGTTGTTTTCATTCCAGAATGCAAACCAAGACTTAGGTGAGGAACCGTGACTCTCTAAAAGATAATGTGCAACATGCCTTTTCAGGGGTAGTCAACATACTGCTGTCCTTATATCATTGGCTTCCACCTCCCCTAGATCCTAGCCAGCATGATAAACTGTCAGGGATGATAGGATGTCCATCAACATCTAGAGAACCACAGATTGCCCACCACAGCCTTTGGAGACTGCTTCCCACATTAGAAAACCATTGCAAATTTTTAACGCATCTGATGAAATGAAAATTATGCATTGTGCATTCAGGAAGCTTTCTCTCCTCCCAAATACTAGCCCTCAGGGTCGTCTGGTGAAGATGAATGTTGGAAGATTCAGAACAGGCCAAAGAAGGTTTCTTCACACAACCATGGAACGGTGCTCACATGGGTGGCTTCGAAAGAAAATAAGACAAATTCATAAAGGGCAAAGCTTTCCATGTCTACCAGCCATGATGGCTACGTTCTGCCACTGCTGTTGCAGGCAGTATGCCTCAGAATCGCAAGTGGGGAGAATGGTGGTTGCGTTCATGCGACCACTTGTAGGCTTCCCAGAGGCATGTGGTTGGCCAGCGCAATAAATGTGTTTCTGTCCGATGTAGCGGGACGCGGGTGGTGCTGTGGGTTAAACCACAGAGCCTAGGACTTGCTGATCAGAAGGCCGATGGTTCAAATCCCCGCAACAGGGTGAGCTCCCGTCGCTCGGTCCCTGCTCCTGCCAACCTAGCAGTTCCAAAGCACGTCAAAGTGCAAGTAGATAAATAGGTACCGCTCCGGCGGGAAGGTAAACGGCGTTTCCGTGCGCTGCTCTGGTTCGCCAGAAGCGGCTTAGTCATGCTGGCCACATGACCTGGAAGCTGTAGGTCGGCTCCAATAAAGCGAGATGAGCGCTGCAACCCCAGAGTCGGCCACGACTGGACCTAATGGTCAGGGGTCCCTTATCCAACGTAGCACCAAGTTAAATACACCGGGGCGTATATTTGCACAAGAGAGTGCACAAGCAAGTTGCCTGTAACTTTGTTGCACAATAGATGGTGCAGTTGGTGGCACAGTGAGTTTCTGCAAGCACAACTGCTGAGTTTGGGTTCCTCTGTTGCGCAACATTAAAGCTCACCAGTCCGTTAGCGCAAACTCTAGCAGCTTTTGGACTGTAGTCCGTTACTCTCTATTGGTTTTTAGGGTGTAGGGTGTTGCTTATGTCGCCTGTGACTTTACAGATGAGGTGGTCTATAAATGAAAGTAACACAAGATGATGACTTGTTGCTGCAGTCCTGCAGGTGCTTTGATGCATGTAAGACCCATTCACTTCTATGGGGCCTACAAGGGCTGAATGATAAGCAGGACCGCAGTTTTTGCCATCTGTTCCTCTCCCTCAACGTGAAAGCTGCTCCGATTATGTAATAAGAGGATGAAAAATATTTTTGTACCAAGTAACATTGTCATCTGTGATCTCTCTCTCCCCCCCCCCCCCCGCTTCATGTTCCTGACCAATTTTAAAAAAAGAAATCGCTGGGGGGGGGGACCTGTTTCATGCTGTTCTACTCTGTCGCGTTGGGAAACTGTTAGAGCAAACAGGTGCTTGGGGTGGCTAGATTTACACTTAGCGAGTTTATCTCTCTCTGAATTGCTGGTCTTTTAGACGACGTTTTACTTATTTTCTATTTCATTAACTTAACTTGTGTTTTTCAGACCACCCCTCAGGGCCAAAACAGGCCTCTTAAAAGCGATTTATAACATAAAATCTGCAGCAGATTGCACCTGTACTCAAAGAACTGCAATAGCTGCCAGTTTGCTCCTGGGGTAAGTTAGTGGTGTTACTATTGGTCTATACAGCCTTCTCCACCCTGGGATGATCAGCCAAAAAATACTGAGGCTGTTGTCAAGTTAGTTTAAGAAGAGGGAGAGGTATTTTGCTGGAGGAAACTGGTAGCTAATGTGTTTTCATGATACACAAATGTTGTAGGAGGCATCCTCTCAGAAGAGGCTATCTTCCTGAGCCTCTTGGGCTTGCTGATCGTATGGTTGGCAGATTGAATCCGTGTGATGGGGTGAGCTCCCATGGCTTTGTCCCAGCTCCTGCCAACGTAGCATTTTGAAAGCATACCAGTGTGAGCAGATAAATACTCCTACAGCAGGAAGGTCAATGGTGTTTTGGTGCGCTCCGGCACTCGTCACAGAGTCCCGTTGTGCCAGAAGCTGTTTAGTCATGCTGGCCACAAGTCCCAGAAAACTGTCTGCAGACGAACGCCGGCTCCCACTGCCTGAAGCGAGATGAGCGCCGCACCCCATAGTCCAGTGATGGCCAAACTGGGTCCTCCACTTCCCATCATTCCTGACCACTGGACCTGTTAGCTAGGGATGATGGGAGTTGTAGTCCAAAAACAGCTGGAGGGCCAAGTTTGACCATCACTGCCATAGTCAATTTCATCTACACTTAACCATCCAAGGGTCTTTTACCTTTTATCTTTACTGTCTTTTTTAATATGCTGCTTGCTGATTTGGAAGTTTCTCTGTGAAAACCATGTAGCTATCTCTTTGTAATGGCTGTACAACAAAGCACTGGATATAAAGAGCTGAATGTGCGCAGAGTTATGAGCTGTGGATTTACACACTTAATTTTTGTGATCTGATTGCTAAAATGACAAGGGAACAGCATTATCCATACCATCAGTATCTGTTTTTGCACTGGAGTTGTCATTATGGTGCTCTCCAGATGATTTCAGACTCCAGCTCCCATCAGCCCCAGCTAGGGTGGTCAGTGGCCAGGGAAGATGGGACTTGCTGTACAAAACAGCTAGAGGACAGCAGGCTTGCAATGCCTGGAATAAGAACCAGTGTAGTGCCATGATTAGTGTTTTGACTATGACCTGGAAGACCAGGGTTCAAATCTCCACTCAGCCAAGAAGCTCGCTGGGTGACGTAAATTCTGATGGGGTGGTGAATTTGACGCATGTCTCAAATCTACGCTGCTAATAAGAGTTTTCATCTTTTCCTTTAGCTGAAATGTTTTCCTTAATAAAGCTGAATAAACAGTTACTGTAACCTCAGGCTTACAATCTTAAAAGGCACCACAAAAGGGAAAAAGGAGCCTGTCAGAGCAAGGGGGGGGGGGGGAGCAAGAAACCAGATCTTAGTTACAATGTTGTTATAAGGACCAGCTGGAATAGAAAGAATTCAAGGAGAACACAAAAGTGGCTGGTCTCTCAGCGGAGTGGCACACATTTCATAGCACAGCTGCACCATGAGGCAGTGCTAGCATGTTCTCTTTTTTTACCATGCAATATGCGAGCTTAGATGCAAGCTGTAATTAGCTGGTGGAATTGATGCCATATAAAAAGCAGGAAGATCTACGCTTCACATACAGGCTTTTGTACCACTGCAGTGCCTTCAAGCACAGGGTCTGTTTTTTTTACAGCATTCTTGCAGGCATGGATATGAGCTGTGGTTATTAGAGCATTGATTTGAGACAACTTACAGTAATTTTTTAATAAAAAAAATAAAGATGCTATACCTTTTTTAAGCCAAAGTGCCACAAATTCATGACACTTTTTTGGCTTTGCTGTTGGAAGCAGTACGTCCCATGCTGAGTGCTGGGAATCACAGAGTGCTGTTGCACTCAGGTCCTGTTTGCAGGCTTCCCACAGGCATCTGGCTGGCCCCTGGCCTGATCCTGCAGCCTCATGTTCTTATGTTTTTGCAATGAATTTTCACATGTGCACAGAAGCATGCTATGATTTAAAAGTGGATTTGGCAGGGTCCCATGTATTGAAACGTGGGTTTCAATACATGGGACGCGGGTGGCGCTGTGGTCTAAACCACAGAGCCTAGAGCTTGCCCATCAGAAGGCTGGCGGTTCGAATCCCCGCGACGGGGTGAGCTCCCATCGCTCGGTCCCGGCTCCTGCCAACCTAGCAGTTCAAAAGCACGTCAAAGTGCAAGTAGATAAATAGGTACCGCTCCGGCGGGAAGTTAAACGGTGTTTCCGTGCACTGCTCTGGTTCGCCAGAAGCGGCTTAGTCATGCTGGCCACATGACCCGGAAGCTGTACACTGGCTCCCTAGGCCAGTAAAGTGGGATGAGCGCGCAACCCCCGAGTCGGCCACGACTGGACCTAATGAAAAACAAATCACGAGCATTCCTGCAGCTCTAATGGATCCGTAATAGATTTAAATAAGGCAGTCCATATGCCAAGATGTCGGCTGTAGTTTAGACAATGGATGCTTGGGGTTTGCCAGTGGCTGTTTCTTTAATCGGGCCATCAAGGATCTATTAAAATCCTCCCCACCCCCACGTGTGGATCAAACCCGCTTAGCTACCCGAAGGAAAACTTTAGGAATATGGCTCCACGGTTTTTAGGAAGCATAAGCTTTAATTTAAAACTACTTTGCCACGTGCATTTTCCCATCCCAGTTTACTCAGAAGCAAGCCCTAGCGCAGTACAGTTTACCCTCTCAGGCAGGTATGCATGAGACTGCAGCCGTCTCAGAGTAAGAACCCACCTTAACCGCGAATCGGAACAGGAGCCTGCTTAAAAGGCTGCAGGGGGGGGCAATCACGTGACCCACAGCTTTCTTCCCTCCCCCGCCTCCTCTGCGGCTCTGAAGTTACCGCAGTCCCCGCAGAGGCCACGCCTCGCCCGCCAGAGACCACGCCCTCCCCAGGCTTCTCTCAAGCCCGTGCAGCCAAAGCCACGCCCCTTTCGCGGCGGCGGCGGCGGCGGCTGCTGCTGCTTGCTGCGGCTCGTCCTCTTAAGCGTCCCGCCCACCTCCAAACCCCGCCCAGTTCGCCTCGGCGCGAGAGGCGACGGGCGAGGAAGCCACGCCCCCTCCCTTCCCTTTTGCAGCTTATAGGTTTGGAGCAGGCCCCGCCCACCTCCCCTCAGCTGCGCCGCCCCATTTTCCAGGCAGTTGCGCGTTCTCTCTCTCTCTCTCTCTCAGTGTCGCGTGTGCGCGCGCCACCTAAGCCCCGCCCCGTTTCCCTCAGCGGCTCCCTCAGAGAGCGGCTGGCGGTTTGTGTGGCGGCGACGGCGGGCCGGTCCTTCTTGTGTGCCTCTCGCTCTCTTTCTCCTCCACACACACACACACAGAGAGACACGGCCTGCCGGGCCCCTGGTCGCCTTTCCTCTCCTCTTCCCTCCCTCTCATTTCCCCCTCCTTCTTCACCCCCACTCCCCTCCTCTTCCTCCTCCTCCCCTCACGGACAACAACATGGCGGCGGTGTCGGGGGCAGCGGCGGGCAGCTGTGCCAGCCTCGCCGGGGGCCCGGAGATGGTGCGAGGGCAGATCTTCGACGTGGGGCCTCGCTACACCAACCTCTCCTACATCGGGGAAGGAGCTTACGGGATGGTCTGGTAAGAAGGCGCTAATTCTCTCCTCTTGCTTCCACTTCTCTCTTTCTCTCCCCCCCTTCACCCTTTGCTGTTGCTGCTGAATTTCCCCCTCAGCATTATTATTATTATTTTAATGCAAGAAAGCGCCCTTGGCTTACGGGGTTAAGGGCACCTTCCCTTCCCTTCCTTCGGAATGAAAGCATGCATGGGATGGAGATCGGGGCCGAGAGGTTGCACAGCCCCGACGCCTGCAGTGCCATTCTGCGCGTGTTTTACTCGGAAGTAAGCCCGGGGAGTGAGTACCCAAGGGCAAGAAAGGGAAACAGGACCGCAGCCTTATGTATGGGAGATGGGGGGGGACTCTTTCCTGTTTTTCTGGCTCAGTATAAGGTACAGCTTACAGTGCGATCCAAGAGAATAAAAAACGCTTGCACACTGACCTGTTAGTCGTTGGATTTTCTTTCTCACTTTCCTCTGCCTCCCAGTTTTTCAGAGGCTCCTGCGCCCTGCAGAGATGCCTTGCTGCAGCCCATCCACAGTGTCACTTCTTTGCTGAAATCCTGTTGTGTGTGTATGTACAGCACCTGCAGAGAGCATTAGTGCACGGTATTTAGATTGTGTTGGGCTCCTTAGGGCAGTGTTTCCCAACCTTGTGCCTCCAGCTGTTTTTGAACTACAACTCCCACCATCCCTGACTAGCAAGACCAGTGGCAAGGGATGATGGGAATTGTAGTCCAATAAACAGCTGGAGGCACAAGGTTGGGAAACACTGCCTTAGGGAAGCAGTGTCTGTTGGGAAAGCAAAATAGTATCATAAGTAGACGAGCCTTGCTCAGAGGTAAGTGTAAATTTACAAAGTGCAGCTCTTCAACTCAAGCTTGTGCATGTTTACTTTACAAGCAAATAGCAGTGACTTCAGTGGACTACCCCCAGGTAAATGTGCACAGAATTGTATATGCAAAGGGCCGGATTTCTTTTTTAAACCACCTCTTCTCTGCCAAACCATTTAATCAATAAGAGCATTGGAAGCTGCTTTATAGCGAGTCAGATCTATTGTCCATCTAGCTCAGTACTGTCTACACCATGGGTCAGCAACCTTTTTCAACCGTGTGCCGATCCACTGTCCCTCAGACCTTGTAGAGGGCTGGACTATATTTTTTTGGGAGGGGGGAATGAATGAATTCCTATGCCCCACAAATAACCCAGAGATGCATTTTAAATAAAAGGACACATTCTGCTCATGTAAAAACACGCTGATTCCCGGGCCGTCTGCAGGCCAGATTGAGAAGGTGATTGGGCCGCATCCAATCTTAGGTTGCCTACCCCTGGTCTACACAGACTGGCAGTTACTCTCCAGGATTTCAGACAAGGGTTTCTCCCAGCTTTACCTGGACTCCAGGAGATGCTGAGGATTGAACTGTGGGGACCTTCTGCATGCAAAGTAGGTGCTTTTACCATTGAGCTATTGCTGTTCCATGTGTTTTCTGTTGAGCAATGTGGAAGTTGTTGTTGTAGGTAATAGGGCAGTAAATAAATTCAAATTATTATTCTTTATTGTAGTATGTTACATTCATGAGTCGCCTCTCCTTGGCCAACAGCACCCTAGGCAATTTATACGGATAATAGCAATATAAATATAAAATGTAAAGCCAAGAGCTCAATAATCATATCACTGTGAACATGAAACAAAATGATAGTGTTTGTGTGTTGTGGCTTATCTGATATATTTGACTTGATTGTATATGTAGCGTGGGAGCTTTCTGGGAGGGCATGGGATGCCTCTAGAAGCTAGGGAGCTACCTGATTTCTCATTGCTGAGAGAGTAAAAGCAAGGTGACATCTTTTTCCCAATTTATTTTGTCTTGGGGAAAAATGAGAGAAGAGATCCTTGGTTGGATTTAATTAGCATTAATAACTTGTGGTGGGTTGCCACTGACAGTATGCTGTCATGAGCAAGAAGAGATGGAGATGCAAGTGGAAGATCGAAAATTGGGAGGAAATGATGGATCAAATGCCATCATTTGTCACATTTAGTTGGTACTTATAGGAAGTATGAAGAAAACAATTTGCTGTTGCATGTGTATTGTGCTGGTTAACTCACATCCTCATATCTGTCAAAATATGGATATGAGAAGCTGTGGCAGTAAGGTGCAAGACAGTGTTGTCTAAGCTGTATTGCTGTTTGATTAATACTCAAATTTCATTGCTGGCATTTTCACTTTTCTTGCTCTGCCAAATGTATTGTAGCAAGTGCAGCAGAACTCTGGCTTACCATAACTTGGTATCTATCAGTAGTGTTTTAAATTTGCCAGAGTGATTGAATATATCTTATTTAAATATCCATATGTTGTTATGAAACAACATACAGTGTACAGCGAATAATGAAGGATGAGAAGTAGTGGTGCATATGTAGGCAAAGTCTCATTGTGCACAAAACAATCAGAACCAAGTGGTGATAAAACCACATTTTTTGCTTAAACTGCTTTTGGTAGAAGTCTACAAAACTGAGATTCAGTTTTTGTGTGATTCACTATTACTAAAATAAGTGCATTGAAAGTATTTAAGTCTCGGGGACTTCACTGCAGCATAAACATACTAGTCTTGCAGTAAATGAGCTTTTTTTTTTTTAAGGAAACATGTAATGGAATATAGTTGGAGAAAGTTAATAAATATTTAAAACATAATTTGACATTAAATATTATCCACCGGAGTCAGAGTGTATCTCTCACATGTACACACCTTTCCCACTCCATTTAAGACTAGGCAACTGCTGCCCTAGAACTTTCTTCAGTTTATTCTATGTAGCTTCTTCAGTTTATTTTATGTAGCCTAGTATCTCCTAATGGCTTCTTTGTAGGCATCACTGACCAGAAACTCTGGAAGAAGCAAATACGCAAAAAAGTCATAAAAAATGGGACAGGTTTAGGTTCACTAGCTGGCTGGAAATTAACATAGGTGCAGTGATTGCATTTGCAGTGTAGTGCACTTGTGTATGTTATGAAGGCTTTGGTGGGCGCAGTCCACTGCTCTACACAGCTTAACAAGTGGTGACTGGCACTGTTTTGGTCTTCCAGGTACAGTATTGTGGAAACCAGCCAGCCCAGAGTCATCATTTCTTTTCATTCAAATGTCTGCCTGTTGTCTCACCCTAAGCCACTTTTCAGACAGTGTAGTATCTGTGAACAAGGAGGAAATAATTTTGCTCACAGTCTATGCTCAGAAGCACTTTGCATCAGGCGCTTTTAAGAAAAGTTTTTTTCCCCTTAGAAAGGGGAACTCTGCCCTAGGGGAACTTTTTTTTTTAAAGCAATATTAATAAAAGTTAGCATGTGAGCAGTTGTTAAGCAATAAATAACACTGATTTAAATTGCATTTGAATGCATTGTTTTTTTATAAAAATAACTTGTTGAATGTTTATTTTAGTGATAAAAAACCAAATGGGTTATTCCTTTAAAAACTGTATAGGTGAATATAAACTGTGAAAACTGTAGTTGAATCTAGTTAAAAACTAAAGTATAGGCATAAGCCATTCAACTGCAGTCAGTAAGTGACCATAATGTGAATACTTAAGAAAAGCCTTGATCGTGTCTTAGTGTTACAGTAATGAGATTGGAATAAAGTTTATAGAAGTAGAAATGTCAGTATTAAATGTAAAAAAGTCATAAACCTATGCACATGCTCTAAAGCAAAGAAATTGTTGAAAGGTTGTGTTAATGTAAACATGTTCAGGACCAGTGTTGGGCTAACTCTGTGACTTTGCTTGAATCACTTAAGATAACTCCACAACAAAAGTGATTTGAAGCAGGAGTAGTAGTTGTTGTTTATTTAATTTGTATACCGCCGTATACCCGCAGGTCTCAGGGCGGTTCACGGGATAAAATCATGATATAAAAACACAGAATACATATTCAAAATAAGAACAAGAACAACCCAATAACGTTGTCGTCCCCCCCGCACGACCACCACATTTTAATAGGGCATTGGACGTCAGTCAGCCAAAGGCCTGGTTAAAGAGGAATGCTTTTTCCTGGTGCCTAAAGGTGTACAATGAAGGCTCCAGGCGAGCCTCCTTAGAGAGAGCATTCCACAAATGGGGAGCCACTGCAGAAAAGGCCAGAACCTGCTCCTTCAGAGGAGATGTAACCCCATCAAGAGCAGGCAACCTCGAAGCCATCCGATCTAGGGAACCACCCACTAACAGTGCCTCAGTCTTATCTGGATTGAGTTTCAGTTTGTTGGCTCTCATCCATTCTATTATTGAGGCAAGACACCAGCATTTCCACTGCCTCACCTTCAGGTGTAAAGGAAAAGTAGAGCTGGTTGTCATCAGCATACTGCTGACAACGTACTCCAAACCTCCGGATAACCCCACCAGCGGTTTCATGTCGATGTAGAACAGCATAGGAGATAGGATAGATCCCTGAGGAACTCCACATTGAAGGCTCCACAGGGCTGAGTTGAAATATTCTAGATGAACTCTCCTTGTGGATTGTGATAATTAGGAATGTTACTTTCTTGCCTCCCTCTAGCTCATTGCACGCACCAAAATCTGCCTCCCCTCCCCCAACACAGTCCCTGTTGCTGCTCTTGTCTTTTGAAGTTTCTTCTCCTCCCACTCATCCTGACTTGGCTGATGTGATGGCAGAATTGGCTTCTTTGCAAAATCCTGCCATTTCAGCTCCTGTTTGCTTGCTTTTTTCACTGCTTATCAACCTTCAAAATTCATCTTTTATATTTCCTTTGCATCTCTGGATTGCTGTGGTATATTGCCATTTTCCCATGCTTACCCCCCTTCAGCTTTCATGCCATGCCTCATATGACTTTCCCCTTTCCCTCCTGACAATATTCCAATTTCGCTGGTGATTCAGCATTCATACAAATAACCTCATTGATCCAGCTTTTTTTCCACATTCTCTTCTACACTGACTTCTTTTCAACCTCCACTGAGAACTCTTAAGAACTCTCTGACCCTTTTCCTGTGGAAATCTGTCTTGGCATTAGCCCTCATTTCCTTCCCTCTTCTGTGTCTTGCTATTTCTATGATTTGTAAATGGTTGTGTTCCTCTTGAAAGTGTTATCTTCTCCCTACACCTTAGACTCTGTAAGAATGTAAGAAGTTGCCTCATAATGAGTCGGGTCATTGGTCCTTCTAGCTACATCTGGTCTAAAGGTCCACCATCAACTCCTCCCTATCCTATATTATTTGCTTCCTGTTCTGGCTTTTTAAAATATAATTCTTGAAGCATCTCTGAAGAAAATCAAGGTTTGACCAACTTTTTTTTTTAAAAATAATATTTATTAAAGATTTTCAAATATAACAGAAAAAGAAAAACATCCAAATTTAAAACCTAATTTTCATTGGCATCCTTCCAGGACTTCCCCTCCCCTCCCCCTCTTGTATTCCAATTCTTTCAAATAGATTCAACAAATTCTTACCCCAAATTTTAAAATTATTTATCATTGACCCAATTTAAAAAATATTTTCCCATCCCCTAAAATCGACCTGTTCCCTTCCACGAGTTCCCCTCTTTAATATGCAATACAGATTAAAATAAACAGAAAAATAGAAAAAAGAATAAAATGTAATTTAACACCCTTTGGATTCCAAATTTCCCTCCCCCCTTTCCCGGTTGCGTTCCCAATGTCCGTCAATATCTACTGTCATCCTGGAGCTCCCACATCTAAACCACAGTCCTTCACCAGTCCGCTTTGCCGTCTTTTTATTAGTCTTTGCCGTCTTTTGGTCATCTTTGATTTCACATGTCCAATCTTGGAAGGAGTCTATCTTCCAACTTTGTCCAGTTCTTGTTATTCTTGTTGTTCTTGTTGTTCTCTCTCCTCCTCTTTTTTTTTTTTTCCTGCTCTCCTGCACAAATGTTCTAATTCCAAAAAGCTTCTAATTCCTCTGCAGAGGCTTTGTTATTCAGGAACAAAACATTACGTCAAGTCCCTTCCATTCTTCAATAGATAAATCTATTGTCTCCTTTAGTGTGTAGACCTCTGTAGACAAAATAGTGTTCCATTTCTGCAGTTTCCCAGGAGATAAAAAGTCCTATTCAAATTCGATGCCAACAATACTTGTAGTGTCCCACAGCTCCTCTAGAGGGATTATAGTAGCTCAGTTTCCTTCCCGATCACACCCAACAGTCAAAGTAACTTATTATTCCTTCTTTTAAACAATTTATATCCAATTTGTAACAAATGTGACCAGCAAAGTCCTCGTAACAAAGTTCTCTTTTTGTTCTTCCGCTTTGACAGCTCCTTTGACAGCTGTCAAAACCTCTATTTCTCCTCTCCCGGCGCTCTTACGGATCGCTCCCGGGGTTTCCGGGGGGGGGGGTTGCCTTTTAATTCACATTCCACTTTTCTCCTCCAGCCCAGTCTTATAATTTTCCATCGCGAAGTTAATAATTTTATCAAAAAAAGGTTGCACTCGATCTTAGTTGTCAAATCCTTTGCTTTAGCTCCTCTACAACAGGGGGGAGGCTGATTTCCTTTTTGCACGTCCCCCGCTCGCTCCGAATTTAAAAAGAATTTTTCCCCTTTTTTAATCCAAGTTCCAATTACTCACGGGTTATTCTTTTAAAGTCCAAATTTTCAATGCAAGAAGTCAGCGCTCTCCGTCGAATGGCATGTGGCTTCGCTCGGCAGGGGAAGCGGAGGACTCACAGCACCACCACCCCCCGTCACCCGCTCCGCAGCCTTTAAAAAGGCTCCTTCGCGGGTCGGGGGGACGCAAACGGTGCCCGCCGAGTCACCATGCCCATGGGATTCAGCGCCCATGGTTTTTGAGGGTCCCCGCGTCGCCAGCGCGGTAGAACCCAGCCCCTGCCGAGCAGGCTCCCTCCGGAGCCCGGAGGGAGTCCGCCATTCGGCGATGGTGCCAACCCGGAAGCCCCCAAGGTTTGACCAACTTTGCCCATTTTCTTCTCTGCTGTCTTTCTAGCAAAGCACCTTCTGCACCCTCTAATGTACACTCACTAAACCCTAGATGCTTCTTTACCTTTGCTTTGCTAAGGCCTGCACTTCCGCTAACTGCCTTTGCTCAGGGCCTTGTTGACGAGGATAAATATTGCTTCCCACACTGTGTCCATTCCCTCCCCCTTCCCATGGTAAGTTGATTTAAAAACCAGTCATTTTCATATTGCCAGGAGCTGGAGTCCTTTTGGAACCCCAGCCTTCAACGTGGAGTCCACCTGTGCACACTTGGGGGGTACAGCCTAGAACTAAAGTTGTGGAGCCCATGCAGTGGAAGCAGAGTCCAGTGGTAAAAGGGTTGTGCCCATGCACCTAGGGGCACAGTGAGTGAGTGAGGAAGCAGAACCCACAGAAAAAGGCATTGCCAAGGTGTACTACTCTTCCATGTGCATAGAAGTTACCTGCCACTAAGCAGTGCATCCATGCATGACATTACCGACTCTACTTACTTCACAAACACAAAGCATTAAGTGCATAACACAGTTCGTTGAGTGCAAGTGCAGTTTACATGCTAAGTCACAAGTATAAACTACTGTAATGAACTTCATTACAGGACAGATCACAAACTACAATCAGCTTACAACAACTAGATTTCTGAATAGGATTGGGTATTATGATCATACTACACCACTTGTACTGGTCCTCAATCTGTTTTCAGGCCCGATTCTGACTTCTGGCGCCTTTTACAGCTTGGGACCAGGATGTGTGTAGCATTTTTTTGCAGCATTTTGACAAGCTGGAATGTGTGCAGAGGAGGGCAACCAAGATGATCAAGGGTATGGAAACTAAGCCTTGTGAGGAACCAGTTCAGGGAGCTGGGTATGTTTAGCATAGAAAAGAGGCGTCTGAGAAAATAGCCATCTTCAAATATTGAAATGGTTGTCACATGTAATATGGAGCAAGCTTGTTTTCTCCTGCTCCGGAAATTACAACTAAACATCAGGGAAAACTTTCTGATAGTAAGAGCTGTTCGACAGTGGAACAGTCGGACTCCCTTGGGAGGTTGTGGACTGTCCCTCATTGGAAGTTTTTAAGAAGAGGTTGGATGGCCATCTGTCATGGATGCTTTAGTTGAGTTTTCTGCATTTCAGGGGGTTGGCCTAGATGACACTTGGGATCTCTTCCAATTCTACAATTTTATAAGTCTTTGACTGCCTGTCTCCCTTTATGCCTATCTTATGTTAGGTTCTTTGACAGATAGCCTTCAGTTGATTACCATGCCTTCTCTAGCTTTCCTGGATGAAGGGTTTCTCAGTCTTGGCTCCCCAGTTATGGAATGCTTTTCCCAGTAAAATATATGGAAATATTATCAACAGATGGGCTTTCCTCTCTCTGTATGTGCAGTCATACTACAAAGATAATGCATTTCATTTATTAATGATGTAGAATATTCTTTACAGTTAGTGGCTTTTCGTTAATCCTTATACATTGGATATCTCTGTATAATATTCACAGAATATTTTGATGTGTTTTAATATGCTATATATCTAGTTTTTTATATTTTGGTGACCTTTTGTCATACATAAAATTTTGCTAGATATACACAATTATAGACCATATTTAGTATTGTCTGAAACACTTCTCACAGTTTGTTTCTCTCCAGAAAACCATGACTGAAAAGCTCTTAACTTCAGGATTATGCGTATAACTTTAATATTATATCATAAATTGTAGCACTTTTTCATTTTAAAACATTGCCTGAATAGGAATTGCACCTATAATAAATATTTGATTTTTTTGTAGTCCTTTTTTGTTCACATAGTGGTTCACATGGGGACTTAATATGTTACGTGACAAAAGGCTTTAATTTAATGGAAAATTTAATCCAGGTCCCTGTGTATCTAAGCTTAAAAAAAGCAATGGCCAGGACATTGTTCAGCCTGAGTGACCAGTGCATTGTTCAGTAAAGAGAAATGGCTTCTTTTCTAACCTGTCAAGCATATACCGGGTTATAAAATGATTCTTCCTTTCTGTTCTTTGGCTCATCAATTTGGTTAATTTGGTTACTGATATAATGTCCTCCTGTTTGCTGTATTTCAGTGTGTATTAACTCTTATTTCCTTATCTAAAACATCAGTTTTCTGTTTAGTTCTATTCATTTGTTCAGGCAACTGTTACCTTTCAGAAAACCTTATTTCTCCCTTGACACACCAACAGGACAGTATAAAGGTTTGGTAGAACAAGCAATCTGAGATTTAGACTACTTTAATTCCTGCAAGATTGAATTGGCTAAGTTTCTCTCAAAGACATGAGGTGGTGTGCCATCTTTCTAATTAAAGCTGAAATCATGGACATTTTAATGAGGCAGGAAATCTGGAATGAAGTTTGAAATTATGTTTAAAAGTAGGATCTTGAATGCCAATATTCAAAGGAGACAACTAATCCTGTGAATATTTTGACAAATTTCCTGCCTACTGCTTTTCACATCCTGAAAAAACTTTGAGAAGAGTTAAAGCAGCAAGTGACTAACTGTTACCTGGATAATTTTGTTGTATTCTGTTCAAAATTATTTAACAGGACTTACAACAACAACAACAACAACAACAACAGAACAATATTATTTATACAATTTTATTTATTTATACAATACAGCAAAACAGCTTACAGCACATATAACAAATCGTAAAACATCAGACATAAAAAATTTCCCAATACAGGGCTGCCTTCAGATGTCTTCTAAAAGTCATATAGTTGTTTATTTCGTTGACATCTGATGGGCACCACTACCAAGAAGGCCCCCTGTCTTGTTCCTTGTAACATTACTTCTCACAGTAAGGGAACCGCCAGAAGGCCCTTGAAGTTGGACCTCAGTGTCCAAGCTGAATGGTGGGGGTGGAGATGCTCCTTCAGGTATACTGGGCCTAATGCAAGCTACTAATGCAATGCAAGCTTCTATGTTTTAAATAATGTTTACTGATATAGTGTCTAAAGCTTTATCTAATATGGTTAAAGTTATTATGATGCCACCATTATTATCTTGCCACCACTGGTTCTGAGAAAAATGTTAATGCAATGCAATGCAATGCAAGCTTCTATGTTTTAAATAATGTTTACTGACATAGTGTCTAAAGCTTTATCTAATATGGTTAAAGTTATTATGATGCCACCATTATTATCTTGCCACCACTGGTTCTGAGAAAAATGTTAAAGTGCTGAAACCTCACAGTATTTTGGCAGATAAATTGAATTTTGTTATCTTCATGATTGAAAAAGGCTATGTCAGCATTTCTAGACAACCTGAGTCTTGTTCTGTAGATAATGCCATTAATTTCTTGTTTAATATTGATGATTCTTCTTCCAGTTCAGCACATGACAATGTGAATAAAGTTCGGGTGGCCATAAAGAAAATCAGTCCTTTTGAACACCAGACTTACTGCCAGAGAACTCTGAGAGAGATCAAAATCTTACTGCGCTTCAAACATGAAAATATTATTGGCATCAATGACATTATCAGAGCTCCAACAACTGAACAGATGAAAGATGTGTATCCTTTAAAGATGTATGCCCTTGTGCTCTCATTGTTTCAGCTTTCTGCTCTGTTTCACTGTTGATTGTTTATCTTGGTGTTATCCTAAATTATATGTTAAAGACTACTTCCTTGATCTTGTCATCCAGTGATTCTTGCTGTTTTAGTAGTTGTACTAAGCCCAAGTCTTTCTATGTGTAATGCAACAGAACCTTTTATCTGTTGAGGACTTCAATCCCTCATGGGTAATCTGCTGGAGTGAGGGCTGCATGCTGGCAGAGGGTGGGGTGGGGCCAAGGCTAAAAGTGGACTGAGTTTCAAGTGTAGCATAGCTTGCTCTTTGTATACCCCATCTCTTTTTCCTGTGCCACCCTATCTCTCTGTGCTTCCCTCAACTTTTGTCTATTTTGTCTATTTTGGCTCCTTCCCCCACCCTTCCAATGACAGAATCCCCCCCCCCCCTACACACACACACTTCCATTGTTCCACTTGGTTTGATTGTACAATCGTACCTTGGAAGTCGAATGGAATCCATCCCAGAAGTCCATTCGACTTCCAAAACGTTCAGAAACCAAACCAAAGCGCAGCCTCTGATTGGCTGCAGGAAGTCGTGGAAGCCCCACTGGACGTTCGGCTTCCAAAAATAGTTCTGGAACACTCACTTCCGGGTTTGCAGTATTTGGGAGGCAAAATGTTCGAGAACTAAGCTGTTCGAAAACCAAGGTACGACTGTATGCACTTTGGGGAGTTTCCCTCTCCTCCTTTCTTATCCTTCTAGGACCATCTCATGGTTCACAGCAAGCCTTTTTCCCCATGTCCAGTTGTCATACTGGAGAGGATTGTTTGAAGCAGTCGCACAAATTTTTCCAAGAGCCCAACTGATTAGCAAATTGTAATAGGATATGGAACCATGCCATTCTCAATTCGTAAGCAGTCCTTGTACCATGCAAATGTTGCAATTTAGAATCATAGAACTGTAGATTTTGAAGGGACCATGAGGCTCATCTAGTCCAACTCCAGCAATGCAGGAATCTTGCCCAACGTGGGGCTCAAACCCTCAACCCTAAGATTAAGAGTCTTGTGCTCTACCGACTGAGCTATTTTTAAGTAAGACTACTATGACATTAGTTATGGGTGATGTGCTTCTTTATTGATTAACCATCCAGCAATATTGCACATTTTTTCTTCTGAAAATGTAGAAGTGAAGTTTTAAAGAACTTGGGAGCGGAGCAACTCCAGTATTATGTAGTAAAATTTTGGTTTGTTTGCCTTAATACGATTTACAGATACATTGTGCAAGACCTAATGGAGACAGACCTTTACAAGCTCTTAAAGACTCAACATCTCAGCAATGACCACATCTGTTATTTCCTTTACCAGATCCTGAGAGGATTAAAATATATCCATTCAGCCAATGTGCTGCATCGTGACCTCAAACCTTCCAACTTGCTGCTAAACACCACTTGTGATCTCAAGGTTAGCAAGTATCTTTTTGTCAGTATAAAAGTACCCATGTCAATATAAAACTTACTCATTCGCTGTTTTAAATCAGTGGATTTCTATGCCAACAAAGATCCCAAAAACTAAGTTGTAACAGAGATTATTAGAAAGGCATGTGTGCCATTGTTGTGGTATTTGGCAATGAAGTTTTAGCACACACACAAAAGTTGTTTATGCATGGATTGAAGCTTTGTTCCCTTTTTTTTGTTCAGATGTTATCTCCATTTCCTTAAATAATGGAACCTGTAAATGTTCCTTCTTGTTGCCATGGGACAGCTATTCTGCAGTTTCTAAAAGACAGAAAGCATATTTACAGTTTTTATTGCAGCTTGAAAATCTGAGAGGGTTTTTGATGATAGAATCATAGAAATATAGAGTTGGATGGGACCTCGAGGGCCATCTACTCCAATCCCCTGCAATGCATAAATTTTTGCTTGATTAGGAATATTGATGTGACAAAAAATAAAGAGAAAGCTGTCCCTCCTATAACATCTTTGTTTGATTTGATATTAGATCTGTGACTTTGGACTGGCTCGTGTTGCAGATCCAGATCATGATCACACTGGGTTCCTGACAGAATATGTAGCTACGCGTTGGTACAGAGCTCCTGAAATCATGTTGAATTCTAAAGTAAGAGCTATGTATGGAAGAGTGCCTCATGTGGTGCTTGAAATATATAATAACAAATAATAATATATATTGTTATTCTTATTCTTATTGCTACTACTATTGTTGTTGTTGTTGGGCTGCCTTCAGATGTCTTTTAAAAATCACATAGCTGTTTATCTGTTCAACATCTGCTGGGAGAGCGTTCCACTACAATGTGGCTCCTGGAAAATCTAATTAAATCCTAAATTTTGTACATGAACAAATTGCACCCCGATATTTAATTCACTGACTGTAGCCATATGAGAGATTGCTGGCTCAGTTGAATGTCTTGATTATGTGTTTAACCAACAGTGCTGCAAACCAGACCAGAGCTAGCTTTGACTGCAAGTAGAAATTCTTGATTGCCTATCATTGAAATTTATGTTGCTTTCTGAGAGATGAAGCTGCTTGCGTATGGCTTTTTATAGAATTACCAAATTGAGGCCACAGTACCTAGTGCTGCTACTTTTTAGCTTTGGAACGGAACTGTTTGAGTATGATAGGAAATAAACTAGCAGCCCAGCATTCGTTTGGAATTTTAATCCCTGGAAGAAAGTGAACATATGCAGGCATTCAATTATCACTGGTGAGAGACAGGAGCTGGCTAAACTGGCAGAGCACAGTGGAACACACGGTTGTGGGTTTGCATCCTAGTTTGCAGAAGCAGGCAAGTGGGAATTAAGGCAGTCTGAAGCTTAGTAGTAGTGGGATCCAACTCACATAAACCCAAAAAAGTTCAATGGACCATGTTCTAATGCTTGTCCATTCTTTTAGCATGTGTATATCAAATCTTACGCATTGAGGTATATCCAGAGTTCTAGGGCACTTCAGAAATTCATATTGTCAGGTTTTTAATTATTTCTGCATCATCTATGTGTGTGCAAAATATGCTGTTTATTTTCATATGAAATCAGAAGTTAGTACCATTTTACACATGAGCAGCTCAGGCTAAGTGTGTGGCTTGCTTAACTCAGCAATCATTGAAGTCAGAGTTTCCTGATACTTGGTTTTATATCAAAAGATCACACTGGCTTTAGGGCTTGGAATAAAAAAAATAAGAGTAATCTTTGTGGGTTTCACATGGTAACAATTTATCTAATTGTTACCATGTGAAACCCACAAAGATTTGTATTTTATGTTTCTAAGATTGCATTCCCATGCACACATGTCAGGGTGAGTGCAAGTGAGACCAGCTGAAAGCAATGATTGAATATGCATCTTATGATAAACCATAGTTTAGCATGATGTGAATAAGCAGGAAATGGCTGTAGTGAGCCTCAGGCTTACATGCTCCCCTCCCCTTTTTTGTTCCTACATGACGATATGGAATCTGGTAGCTTTTACATAGCGACCGTTCATAATGTTCTGAACCAACCAACTGTGGTTATTCTTAACGACAGCTAGTTTAAAACAAGGCAGCTTGACACTATCGCTACTGACGTTGGCTTGTTAAGACTAATTGTGGCTAAGCTTAATAGTAGGTCTCAGTCCCAACAGCATGGCAAGTTGTGCTTAAAACAAAAGAAGAAGCTTCTAAACTTCTCTTGGCTGAACTGTGGTTTTCTGTGATAAGCAAATATAGACATTGAGACTGACTTATTAGTAATCATCCATAGATTGCATTGTAGGTGTCTTCTGTACTTTTTGTGCTTACCCTTCATATTTATAAAACACAGTGCTTGCTTCATTGTTCAAGAACAGTTATATAAATTCTGATTCATCACAAGTGCTAGGACTGGAATTCTGGATTTCAAAATTACCATATCTTGGCTCTCTTAAATTGTAGTATGTTGAACAGTACAGCAAATGCTAGCAACAAGTGATTTTCCCCATTTTTCTTCTTGTAGGGTTATACCAAATCTATTGATATCTGGTCTGTAGGCTGTATTTTGGCGGAGATGCTATCAAACAGACCAATCTTTCCAGGAAAACACTATCTTGATCAGCTGAACCACATCCTTGGTAAGATTTCTATATATAACTATAGGCAAAGGCTGCTTTTGTCTACTAATTGCCATTTTTCTCCAGCCTACTGATTTGATTGATGGTACCAGCTGTGGCCATCTATTCATATTTTTATTTTAAATTCATGCTGATTTTCTCCCCTGTTCTCCCCTCTCCTGCTCTGCATGCAGCACTCTGCACTCCTCCACCAGGCAAGGGCACAATCCAGCAGAAACCTCCTTGATGTAAGCGCCACAGAAACAAGTAGAAAACGAACAAGAGCAAAATTCCTCTTCAGTACCATCCTTTGATACAAATTTTCATTATCCATTGGTACACAGATATGAACTAGTTTGAGATAATTAAAGAATACCACATAATTTCCCTTCAGTGCTGCTCCCAGTTAATTTAAAATACAGCTTCCAGATTACTAGCAACTGCTTCCAACCAGTTTCCAAAGTCAGCCCTGGAGCAGGGGTTGAATCTGGAGGTAACCAGAGCAGGGATAGTGTCAGGAAAGGCAGCAGCTGGTGAAATAACCTTAATTAGTGGAAGGTGCTCAGCACCACAAATGACAGGTGGTTGTTCAGTGATATACCTGCATCTATTAGTACACCCAATCTAGTAAATGATAACAGATTTAAGAAACTTGATATTAATCTTTATCAAATGCATTCAAGTGCTTTGTTTCCACAATAATACTCTTTCCTCTATTTTATTGAATTGTAGGAATACTTGGCTCTCCTTCTCAAGAAGACTTGAACTGCATAATCAATTTGAAAGCCAGAAACTATTTGCTTTCTCTTCCGTACAAAAACAAGGTGCCATGGAACAGGCTGTTTCCAAATGCTGACCCCAAAGGTAACATGAAAAGATTGAGATAACAACTGGAATATAGTGATGCAAGATTTGTGACCATTGAATGTAGCAAGGGCTGAAATCTTACCCATTAAATTTCCCTTCGCAGAATATAACTATATAAACTATATTATATTTGTGTTTGGTTCATTGATTCATTGCAGCTTGTAAAGAGCTTAAATCACAAAAAAAGTTAAGAGATTTGTAGTTTGCTAATTTCTGTTCCCAGTACATATTCATTGGGGCTAATCACTTCATGTGCTGGTGGCCAGTGGCACTCTGAAGGATGGTTGCTCACTCTAGACATTACTTGGACAAATGCTCATGAAACTGTTTTTAGCTGGTGCTTTTTTCTTTTTCTTTTGGAGTTGGGAGTGAACCTCTATCAGTTGTGCTTGACTCCAGATTAACAAAGCTTGGAAATAAGGCCCAGGCGCTATGGACATGCACACATTGCACATGGGCTTTGCATTTCATGTTTCGGTGAAATCTACACACATATAAAAACGCTGTGAAAATGCTTTTTAAAAAACGCTTTGAAAAATATATTGAATTTGCCATAGCTCACTGTTGCCATCTAGTGTCACATTTGTATTTTACACTTTGCAACACACTTAAAACATTTTATTTGCAGCTATATAGCTGAGTCCTTGGTGATGAGCAGAGGTAGGGAGCCTCCTTGGCTTCTTTTGCACCCTTCTGGGGCAGAAAGACATAAGTACACTGACTCTGGCAATGTCCAGCAAGATCAGGAGCAGAGGGCTGGCAAGTACCTCAAGACAAGCACACTTGCAAGTAATTTTCTTAGGAGCAGATAAGCAGTAAGTCCAGTCCAAAGTCCCATAAAGCATTCAGTGATGCCTTGGAACCTGTTAGGGAGGTTGTATGATATGGTTTGTTCTCCTATAAACTATTTTTCTTCCATGCATGAAGGGAAGAACAGTGCTGAATTAATATGGCTGCATTACAACACAAACTGATTCTAGCTTTCTCTACTGTAGCTCTTGATTTGTTGGATAAAATGTTGACCTTCAACCCTCATAAAAGAATTGAAGTGGAAGAAGCTTTGGCGCATCCATATCTAGAGCAGTATTATGATCCAAGTGATGAGGTAGGGGAACATTTTATTTTACTTGGTTTGAAATCACTGAAACTCTTTAAATAGATGCTTAGAATAGTTTGGGGAATAGAGGAAGCTAGCAAGTAAATCACAAACAAAATTCATAATTTTATATGTACTAGTAAGTAAGTAATTTTATATTTACATTTACAAGCAGATCTGATCATCTTTACATTTCCCTTCTTTTGTCAGGCTTCACTAACAAAATCACTGTTAAAGTGACAAAATTCTGTGCAAGCATACTCGCTAACATTCAGCAATCCATTCTAGTGTGATTGTGAGTGTGTGACAATGCTCACACATCCTAGCCCTTTGCCATTCTCTTAATTCCAAATACATTCGTACCTTGGATCTCAGACGCCTTCGCTCCCAAACAAATTGGCTCTTGAACGATCAAAACTTGGAAGTGAGTGCTCCGGTTTTTGAACCATTTTCGGAAGCCGAACATCCAGCGTGGCTTCTGATTGACTGCAGGACACTCCTGCAGCCAATCGGAAGCCACACCTTGGTTTTCAAACGGTTCCGGGAGCCGAACGGACTCCCAGAACACATTCTGTTTGAAAACCAAGGTATGACTGTAGTTGTTTGCTGGCCTGGAAACTGTAAAATTGTTTTTGTTTGATTGTAATTTAATGACTGATCTGTAATCATAGTAATAAAGCCTGGTTGATATTTATGTTTAGATGGGTTAATATTAGACAATTGACACCATGTGACTATCAGATGCCTTAGGTTTTAAATTCTATTTGACAGCAGTGCCACATTTTATGTAGCAAAAACAACTGTTCCATCTACAATAGCTACACCACTGTTTCCCATGACAAGTGTCTGTCAACACAGGTGAACATATGATGAACAATTCCTGTCAGTCAGAGCCCCCAGATGTACGTACATAATTGTTTATGTCCATGTATCTGTAGCATTTGTGTTTAGACCCCACAAACAATGCCATTGTACAAGAGCCATAAGCTCATGTTATTTGTAATAACTTGCTGTATTACACGGGAAAAAGATTTCATACACTTCATTGCATTCTTACTTAACACATTCTGTTAGACACTTTCACTATGACGAACAGACATGACTGTCTTCACATAACTAGAAATAACTCAGACCTTATCTGACAAGAACACTGCATGAGAATTTCCTATAAAAATGTAAGAAGTAACATACAGTTGGCCTCTGCTTCCTTTTTGGTTACTAAATGAATCGTAAAACTAATTTTGCTATGCTTTATTATTTTTTAAAGACTTATATCCTGCTTTTAAACCACCTGGTCCTCAAAATAGTTTACATTTACCTCTCTGTTACCTCCTTGTTTCCTATGGTGGTTTGGAACAAATTTGTAAACAGGTTTACTAAAACATTTCATGTTGTTGTTGTTGTTAGCCTGTAGCTGAAGCGCCCTTCAAGTTTGACATGGAGCTGGATGACTTACCAAAGGAAAAACTGAAAGAACTGATTTTTGAGGAAACTGCTAGATTCCAGCCAGGATACAGATCCTAAATGACATACAGGTACATTGAATTTTAGCCTGTGTAAAACTGGTGCAAGAAAATAATAGACACAAAATGTGTGATGACATTTTTCTAAAGTAATTATTTTATAAATCTTGAATTACTGGATATCATTCTTGAGTAATCGTGGGTAACTTGGGGCTTTCTTCTGCAAGGGAATTCCCTGTTAGCCATCCTAAAATCAAAAAGACAAAAGTTCGGCCCCAAATTGAAAAATGGTCCAAAAATAAAAATAATTTAAACCGCCCAAAATTCAAAATAAAGACTCAAAATCACAAAGATAAAAATCCAGATAGCCTCAAAAAGCAAAATAGAAGTCAAAAACCCTCAAGTCTCATTGCTGTGTTGCAAAGGAAAGGGGAGGAAAAGGGCAGGCGAGTTGGAGGATCAACATTAGAACAAAAGAGCCCTTGTGACTTTGAGGAAACAAAACAAAAAAATATTTCTCCAGATTAAAAATCATTTTCAATAATTAGTAAAAAAACCCCAGAAATCTCTGGAATTCTTTCCTATACTGGGCCCATAACCTTATGATGGGCATTATTAGGTAAGTGATAGAATATAATTAACTATATTTTATTCCCCTACAGACCCAGATATGTGGGTTAGCAGCCAAAGGGATCAGCTTAGCGCTTGCACTTAAAAGCATGGGGCTGAGCAGAGTTTAAATCCCATCTTAAGCATGGGACTTAGCTGTTAGGCTGATATCTCCCTTTATTATCCCATTTATCAAAGAAACAGGCTACAGACTGAAAATTACGTTTAAAACATATATTTTACTCACAGTCAAGCATTTGTCCTTAGCAGCAAAAACAAATGCAGGTAAAATATTTTTGGGGTACAAAATGGAATATTTTCAAAATGGAATCTAGGCTTGGGGCAGACCAAGACATGTTCATCTGCTCACACGGTATGAAGCAGAGAGAAAGAGAGAGAAGGAACAGGAAATACTTCTTTTGCTTCTTCCCCCCTAAGAGAGAAGGGGGAAATGACATCACACATTTCTATAGTCTGAGTTTGCCTATCAGCAATACAGCTCTATGGTCTTAACCCCCTCACATGTTAACTAGCTGGAATATGCATTGTTAGATGTGACTGCATATCTCCCACACTACAAATTTTAGTCAAATGTGCTCGGGGTACACCTGGGGGTAGAGCATAATTTACATTTGATTAGTAAATAGTGGACACAATTTGATATTTCAGTAGAGTATTAAATCCAGTACGTTTGGATTATTTACCTGCTTTACCCTTCTTAAAGATGTTGCAGAAGGTCTTTCAGAATATTTAAGTGAAGACAGGAGAGAAATACTTTTCAAGAATGTTGGTTCAGCTGCCTTGGTTTGCTTTTTTGAGGGCTGTAATTTGATGGTTGTGTCTCATTTCTAATCTTTTGTACTTTATCAATATATGCACACACGGTTCTTTATTAAAACTTGTTTCCTCTTTGCCTCTCCCTCTCCAGGAAAAAGGAGTTCAAGGGCTGGACATACTCCACATAGATGTTATCTTCCTGGTTCTTTATCTATGGTCATGCCTTGTGGCCTATTTCAGCTTATCCACTAACCACTTCAAGCCATTCAGGAGAACCATTTCTGGTAGTCCTGGCTTTTATGCTTTCAATGGATTCTTTATTTATGCCTGAAAAAATTGTCACTGATATTCCTGTGTGTAATGTCCATTACTGACCTTTATGCAGTACTGTACTTCCATATGCACCTACTGCTGACAATACTGCTTCCTTTTCTGTTTTGAAAGATGCAGTGTTTCATCCCCAGATTTTAACCTAGAAGGTGGCAGACAAAGATTTCTACATCATGAACTGTTTTATTTTCTAGATTTGTTTTGTTAGTAGCATTTTTATTTTTTAAAGAAAAAGCTACAATTTAGGGCACTTTAAGTTAGTGGCATCCTCCACTCTTTTGCACTTCTTTAAGCAGTAGTGGTTACTAACGTGCACAGTGCAGATGGACAGAGTGACAGCATAGGCGACATTAATATTAAAATCATGCGCTTGCTCTGATTTCTTCTACACATGTAAATTATTTATTGCAGGGCATTTTACTAGGACATGCAGAAATCTTGCTTTGTTAACCAAACCTTAATGATGGGCGGGGGGCCGTTCTGTCACCTCTTTCAGCAGTCCTAGGTACGTCAACAATTTTCAATTTGAATGGTACTCCCAAAGCATCTACTGTCATATTTGAAAGATATTCATATCCTAAGCATGTTTACACAGAAGTAAATCCCAGTGAGTTCAGTAGGACCAGTAAGTATTCTTAGAATGATAGCCTTGCAGACAGAAAGTAGCAGCTCAATAGCAGTGAGAGAGTAATTTAGATAACCACATTTCCTCTTCGGTAGTTTTCCGTTGTGGAAAGGCGCCATGTGGTATTCATTAGTGAGTGGAAATATTCATATGAATATGTTGAACTCAGTCTACATATTAAATACCAATGAAACACTTCAGGTATCTTTACAATATTTGAATTTACACGGAGGGCTCTGACAAAGGAACACTGCATCTTTGAATAAGAAATTTAGAATTTACCTTGCTGTAATCTTCCCTGTGGTGATAAGCTCTGATTTGATCTACTGCTCAGTTAAATTGTTTATTGATAATGCTGATTTAGGGCCACCAAATGAAGCTATCACTAAATCATGTTTCATTGAACACTTTACCTTTTCTAATGATAGCTCTTTAAGTATTTGTTTCTGAAACTGTATCATGTGGAGTTTACTAGGTGTAATGTTCCAGTGCAGTGCCTCCTTTACTTTCCCCACTGCTCTGTGGTGAGAAATTTGCCTTGTTTAAGATAATTACTGTGCCCTCGCATGACTGTTACAAGCTTTCTGTGCAAAGATGATTGTCTAAGTGCCACATGCCTACAATTGAAAAAGTTACCTCCGAGTTGTGTTGAATTCTATCCAGCAAATAACTTAGGAAAAAAATAGTTTTGTTTTAGCTGTTTTTTCTCTGCTCTGTTGTGTTTTGGCAGCAGTGAAGAATAGACTGTATAAAGAACGCTTACTAATGCGAACAAAGACGCACTTGTAATTAATCAAAAATAAATTTTAATCTTGTATCTTTACATTAACCTTTCAAATAATTTTATTTGCTCTTTGATAAAGCATTTAGATGGGAATCTGACGTCTGTTGTATTAAAGGACACTTGCTGGTGATAGCACTAATTTTATCTGCAGTATAATTTAGAAAGCATTAACCTAGACTCCTGGCAGCCCTATCATTTTATATATTTACTGAGATTGACAGAACAACTCCCAAGTAATGATACATAGGATGGTTCCAGGCCCCTATCCACCTCAAGTTAGTGATAACCAAATCCCATTGAAAGTATTGGGACACTGGTTAGTCACACCTAAACTAGTTTTGATTGGTTCCAATGGGGCATGCTGCACGATCCTAAGCATGTTTACTTGTCTCATTGAGACTTAAGCTGCAATCCTATGCACACTTACCTGGGAGTAAGTCCCATTGAACTTTGAGGTTTACTTCTGAGTAAATGACTTTAGGATTGTAGCCACAGGCACTTTAACTGAATTCGGGGCCCAGTATAAAAGGGTGCTTATAGGACCCAGAATCCAAACATTTTTTTAATGAATAATTTAGGAATTTGTTTAGTAAACAAAAGTTTGTCTTCAAAGGGCATTTTCTATTAACTCTTATGGTCCATAGTACTACTTCTTTGTAAACCACGAGTAGGGGACATAGTTGGGAAAACTGCAAAGATGTCAGTTTTGTTAGGATTCTACACTTCGCTGTTTGTACTCGGGTGGAAACTTTTCTTGGTCGTTTTACAAATCATATCTTAGCCAAATGCCTGCACCTCATTCAGCTGAAATATAGCCCTAGGCTCTGCCTGTACGATCATTACAGAATTAACTTGGTGAGTTTTGACTGTTAGAAAAGCTCTACTGAAATAACACCACCGTTTTATTAAGAGCTTTGCCAGCTTTTCATTTACTCCTTGCAGTTATGCTTTGGAGATTTAACTTTAATAGTATGAACATTACCTTGGATTTACAACTCTACAAAAGAAGCCATGGGCACAATTTACTAATATCTGGTGCTTTGAGGCATTACTTCAGTCTGCTTTTAAAACAGATTGACTTGAAAGCACTAATTGCAGACATCAAATGTTTTAAGGAGTGAAATTCCACCTTGAGCATAAAAGCAGGATTTTCAACAGGAAATATTTTTAAGATAAATGCTTATACCAATGGGTTTTTATTACCTGTCTATTTCTGCATGACTGTCCCAGGAATTCCTACTAAAGTGATGGAGAACATGAGGTCATGTTACCAATATAGGTATGCAGTTATACTGAAGTTTGTTCAGGGATCTTTGGTATAAGAAATGCGTATTTTGGGTTTGATGTGAGTTGAGTGCAGAATGTGCATATTCACCGGTCACTATATGAAATCCTTTGGATAGCTTCATATTCAGCTTGGAGACTATGCATATTGATCAGGCAATATATACACTATTCATTCTGTCAGTTTGTGCACATTCTACGTTCGGCTCCTGTAAGCTGCAACATATGCAAGCTGCCAAACATTCCAGTCTTCGGCTAGTAAGACCCTGCAATTCACAGGTATAATCCAAGCAAATTATGTTTCCTGGCTGTGATTGATTGAACTATTGCTTTCTGAGGCCTATTCCACCCCCCCCCCCCTCCGCAAGCCATACGTGTGTGCCATACATGGGAAGCCTCGTAATGTGTGTTTTAATTGGTAACTGCATTATCACATAGGTAAGATATGAGAGCTGCAGGAGGACTTTGGTAATTGAAGGCAACCAATTTTGTTTCTGCTTTAAAATACTTAAATATGAAGCCGCCTTATAGAGAGTCAGATCATTGGCACATCTACCAAAGTACTTGCAGTGGCTCTCAAATATCATTAATAGGGAGGTTTTTCCCAGCCCTGCTCTGCGATATTCTTTTAAGCCAGAGATTCCAGGGATTGAACCTTGGACTTTTGGGCCATGCAGACCTTATTGCTTCTGCTACTGAGCATAATGTGCTATATACTACGTGCTACACTATGGTATATTTATAATTTGTCAGAAATACATCAGCCAAGAAGCTATCATGGGGATTGTAAATTCTTAAAGGGTACGTTGGTTTCTGTAAGTTCAGTATCTATCCCAAATGCTTGCTTAATAAACCAATTTTTAAAATAGCTCAGATAGGGGTATACATACTTATGATTTCACTTTTAGTCCTTTGCATAGTACTTCTATATTTATAAAGCAATGTTTTGAAGCAATCCCAAGTTTAAGGGAAAGTATTTTTGTAAGTGTTGCAGTTTAAGTCCAAGAAATCCTTTTCACATAAGTCTAAAATGCATTTATGTTTTGGCTTGAATGATTTGTCTGAAATACAAGACGCTAATGAAAAGTGCACCTTGGTGAAGTTTATCCTAGCCATCAGTGTTGTAGCATGTGCTGTGATCAGAACTGAAGTGATATATTGGAAGAAATTCAACCATAGGACTAACCTTGTGACCCCAGAAGAAACTTGTAAAGGCTGCAGCAGGTTTACTTACTATTGTTGCCTTTTCTTGTGGTGTTTCAGCGTAGAGCACTCCCAAGGAAATATTTCTGCTTTTGTATTTGCTTTGTACTGTTGGTGCCTTAGTCATGTACCCCAAACATCCCGCACAGCTAATTTTAGTTAATGGTAAGATTTAAAACCTAAAACAAAAGCAAAATTTTATAAAGGTTTTCTGTATGTTGTTACATTATAACAACTAAACGTTTATATTGTGTGACAGATTTGTGATTTGTTTATTATAATATGTACAGAATGACTGTGAGTAGAAAAGGTTTATATTTCATCTTCTGTTGATGTAAACGTATATACTTTTTTTTAAATTAAATGTCTTTTTAGTATATGCCATCTGATTCTTGTACAAACAAATGTGAATAAATCATTAAATTGTGATCCTGGATTACCAAAGTAAGAAAGTATTGTGCATATGTAGAATGAATCTGGCAGCTGCCTTTCTTTCACAACAACACCAAAAAAACCCAAGAACAAAATGTTAATTGAGGACACATGAAGATATTGTATTAAGATTTTCAGCACCCAAGTTAAAGCTGATTCTCTTAATTAACTTAAATCCATTTTTGCCTAAGTAATAAACTAGCACTTCCAGGATTTAAAAATAGAAAAAGTAGTATAGTCCACTACTTATTATGCTCGGGTTAAGCTATTTACCAAATAACCCTGTGCTGAGGGACGGGGTGTGGGGTGGAATATGCTGCCATTTTGCTTGCAGAACAGCCACAATATCCTGTGTGCTCTTCCCCTTCCTGTGCTAACAACTGCTGGAACAGCACAAAACACCAGGCACCCTCCCAGTCTCCATGGAAGCACTGTCAAAGCCAGCAAAGTAGGAATTACCCACGGAGTGAGCTGAGAAATGCCTGCCAATGCACACCACTGTGTCACAACCTGGTGACACAGCCAGCAAGTGGCCAAGTCTCCAGGCAGGGGTTTGAGTCCCTTTTGCTGCTCATGAGTACCATTTTGGAGCATAATATGCAAAAGGAAAAGACAGCTCACACAATGCCCACATCACTTCCTGGGCAGGGGACCTGCAGCCAACCTAGGTGCACCCTCTTGGGGCAATATTCAAGAGCTGAGGGGGCGGGGAGACATTCCACCCCCCACTCCATAGCATGGCAGCAATTGCTAATTGCATGGCATGAGGAATCTTGTGTCATGGAATCGATCCAGAGTAGATTCCAGTGTATAGTTAGGAGAGTAACAACTTGCAATATGCTGCAGGATTCCCCACAAATGGACCAGAGGCAACTGCATTTCATCCAGCAGAGCTTTAATTACTACTGAAGGCAAATGAGCATAATGGTCACAAATCCAATACAGTGGTACCTCGGGTCACATACGCTTCAGGTTACAGATTCCACTAACCCAGAAATAGTACCCCGGGTTAAGAACTTTGCTTCAGGATGAGAAGAGAAATCGTGCTCCGACGGCACGGCAGCAGCAGGAGGCCCCATTCGCTAAAGTGGTGCTTCAGGTTAAGAACAGTTTCAGGTTAAAAACGGACCTCCGGAACGAATTAAGTACTTAACCCGAGGTACCACTGTACATTCAGGATTGGCACTGTCCATAAGAAATTCAGTTGTGTCAGACTACACTTAAACTTACAGTAACTTCTATTAAGTCTAAACCTTGACACTAACCATACTATGTACAGAACACCACACCAGAAAGAAAAGAGATAGAGAAAGTGAAACCCAGGCTCCTCCTGGCCTATACAGTGGTGCCCCGCAAGACGAATGCCTCGCAAGACGGAAAACTCGCTAGACGAAAGAGTTTTCCGTTTTGGAGGTGCTTTGCAAAACGAATTTCCTATGGGCTTGCTTCGCAAGACGAAAATGTCTTGCGAGTTCCTGCGGGTTTTTTTTTCTCTCCCCCCCCCCCTTTTTTCTAAGCCACTTATCCGATAAGCCGATAAGCTGCTAAAAGCCGCTAAACCGCTAATAGTGCTAATCCGCTAAGCCGTCAATGGGCTTGCTTCGAAAGGCGAAAAAATCGCTAGACGAAGAGACTCGCGGAATGGATTCTTTTCATCTTGCGAGGCACCACTGTAATTATAGTCAGCATGAGCTTGACAGAAGAGATAACAGGACCAGTTTAAGCCAACTGTACTCAGCTTCTCTGAAGGAATAACCCAAGCATCAAGAAGTTTCTGCTTGTTTCTTTCACACACAGAAGCTTCCAGTACCCTCTTGAATTAATTAGAATAGGAAAGATCTCTACGCATCAGATCAATACTTTCTGTACTAAGAAATGCAAACTGACAATCTGGTCTTCCGACGTCATATTACACCTCCCACCTTCCTGACCATTGGCTGGGGCCAAAGGGAGTTGGGAGCCCAACCCACCTGGAGCACCACAGGTTCCCCACTCCTGGCTAACACTTCGCATGTACAGGTGAGGGGTTTGAATCCAGGGTACCATCCCACCCTAGGAAAGGGGGGGGGAGGGACCTGAGGGCAGGTGCTCCTGAGCCAATCAGGAAGAGTGCTGCATGGGCCAACTGCCTTTCCCATGCATAGGACAGCCAATCCCTTCCCCTGACAACTCACATGACCAATCCACCATCACCCTTGCTATTTTGCCTGACTGGCCTTTCTTGGTAGCATCCCTGTCTTCCAACTAACTGACTGCCTCATGCGCTGTAACAGCAGCAGCACCCATTCTGCTTGTCCATCCTGAGACATTGCCTACCTCACAATTCAGACTAGAGAACCCTTGCCCTTGACAGTTCTAGCCATAGGGCAGCTGAAGCCAGATCATACTAGAGGGAGGAGAGGAGACGGGGATTACTGTCGGCCCCACCCTAGCAACAAAGAAATTGTGTGGCAAAATTAAAGCCTTTACCAAACATATGAAGGGCATCCTAAAAGGAAAAAGAAAAAGTGTGGAGTTCCTGCACAGTTACTCCTGTGCATAGGGCAGCAACAGACAACACAATAACAGGTGTAAAGTCCCTTCGGGCTCCAGTTCCCCTGGTATAGGAGCATGTTTGCCTCACTGTTACAGAGCCTGCAAGGGTCTGTAGAAAACACAGCATCTAAAAACTCAGTAACAGTTTAATAAAATAGCAACCAGGGGATGGTCTTTACAGTAGAAGACCATCAGGTATGGGAGAATCTCTGGGCCAGGGATTCCAAAGTCCATGTGCACTGAAAAGAGGCTTTTTTCAGATTCTGCAAGAGAGGGGAATTATACCTTTAAAAAAAATTGACCCACCTCCTTGAGAAAAAGAAGTGGGAGGCTAGCCATATTCCTACCATATTCTCCTCCTACAAGCCTATCTATAGGAAGGAGTTAAGTCTATAGATGAGGTGTGATGAATCTTCGTCCCTCAAGCTGTTGCTGAACTGCAACTCCCATCCTCAGTGGCCATTGGCTATGCTGGCTGGGACTGGCTGGAGTTGTAGTTCAGCAATATGTGGAGGGTCAAAGGTTCAACAAACCTCCAAATTATTCTACCACTGGCAGCTTCCATCTCAGGAGAACCACAACTGACTGACTGCAGGCTAGCCCAACATATCTTGAAGTGGGTCCTAGAAACTTGCGTCCAAAGCATATAGCCTAGTTTTTCAGGTTCTCCCGTCCCAAGAGAAACCTACTGCATCACTGGTGGCAAAAGATCTATGTGAAAAAGTCCGCAATCACATGAACTTGGCAATTTGCTAATGAAATTGCAAAGCCCACTGAAAAGCATAGAACGGGGAAGGGGAACCTTTGACCCTCCAGATGTTGCCAAACTACAACTCCCATCATCTGTGGCCATGCTTGCTGGGGCTGATGGGAGTGGAAGATCAGCGACAAATGGAGGACCAAAGGTTCCTCCTCTCTGCTGTAGACCTGATTCCTGTTCCTCCTTATGGCACAAGTTTTCAAAGGGAAAAAATAAGAGATTAATAGATATGAAAACATTCAAGATGGAAATATTAGCTCCTCCATGGCTGCAGCTGTATCCCCAGCAGACTCTAATGCCTATAGACTTAAAAGGATGCCTGCCTACATTGCTACCAGAAGCTATAGCAGAAAAAGGAAGCAGCAGTGTGGAAATAATAATCACTGTGCAGATCTATTTTTAAGCTGCTTACACTGCTTGTTTAGCGGGTTGTCACCGGCATGTGAACCCTGCAGATTACAATCGCTCTCCCAGCTGCGAGAGAGGGCACTCAGCTTGCAATTGTTTGCTTTTAGAAAGTTGATGCTGCCACCCTCTTAAATTGGCTTTTAAGACAGGCAGCCAGCCAGCAATGCACACTGCTTTAATATAATTCTGTGAAATGCATGAAGGTTCCCAGTTGCAAAGAATCGGGACTCGTGTGGGTCTCCTGACTAGCTCAAACTAGGCTTCTTGAAGTTAAAAAACTGCTCTGGTTCCTTCTCTCACACTTCAAGTGGTATGCTGGAGCTGTGCAGGAAGACTTAGAGCAGGGCTAGGCAACCTGGGGCCCTCTCCTGATGTTTCTGAACTCCAGCTCGCATCATCCCTGACCAATGACCCTGCTGGCTGGGGCTGATGGAAGCTGGAGTCCAACAACATCTGGAGGGTCATAAGTTCTCTACCACCTGACTGTGACCCTGGAAGAAGAAGAACGGAGGCGGTAGCAACCCAGCTGAATTCTGTGAGGCCTTTGTGTGTTCGTTGCTGGTGGTGGATCTCTGCAGACTGTGGAGCCAGGTGCCATGGAGAACAAAGCAGGGGTGTGTTCCTCCAGATGCTCCTGAAGTATCACTTGCACCACCCTTTGGTCATGCTGGCTGGAGCTGATGGAAGTTGGGAGTCCAACAGCACCTGGAAGGAAGCCATCCCTGGACTAGAGGCTGAGTCACATGTAATGCCCTGGTATTCTCATGCAAGTGGTAGAGTCACCATTTATCCATCACCAAAGAAGACGCTGCTTTGCCTGTATATACTCAGTTTATATAAGAGACAGTTTTAGGGGGAGAAATAGCCATAATTTAACTTGAATTGCAACAGGTTGTAATCAACATTAGTCCTGTTCAGAGTACATCCATATGATGCATTGATTACAGTGGGTCAGCACTGAGTTGGCTGCAATAAAAGGACATTTCACTGTAATGTCCTGGGTGCCTGCTCAGTATGCTGTCTAGATTCTGATTGCTGATGGACATCTTCAATGATTCTGCTTCACTCCTTTCTTAAGGTTCTGGGCTGGACAGTTCTCCAAACAGAGGGCTGTCCTCTGTAACAGAAGGCATGCCGGCCAGCCTGGCTAGCAGTCTACTCGCTTGAGTAGCGTCATGTGTGGAGTGAGCAAGACAGTTAAGCACAGCAGCGGTAGCTATTGCAGTTTTTCTGCTATTAATTCATGGCCCATCACAAAAGGCTTGTGGCTTCACAAATATTGTACAGTGGTACCTCAGGTTACATACGCTTCAGGTTACATACGCTTCAAGTTACAGACTCCGCTAACCCAGAAGTAGTGCTTCAGGTTAAGAACTTTGCTTCAGGATGAGAACAGAAATTTTGCTCCGGCGGCGCGGCAGCAGCAGGAGGCCCCATTAGCTAAAGTGGTGCTTCAGGTTAAGAACAGTTTCAGGTTAAGTACGGACCTCCGGAACGAATTAAGTACAGTGGTGCCTCGCATGATGAAAAGAATCCGTTCCGCGAGTCTCTTCGTCTTGCGGTTTTTTCGTCTTGCGAAGCAACCCTATTAGCGGCTTAGCAGATTAACGCTATTAGCGGCTTAGCGGCTATTAGCGGCTTAGAAAAAGGGGGGGAAGCGAAAAAAATCACGAGACTCGCAAGACGTTTTTGTCTTGCGAAGCAAGCCCATAGAGAAATTCGTCTTGCGAAGCGCCTCGAAAAACGGAAAACCCTTTCGTCTAGCGTGTTTTTTGTCTTGCGAGGCACCACTGTACTTAACCCGAGGTACCACTGTACTCATCATTAGGGACGAGTCAGGGCCAAAAGAAATGTGACCCAGAAGACATCCATTATCAGGTCTCCTAAAGGGGGTCCCCCCCCCCCTGCTCACACAGTCCTTAGCAGAGATGAGGCACATGGGAAGCTGCCTTATATCAAGTCAGAGCAATCGGTCCATCCTGCTCAGTACTGCATACACCGAGTGGCAACAACCTTCCCACTGTTTTTGGCAGAGGACATTCCCACGTTTACCTGGAGATGCCTAGGATTGAACCTGAGACATTCTGCATACAAAGCAGATGCTCTACAACTGAGCCATGCCCTTTCCTAAACTTGTGGTCCTCTGTGGTTAAACAATAACTCCCATCTTTGCCGACCATGAACTATATTGGCTAGAACAGATGGGAAGCGGAGTCCAACAACAACTGGAGAGTTTACAGGATCCCTAGCCCTGGTTTAAAGCAACTGCAGAAGGATGGTTTTTATTGCAGCAGTGGTGCTGGAAAATGCGTCAGACTGCTCACTTGTTAAGATCTTCTCTTGGAACCCTTCACAAGCTGCCTCTAAGTTGCAATAAGGAAGGATACAAATAGATTGTCCTTTCCCCATGCCATTATCCTGATCTAAATCACAACCCACCCACCCCTGAAGCTTCCTAAACCATGGGTAGGCAAACTAAGGCCCGGGGGCCAGATCCAGCCCAATTGCCTTCTAAATCCGGCCCGCGGACCATCAGCGTGTTTTTACATGAGTTGAATGTGTCCTTTTATTTAAAATGAATCTCTGGGTTATTTGTGGGGCATAGGAATGGGAATTCAAAATATATTCCGGCCCCCCACAAGGTCTGAGGGACAGTGGACCGGCCCCTTGCTGAAAAAGTTTGCTGACCCCTGCTCTAGACTCAGTTTGTAAAAGGACACATACTTTTATTCCCTGCCCCCCCCCCCAGTGGGAGTACTGGCAGGAGAGAGGGTGGGCAGGGGGTTGGGGGGGGATTTAGATCAGGAAAATAGCACAAGTGGAGGAAAGCTTCAACATCCCCTCCTCCAGTAGCACTGCTCTAATCAGAATTGGAGCCGCTCTCCACAAGTGCTTTAAAAACCGTGAAACATGTTGCAGCATTTAAGGGCTTGCGCAAACTAAAAATTAGAAAATGTGTTTGCAAAAAAAAAAAAAAAGGAGAGGGAGGAAGGAGGTCTAGAAAGTAAGGAAAATAGTAGCTGGGTGAGGTCACTGGCTTGATGGCTATTTGCATACTTTTGCTCACAGATGCTAAATTTAAGAGCCCCCATTATACAGAATTGTCTCCTCCGTAAACAGGTTCTGCTTGCAGCAGCAGCTGCAAGGATAGGTGCAGCCGTGACATCCAAATAAGGAAAACTGTGTTCTCTGTACATCAGAAATGGGTTCTAGTTGTTCCGAAGGCTGCTTCAATAAATGCAGAGCTATAATTACAGCATATAATTAGATGAACCAGAATCCTTTGCACTAGCACCAGAGGAAATGGTTTAGGTTGGAGAAGTACGATGTGGGAGACTCCCTTCAAATGCCTGTTAGTTTTGGCTGCTAGAAGTCAATGATGGTCTGTGACTCATCTGAGTAGGGCATGATGTATGTCATCGTTCCCCCCCCTCCAAGAAAAAATCTCCAGACCTGGCCCTATTGTTAGGAAGAGAGAGGCAGTCACCTCGGGTGGCAGAAATGGGAAGTGGTGGGTATGTGGTGGAGGGCAGAACTGTGTGTGCCACGTAGCCCACCCTGTACCTCCTAGGCTAGGATGCTGCCTTCTGGGAATGTGGTCCTGTCCACAGTCTACTTAACAAACAAAAAACCAAAAACCTGAGATATTTATTTTCACATGCTGTGTACAAGCAAGTCACTGCTATTCAGCAGATAATGCAATGAGCAGATATAGAGAAATGATGCAACAATGATAATTCAGCATCTATAAGTGGGAAAACAACAAAAGTAATACACATTTAAAGGGACATGGGTGGCGCTGTGGGTTAAAACACAGAGCCTAGGGCTTGCTGATCAGAAGGTCAGCGGTTTGAGTCCCCGTGACAGGGTGAGCTTCCGTTGCTCGGTCCCAGCTGCTGCCAACCTAGCAGTTCGAAAGCACATCAAAGTGCAAGTAGATAAATAGGTACCGCTCTGGCGGGAAGGTAAATGGCATTTCCGTGAGCTGCTCTGGTTCACCAGAAGCGGCTTAGTCATGCTGGCCACATGACCCGGAAGCTGTACGCCGTCTCCCTTGTCCAGTAAAGCAAGATGAGCGCCGCAACCCCAGAGTCAGCCACGACTGGACTTAACAGTCAGGGGTCCCTTTACCTTTACCTTTAATACACATTCATCCCTCACTTCCCTAGGGTTCACCTGGATAGATTGGTGGGGGTACTGTCGCCATTAAATTGTCAGACTTGGGAATTGGAACAATATCCAGTTTGCATCTTTTATTCCCATCACAGAACTAAAATTCCCAGAGTTCCCTAAGAAGAGGGAATGACTGCTAAACCACTGTGGAAATCATACCTCTGTGACAGGGGTGCTAACTCCTGAGGATCCAACTCTTCCCCCCCCCCCAATATTTTGGGGAGGACACTGCCTCCCCAATTTTTTTAAAAAAACTGGGTTGAGCACAGAGCCAAGCACGGTGTGGCTTCAGTGTGTGGCTCCTTCTCCTCCTGCCATGGAGCGTTAGGAGGGGAAGCAGCCCCTGGCTTGTGGTGGCAGCAGGAGGAGGAGGCGGAGCCACTGAAGCCACGCTGCCACTGCGTTCAGCTCCGCCCTCGGCTCCTCTGACATCCTGCCATGACATCAGGGCGTTGCACACGCAACATGGGCACCCCCAATCTCCCTCACAAGTTGGCGACTCTGCTTAGCACCCTTGAAAAACTACAGCTCCCAGGATGCTTTGGGGGAAGCCACAACAGTTTAAAGTGGTATGAGGCTGTTTTACATGCATAGTGCTGATGAGGCCCTACTTCCGTCCCCATCCTCCTTGCTGCCGAATCCAACACTGAGCCTGTGAGCTGTTTGTAAGTAAGGAGGCAGGCAAGCAGGGGCTGGCGAAACAATGCCCCGCCAGCCTTGAAAGTGGGCATCTCCTTCTGGAAGCACTGGCTTGGCTGGCCTGCTTTTTAAAAGAACTATTCTAGGGTGGATGTCAGAGCGAGGTTACTTGCGAAGGCTGCCTTGCCAACAACAAACAACGTGGCTTGTGACATCTGCGGGGCAACAAAGAATATAATGTTTCCTTGCGAGGGACAGAATGTTGGTGGTTCTGTTGGTCGTTGGTGCGTCTGCAAGGCCATTAGCTACAGGATAGCAAAGTGCAGCAACCCTTTGGCACAGCTCTGGATGCAATAATTATATGTTTAAATGGTTTGAAACGCCACCAGCTTTTTTTCGCCGCCGGCTGGTGAGATGGAGGGAGAGGCGGAAGGGGGGGGAATGCATTTAATTTATGGCCAGAGAGAACAATATAGAAAATCTGTTGCTGTGGTGGCATGCTATCTTACCAGTCCGTTGCCTGCAAACAGGAGATAGGCAGTTTTTCACACTACTAAGAAATTGTCAAAGGGAGGGGTGGCAGAAACGGGGGGGGGGGGACATCTTTTTTTATTTACAGACTTGCTTACTCAGAAGCAAGTCATTCTGTGTTCAGTGAGGACAGCGGGAGAAATGCGACTCAGTTTGCATTTGTAGGTGAACCCACCTTGCTAATCCACACTTTCCAAGCCAAATACCAAACCAAAACACAGCCATCTTTGGAGATCCACACTTCCCCAAGTTTTGCAGTGCAGTTCTTCAGCCAAGCATGGGGTAATGTATCCACTGAAATGCATATATTAGTGAAAGTAACATGCATTATTCTGGAAGAATTGCTCTGAAAAAATGTGCATACAGTATTAGGCAAAACTGCATGCAAACATGTATATTAGGAGAAATTTGTATTAAAATGTGGGTGGGTTTTTTTATAAGGACTTAAAAAAAAATTGCAGACTGATATGGAAACAGGAGACGTGAACTTAAGGCTGAAAAATGAGAAGCTGAAATTGACAGATTCACCCATCCCTAATGGTCAGTGGGAACATACTCCCTGGTAAGTGTGGACCTTTGGCTGAATGTGAATTGTGAACCCCACTCGCTTCTGTTAATTTGCCCTTGTTCAACTAATGCTCTCCCATGCTTTCTCCTTCCTAAACCAGATGATTCCCTCTGCAATCAATGCAGCTCCCCTAAAGCACAAGTAATCTCTGGATTTAGGGCCACTTTGATCTGTGGAACTGGCACTGCTAAAGGTGCCACATGATACTCGTTCTGCATTGGTAAGAAATTGATCTTTTTGTGCACCTGCACCTGGGAACTCCCTGTCCATTGACATCAGGCAGGCGCCTTCACTGTCCTCTTTCCGGCTCCAGCTAAAAACTTTTTTGTCTAGCCAAGCTTATCCAGACACACAGAATATTGAGAGGCATTTTAATCTGGCTTTTAGCTTACCATTTATTTTAATTATTTTTAAATGTTTTATATACAGTAGTTGCTTTAAAATGTTTTTGCTGATAATTCTATTGTTTTATTCTCTTTTTACAAACTGCTCTGAGGCTGTTGCTTTGTTAACAATTAAACGATGTAAAATTCTTGTGGAACAAAAAAAATTAAATTAAATTATCAGAGTTTAATACCACATTCCAGCCAGGTCCAAAAATGCTCAAAGAGGGTATAAAGTAAGGCCAGGGAGGGGTGTGATCAGGGGAGAAGGTGGGTAGCTGAGGTGAAGCTGTGGTCTAAGGAGATTATTGAGGGTCAGATATGTAGGCTTGGATGGCCATATCTAGGCCCCAGGCCTGAGGTTCCCCAAGCCGGCAGTAAAGTATAGTCAACCAGTGCTAGGCAAAGTAAAGGTAAAAAAAGGTCAAGGACCCCTGGACGGTTAAGTCCAGTCAAAGGCGACTATGCGGTTGCGGCGCTCATCTTACTTTCAGGCCAAGGGAGCCGGAGTTTGTCCACAGGCAGCTTTCCAGGTCATGTGGCCAGCAGGACTAAACCACTTCTGGCGCAACGGAACACCGTGACAGAAACCAGAGCGCACGGAAACGTTGTTTGCCTTCCCGCCGTAGCGGTGCCTAGTTATCTACTTGCACTGGTGTGCTTTCAAACTGCTAGGTTGGCAGGATCTGGGGCAGAGCAACAGGAGCTCACTCAGTCTTGGGGATTCGAACCACTGACCTTCTGATTGGCAAGCCCAAGAGGCTCAGTGGTTTAGACCACAGCGCCATACTTGGCAAGTTATGGGTTGTAATATGGCTGGCTGCTGATGAACCTATCAGAGTCGAAAAGCAGCATTCTGCACTAGCTGCAGTCTCCAGGGAAGCCCAATGTAGAGGGCATTGCAGCAATCTAAGCAAAAGTTTACAAGAGCATGCAGCAGAATGGCAAGGCTATCCTGGTCCAAGAATGACCACAGCTGGTCTCACCAGCTGGAGTTGGCACCAGGCCCTCTTTCCCACCTGGTTCTCAAATGGTAGTACTGGATCCAGGAATACCCACCCCCCAACTATGAAGCTGATGCTCTTAGGAGGAATGTGACTCCACCAAGGGCAGGTCATACATCCAGTTTCGTGTCATGAAAACCGCCCATCAGTATACCCTCTGTATCGACAGGATTCAGCTTCAGTTTATCAGCCCTCAACCAACCCATTATTGCCTCCAGAGCTGTTGTTAGACCCTCCTTCTATGATAAATGCTTGCCCATTAAAAAACCCTGGTTGTAGACGAATTATTTTTGCCTATACAGTGGTACCTCGGTTTTCGAACGTAATCAGTTCCGGAAGACCATTGGAGTCAGTGGAAGCCGCGTAGCGTGTTCAACTTCCGTGGTTTGTTCGAAAACCGAAGCATTTACTTCTGGGTTTTCGGTGTTCAAAAGCTGAAACGTTTGACTTCTGAGACGTTTGAAAACCAGGATAGCACTGTATAATGATTTATCATTTTTAGCAGACATACAAAAAAAAAAAAAAGACACAGGAAATTCCACCACAAGATGGAGCCACCGTAATACTATATCTATGCATGATGGCCTATTGCTATAACCATGTTGTCTGGATCCCACCAGCAAGACATGTCGTAGTACAGTGGTACCTCGGGTTACAAACACTTCGGGTTACAGACTCCGCTAACCCGGAAGTAGTACCTCGGGTTAAGAACTTTGCCCCAGGATGAGAACAGAAAATGCTTGTCGGCGGCACAGTGGCAACAGGAGGCCCCATTAGCTAAAATGGTACCTCAGGTTAAGAACAGTTTCAGGTTAAGAACGGACCTCCGGAATGAATTAAGTTCGTAACCAGAGGTACCACTGTATAGAGAAAGCAACAAAGAGTATTGAGGCACGCTAGAGAATAACACGTGGGACGCAGGTGGCGCTGTGGGTTAAAGCCTCAGCGCCTAGGGCTTGCCGATTGAAAGGTTGGCGGTTCGAATCCCCGCGGCGGGGTGCGCTCCCGCTGCTCGGTCCCAGCGCCTGCCAACCTAGCAGTTCGAAAGCACCTCCGGGTGCAAGTAGATAAATAGGGACCGCTTACCAGCGGGAAGGTAAACGGCGTTTCCGTGTGCGGCTCTGGCTTGCCAGAGCAGCGATGTCACGCTGGCCACGTGACCCGGAAGTGTCTCCGGACAGCGCTGGCCCCTGGCCTCTTTACCTTTAGAGAATAACACATCTATTATGGTATAATATGCTCTCAGCCCCAGCCAGTGTGGCCTAAGTTCAGAGGGTTGCATAGGAATGCAGGGGAGATAGGATGTTGCCTTATACTGAGTTTATACCACTGGTCTGTCTAGCTCAGCAGTATCTACACTGACTGGCAGCAGCTCTCCTGGATTTCGGACAGAGACGCTCTCCAAGTCCTACCTGGAGATGCTGGGGATTAAACCTCGGACCTTCTGCATGCAAAACCGATGCTCTACCACTGAACTATGGCCCTTAAGAAACCACGTTGGCCCTACGTGGTCAGGGATGATGGGAAGTGGACCCCAGACTATCTTCTACCGTCTTCTTCCCAGAACGCCCTGCTAAAAACTCTCTTTTCCTGTCAACTCACACCCATTTACCCTGACAACTTTCCAAACTCTGTTCACAGGGCAAGGGGGAAGGACAATTCTCTTGCATTGCGATGGCTCTCAGTGGCCCTGTATTGTTTCTTAATGTCCATAGCTTGGCCAGGTCATTTTGCATAGGCGAGCCCATGAATTCCTCTATAGCTGGGATTTCTAGCTTCACATCCCAAATAATCAAAATCCTACCGTTTATTAATTTATAGGGTTTAAGGGAGCCCCCCCCCAAAAAACCTACTACAGTGGTGCCCCGCAAGACAAACGCCTCGCAAGATGGAAAACCCGCTAGACGAAAGGGTTTTCCGTTTTGGAGGCGCTTCGCAAAACGAATTTCCCTATGGGCTTGCTTCGCAAGACGAAAATGTCTTGCGAGTTCCTGCGGGGTTTTTTTCCTCCCCCCCCTTTTTCTAAGCCGCTAAGCAGCTTATCAGCTGATCCGCTAAGCCGCTAAAAGCCGCTAAGCCGCTAATAGCGCTAATCCGCTAAGCCGTCAATGGGCTTACTTCGCAAGACGAAAAAACCGCTAGACGAAGAGAATCGTGGAACGGATTCTTTTTGTCTTGCAAGGCACCACTGTACAACAATATCTACTGTATTTAATGATCCTTAAAGATCACAGCCTTCTCTGAAATTACTGGGCTCTTTTTAATCTCACTGCTCAAGACTCTGATTCACTCTTTGAATATGTAAACAGGGGAAGAGGAATCTGTGGCTCTCCTGATACTTCTGGTCTTCCGCTCCCAACAGCCCTGGTAATTGGTTTCGCTTGATGGGGCTGATGGGAGCTGGAGTGCATTCGGAGAGACTCTGATTTCCCAGCCTTGATATAAGCCTAACTAATCAAAGGTGAGCTCAGGAGTTGTTATTCCTGGATTAGAGCCCATGTAAACCAGTTGCTGATAACTGCAGGAGGGGAACTTGCTCTTCTTAGGTCATTATGGCGTGCCAAGTATTTTACCTAAGTCCTGTTTGGAGGAAAGGCTGTGTGCATGGGAGTATTCAGAGGGTGGGAGAGAGCAGCTGTCTCCCCAATCAAGTAAATAAACAAAAATACTTAACTAAAAATAGAAATTGCAGAAATATTTTGACAGATTTTTCTGAGCACTTGGGAACAAAAGAAAGTCATTTAAAACAACTGTTGTTGAGACATTTCATTCTGAATCTGATAGACAGAGCCAGACAGAGGATAATGACAGGTGGGCACCTTGTCTCCCTAACATAAATCCTGGCTGTTGCCCATGGCTGTGCCCTTTAATCTGAATGGCAATTGAACCTCCTCTGCTTTATTTATAAAACTGCCTTTCACCAAAAATGGTTGCAGGGTTTAACAACAAAAAATTAAAAGGTAATGTAAATCATAATACAAAATAAACAAAAACATATTTTTTTTATTCTAGTAAAGTACATAAGTAACAACAAAAATGACTTAATCCTTCAGACTCAAAGCTTGACAACAAAATGTAGGTTTTTACCTGACACCTAAGAGAATAAAAAGTTAGGTCAAAGTCATTCTACAGATGCAGGCTCTTCCGCAGGCCCGCACAGAACTCTCATTTAACACAGAGACCACCGAGAGACCGTCTTTCGTTGATCTTAACACACCATGTTGATATTGGAAGTGTTAACAGGACCCCAGGCTATTCAGGGCTTTAAATGCCAACATAAGCCCCATGAATTGAGCGTGGAATGTAGGGTTATTGATCATTATGAAGTGGTCCAGCATTAAATGAGAGTGTAGTGAATTAGCAAAGAAGAGCCTTCGAAAAGGTCTCAAGACCCCTTCCCATGCTGAGTGGCGCATCCTTCTTTCAGGGGAGCCACTGTGCATGTGGTAAAGAGTGACATCATAAGTGCTCACAAGTAGGGCTTTTAAGTCATGTGCATCAACCTACCTCCCCATAGTATGGGCATCCTGAACCTGCCGTCAAGTCTTCCCGTAATGTTTTGGCCGTGCATTGCTTGGCATAGGACACTGTGGCTGTGGAGATTCCTAAAAGTAAAGGTGAGGAAAGCTCTTTTAATTATGCCGAATGTATATGAAGCTAAAGATGCATACTTTATAAGGCAACAGAAAAGTAGCTAACTTCCTGCTATAGAGCATGTCGCCAACACTGGTGCAATGGTCCCTTTGAGGGCTTTTTTTCTTAAAAAAAAGCTTTTGTACTGCTGAATTGGTTATAATTGTTTCATCATGGATGTTTTAGTTGTATTTTTTTTATTTGTTATTATTTGATTGCTATATGCACACTTTCTGTGCTATACAACATCTCTAAATAAATAAATAAATAACATTAAAAGGTTACAAAGTCATAATCTTGCAGATTAAAAACCGTTACCTGTTCCAGATGTTTATTTTCCTTACATTATTGAGTTACACTTCACATAAGGGGGCTTCTTAATGCATCAATGTGGCCATGAAGGGGAAATGCATCACCAAAAGGTGCTGGTTCGTATAACATTTGCATATGCTAATTTATATGCATAGCTTTACATTTTAAAATAATTCCTTTTGTTTAAATATAAACTTCTCCAACTTCAACTATGTAATAGCAAGGAGACAACACAAATCAGGAGTTGGGGGCTTTGTTTATGTAGCCAGTTTCACAAAATATTTTCTCCCAAAGAATCCTGGGAATTGTAGTTTGCCTCTCAAATAGCTATAATTCCCAGCACCGTTAACTACAGTTCCCATAATCCTTTGGAGGCAGTCATGAACTTTAAATGTTTGGCGTGAGCGCAGCCTGTGTAATCTTATGCTTGACTATGTAAGAAGGAAGTCCTTACTGTGTCCTGTGTAGACTTATCCATGGGAAAGCATGCATAGGATCGTAGCCTTACAGTGCAATCCTATTCCAGCCTATTCAAAAGTAAGTCCCTTTGGCTGCTGCCTAAATTAAATAAACAAAGAGCAAAATACAGTGGTGCCTCGCAAGACAAAAAGAATCCGTTCCGCGAGTCTCTTCGTCTTGCATTTCTTTCGTCTTGCGAAGCAAGCCCATTAGCGGCTTAGCGGCTTAGCGCTAATTAGCGGCTTAGCGGATCAGCTGATAAGCGGCTTAGCGGATCAGCTGTTAAGCGGCTTAGCGGATCAGCTGATAAGCGGCTTAGCGGATCAGCTGATAAGCGGCTTAGCGGCTTAGAAAAAGGGGGAGGGGGGAAAAAACGCAGGAACTCGCAAGACATTTTCGTCTTGCGAAGCAAGCCCATAGGAAATTCGTTTTGCGAAGCACCTCCAAAACGGAAAACCCTTTCGTCTAGCAGGTTTTCCGTCTTGCGAGGCATTCGTCTTGCGGGGCACCACTGTACATTACTTCTGGTGGTGGGCCGTGAAAATTTGTGCCCCAGGTTTTTTTTAGATATCTACCCATGTACTACCTGAAACCAGAGGTGCACATTGGTTGCCAGATGTGACTTTTTTCAGCTCTTCACCCCCACTATAAAGATTTTACCTGAAGGACATCAAGTTGATGAAGGTTAGCAGACAGGGGTCCTCTTCATCAGATGCACCATTGTTCTTTAATTACCAGTTTATCTGGGAAGAGGGGGGGCGGGGTAAATGAAGAGGCCAGAAGGAAAGGATATAGAGAAGTACAGTCAGTGATAATGATTAAGAACAGCCATTCAGGGAAAGCACACAAAACAATTGTGTCGAAACAGACATCCTGGTAACAGCAAGGCAATTAACAAATGTAGTGTGATAAAAATCCACAAGTGAAAGCATTGAACCTTATGATTAATTTATGTATTGGATTGATATATAAAAACACAACCAAAACACTCAACATCTCTCCCTCTATATTATATATTACAGCAAAAAAGGACAAAAACTGACAATTCAATTTGAGCCTGAGAAGTTTACAGAATAATCACAGCGACTCTTCACAAAGGCTTTGGTAGGCGAAAACAATACAAAATACTCCTCTGGAATTTGTCTCCACATATTTCCTTGACAAAGAGAAATTACTGGTTATCTTGCTATGATAAATCTTTAATAAAAGTAAAGGAAATTATCTGAATGTGTTGGGAATCCACAATCAACTTTGTTTCTATAACAACCCAAAGTATTAGCGTTTGCGGACTTCATCAAAGCATGAATTGTTATCCTTAAGATTATCTGCACAAATAGTTGCCAGCATAGGAGCCAACTCCTAGGGGCCAAGGTCTCTTTAGCCCTCCCAATAAAATATTTGATGGGACCGCACCATCAAAGTGCAATAAATAGCTCATCAGCTAATTAACACGTGATGTCATTTAAAAAAAACAACTTTACCCATATTATTTATTTATTTAAATTTGTATACCGCCCTCGGTAGATCTCAGACAGTTCACACAACATAAAAATACAAGATAAAAACCACACAAAATATGTATTTATCTATGTATTCTGCATCATTACTGCATTCCGCACACGCCGCCCTTTGAAACAGCTGCAACGTTGTTGTTTTTAAGAAAGTGGGGGAGGCTATGACTCGTGATTGACAAGGTGCTACGGCGGCGGCAACATCCCACGTCTATTATTGTCTATTCAGTACTGTATTTATATATTCATTTAACGGCTACAAACTCCCGCCTTTCCCAGCGGCGCATGCGCCTTGCCTCAAAGTCCGCGCGCGGGCCAAACGTCGCCGTGCTGCCCCCCCCCCCCCACGGCCCACAGCGCTTATTAACGGCAGCGCGCAATTAGCTGCGCGCGCGCGCGGGACAGAGAGGGCTAAAAGGGGGCGGAGTTGTTTTTTTTTTTAAAAAACCCACACAACCCAAAAGAGCGTGTGCGAAGCAGGCGGGGGGGGGGGCGGGTTTAAAAACCACGAATCCACGTTTTTTTTTAACGGCGGCTCAGGAGCCTCAACTGCGCGCGCACCAAGTGTGGGGCGGAGTTAAGAGAGAGATTGGGAGGTGGGGGGGCGGAGAGGGCAAGGCAAATCACGAGTCTTTCGCGTCGAAGCGCGCGCGCTCGAGGAGGGGGGGGGAGGAGCCAAAACGCGAGCGTTCCTCCCCCCACCCCCACCCCCACCCCCCACTCCCGCTCCTAATAAATTAACGACAGCGCGCGTGCGCCTTGGGCTGAAGTGCGCGCGCGAGCAGAGGTGGGCGGGGAGAGAGAGAGAGAAGGGGGAAGAAAAAGCAGAAGAGTCCAAGCAAAACAAAAGCCGGGCGAGGGGGCGGGGCGGCGTTAAAGCTGAGGGGGGTCGTGAAGGAGGAGAGAGTGGCGGCGGCGGCAACCACGACGACACCGGCGACCGAAGGACGAGCACGATGACTTCTCGGTCGCTTCTGGGCCCTGAGGAGAGCGGGGGGGCCCGGCTCGGGAGCAGCAGCAGCAGCAGCGGCGGCGGTTGGAGCTTTCTATGACCCCCCCCTCTCTCCTCCCTCACAGGAGACACAAGCCCACCCAGCCCGCTGCCCGCCTCGCGTTGGGTCATGGTCGGCAGCGCTCGCTGAGGAGGAGGCGGCGGCGGTGGCGGCGCGACCCTGGCCCCCCCCCAGCAGGTAGCCACTCTCCGCCTCCACGGTCGCTTCGTGCTCCCCTGCCCCCTTTTTCCCCCCGGCTGGGACGAGGAAAGAAAGAAGAAAGGGCGACTGGGCTGTGTGTGAGTTGGTGTTTGGCGGGGGGGGCGGGACATCTCGATAGGGTGGGGGATACGCTCCCCACACATTCCAGTGTCTTGTCTCCCTCCCTCCCCCTTCTCTTTCATTCCTCCCCCCCCCCAAAAAAAAAAAACCACCTGAGGATTGTGAGGAGTTTAGGTGTAGTTCTTCCTGGAAGGGTTGTTACTGATGGGGGGCAGGATCAGTTTATATTTGGGGTGGACTTAGCTTTTCTCCGCCCCAACATTTGTGATCCAAGAGGTATTTTTTTGGGGGGGGGTGAACTTTGGGACTGATGACGATCCCTTTATCTGTATGGTTGCCTCTGTCGAAGGGAGGTAGGGTATCCGGTCAACTTCTTTATTGACTATCTTTTCATATTCCCTGGAGGTTCAGAGGCGCTTAAAGCAACTTTCCAAAATGATGTTTGTTGTTTGGGCGATGATATCCTGTCTCTAAGTAAACCAGCCAAGGCTGCTAAAAAAAAAAAAAAGAGGATTTCGAAAATATGAACAGGCTACAATTCTACAGCTTATGTACTCAAAATCCACACTCAAGTTAAGTGGGACTTATTCCCAAGGTGTAAGTATGTAGGATTGCAGCCTAGGAAGACAGCAACAGTCATACAAAAGGACTGGGAAGCAAATTGCATTTAGATAATGAGCAGCTGACAAACAAAAGTGTTATAAAAGTAATTCAGAAAAATATTTCAAAAATTACTCTGGGAATAGTGATGGCCTTGACTAATACTTATTAATTTGCTAATAACAGCAATGTTTATATTCTATTGCATCCTCTTGGCAGAGGCAACTTACAGCAATTTCAACATCATCTGATCTCTTGGAGCCTCTTAAGATGAGAACCTTAAATAATGTGGTCTGTTTGGCCTGAGGAGAAAGAATTATTTTATTTTTAAAAATTTCCTCAACTTAGTAAGTGATATTATGAGCCTCATACTAGTCCTTGAGTGCTAGATTTATTTACTTGAGTTTTTTTGGTGTCCTGTTGTGACACTGAAAGTTTAGAATGGCTAAAACCAATTTTAGTGGCATCTGTGGGCCTCATGTCTCTTCCAAGGGCTCACCATTAAAAGATAAATAAATCCTGAACAAAAAAAGAGAAACCTCCAAGACATGGAGGAAAAGAATAGTTGTTTTTCTATTTGCTGTAGAAGGAAAAGAATTGTGCATCCTTGAGAAAGGTCTGATCAGAGCTGCTAGCCAGGGACTCCTGTTACCAGTTTGTCTCAAATGGAAGCCCAGTTTCTTAATAGAATTACTATAGGTGAGTGTGTATTGGAATGTACTCTGCACAGGCTCAGAAACCCAATAGCATGCACTTTAATGCTTTGTGTGTTCTAGAGTTTTTTTCAGATTCAAATTTAATCACCAGTTTGCATATACACAAAGGCTCCACTCTTCCTTCTCCCTTGTCTGAGCAGTCTGAGAAAGGAGTGCAGGGGGATTTGGCTTTTGCAGCCTGTGGAGGTAATAGGGGACACAATAGCCTCCATGAGGGTTTTTTGTTTACTTGAAGGTTTAGAAAGAAATTGTTTTGCAAGGTGGGTGTTGTTGTTTTTAATTAGCGTGTTACCGAGAGGGGGACAAGAGCTTATCCTAGCCAATTCAGTTCTGTAATCTTCTGTATGCGTCGGTGATTTAATTTCCTTCTCATGCTCCGCACTCCCTTTGCCCCTCCATCTTTCAGGGCTGCGCACCACAAGGGCGGTATGTTTACCCCTGATCATAGCATCGCAGAAATTCCCTACAAGATGCAGGCGGTCCTTGAGCCTGTTATCTGGGGCAGTAGAACAGTAAACATCTCTGAGTCGGTTTTGTGTCACTCTGCCTCCGCAAGCTCTTTGTCGGTTTGGAGCTGGGATGCGGGGGGGGGGGGGGCGTTTTGTTTGCTGCTCGGATTCGCACATTTTTCTATGACGATCGTGCTGAGCAGCTGGGGGGGGGTCGTCTATACGTGCCGCCCCTTCTGCAGTTTCTTGTGGTTTTGGAGCCTGCTAGGCTGCTATTCAATGGCTCGAACAAGTAAGCTCCAGAGGTAAGGGGATTTTCGTTCAGCTTCAGCTGCAGAACCGGATCTGTTTTGCTTTGCTTTGTTTGTGACTGCATGCTGGCTTGCTCTTTTCCGTCAGCCCTCGAGGCTTTTTCCTCGCCAGATCTTTCGCTTTCATTGATTTAACCGCAGAAAAGAGAACTTGCCCTTTCTCCCCCCTCCCCTGTCGGTTTCGTGGTGGTTGGAATTCGAAGCAAAGTGGAACTGGAATTCTGGCTCGAGCTGATCGCCCTGCGGCTGGACAAGGAAATGAAGGTGGAAAAACACCTTTCCTCCCCGACCTTGTGCCAGAACTGGACACCCCCCATCTTGGGCAAGTCGAAGCCAGCGTGCTTCGCTGCGCTCTAGGTCGACCCCACCGGGGGCGCTCAGACACTGTTTGTAAACAGTGCCAGAAAGTGAGCCGTTTGCAGCCGCCGTTGGCCTTTTGTTTTGATCCACCGGGCGCGGACTGGCTGTGGCAGGGGCTGGCTGCTGCTGCTGCTGTTGTGGGTAGGCTGGCTGGGACTTTGCTGCTGCACGTCCGTTCATCTCCCCTCCCCTCCTCCGTGCTGTAATGTCCAAAGCAGACTGGAGGTGCATGTTTATTTTTAGAATGTTGCTTCTCGCAGTGCCCTTGCCTTTCTCCATGAAAAGTTGCCTTTTCCACAAGGCTCCGAACCCATTGTTTCTACACTTCAGAGGAAGAACAGGCAAAAGAAAGGGTAGGAGGAGATGTTTTGGTTAAAATCAGAGCAGGCAGTGATGTTTTGCTTTGTGGTCTGAGTGTGTAGTGAGGAGTTTTCAACTCCACTAACAACAGCCCTTGAAAGTGAAGATCAAATCTGCACAAGTCTTTTGTCTCTCTTTATTTTAGCATTGTTTGAAGTTTAGTAAGAGTGAGGTCTGTTAAATGGTCTTATGGAAATGTGTTTTCACAGAAGCCACTTTAGCACTGTCTACAATGCAGCAACATCTATTTCTATGTACTGTATACATTTGATGCAGTCTGGATTGCTGGTGGATCAGAAAGGTTCTTTAGCGTTAACAGACTTCATGGGAAAGTCCAAGACAGGAAAACAAGATTGATCTTTCTGAGTTCTTGGTTACTGTTAATGGGGGGTGGGAAGCAACTTAGCTTCAGTAAAATGAACAATTAAACAGCTACATTTTATGTGTCTTACATAACAAATCTTAGGGGTTTTAAACTTAGCAAAAACCAACTGTGCATGTTTCTTCAGAAATAAATACTTCTCTGCTTATTTCAGCTTACTCTCAGATAAGTATGGATAAGGTTATAACCCTGATTTTTGTAGTTCATATTTAATAGAAGGCCTTTTAGTAGCTTGGTAAAAACGTGAATGAAATGAAGGCTTGTTATAGTACAAAACCTCTATAAATATAATGTATGAAATAGCAGTGGGACATACTGTATAGTAGAATCAAATGACCTGTTGCTTGTGTTCCTGATAAAAGCTATTTAATGGTTTGAGAATATCTTAATATTATGTAGATCTGTTGTATGCTGATAACGTTCTGTTGCAGCTAACATGCTTAAATATTTGTTTATACATCCGGGTGCAGAATTAGGACAGCCCACTATGCTTAAGATTGGCTGTTGCTTGCCTACTAAGATTACGCTTTCCTTCAAATGACATCATGCTGGTAGATAGAAGAGCTAACATTGTACTGTATGCATTCAGTGTATGAATTGTAATATCACATGAAAATAACATTTATCCATCTAATAAAATGGGTAGCATGTTCAACTGGGAGTAGCAAGGGCATGATGAAAATGAAAATTGTGTCTTAATTGCTTCCAGAATGAATGTTTGAAAAAACATATGTTCCAATGCTTAAACCTGTTTTCACATGGGGCTTGGCAGAGAATATCAGATTTGTACAGCATGCCCTTGTGTATAGTTAGTATTTTAGGGGAGACAAACATTTTGATGGCTTTTAAAACTCCTTTAGTGTTGTGAAATGGAATGGGGGGGGGGGCTTGGGTAGTTGTTATTACAATCTCAATCAGTTTTGCTTACACATTTAAAAGGGTAGTCTTTTCATAGTTCAGTAAATTTGAGCTCTACTGTATTTTCATCTCTCTCTTTTTGGTACTTCTGTAATCCTCAGGATTCGTCCACACCTGTAGTTTTTGGTTGCAGTGGGTATGGCAATTCATGTAGGTCTGTTTCAAGGAAACTACTGTTGGTTGGTTCCTTTCTACACCACAAAACTGAAAGCTATGCAGTGTACAATATGACTTCAGTTTAAAACCAAAACAACATAACAAATACAATTGAACCAACCAAACAAACAGAAGCACAGAATGGGTCACCTAACAAGAAGGTTCTAAAAAACAAGATAATCCTTTTCATCAGAATGCTCCCTGAAATAATTAAGTATTGGTGCCTAAAACTCATTATTGTTGCTGCCAGCTTGATTTTATTAGGTAGACTGCCTATAAACCGGATGCCACCACACTAAATGCACAATCTGTCACTGCCAGGCACTCTTAGATGTACCTCAATGGCAGATTGCAGATATCAGAGAAAGGTATATGAATAGTACTTAATCAAGTATTCAGAAATCTTTGGTTTAACTTATTAGGCAGCTATTACCCTTGAGCCCTCCTTCCCCCTATATCTTCTGTCTGTGCCTGTGGCGGTGGAGTTTGGGAGGAATAAACTTTGTCTTAAAGATTTGACAGATGGTTCAATCTTATGCAACAGCCCAGTCAAAAATACAGAAAGACCCAACCCTTGATTCCAGTGCTTTATACCGGTAAATGCTTCCAGAGACTGTGGGGAAGCACTGAGAAGGTCCCATTGCTTTTTCTGAAGATCTGTAAAAGATGAAACAAGACCTCCACCCCCTGAAGTTATCTGTGCATGCCAAAGAACATGGGAGGGGTCTATTCATGTTTCATTTCTCACAGGATTTTTGCAGAATGCAAAACTCTTCACAAAGGAAGTGCAAAGGGAAGCATATTCCTCCGTGTTCTCTGCAGTTCCTTAAGAACTCAGGAAAAGGACTAGTCAGCAGAGGGAGGATAGGGGTTATTGCACTTCCTTGCACCACTGGCATCCCTGGTCTTAGTTAACAAGAAACATAATTGTGAAGTTCATGAGCACACTCTGCACATAAACTTTAAAGTAGGATAGTTGAAAACTGATGAGTTTACAAGTTTAAACCAACTTTAAACAAAAGTTAAAATGAAGCCAGATTAAAATATGTGAATGTAAAACAAAAAAACATGATGTCCACACAAATAATCTTTTAAAACTGAATCTGCGACATTATCACATGCATTGAAGCATGTAAACTATTTTTATTGATTTTCAACTTACAAAACATAATTAATAAACTTTAAATGCGCTGCCATTGGCAATACAGTAGTAAAATTCCTTTACTTTAGAATTCCATTCTCTCTCTCTAAGAACTGGATTAATTACTGCCATTGATTTTAATAAATTTAATTTTGAGATTTGATTTTAGGTGACTGCCTTTCCTCATGTTTCCTACCTTAGTTCTACAAGGCACAGGCTCATTAATTTTAAGAAGGTTTGTGAATCCAACATTATATCTTATTATACATTTATATTGTCCAAAGACTGAATTACTGCTTTCTCCTCTTCCCCACTCTCCCATTTATCTTGTTACAGGAATTATTCAGCCACCACTATGACTGAATAATTAACCAGAGGCTCAGATCAGTCACTGTAACTAACCATAGTTTAGGACCTAAACTATGATTTGAGCTTCCAAACATTAAACAAGCACTTTTATGGTTTAGAACTGTTTCCTATGGCCCTCCTTTCTCCCAGCATACAAGTTCACAATTTCATTTCCCATCTCTTTGTTGAAGCAGCCTCTGTAGTGACACCCATATAACACCAGTTTTTAGAATTCAGACATTGCACCAAACCATGGCTTGCAAACCCCATATTACCTTAATGGTTGTCTCCTGTTCTTATTTGCTGCTTCTGGCTGCATGATATATGGTACTGTATTGACAACAGTCCTTTTTGGGGGGAGTTATTGTTTACACTTATTATTTCTACCACACCATAATCTTTGTGCCTTTCTAATTTTTACTACCAATGGAAAATCCCAGGTTTCTTGACTGTCCTTGTTGAAATTGTTAAAGAAATGGTTAAAATGTTGATAGGGTTTTCCCACCTCTATGTTCACTCAGATTGATTTATTATGGGATACAGCATTGGTACTAGATGTCTGTGGTCTCCAGACCCTAAGTTCATTATTACATATTAGAATCAAATGAGACCACCCTGAAGCTCGAGGATCTGAAGAGAATGTGTTTCTTGCTTCAGCTGGCTGATAATGAACAGAGGTTTGGCATTCATGGAGTGATACCATCTGCCAAGCTTCTGGAAATTATATTTTTTTTTGAGCAGCAGTATTTCTTATAGAAAGCTGTTTGAAGAGGCTACACTACAAAGTTTTTGAATCCACACAGTTCAGTATTTATTTGGGCTTTGGCTGTGTTTAAACATCCTTATAAACTATGGCTTATTGTGATGGAAATGAGCCAAGGTGAGCCTTGGACTCATATGCTCCCTGTCTTTCCCCTCCTTCTCCAGTTTGGCTGCAAGTTGCTTGTTTCATTCAAACCTGACAACCTGTGGTTAACTATGGTTTGATTTAAACAAACAGACTTCAGAATGCACTTACTTTGTGGGGAACCTATGGGCAGAAAGTTTCATAGTTGGCCTAACTCAGCAACTATTTTGTGTTGGCTGAGTGGAATGTTAGTTACGCTTGCCTTTTGTTCATCCAGCTGTTTTACCACCCTTGAGTTTCCAGTGCTTGTGTTTGCATATTGCCCTCTGTTGCAGTGTTCCCATCTCCCTTTTGGATGGGAGGTTGGGAGCACCTCAGTATTACAGTGCAAGAGTAGGGCTCCCCTCTCCTCTCCCATGTAGGACTCTGCGGCATATACATGCAGGCATGATATTTTAACAGACAGCAACACTGCATGTAACTTAAGGTACCCATTTTATTTTAAACTTACACTAATGATGAAATGGAGAAGTTAAATGTTTAATTAGAAATATGTACTATAAAAAGACTTGAAGTGGCTTATATGCTTCTTTCTTCCGTTGCAGGTTTTGATTGTTTCTTCTGTGGCGTTTGTGTGGAAGCTGCCACACACACTCCAGAACAACAACGGCTTTTGCTTGCATTTTCCAGTGTTTCTTTTGTCAGCAAGTTCAGCAAAGTTGTAATTCTTCAAGTGCCAGCCCTGATCAGAGTGAAGAACTGGCCACAGAGATGGTAAAAATGACAAAATCCAAAACGTTCCAGGCTTACCTACCAAACTGTCATCGGACCTACAGTTGTATCCACTGCAGAGCCCATCTAGCCAATCATGATGAACTAATTTCCAAGGCAAGTGGCCTGTCTCTAGACCTCATGAATGCATGATCTGGTGCCTGTTTGTAACTGCCATAATGAGACAAAAAGATACACCAAAAGCTATGTGTTTCAGCGTCTATTAGAAATACACTGCATAAGAATTTACATAATATATTTCCTGATTACATTCTGTTTGTGTTCAGGTGCTACTTCTTGAGGTGTGTTTGGTCTCTTCTCAGGCCAGAATGATGTGTAATTGATATTTTAAAAGAAGTGCTCTTAATGTGAAGCACATTGATCAGGGTTGTGGTCACTTGAGGTAATGTGACTAACCTGCTTGTTTTAGTTTGGTAGCATGATTCTTCTAAAGAGAATCACTGTGTAACTTACACTATGTTAATGTGTTCTTAATATTCAAGTACAGAAGATCTAGTATGCAGACATGAAATCTAAACCAACTAGCCAGCCATGTGAAGAAAATAGTCAATGGATTGAAGTATGCAGAGATGTATATCTGGTCAGTTGGAAAAGAAGGGTGGGTGGGTTTCTTCTTCTGTGTATGTTCTGCAGCTAGACCTGTCCAGTGAGAGCATTCCTGAAGTGAGGAAGCATGCTTTTCAAAACTACAGTGGTACCTCGGGTTACATACGCTTCAGGTTACATACGCTTCAGGTTACAGACTCCACTAACCCAGAAATAGTGCTTCAGGTTAAGAACTTTGCTTCAGGATGAGAACAGAAATCGTGCTCCGGCAGCAGGAGGCCCCATTAGCTAAAGTGGTGCTTCAGGTTAAGAACAGTTTCAGGTTAAGAACGGACCTCTGGAACTAATTAAGTACTTAATCCGAGGTACCACTGTACTTTCTTTTCTTCCTTGTTTTTCCCCTTTATGCATTCATTTGAAGGACTTTTGGTAACAACTATGAATCAAGGCTCTTTGAGATCTGTATATATGAAGAAACCTCTCACCAGGCAGTTTTCCCAACTCCTATGCAAAGATTTGGGAGTTTCTATGTTTCTGAACTGAGAGACCATATTCTCCCAAGCATATATTCATATTCACCTGTTCTGTATCCACTCTTCATGTGCATTGGGGAGGAATTTGGACCTCAGGAAGAGCATCATCTAATATTCAGATTTTCCTTCACAGCAACGGGGTCTCTCATGATTGCTATATGCTGCGATCTACATGCACATATTCTGAAGAGTATGCATTTGTTAGCAGTTGCTACAGCACTGGTTTGTGCTGCAGATTTAAGCTTACCACACAGAAACACAATAAAGGGAAAATGACAAGAGAAATGCTCCCTCCACTGATTTTTGTTTCTCCCCCTCACCCCCAGCCAATTTTGCACCAAAATTAAGGGAATATTTTTTTTTAAACAAAGTATATTCTGTAAAGAAACCTCATATAATTTTCTACTTCCTGTGTGTTAAAAATAGTATTGTATTCTCAGGTAAAAACATAATAAACAATCTACTAAACATTAAAAATGGTTTCAGACTGACAATTTGTCTAACACCCATCTTCTTTAATTGTTACAAGTTTAGTATACTGTGACTAATAAGTTGGTGGGACAGGGTCATGTAACTGTAATTAAACGTTGTACTTAATTAGGTTAATTGGTATAGTTTTTAGATGACAAGAGAGAGGTGAGGGTTTCCGCTACAGTTATGGATTTTTTCAGTGCCTGGTTTTCCTAATTAGGTATGTTCACAAGACTGTGATGGGATGAAAATTGAATACATAGCAGTAATTTAAAGGTGTAAATGACTGGGTATGCCTGTTTTAAAAACAAACACTACAGTGCAATTAGTTGACTCACTATTGCCCTTAAAATAAATCCAAACACTCCCTGGTTTGCAAACTACGTGGCGTGGTCATATGTGAATCACTCACGCTGCTGAAAAAATGGAAGGAGGATTGCTTTCCAGTGTATCTTGCAGCCCATCAATCCCGGTGCTCATCCGGAATTCCTGTTTCTTCCAGCAATGAATATTGGAGGGCAGATTTCCTAGGAACTCCCACTATTGCAGTAACATACTGGGTAACTTTCCAAAAAGAGGTATTAGCAGCTTAGCTTCAATCATCCTCATGCACTAATATTGAAACAAATATGAGTAATTGCCGAGGTGTGTATGTGTACACTTTGTACACAAATGGCAATGGCTAGTGGATGGTACAGATATGTGTGATACTGTGATTGTGTTTCATACAAATTCTGTAAAGAAGGGGTGTAGCACCTTGTGAATCTGATCTTACTGGCTTAGCTTCATTTCCCTCCCTCTAGCCCTCCCACAGGCTATTTATTTGCCTGAATAGTGGTACCTCGGGTTACAAACACTTCTGGTCACAAACTCTGATAACCTGGAAGTAGTACGTCGGGTTAAGAACTTTGCCCCAGGATGAGCACAGAAACCGTGCACCGGCGGCAGCGGGAGGCCCCATTAGCTAAAGTGGTACCTCGGGTTAATGGTTTCAGGTTAAGGACGGAGCTCTGGAACGAATTAAGTTCGTAACCTGAGGTACCACTGCAATTTTTAATCTTATTTTTTTATTCAACTGCAAGACCATTTTACCCTGCTGATGTATATTGGACATGGGACTTGTTAATAGCTCTTGAACAATTAAATAATATGAATCACAGGAGCCAATACTTGGAAAGGCAACTAAGTTGTAATAAAACAGGCACTAATAAAATTCTTAACCCTGAGTATTGTAAGTAACAATAACAACTTATGGCTATTTGTGACTCACAATTTTGCTGTTTGCTGCACATCAGTATTTTGGCACATGTTTTCTCAGGCACACCATATGTTAAAATATATGGTGTAACTTTCTCTGATCTCTTCTGACAGGGTGGTAATGAAAACCAAATGAAGTAATCTTGGAAATTTTGCTGGTTTATGGAATAGACATCATTTTACAGCCGTTTTTATGTATTCAAATTCCTGTTTGAGATCTGTATTCCCCTTTGACCTATTAGGTAGCAATGATGATGTGTTCAAGAGGTTCATTTCAAGTACTGTATATATCTAGGCAGTCTAGGAAGGTGCTTTGATACAATTGCATTCCATATGAATACAATGTGGTTTCTAGGTGGTGCAGAATCCCATCTCCTCCTGTCCAAATTTGCATGTAGTGCGAAAGGGGCTGTCACCTCCTGTTTTTTTCTGCTCGGCATCTGGTACTCTGAGGAAAACTATTGATACAGTGGTACCTCTGGATGCGAACAGGATCCATTCCGGAGCCCCGTTCGCATCCTGAAGCAAACGCACCCCGCGTCTGCGCATGCCACAATTCGCCGCTTCCGCGCATGCATGTGACGTCATTTTGAGCGTCTGCGCATGTGCGAGCCGTGAAACCCGGAAGTAACGCGTTCCGTTACTTCTGGGTCACCACAGAGTGCAACCCGAAAATGCTCAACCTGAAGCTACTTCAACTCGAGTTATGACTGTATGGGGATTCTTATTTCAGATTTTAAAAATGGATCGTACCACTGTGTAGTTGGAGGTTCCTAAGGGTTGGTGGCATCCGTTTAAGTGAAACTTGTGAATGCTCTAGCTCATGATAATGTTAGCATGTTTATGTGTTACTCTATCCTTTATCAATTCTCCCATTTAACTGTAAATGGACACAGATATTCCTTCAGGAATTCTGAATCTTCCCTATGTGATACTTTTTAGCATCATGGACTCTAGAGTCTTTGTGTCTCTGCCATCTACACACTGCAACATTTTCTGCCACTTAGTTAACAATGTTTCAAGGACTGATAGTGTTTGAAATAAAAATAATTATTTAGGAATAATATACATCTTGTATTAAACTTCTGACCTATGGGAACGTTTACGTGCTCTATAATGACAATCCTGCTGAATCTGGGCATTCACCAGGTCATAAGTAACTTCATAGAGCTCATTTGTAAGAGGTTGCTAGATAACTGCTAGGTACAGTTTTACTGAATATTACCATTTTGTCTCAGAATGGTTCTTTCTGACTCTTGTTCACTAAGAACATTCTCAGATTCATATTATCTCCTTGATGGCCTGATAGCTTCGCACAAGAATTAATGACTAGCTTTAGTTGGTTTTTTGCGGGGCAGGGGGATCTGTTTTTTTAACCAAAAAAGGAGCCAGCCAGATTGGTAAAAGGGGGAGATGGGGACCTAAGACTTGCTGCTTGTTCTGTTGAGTTGATTCTAATTTGTTTCCTGCTCCCCTTCAGACAGTGCTTGACCCAGGGGTCATCATCTCCCCTTCAGACAGTGCTTGACCCAGGGGTGCCAACTTGAATAATATATGGGGGGGGCAGGTGAACACCCACACACACACATAATCGATCACATGACATGGTGCGCACACACCATTTGAATGGCAATTCCTACCAACTTTTTGGGGGCCAAAGACCATAGGAGTTAAAACTAAGTGTCAATTTTAAATCTCCAGTTTTAATTGTGTCCCTTTTCCTAACACATTAGAACCCTTTGGTGGAGGGGGGGGGGACTTCGACAGCTATACACACACACACACACACACACACACACCAACTTGAAACTCTAATAACTCAAGAACCAAATGGAGAATGCCCAGTGAACTCGTATGTTTTCTAGTTATCCAATTTTAATTTTCTGTAATCCTATACAATTACACCTGTATCATTTTTTGGCTTAGTTTAGGAAATAATGACCAAAGTTAATTAAAAGCAAAATTTATTTAAAACTTATTTAGCTTACTAAATAAGGAACACAGAAAAGTAGAGGGCAAAGTGAGTCCAATAAATTATTGAGAGGCAAATCCATGTATTTTTCACATGTTTTATTTCAATAATGTTTCAATAATATAAGGTAGACTGTTACTCTCCCCATATTACTGATGGGGAAGGAAGAGAGAGTGGATTGCCTTAAAACAGTGTGTGTTAATGGTAGAGTGGAGCTACAGACTTCTATAGCTAAGGTTTTGAACTGTGCCAGATCTTTCTTTGCTATACTACATTGTGTTAATTACCATACCTTTTCTTTTGTCTGTTGCAGCAGTGTCAGACACTGTTGGCTTAAAGAAGGCACTATACCTAGCAGTAGTTGCACAAACACTTGGGGAAAGATTTGGTTTTGAGATTAGAGCTTAGACAATGAGTTTCCAGCCCCATGTGGCAGATCTGAAGAATAATTACTTGGAACAATACATGCAGCTGAATTTGCACTTAACATACAATGTACTAGTTTCGAAGTTCAGGCGGAATGCTTTGATTTGCCTCTTCATTGAGACAATGTTTTAGTGTTTTTTAAAAAATATTTATATATATATATGTATATGTCTTCTTTTTCTTTTACAGTCCTTTCAGGGAAGCCAGGGGCGAGCCTACCTCTTTAATTCAGTGTAAGTGCAATTATTATTTTCTATGGAATAGGAGGACTATTTTACAACAATAGCATGTGAGTGGATTGGCTTGTTGCCTTGGTTTACGCAAGGACCCAAGTTGAGCCCTATGGGATCAACCCAGCGGTCCGTCTAGTCTAGCAGTCTGCTTCCCACAGTGGCCGGCAGATGTCTTGGAAGCCATCAACATGGCTGAAATACGGTAGCCCTTCTTTGCTGTTGCTCCCTAGCATCTGGTATTTTGTGGTTTTCAAATACTTTGAATGGTGTGAGAGAAGGGTTTTGCTCTTCCTGCAGAAGGCCACACATCCTTCAGTCAGGCACACGTGGAAGGCTTCTGAGGGCTGAACGACTATGACTCAGTAATAGAGTGCATGCTTTGCATGCAAAAGAGCCATAGTTCAATCAAGTCTAGATAAGAAAGGTTCCTGGAGAGATGCTGGCAACCAGTGTAAACAAAACTGAGCTAGGTAGACTAGTGGGCTGACTTGATATAAGACAGTTTTCTATGTTCCTCTTAATTGGCATTGCCAAAAAGTTATGTTTGGAACCAGCCCATATGGAAACATCGTTCTAACTATAGATTTTACAATGCAACTTTTTTCTTCTTTAGAGTATCTATTAAAATCCTTTCAGTGTAGATAATAACTTCTGTTGGTGGCATATGACCACCTTTCCCTAGCCATAGCTAAGAGAAACATGGGACGCGGGTGGCGGTGGTCTAAACCACTGAGCCTCTTGGGCTTGCCGATCAGAAGGTTGGCGGTTCGAATCCCCGCAATAGGGTGAGCTCCCGTTGCTCTGTCCCAGCTCCTGCCAACTTAGCAGTTCAAAAGCAGGCCAGTGCAAGTAGATAAATAGGTACCACAGCGGCAGGAAGGTAAACTGTGTTTCCGTGCGCTCTGGTTAGTATCCCGTTGTGCCAGAAGCGGTTTAGTCCTGCTGGCCACATGACCCAGAAAGCTGTCTGTGGACAAACGCCGGCTCCCTCGGCCTGAAAGCGAGACGAGCACCACAACCCCATAGTTGCCCTTGACTGGACTTAACCGTCCACGGATCCTTTACCTTCACCTTTAAAAGAAACATAGAAACAAAGCCATAGTTAAAACAAGGACTTTTTTTCCTTCCAGCTGGAGCTCACCAGAGCTCAGCTCCAGCACCTCTCAGGTGGGCACCATTGCCATTCTAAGAGAACAAGGGAAAACTTCATAAGGAGCTCCAGTACCTCTTTTTCTAGAAAAATGGCACTGCTTAAAACAATTTACCTGGTAATTAATACTAGGTCGGAAATCACACAGATGTTTAATTTGGTTTGTGTTCAAAAGCTTGGTCTACGTAAGGAGGAACAAGCAAAGCATCTTGGCTTTAAAATAACTTCCTTGTGTGATGTTGGAAATATTTGCCAAAATCCTGGTGTGAATGATCTTGAGATTTTGTGTCTAGCATTTGCATATATCTTTCTATTAATGGGAGGGGAAGGAAGATTCTTCTAAAATGGCTCCTGCTTTTCCGACTCTGTCTTGCAGGGTGAATGTGGGCTGTGGTCCTGCGGAAGAGAGAGTTCTTCTGACAGGCTTACATGCAGTAGCAGATATTTATTGTGAAAACTGCAAAACCACTCTTGGATGGAAATACGTAAGCCTTTGCCCATTTTTGGACATGCAACTGCTTGGTTTTGTCTGGTCATTGAAATAGACTATGTGAAAATGTGGGAGTATCTGGGTTGTCGCCAACTAAGTACTACTCTGAGCAGACTCACTAAAGTTGAGTCTACTCTACACTAAAGTTCAGTGGGTCTAGTCTGAGTACCCCAACATTGATACCCTCTGAGGATAAATTGACCAAGTCTGGCTACAATTCAGATCCATGGGTAAAAGTTATCCACATCTTAAAGAGGCAACCCGATGTTCCATCACCAGTTGGCCTTCCCCTAGTAGTAGTAGTAGTAGTAGTAGTAGTAGTTATTGTTGTTATTACCACCCACCCACCCCAAGAAAGGCACAGGGCAGGCTACAGCAATGTAAAAAGCAACAGTTTAAAGCAAATTGCATTCAGACCTGGAGTGGGTCCTAGAAATATGAATTTCAGGTCATATTTGCTGCTTTGAAGTGTGGCAGGTACCTGACACAGACCCTGCTTAGATATGGTGTGGGGCTCATAACAAGCAGTTTTCAGAGCCACCTGCCGGGGAGTCTGCTTTTGTTACTGATGCATGAGGACCCGTCCTTCTGCCATCCCTCTTACTTATTTGAGTGCAGGACTACTGCCACTGGGGATGGGGTGCTCTTAGAGAGAGCCCGGGTTCCTTCCTAGAATTCTAAGTTTTCATAGTACATAGTCTTTTCTTTGCAAAATGTAATGAAAAGTATACTAGCAAAAGTCTTCCCAAGTAAGAAGTAAATTTCCCATTTCCCAGGAGCATAAAGGCACTTGAATGAAAAATTATTTTATTAACATTACCTGTATTTAAATTCAAAGGGTTCTATCCAACTAAGGTTCCATTCACACTATACAATTAAAGCACCATGCTGCCACTTTAAACAGCCAAGTCTCCCCCCCCCCAAAGAATTCTGGGGGCTGTAGATTGTTAGGAGACCCCTATTCTCCTTCCAGCGCTATAATTCCCAGAGCAGTTTAACAATTTCTCTCTCTTCCCAGGGTGATGTGGCCAAAGCCCAGCTTTCAGTGGACGCAATGAAATTAATGGTCCATCATTAGCCACATCCATTTCTTTCAATGGGTCTGCTAATTTTAGTATGACTGACTTTGCGTTGCTCTGCATTGCTACTTCCCCCACCCCTTCCTCTGGAGTATGCTTAGGCTTCCCTCATTGCCGTATGTCTGGCCCCACACCTCAAACGGCATCAACAGAGGACATTGACTGGGCTCCCCCATACATTTACTCCTTTTTCACTGGGACAGGATTGCCTGGGTAGCACCACGGGGACTTTGTGATGCACACAGTATTTCATAAAGCATAGGATATTGATTCTGACACTGGGCGGGAACCAGCCTCAAGGTCATCTCTGCTGTGACTGTACCTAAAGGAAGTTAATTTCCACAGGATTTGCATTCCTCAAAGTCTGATACTGTAGATGATAGGAATAAAACAAACCCAAAAGTAATCTTCATTAAATTCTGGTTGTTGGTATTGAATAGTTTCTCAATGGCAAAGAAGCATGGGATAGCTTTAAACCAGGCATGTCCAACTCCCAAGAGATTGTGATCTACCCATTGCCATTGGAGGGAGGAGCGTGCATGGGGTGGGTGGATTGCCCAGAGTTGTTGAGCTTTTTGGGTGGAGGATTGCACAGAGTTTTTTTTAGCTTTCCCCCCATAACTTTTTGTACATGATAAGGATCCCATGATCTACCAGGATTAGCCAGGGATCTACCGGTAGATCGCAAACTACAGGTTGGACACCCCTGCTTTAAACCAACTGGGAGAGACCTCTGCCCCTTGAGCCTAACTAGACCTTTTAGGCTTTCCAGTGAGGCTGTTCTGGGCTGGCCATGCCCATCTACCATTTACCTGACACCATGAGCTTGTTAGATAAAGCTGTGGCTGAAAAGGAGCAATCCGGAGCCTTTGAGTTCTCCTGCTTTTGGCGCTGCTTAAATATGGCACCAAATACAAGCCCTGCGGCTTTTGCTCAGGTCACTCTACTGATCATACGGAATCAGGTGACTTGTAGGTGAGCAGCTGTGCCCACCTGACAAATATGCCTATGGAGGGTTGGCCACTGATTGATCTAGTCCTCTGGTTAAAAGTGGTTTCCACTCTTGCTTTAAATCAACAGTCATCTGCCAATAATTGAGTCATCCGTCTTTCGTTCATACAGTGATGCCAAAGTGCATAAAGTACAACAGTTAAGCTGAGCAGTACTCTTGCCTTGCCCCTAACGGATACGTTAAGAAGCGTTCATATTTGAAGCGGCGGATAACGGAATCTAATATTTTATTTTCTTGCCTAGGAACATGCGTTTGAAAGCAGTCAGAAATATAAAGAAGGAAAATTCATCATTGAACTTGCCCACATGATCAAAGACAATGGCTGGGAGTAAATGGGAACACTTCTCTCTCTCTTTGGACAATTAACCTGTGGAACATGCTTTATAAAGACTAATGCAAAAAGGATTTTGGTCCGGCTGGCTGAGAAAATCGCTGCGTTTTTGAAACCTCCAAACTGAGTAGTGTAATTTTGTGCCCCCCTCCCTTTCCCCAAAAGGCCATCTTTTGCCTTTTTCTCTTTGTGTAAGTTTCCCTCTTTTTGTATATGTATTCCTGTGTGAACAGTTGTTTTGGATCGACTTTTTCTACAAACTCTAGAGGAATAATTCCCTAATTTCAAATTACTTTTAATAGCTAGCGCTCTCTTTTGACCTGTGCTTTTTAAATGCTCCTTCCTTCTGTGCATGCTTTTTGCCCATCACCTGTCCCGGAATTTTGTTGAAGGCCTGCGTGAACAGTCCTAGAGAGAATGTAAGGCATGTTCCTTCCCCATGACCCCAAACATAGCAATTTCTGTGCTCTCTTTGCAGTGAGAAGGACATAACATTGTAGTAACCATTAGTTCTTTTCTTTTTCTTTTTTAAAGTACTGCAGCTTGTGTGTATCTTTGGGCAGGTTGGTTAAAGGTTTAGTCATTTGTAGTGGCTGAGGTTTATAAATCCTTGCTTTTATTTAAAGAAAATGAGAAGCGAGGGTGGAATAATAATTTACAAGGTCAACTAACTTATAAGGTCTGACCGAAATCAAAACATTCCTAAGAAACTTTGCTTTTTTAAGAAAGAATGTCTTAGCAAAGTTTTCAAGATCAAAGGATGCAACTATATGCAGCTCTTATTTTTAATGTCATGTAAAATGTCTCGGTACTGTACCTTTAACAGGGACTTGTACATCCACTGAAGTTTTTATGGCTGGTTCCATGTAGCTACATAGTTTTTAATGCACTGGATAAAGAGGTTGATATCGGTGAAGTGATTTGCTCTTGCAGTCCTTAAACACACAGGATTATTTTTGTGTGTGAAAGTGGCCAGAGCCTCTAGCTGTTACCTGTGGGAGGTTGGAAGTTGGGGAGCAGGTAAAAAAAAATGCAAATTGACTTCTTCATGCTAGGTTTTTTAAAGGGCGTTTGATTTGCTGGCTGAATCATCCCTGAGCACATTTTGTAATAAACAGTTATGTGAAATAAGCATCAACTTGTAATTTCCCCCAGCTGCTGCTTTTTGTGGGGTGACTCAGTCAGACACTTCCACTATGTGTGTGTGTGTGTGTGTGTGTAAAGTTCACTGATGGGAACTTTCCTGCACACTGTTTCAAGAGATTTGAATAATTTTTATGTCATGATTTTTGCATTAATATTCTAAAATTTATGAGAGGAGGAACGGATTGGAGGATATTTTACACTAACACCACATAGCTGCTGATAGCATGAATAATATGGAAAGCCTTACATTGGAAAATCTGCTCCTTTCTAATACAATGTCTTTTACATGGCGTAAGAAAAACTTTGCATTGTTCCTCTCTGCTGGCTGCTGCTATCCTTGTCTGATGGGCTTTCAAGTCTCTACTGCACTTTAGCTATATCTTTCATGTTAAAAGTAAGAGTAATCTTTCCCTAAAGAGGAATTGTCCCTTCCCTCTTCTGTTTGAAGAATTATTTCCCAAGCAAACTATCTGGGAAGTAGTATGGTTACACTGTGATGCAAAAAAAGGATATTGAATATATCTGTTTAAGTGTGTGTGTACATAGTTACCTCTTAGGCATTCAAATCCAAAGAGCTGTACTAGTGACAGCTAGATTCAAATTTTGTTTTGCTGAATGACCTTTTATTCTGGTGCTTAATTTAATATGAATGAGGGTTTGTGTGTGTTTTTTATCCATTAATCTTCAGTACAGTACTTGATCTAAATGTACACTAGAACCAGGAGTTATCTTGACTCACGCCTAGACAGCAGCAGCTTCAGCCGCCCTCATCGACCGCAGGCCGCTGAAGTTTCTCTTAAGAGGAGCTATTTCCTCATGAGAAGACTTGGCATCTGGTATCCTCCTTAGTGCTGCCATCACAGATCTTTCCAGTCCCCTTGGACTAGGAGTAATCAGCATGGGAACCTAGAATAGGCAGGCACTGTGTGTCTTGTGGGTTAGTGACTTGTGCAAACATCTGTCTGGTGTGCCTCGCTAAATATCAGTAAACTGACTTTATTTATTTTGTATCGCTTTCAAATCGCTTTATCCGAAAGGTCTGGTTTTCCTATCTTCCCTCCACTGCTTATGGCTGAAACAGTAAATAACTTGAACTATATTCTAACTGGTACAGTATCCACTGCCAACCATGTAAGTACTGAAATCGTAAGCAGATGGGCACTGTTGTTGGCTCACGATGCTGGCTGTAAGCCATACCAGCTATGAAACTGTCGCTAGAAGCATATCTTTTTCAATAGCATGGTTCCTCCTTGGTTTAAATGTATCTCACCTAGTACTTACAGGAATTAGAGGACAAATTTCGGTCAGGTCTTTTGGGCAGGAGTTTGAGACTCAAAAGAGTTTGAGAGACAAAATCCAACCTCTTTTTATCAGTGCATTATTCATATTCTAAACCTAAATCACTTAGGTCAAAACTACATGTTGGAGGCAAGCATGTAACTATCCTTCCTTAAAAGTTGAAAATTCACTTTGGGATGAAAAGAGTAGAGACGGGAGATGCTTAGACTTCTCCCTGCTGCAAATCATTTCCCCAAGTATTCTCCCTCTGCCCCCAAGGTTTCAATTGTATGTTTGTATTTTGGGGGCAAGCCGTGGGTAGGGCGTGAAGAGGGGCTGGAGTGGAGCTCCTCTTCTCTATCTTGCTTTTCCATTCTTACTAATTCTCCCAAATGTTTTATGGTTAAAAAAAAAAAGAGGGGCTTTTAAGAAAACACACTTGCACATATTGTATAGTTTGGCCTTCTGGGTACAAGGTTTCACCTAAACCGTTTGTTAAACCTGGATGCCAAAAACTTGAGATTTTTATTTTTTAGCTGGCACCTGGAGTATCAAATTGCGGGTAAAAATCTAATGCAAGTCATTTGTAGTGATAAGGCATTTAAGAATACCAAATAGAGCAATATTTTTATGGATTTTGAAAAGGGGATGGGAAGGGTGGTAGAGAATTCTAAATCTAAAAATGATACTGTAGGTATCAAGTAGCATTGCATATTAGATCCTTTGGGGGAAATGAATGATTTTACTTGGCATTGTAGGAAGGTCTTTAAAACTGGGTGCTTCAATTTTACAGGTTGGGTGTCAGTGGGATCCAGATACTGCTGGATGTTGGTTGATGTATAAAAGGTCAGTCTGGTTACTGAACTTTCCAGCATTACATAAGCATAATACTTGAACATTTTTCAAAACATTTACCCTCTTAACCATTTTGAGTGTGTGTAATGTATTCTATTTAAGGTTTTGTGTGTTCTTTCTGTGTAAGTTTACGCTATCCCTTCAACTTGAGCACTTTTGTTACCTGTTATTTTTATTACTGTTGGTCTTAACATTTATTATATATATATATATATTTTATAAATTGTAACGACGATTTTTTGTGAACTTCTGTGTGCTACCTACTAGCTCCCCCCCCTTTTTTTTTTTGGACTAGATGAACTGACTACAAGCTGGTTCTTGGGAAGAATGTTCATTTGCACATACAGAAAATGTGCTCGCAAAGTGTACATGTATTGAGGTGTTTTTCCCTTCGAACTCAATAGTCATGGTTAGCATAAACTAACCAAGCAGTATGGCATGACTGAGGGCCAGATCAGGCAATTTAAAAATCTCCATGTGGAAGAAGGAACGTCTAATCTTGCAGAACCACATTGGCAGGCACCTAGGAAAGTAAACGCTAGGAAACATTGCCATGACGTGGTCATGCTAGATCAGATGCTAACTTCCTCCATGCAGATGTATCTATAAGGATGCTGATGTGAAACTTTTTGGTGCATCTGAACTAGCCCCACTGTGCAACTTTCCCCCCCTCTTCCATTTTTTCTAGCTCCTTTGGTGTGAGCGTTACAATAGTAAGAACCAATTTCATGAGGCGGTTATTTCTCTAACAGCTGTGAATGGCTTTTAACCACTGGAAGAAAACACCAGGCTTCCAGAATATTAAGTTGCATTATTTCACCACTCGTCCCAATAAAAGCTTGCTTCTCGGCCTAATCAGTCTTGTTATACATATGGATTTGACTTGCTGTGCTATTGCCATGAATCCTATTATGTAACAACCCAGAACAACTTGAACTCGCCTCGGCCCGTTTGTTCAACAAGGCTAAGGAGCATTGCTTTCCTCACGGCCCAAGTTTAACTATATTATGTTGTGAAGTTGAAATTACCAATGTCTCTCTAAATTGCTTTATTACCTGTATGATGAACCTTATGTCACAGGACTGTGTTATGCATAACCGTTACTGAAAGCTCCCTTGGTGTCGGGTGAAATTAAGACTTCAGAGGAGCAGTGTTTCCCTTTTGAGGGAAAGGGACAGTGCACTTTGGTCATTAATATGAATGTCAGCATTAATTGGGCTGTACCATTTTGATTTCTAATAAATCTGAAATGTGAGATTTACAAAAATATGCTGTTTTTTTCAGAGAAGATTATGGTCTGCTATGATAACCTGTTTTATGACGACTCAACCCAGATAGCCACAGTTTCTTATCCAGCTTTGTATAATGGTGAAAGGAATGACAGCAAATGTTCAAGTTAATGGTGCATGCTGTACCATTAGTGTAGAGGCAACCACCAGTAATCTTATGCTGCCGTGAACAGGGATTTCACAGAAGCAAAGTAGGGTCAAAAACAGGAGTCATAGCAGGTGCCCATTGACTTGTGCCTCTTTGCTGGAACGCTTTTGGAAAAACGCTTACTTTTTGCACAGCTGATGTGGCTTCTTTCTGGTTTTTGTCTTGGCAATACTGTACACAAGTTGTTGTTTCCCTTTATTGTATCTACTTGAGGTATCACAATAAACGTTTTCAGTTTTGTTGAATTTTGTGCTTCCCCCGCCCCTCCCCCTTTAAGAGGATGAAGAAGAGTCACATTTTAGCGAGAAAGCAATTCTTACACAAAACTTGAAGTTTTTGTTGCAAACCTTTAAAGCTACACTTTATGAAAGATTCTAGTTCCACTTTCCCTGGACCACTATTAGGGTGTAAAGGGCAATTGGTGCTGGCTGCTACTGATGTGGGAGAATGATCTGCTGGTCACGGTATAAAATCCAAAAATGAAAAGTGGTAGGGCCAGCACATGAATGTACACTGTTCTAGTCAGCCATGCCTTCCCCCACAATTGTCTCTTCTATCCTTCCCAGCAGTCAATTCTCAGTCCATGGCAACTGAGCATGCTTGGCTTTCGCTGAGCTATTTCCCTGTAAATAATTATGTTTGTCCTACTTCCTTGCAAGCTTGGGATTCCCTTGAGTTTGCTGGTATGGTTTTGGCTGCATAAGGCTCAAAACCTGGAAAGCTGAAATCGTCATCAGTATAGCCTGTTCTCGATCAGTCTGTAAATTCAGTGCCCACCATTGATACCTTAGATATTCCATATGCCAATGAAAAAAAAAAAGTAAATTTTCTTATTCAACTTGTTAAGTATAGAGGTAGGAAGGAGATAGTGGCGGACCAGCTATCCCAGACTAATATTGAAATGCTAAGAAGTGTTGGATTAAAGCAGAAATGCAAATTCGTAGGCAAAAGGAATTTAGGAGTCTTAATTTTCCTCCATTCTTGGACTGACCAATCATGATTCCAGAATTAGGTCTCACTGCCTGCCTGCAGATGGTCCTTTCACAGGGAAGGAGGCAAAAGTTAAAGAGAGCCTATTTTTTCCACCCCATATAAGGCAGAGGATCGCATGTCTGAAGACTGCCCATGGGTTTGAAGAAGAAGGGAAGGAATCCACCCAGAGTCAATAGAGGATAAATTTTCAAGATGCATAAAATGATGTCAAGCCCGCTGTGTTCAAAATAAAACCTTCCCCAGGGGCTCCGCAAAAATGAGTGTTTGCTTCTCAAATACTAGAAAAACTGGAGCATAGGCAGGGCAGAGAGAAAGGGATGCCCTGACCCCACCAGTTCTGGCTCCATTCACTACCAGCATGCAACCCTTTGACATATTAAGCAGCCTTCAACTGCTGGAAAAAGTCCCTCCACTTCTTCTATAGAGGCTTCTGTTGGGGAAATAACACCAGAAGGAGCAAAGGTGTTCACTCAGAGCCATATCCTCGGAGGCCTTGGGAAAGGGTTCACCAGTGCAACCTCCTTCCAAGGACAGCTGCAGCATTGCTTGCTGTCAGGAAAACACATGACTCATAAATTTTACAGTTAAGCAGGAGCACCAAGTATTGGTCACTGTAATTTTCCACCCACACTCCTCAAGTTTGTATTGTCTGTCTTTCTTTCTTTCTTTCTTTCTTTCTTTCTTTCTTTCTTTCTTTCTTTCTCTCTTCTCTTCTCTTCTCTTCTCTTCTCTTCTCTTCTCTTCTCTTCTCTTCTCTTCTCTTCTTCTCTCCACTAAAGCCAAAACATATTTACAAAAGATAATGGCAATCGGACACTTTTGGACCTTGACACAACATGGATGCTGTGTAAAAGCTGTTAGCAGCTCAACGTTTAAGTTACCTAGAGAGATTAGAGCCAGTGTGGTGTAGTGGTTAAGAGCAGTGGACTCGTAATCTGGGGAACCGGGTTCGCATCTCCGCTCCTTCACATGCAGCTGCTGGGTGACCTTGGGCTAGTCACACTTCTTTGAAGTCTCTCAGCCTCACTCACCTCACAGAGTGTTTGTTGTGGGGGAGGAAGGGAAAGGAGAATGTTAGCCGCTTTGAGACTCCTTAGGGTAGTGATAAAGTGGGATATCAAATCCAAAATCCTCTTCTTCTAGACAAATGCAAGGAGGATGAAGCTATGTTCCATTTCCACTGTTGGGAGGCAACATGCATCTGAATGTCAGGTGCTGGAAAATCACAAGGGGGACAAATAATGTTGCGCTCAATTTGTGCTTGCACACTGGCCACACTGAGAACAGAATGCTGGACTGGATGGGCTATTGGCCTGATCCCAGGTGCGCCACTGAGAAACCTGCAAGCAGGACTTGAGCCCAATAATGCTCTCCCCTATTATGGTTTCCAGCAACTGGCTTTCAGAAACCTTACTGCCTCCCCGAAGGCCAAATGTGGAGAAAGAGAATACCTCCATAATGGCTAGTGGCCACTGATTGCCTGATCCTCCAGGAACTTGTCCAATCTTCTTTTAAAGCCATCCAAGTTGGTGGCCATCACTGTCACCTGTGTAAGAGAAGAGTTCCTTATGGATAAGATATAAGGACTTGCTTGAAAATAAGACTCCAAGGTGGCTGTCACCAATGGAAGCGAAGGCTCAGAAAAAGCTCAATATGGAGGCCAAATGGCCAAAATATTGGGAAATTTTGGAACAAGAGGGAGACAGACTAAAATTGCAGAGTTTTGAAAAACTAAAAAATAGAGTGCGAGATTGGCTTCATTATTACCAGATAATGGAGGCATATAATTTGGACCAAAAAAATGGCTTCCAGGTGGAAAAATCAAAATTGGAAACAGAATTGCTAGATCCTAAAATTAAGAACTTGTCAAGAATGTATAACTTGCTGTTGAAATGGAATACTCAGGATGAAACGGTGAAATCTGTTATGATTAAATGGGCACAAGACGTTGGACATAATATTATGATGGCTGACTGGGAACAGTTATGGACCACAGGTATGAAGTTCACGGCATGTAATGCCTTAAGAGAGAATATAATGAAAATGATATACAGGTGGTACATGACACCAATCAAGCTTGCAAAAATCTATCATCTGCCTGATAATAAATGTTGGAAATGCAAAGAGACTGAAGGTACAGTCTTTCACCTTTGGTGGACGTGCCCAAGGATTAAGACCCTCTGGGAGATGATCTATAATGAAATGAAAAAGGTATTTAAATATACCTTTCTGAAGAAACCAGAGGCCTTTCTCCTGGGCATGGTCGGCCAATTGGTGCCAAAGAAGGACAGAACTTTCTTTATGTATGCCACAACAGCAGCAAGAATACTCATTGCAAAGTATTGGAAGACACAAGATCTACCCACCCGGGAAGAATGGCAGATGAAGGTGATGGACAATATGGAATTGGCGGAAATGACTGCCAGAATCCGAGACCAGGGAGAAGAGTCGGTGGAGGAAGACTGGAGGAAATTTAAAGACTATTTACAGAAACATTGTAAAATTAATATTTGTTAGAAGGATGTTGGAATAATATTATATGATTTTAGCAGGAAGGATATAAAGGATTTGGGAATAACACTTAATTGGTGAAAGGAGGAAAAGTAAAATTACATTATATTAAGACAATTTACAGGACAAACATTTTAAAAGAGGGAAAGGATTTGCTGAAATAGACAATCGACCTAGAACACAAAAAAGGGAGGTGTGAGGAGGTCAAGGAAATTAGCTAATGAAAGAACAGAAAGGAGATTTGATGCTTTTTTTTCTAATTTTGTTCTTGTTTAATGGGTTTTATTGTTTAATGGTTTTTAAAAAATATATATTGTGGTGTGTTGCTTGGTTTTTGTTTAACGTGGTATGTTCATTTTTTCTTTTTGTAATTCTTGAAATTTTAATAAATATCATTAAAAAAGAAAAGAAAAAAAGAGAAGAGTTCCTTAGTTTATGTGCTGTGTACTTTATTTTATCCTGAACCTTCAAACAACCAGCTTCATTGAACCTCCATGAGTTCTAGTATGATGGGAGTTCATGAATTGTTGGCAGCAACACCTGGAGGACTGCGCCAGTGTCTACTCGAGGGCTTCCCAGAGGCACCAGTCGGCTACTGTGGAAGCCAGATGCCGCACTAGATTCCAAAAGAGCTCTTCAACATTGCTCTGATCCTATAGGGCTCTTCCTACATTTTTAGGATTTAAACTGCTGTGACCCTCTTGAGTAACCCATTCATGTTAAGTATCTCTTGCTGTGACTTGGTTGGCTCTTGATCACATAAACTATTGCCTTTTGGGACAAGGAGGTCTTTGGCCTGATTAAAATTTGCCGGAACTGAGCTCTCACAAAAATAGCTAAAAGCATTAGGGAAGAGATTTTAAAATAAAGCCGCTGATATGTTTATAACACCCTTATACAAATCGACGATGCGGCTATACTTAGAATATTATAAACGGCTCTGGGTTGCACCATTTAAAAATAAAATAAATCTGTTTCACTGGAAAAGGAGCAGAAACGATCAAGGAATCAGAGTGCCTGCCCTATCAGAAAAGGCAACAATATTTGGGGCTTTATTTGCTTAGAAAGAAAGATAGCCGCAATAGGAAGTTTATAAAACATGCAGCGGATGGAGAAATTGGGCCTTCTGGACAACCGCTTCCATCACCCCCCTGGTCATTGGCCATGTTTGCTGAAGCTAATAGGAGTTGTAAGTCACCAACATCTGGAGGGCCAGAGGTTCCCCCCCGCCACCAACCCACCCTTATTTTGAAAGAGGAGCCAATAAATTAATGGAGAAAGAGCTGCTGGCGATTAGTCAGGTATGCCCCATGGCACTTCCAGATTCAACAGTCTCATGCTCCTGAATGCCAATGGCTGGAGGGGGGTGGCAAGAGATGGAAAGAGCTGTCCTCTTGGCTGCCCTGCTGATGCGCTCACCAAAGCCATCCGACTGGCCCCTGTGGGAAGCAGGAAGCTAGATTAGGAGGCCCCTTGGGTCTGATTCAGCCGAGTGGCTCTTATCTTAGTTCTGTATCCCTGTGGTTGGAATGTACGTAGGTGGCCACCCAGACAGCTGGCTGTAGACAGAAGCAGCACGGATTGCCCTATATGGAACCTTGGCCTCCATAACAATTTGTGGTGTGGGAGGTGCGCTTGTTGGTGTGAAAACAGCTTAGGCTCTTGTGAAATCCAAGGCACCTCTCTGCTTGTTTGCTTTCTCTTCTGTAATCTCAATGGATGCTATCGGTTTTCAGGAGGCATCTCTTGCCCCTTGGGGAAAAATTCCCCTGGAGTCCCATCTGCTGCATCCATCCCATTGTCAAGATAGCGGCCAGCTTGCTTTGCACTTCAGTCTTTTATCAATAATTCAAAATGGATTTTTATGCAAACCCCTTTGAGGTTTCGACAATTGTAAAAAGTAAAGGGACCCCTGACCTTTAGGTCCAGTCGTGGCCGACTCTGGGTTGCGGCGCTCATCTCGCTTCATTGGCCGAGGAGGCCGGGGTACAGCTTCCGGGTCATGTGGCCAGCATGACTAAGCCGCTTCTGGCGAACCAGAGCAGCGCACGGAAACACCATTTACCTTCCCGCCGGAGCGGTACCTATTTATCTACTTGCACTTTGACGTGCTTTCGAACTGCTAGGTTGGCAGGAGCAGGGACCGAGCAACAGGAGCTCACCCCGTCATGGGGATTCGAACCGCCGACCTTCTGATCGGCAAGTCCTAGGCTCTGTCGTTTAACCCACAGCGCCACCCGCGTCCCTTTTCGACAATTGAGCACCCTACAAAATTCTGTAAAATAAATGAAGAGACAGCACCGCCCCTGTGTGCAAACGCTCATGTACAAACAAATTTGCTGTTATCAAAGCTCTATTTGTATTTATCGAAGAGATGATTGAATTGGGTGTCCAGTTCTAGGCTCAGGAAGCATGGTTGCAAAGGCCTTGGCCAGCAAACCCATCTCAGTAGATGCATGACATAAAATTGTTTTTTTGCCGTCTTTCTTGTTATTTAACTGGAGAATGAGAGAGAGCGCGCATATCATTTTAAAACCACATCTTATGTTTCAGCCAATTTAGGCTTTTATGTTTGAATGGCATATACACTGGGTCAGAATGTCTCAGCGAAATCACCCTGATCTTCCCATCAGTCTCTCTCCCTCTTTGTTTTCTATTTCCAGCAGAGTTGTTATCATTCACATCTTTGGGGAGGGGGAATATTGGGGGGGGGGGAGCGCAGCAAAACAATACTTCCTTTGGCGCTTGTTCCCAGAGGAGTGAGATCATCCTCAAAGGCAGCAGTTTTTCAGCTTGGTGGAAGATGACAGAGATTGGATTGATTCATGCCACATGCTAGGCTGAAACAGTGAGCAAGACATATACACTGGACTGCAACAGTGGCTTATTATGACCTGATGAACCAGAGGCTATAAGCAAACAGCCTGGGCAGAAACCAAGTGAGGCCTTAGCGGATAAAAGCTTTTGTTCCTTGCACATGGCAGAGGATGGCCCTTGACCATCAAGTGAAGCCAAACAGGCCAAAATCACACACCAATGCATTTGCTCCTTTTTCTGTAATCACTTGTCCCAATCTCCTCAAAGGCTTCCTTTACAGCTTCAGGAAGACACAGGGGGTTGCAACACAGCCCTTAGTCCTGCAAGGAGCCAGTTGTGAGGAACAAGCAAAGTAAGCAGTGGCGCAGTTCGATTAATTTAGGACCATAGATTTTGAATGGTCTTGTGTGGGACCAGGGTGGGTTGTGGGAGAGTCTTTAGGTAGTCAGGCAGGAACAGTCCTGGTTGAAGAGGGGAGCAGAAGTGCATCTAAGTAAATACACACCGTATTTTTCGCTCCATAAGGCGCACCTAAAGGGGGAAATCAAGGGGGGGGGGAATCAAGGGGGGGGGAAATCCCCCACCCAGCCCCAAAGAGCAAAGAAGCCAAGACAGCGAGCGGGATCCATCCCGTTCGCTGTCTTGGCTTCCCCTTTAGCCGCGCGCAGCCCCTCCAGCCGGGAGAGGCTGCGCGTGGCTATGGCGATTCTCCCATCTCCCGCAAAAGCCCACAGGAGCTGCGCACCCTTTAAGGAGTGCGTGGCTCCTGCGGGCTTTTCTACGAGGAGGGAGAAGGGACTGACTGGCCGCGTCAGTCCCTTCTCCCTCCTGGGGAAAAGCCCGCAAGAGCCGCACGGAACTTGTGTGCGGCTCTTGGGGGCTTTTCCTGCCTGCCTCCCCCCTGCATTCGCCCCATAGGACGCACACACATTTCCCCTTACTTTTTAGGAGGGAAAAAGTGCGTCTTATGGAGCGAAAAATACGGTAATTTTAAAATGTGGTCATCTATTGCGCCTATCTTTGAGGACCCCGTTCATTATCAGTTCTTCGTCCCTTCCCCCCATCCCCACAGCACAACTGAAAACAAACCATTGGCATCTTCATCATCCAGATTCAGTTTGATAAACCAGACATGAGTACTTTCCACTCTACTGTCAGTGAGTGTGTGTTGAGGGATAGGTTAGAAAGTTTCATAGCTCAGTGGTAGAGCATCTGCCCTCATGCAGAGGGTCCCTGGTTCAATCCCCAGCATTTCTAGGCAGGGCAAGAAGAGACCCCTGCCTGAGAACCTGGAAAGCTGCTGCCAGACAGTGCAGATAATACAATCAAGTTGAACGGAATTTGTTCCGGAAGTCCGTTCAACTTCCAAAACATTCAGAAACCAAAGTGTGGCTTCCTATTGGCTGCAGGAAGCTCCTGAAGCCAATTGGAAGCACCGTCAGACGTTCAGCTTCCAAAAATAGTTCACAAACCAGAACACTCACTTCCGGGTTTGCGGTGTTCAGGAGCCAGAACATTCAAGAACTAAGCTGTTCTTAGAAAACCAAGGTGCAACTTTACTGTTAGAAAGGCCAATGCTCTGACTCAGTGCAAGGCAGCTTCCTCTGTTATAGGGATATTTAAGTAATTGGTTTCCCCATGACATCTATGATTTGATCAATGGGGGGAGGGGGGAGGGAAAGCACAGCAAAGTTTCAAGAGTGCCATAGTTGGGTATATAATTCTGTAAGGGAAACAGGAATATTTGTCTTTTCTTTCTTTCTTTCTTTTTACTTTGCCCTACTTCCATAACCCAATAACATTACTATCTGTACTTCATTTCCCTCTGATCTCAGAGTTTGCAATCACCTACTTGCAGAACCATGTACTGTATATACATAGCCTGCAAACTGAGGATGACACTCCATGCATCTGATTCTAGTCTACAGAAACCTATGCTACAATAAACTTATTATTCAGAGTTTTATGTTGTGAACCGCCTTAAGATCTACGGGTATAAGGCAGTATACAAATTTTCTAATAATGATGAGGAGGAGGATAGCAGCCACTATTAGGAGTCTTCTAGGGGACGCGGGTGGCGCTGTGGGTAAAACCTCAGTGCTTAGGACTTGCCGATCGTATGGTCGGCGGTTCGAATCCCCGCAGCGGGGTGAGCTCCCGTCTTTCGGTCCCAGCTCCTGCCCACCTAGCAGTTCGAAAGCACCCCTAAGTGCAAGTAGAGGTAAAGGTACCGCTTTATAGCGGGAAGGTAAACGCCGTTTCCGTGTGCTGCGCTGGTGCTGGCTCGGCAGAGCAGCTTCGTCACGTTGGCCACGTGACCTGGAAGTGTCTGCGGACAGCGCTGGCTCCCGGCGTCTTAAGTGAGATGAGCGCACAAGCCTAGAGTCGGACACGACTGGCCCGTACGGGCAGGGGTACCTTTACCTTTACCTAGGGGAAGAATACAGCTTTTATGAAACTATGGTTGGTCACCTTGAGCCCCCCAAAACTATCAGACATAAATGACTATGGTGAACAGATAATTAAGATCTTTTCCAAGCCTTTTCAGTGGTGGTACCCAAATTCCTTCCTATACATATTTTGTTCTCTTCTGACAAATGGCATGGAGCAGCTTAAGGTGTCAAGAGCCTTAACCAATGTTCTGTCTGCTAGCGCAAAAGTCCTAGTGTCAGGGGAAGACAAGGATAAAGGTGGCCCACTAAAGGAATCCAACTCAGTTTTCCACTACCAAAGTTCGCAACAGCTAATTCTTGTGCAATCTGTTGCACACTATTTTGATGATGTACCTGCTTTTTCCCATGCATAACAACATTCCCTCAGAGCAACTATACCAACAGGCGACTTTAACATAGTACTGCACTGGGTACAACGCAGAGTGATAGTTGGCCCAGTGGCAGGGCTAACTTCAGCTACTTTTCTTTCCACAGATTGAGGAGGAGGGCCCAACAAGCAATGACGCAAGCATGTAAAGGCACCATGCATATTGATGGTGCTTATATAAACAAAGGGAACAGTGTTCTCCTGTGATCTGTGAACAGGGCATAAGATAGACATGACCTCCTGAATAATGATCCCCTATAGCGTTACTCCACTGCTCACTTGAATGTTGTTGCCTGAAAATACAGAGCCAATTTTGGAGACTACAGTGCCAGCGACTGTATCTCACTGGAGCCCCAGCCCCACCCTCCAGCCATGTTTGGTTGAAGTACTTTTAAACAGGAACTTCTGATGCACAAGTTAAGCAGGCAAACTTTTCCCTGGCACAGCGGTAGTAATAAGCACCTGCTATGCCAGCGTTTCCCAAACTTGGGTCGCCAGCTGTTGTTGGACTACAATTCCCATCATCCTTGACCACTGGTCCCGTTACCTATGGATGATGGGAGTTGTAGTCCAAAATCAGCTGGAGACCCAAATTTGGGAAACCCTGAGCTAAGCTCAGGTTGCAGTTAAGCCCTGGAATATGAGGCCATCTGAAGTAGAATTTATGGCTTTCAAATGGAAGACAGTCATATGTTGTGGCGTCACTGTGTTGTCACGTTAGCAAGTGACTCATGAACAAGTCCTCAGTTACACAGTGCCTGAAAGTGTCACCAATCAGGGCAAGAAATGGTTTCTGCCAGCTTTCATCCCTTCCCAATCCTCTTTTGTTTAGCTGATCAATGATTTTGAGCGAGAGGTTCTAAAGTCACAGGGAAGAGGCACTGCCTGTCTTCTTCAAGATAACTATTTCCTCTTGCATGTCCAGCCACAAATTGAAAACCAATCTGCAGCAAACAGAATTAATTGCTTTTCTTTATAAACACACTCTCTCTCTCGTCTTCTGCTTCATACATCTGGGTGATTCTGTATTCAGTTCCAGGCAGCAAGCCTCTTGTCTCAGAAGCACTTTTGATGTAGACAGTTTTGATTTCCTTTCGCTCATCAGACCTTTGCTCCTGCTAAAACCTGCTTTTTCCTTTGTAATAGTTCTGTCCGTTTTTAAAGCACCGGTTTGGCTTATATAGTCTAATTACTGCATCTTCTGTTCAACCCTGATATATTCTACCCCCTGCCCCCAGGAAGCCACCTTCTGTGAGGAGAATAGGGAAAAAGTGTGCTGGTTACAGCTTTTGGGAGGTATTTGACGTGAGGCTCTCCAAAGCAGTAACTTTCACAAACAACGACACACACCTCTAGAGTGATGACAGATGACCAAGCAGCGATTCCTTCTCTTTGGGGTTGGGATCAGTCTGGATTGCTGCTCAGAGGACAGGTGAGTAACTAGGCATCTTGGGTCCAGGATACCTCTAACCTCTTATATCCCTGAGGTCTACAGGAGAGTCACTGTTGGTGGTTCCTCAAAGCTCCGATGAATGACTCATATGTACCAGGAGCCATACTTTTAGAAATGTAGGCTCCATTTTATGGAACTCCCCACCGGCTGAAGTCAAGCAGGATCCCACTCTGTTGTTATTTCCAGGCATTTAATCAGAATTCATTTTAAACAATCTTTTCCCTTTTCCAAGTGCGGCATCCCTTGCACACAGTTCGGATGAAGTACAGGCAATTCCCAATTTAAGCAGGGGTTACGTTCCAAGGCACCACATGTTTAGGTGAAATTGCATATATTTGAAAAGATTCCATCAACAGTATCTCTGAAAAATTTTACACGTCACTTGGGAAGACAGGTGAACTAATGCCAGTGTCGAAGCAATGATTCTTCGACATCAACTTCGTTGGACTGGTCATGATGTGTTAGATGCCTGATTATTGTATTCCAAAGCAACTACTCTACAGTGGAACCTCGTGTTACGGACGGGATCTGTTCCGGAGGCGCATCCGTAACACATAACTGACGCAAGCCGAAGTGCCGCATCTGCGCATGCGCGTGGCGTGATTTACCGCTTCTGCACAAGAGGCGAAACCCGGAAGTAACCCGTTCGGGTACTTCCGGGTTGCTGCGAGACGCAACACGAAAACACGTAACCTGAAGCAGATGCAACATGAGGTATGACTGTATTCCGAACTTACACATGGAAAGTGTAATGCTGGTGGTCAACAAAAGAGGTTTAAAGACTCTCTCAAGGCAAATCTTCAAAAATCTAGTATAGACACAGACAACTGGGAAACACTGGCCTGCGAGCGCTCCAATTGGAGAACAGCCTTTACCAAAGGTGTCATGGGCTTTGAAGACGCTTGAACTCAGGACGAAAGGGAGAAACGTGCTAAGAGGAAGGCACGCTTGGCAAACCCTCACCGTGATCAACTCCTGCCCAGAAACCTATGTCTCCACTGTTGAAGGACGTGTGGATTCCGAATTGGCCTCCACAGTCCCTCACAGCCTCACTGTTAAAACTGTGTTCGTGGAAGACAATCTTACTCAGCTACGAGTGATCACTAAAGAAGAAGATAGCTTTTAATAAAACAGCAGTAGCAACAAGCTTGGACCAAAGGCAGTGGACTTTTCTGGCACTAGGCTCCTCACACCAGCCGCCCAGAAGGCCAGCTGTTGACACTTCTTGTCTCTGCTTTAAACACACACACAGCAAATAAACTGAAGGCTCCATGTTCCTCTTTTCAAACAAGGCTGAATTCCTTATAGAGCTGCAAATCATTTCCTCAAAAGAAATCAAGGCTCCAGGAAGAATCTTAGAAAATATAGGTGACTCATTTCCTGGCAAGCCAAACAAAAGAGTTTTGGCAGGGTCCTGGAAAAACTGAACGGGAAAGCAGGAAGCAAATGAAAATTTAAATCTTTAATGGAAAAAACACTGTATCACAGAAATTGTCCTGCTACAATTTTGTGTCAAGGGGACTTGATGTTTTCTTTCTTCATAAACAAGGTGGTACTGTGATATAAAAAATTATTTTCTCAAGCAAGAGATCCTTACTTCTTGCCAAGGGATGTCAGTTGAACAGTCCAAGCAGCTGAAGTAAATACTCCAATGTGTCTGGCCAGGGTGCTGCTATTAGGATGGTCTGTGGGTGGATGGAATTCGGAGCCAGTCTTTTAGCAGCAATCCCTGTTGCTCAGTCTGCAAAGATCATTTAAATATTCTAGGCTGGCTCCCAGGGAGGGTGTGGTCTGTACATCGGAAGTGAAGGAGTAGGACTGGCCACATTATTTGGGCAACCTTCGCCAAGAGGTGGTTTCACTGCTTTTGGACCAGGTAGAACATAACAGTAACCCATCATTAGCAACTTCTGGTGCCCAAAAACCAGTTCACTCCTTTTGCTCCACCCGGCCAGTCTGGGGGAGTAACGAACCACAAAGCTTGATTCAGTATTATGTTAGAATCAGCACTCATCGTTTGTTTCTCCCAGAGGGGACAAGGCAGAACAGAGAGGAAGCGACTAAGCAGCACACTGCTTGTTCAGAGTAAGCCATGGTTTATTACTGACTACGGTTTACTGTTACATGTGAACAAGGCCAATGAGTAAAAGCAAATGTAATCAATGACTGTCTAGCTAGCGTCTTTCTTTTATTACAACTTCCTGCTAACAGCGAGCCCTTTCGATTGATTTCCTGCAATCCAGACAGCTAGAAAAGTTGCACATATCTGTGCCGGTGGTGGTGGGGATGCTTCTTTTCTTTACCTATAAATATAATTTTTGAATTATATGAAAATAGAAATACATATATACATAAGCAAACTTGTCTCCATTGGACTATAAACTGGCATTTGGCATTCACTTAGCCAATGCTTCTAAGCAATGTGGGGCTCCAGGCACACCTTAACTCTGCCCATATTTAGCAGAAAGGGCAGAATGCGCATTGCACAGAAATGCACTCGGTGACTGCTGGGCGGCCATTTTTGTTAATGAGGATAGTAGGTTTAGGAGGGGCTAGCTTCAAGCAGAGAGAAGGCTCAAACTGCTCCTTGCTGACCGATTCCTCTCCAAATGGCATCTTCTAGTTGATTCTCCTCCTAAGCGTCACCCCAAAGGGTCAAAAGCATTTGGAGGGAATTTGCAAATGATAAAAAGTGTGGGCAAAGGAGTCAGCAAACCCTCCATTCTGGTCCCTGTGCTTCTTAAAGTGAGAGGCCATTTGTCTAACTGTGTCCTAACTGGGCTGCAACCTCTTCATGCTGCACATCAAAAATGAGGGGGGACAGTCGAGCTTCGATTTGTGCCCGCAAGCAGAAGTTCTGAACCGAACTGATGCAGATCCCTCCATCAAACCTGGGAGCTCGGAGCTGTATTCCTAATAGAGAAGACACTGGACAGCTGCAGCTCTGTTATGATCCCAGAGCCCACAGAGAGAGAAGGGGTAGATGCTTCTAAGCAGCAGTAAGGTTGCTCTCATACAGTGCAGTAGGAGGTGTGGAATGGAGGGAGGCTGCTCAGGCGGTGTTTACAAATTAAAATTGGGAAGGCGTAAAGGGTTATGTGTCTCCTGCAACAAGGGTACAGCGCTAATGCTCTCGCCGCCTCCTCTGAAATCTGGCAATTACCCATTTAAGCCGGGAATAGAACCTCACTCATTCATCTGTTTTTAGCATCCTCTCGTGTTCTGCTGATAAATCTACTGAGCAACAAAGCATTAAGAATCCTCCTTGAATTAGGGAGCACCCCAGCTCGCTGAAAAAGCAAAACGGTTCTTCCTGAGAAGGGCTCGAGAGAGAAAGAGAAAGGGCAAAGAAATCTGACTTAAACCATGTTAGGAAATTGTTTTGAACTGGTTGGGTTTGGGTTTCTTTGCCTGCTGCAGGGGAGATGTACAACTTGGGCTTTCTCTGTCCAGAGTCCAGGCTTGGTTACAGTCGGGTTTTTGGTCCCTACCAGGAGCTGAAGTCCCCAAAGCCTGTGCTCTTCTTCTCTTTCTTTGCAGCTGTGCTGGTGGATGGACCATCATCTTCAGCCACTCGCTTCCTGTAATGGAAACCACACTGGTCAGGGCTCAGGCTGTGAGCCTAACCCCACCCACCTGGGGAAATGAACCCCAATGAGTTCAACCGGACTTCCTTCTCAGTGCATGCAACAAGGATGGAGGGCAGCCCTTTTTATTTACATATTATGCCCCACCCATCAATCCAAAGAGCAACACTCCTCCCTCCTCTTGATCCTCACAACCATCTTGTGAAGCAGGTTAGGCTGAAAAAGGGTGGCTGGTCACTCGGTACTGTTCTGTTACTGAATAGGGTGTGTGAATCTGGGCCTCCCCAATGAAACCACGGGGTGGGTGTGGCTTTCCCATGAACACATAAAGCTTCTGTATAGTAAGACGACTTGTTCACCCAGTCTCGTACTGTCCAGTGGAGCATCTGAACACTTGCGAGTCCTCCAGACGTTTTGAACTACAACTCCCATCAGCCACAGCAGTTGTGCTGTGTGCCTAATGGGAGTTGAAGCCTAAAACATCTGGAGGGCACCAAGTTGGCAAATGCTGGTCTACTCCATCAGCAGCACGGTCTCTGGAGTCTCCCACAAAAAGTCCACACCTGAGATTCATTTTTTAGCGAGATGCTGGGGATTGAACCTGCCGCCTTCAAAACGGAAAGCTTAGGCTCTAACCCTGAGTCTCAGTCCCCATTGCCATCTGCTCAACAGCAGAGTACTGAGATCTTCTCTTGCTCAAAAAAATGAAGAACCTGAGGTACTGTTTGCTTTTTAAAAATTATGTATTTCGTAGATTTATATCCTGCTTTTTAACTAATAGTAACAATAAAAATCTGACTGGGCTGCTCCAGCTACTCTGGGAGGCTTCCAACAAATATAAAAGCATCCAATATTAAAAACTTCCTGATACAGGGATGCCTTCAACAAGTTGTACAGTCATTTATCTCCTTGACATCTGACGGGAGGGTATTCCACAGGGACGTGACTCCTGCAAAGGCCCTCTGCCTGGTTCTCTGTAACTTTAATTCTTGCAGTGAGGGAACCACCAGGAGGCCCTCGGAGCTGGACCTCAGTGTGGCTAACAAGTCTAGGTGGGTGTTGGCCTTGAACTGGCCAAGACCCCCCACCAAAGAACACCAGCTGGCCTTGGAAGCCCCAATGTATTGCAAAGCTGAGGCTGCTCTCGTCTCACACTCCGTCCTGCTCTTAGTGCCTTTGCTCAGGGAGCAAGCAGTGCTAGGTTACCCAATGGGCAGACTAAGTAGATGCTTCGGGCACCAGCGAAGCAGGAACACACACACAAATTGAGAAGTTTTTGAAAGGATTTAGTATATATATATATTTTAAAAAGCACCAATGTGGATATCATGGTGAAAACCAGAACTTTTTTAGACTTCCTTATACTCCATTGCGCCATCTTTTCCCATTTTCCCCTGTTCTTTTTTTATCATTATGTATCCCCACCGAAACCAAACCGAAAAGGAAACCAGGGGGCCATGCTCCTAATGCAGATTTAAAGACCGCGATGAAATTGGTACAGCACAAGACTCTTAATCTCGGGGTCATGGGTTCGAGCCCCACCACACTGGGCAAAATATCCCTGCATTCCAGGGGTTGGACTAGATGACCCTCAGGGACCCTTCCAACTCTACAAACTATTCTATGAATAATAATAATAAATAATAAAATAATAAAATTTTATTTATATCCCGCCCTCCCCAGCCGAAGCCAGGCTCAGAGTGGCTAACAACAGTAAAAGTAACACAGTTTACATAAAATCACAATCAATTAATTAAAATACATTCTAAAATCAGTTCATTCTAAAGTCAATTCTGAATCAAATTGATGGCAACCATTGGGCTAGAGTTCTGTGAGGATTGCCAAAGGAGGGGGTCAGGCTGTGCCTTGGGCAAAGGCCTGGTAGAACAGCTCTGTCTTGCTGGCCCTGTGGAAAGATGTCAAGTCCTGCAGGGCCCTAGTCTCTTGTGACAGAGCATTCCACCAGATCGGGGCCACGGCTGAAAAAGCCCTGGCTCTGGTTGAGGCCAGCCTAACTTCCCTGTGGCCTGGGATCTCAAAGATGTTTTTTTTTTTTTTTGAAGACTGTAAGGTCCTCTGTGGGGCATAACAGGAGAGGTGGTCCCGTAGGTACGAGGGTCCTAGGCTGTAAAGGGCTTTAAAGGTTAAAACCAGCACCTTGAAATCAGATCCCACCATGGGTTGCGTATAACACGAATGCATATGCATTTTGGCACACGCGTCAAATCTCGTGTCGTTTCAAAAAAGCAAAAAGTTGTCTTTCCGTTTCTCATTGGGTTCATTTTGAATTACAAATGGGGTATCATCATCTTTTCAGTGCTTGGGAACTCTTGATCTGTGTGCAACGCTGGCTTCCCTAGGAAAGGCAGCTGCTAAACCCTTCAGCTCCCACCACCACCCACCCCTGCTATTCCTGACTCCTCCTGAGGCTGCCACAATCTCCTGCTCACACTCACAGTCGTCTAATGACTATGTGCCCAAAGGGGGGGCAGGCCATGGACTCCGAATGATCCTCCCATCAAGCTACACTCTCCCCTTTTAAAAAACGGAACTTAAGACTGGAAGAGAGGAGTGAAAGAGAAGCACGCCAGAGGAGCCAGACTCCCTGCGAACAGGCATCAATTATTTCCCCTCCGCATCTTCATGGCAAACCAAGACTGGAGGAGAAAAAGCAATTTTATACTCAATGGGCTCCTGGCATGGCTTCGTATCACAGGCAAGAAGCAACATCGGTCAACGAAACATCACACCTTCGCCTCAGGCTGTTTGTCTTCAACTGGTGGGCCCTAGTCTAATCTAAAGTGGATCACACCAGGGTAACTGCCATCAATTCACTCTCGTTCACTCGCTCAAGTTTTTCCCCTCTCTCATTCGCTCGCTTTTCATTTTTTAAGGGAAGGAGAAAGAGGCAGGAGGAACTTTGGTGAAAATGGGCTCTCCTCTGCAAACCTCCCCAAGCGTTCCAGGCATTTTAATACTTTGTAGTGATTTACTGGGATGAACCCTTGAGCCAACACTATCATGAGGGAAAGGGGAGACAGGGAGGCCCACCCCTTCAGCTTCACTCAGCTGCCATTCGCCTCCTTCCATCCATAGATGGGCATCTACAGCGATGGAGGAACCATAAGTCCTAGATTCCCAACTTGCTTTCTTTTAAAAGTATGTTTCAAGTGGTGAGACCGCTGTTGCACTCAGCTCCTGCTTTTGGGCTTCCCATACACACTGGGTTGGCCACTGTGAGAACAGGATGTTGACTAGGTGGGCCAATGGCCTGGTCCAGCAGCAAACACTTTGGATGTAGCGTTAGCAGCAGCAGCAAGGACAAAATGCACTACTCTAAACATGGTGGGAACGGCCATCCCATTCAGGACACAAATTGGCTGAAACCTAAATGGCCAGTTACATCTCAGATACAACAGATACTTCAGATCAGGAACGAGCAACCAGGGAACCTTTGGCCTTGCTGATGCAAGTTTAATCTGGTGTCCAACCACATATGGGCAGCCACAGCTTCTCTGTCCCAGCTAGAGATCCTGTGGTCTGAATATGGGACAAAGCACGTGCTTTGCCCCGACCTAGCCACTGTGATCCACACGACGGTCACCTCCAGACTGGATTATTGTAACTCGCTCTACATGGGGCTGCCCTTGAGACTGACCCAGAAACTCCAGCGGTTGCAGAATGCCATGGCGAGACTCCTTACGGGGTCTTCGCTACAGGATCACATTCACCCGGTGCTATACCAGCTGCACTGGCTCCCGGTAGAGTATAGAATCAGGTTTAAGGTGCTGGTTTTAACCTTTAAAGCCCTTCACGGCCTAGGACCCTCGTACCTTCAGGACCGCCTCTCCCGGTATGCCCCACGGAGGACCTTAAAGTCCATAAATAGCAACACCCTAGAGGTCCCGGGCCCTAAGGAAGTTAGATTAGCCTCAACCAGAGCCAGGGCCTTTTCAACACTGGCTCCGGCCTGGTGGAACGCTCTGTCTCATGAGACCAGGGCCCTGCAGGATCTGATTTCTTTCCGCAGGGCCTGTAAGACAGAGTTGTTCTGCCCAGCCTTTGGCTTGGAGTTGATTTGATTCCCTCCCCCCCTTTCTTTTTCCTTTCTCCTCCTGTGATGAGGCTGCATTTTAATGTTTTAATGTTGTATTTTAATCTTGTTTTTAAGTTGTATTCATTCAACTTGTTTTTATTATTGCTTGTTAGCCGCCCTGAGCCTGGCCTTGGCTGGGGAGGGCAGGGTACAAATAAAATTTATTATTATTAGTAGTAGTAGTAGCAGCAGCAGCAGCAGCAGCAGTAGGAGTAAAGCTTGCGATACGAGACAGGCAGTGTTCATATTTTGTGCGCTTGAGAGAAAATAACCTTCTGAGTCAGGGACTGTGCTGAGGAGAGCGGCAATGAGGAGGAACGATGGGAGCCTCCCCCTGCTCCTGATCAGGATCCTAAATCTTCCCAGGAGCAGAGGAACAGTATAGATTTGGAACAGTGGTTTGCAGGGGGACATAGTTCAGAAGACCGAAGAACTGGGTGGTGAACAGCTAGGACATGGGTAGGCAACCTAAGGCCTGTGGACCGGATGTGGCCCAATCGCCTTTTCAATCCGGTCTGCAGACGGTCCGGGAATCAGCGTGTTTTTACATGAGTAGAATGTGTCCTTTTATTTAAAATGCATCTCTGGGTTATTTGTGGGGCATAGGAATTCATTCTCCCCCCCCCCCCAAAAAAAATACAGTCCGGCCCCTCACAAGGTCTGAGGGATGGTGGACCAGCCCATGGCTAAAAAGGGCTGCTGACCCCTGAGCTAGGAGAAGAACTGAAAGAGAGAGTTAGCAGATTCACTTTTGCTGGAAAGCGTCCATCCGCTCAGCCCAAGGTCAAGGAGAGCAGATAAGGAGGCAGCTCAGAAAAAGCACAGTGCTTTTGGGATCAGGTTGCAAGACGCAGAAGTGACGGGGGTGACTAGGGGGGAAGTGGGTGGCACCCTTAATTGAGATCACCTTCATCCTATGAATGGATTCTTTGTTCTCTCGCTGTGCCCGTTAAACTTTCTAACTGGTAAGAGACTCCTATCGCTTTGTTCTGCTTATCTACTGCCGGGGGTGTGGGGGTGTGGGAGCCGAGTCCCTGAAGCCTGACAGCTACTCACTTTCACTGCTTTACTCAAACACTACTGATATAAATCTAATAATAATAATAATAATAATAATAATAATAATTACTCTTGTCCCCACTCGCCGCCTCCTGAAAACACTCCCATCTCCAACACCTTCAGCTTTTGAAGGTTGCACATGACACCCTCCCTGATATCCTGGAGAGTGTGCTGCCAGTATACAATAAGGTAAAGGTAAAGGGACCCCTGACCATTAGGTCCAGTCTTGACCGACTTTGGGGTTGCGGCGCTCATCTCGCTTTATTGGCCGAGGGAGCCGGCGTACAGCTTCCGGGTCATGTGGCCAGCATGACTAAGCCGCTTCTGGAGAACCAGAGCAGCGTATTTATCTACTTGCACTTTGAGGTGCGTTCAAACTGCTAGGTTGGCAGGAGCAGGGACCGAGCAACGGGAGCTCACCCCATTGCGGGGATCCGAACCGCCGACCTTCTGATTGGCAAGTCCTAGGCTCTGTGGTTTAACCCACAGAGCCACCCGCGTCCCTGAGTTGACAATACTGGGGGCTAAAAGGCAAACAGTCTGATCTTGCCTACGTAACAAAGATGCGGAGCAGTTTCACTTCTCAAGTTCAGTCGCACAACTCACGCTGCAGCTATGTTGATGTACTTCCCGACACCCTCCCGGTACGTCTTCGGAATGTGCTGCTCCTTCTTTGGGACGACGACTTTGGTCTTCTCCTTGGCTGCCTCCTCCTCTTGCTGGGCCTTCTCTCTCTCTTTGGCAACCTTTGAAGAAAAGACACAAGAGCAGGTAAGGTCGCAAAAGGCATGATATCAAACAGACCAGAGGGTCATCTATCTAGATATCGAGAGCCAGTGTGGCGAAGCAGTGAGCGTGCTGGACTAGGACCTGGGACAGCAGGGTTCAAATCCTTCCACTCGGCTATGAAGTTGAGTGGCCTTTGGCCAGTCACTGCCTCTCATCTTGACCCCCTTCACAGGGTTTGCTGTGGGGGAATTAAATGAGGAGTGGGAGAACCACGCCTTCAGCTCCTCGCAGAAGAAGGTGGGATATAAATGCAGAAAATCAACAACTAAAATAGTCAAAAGATGGGATCGCCTGCACTTTTTATGAGGATAAAATGGAACAAAGGGGGCAGAACTATGTACGCCACCTTGAGCTCATGGGGGGGGGGAGGCAGGTCAGAGAGAAAGGTAATCAGAAAGAAGCAAGTAAACTGTAAAACAATCTTGCCTAAAGGGCATGTCACGCCCAAGTGTTGTAAATAAATAAAATCCGATTAAGTCAGGTTTTCTTCAAATTCAAAAGCGCAGACACAACCAAACACACGCACACAGAACTAAGGGCTGCCTAGGGAGGTATTACCGTATTTTTTGCTCCATAACACTCACCTTTTTCCTCCTAGAAAGTAAGGGGAAATGTCTGTGCGTGTTATGGAGCGAATGCCTACGGATGGCGGGGGGATCTGCTGCAGTCGTGAGCAGAGGATCCATGGTTCCCCTTCCTTCCCTCCTCCGTGGCTCGCTTTGCTCGCTTTGAAACAGCAAAGCGGGAGAAGAGCCACTGAGTGGGGAGAAGAGAGGGACAGAGAGCCTGGTTACAAAGCACGGATCCACATGGATCCTCAGGATTTTTGCACTGGGTCACCCCAAATTCACCATCAGATCACATAGCATGTCCATGGCTACAGCTTGCACAAAAAAAAAACACCACGCACCCACTGTTTCCTAGGGCCACAGTGGTGCAAAAACGTGGTTAGAAAGTATGGATCCACATGGATGCGCAGGATTTTTGCATTGGGCTACCCCAAACTCACCGTCAGATCACATGTCTGTGGCTCCAGCATGAACCACAAAAATCATACATCCACTGTTTCGTTTAGATTTTTTTTTCTTGTTTTCCTCCTCTAAAAACTATGTGCGTGTTATGGTCGGATGCGTGTTATAGAGCGAAAAATACGGTAAATTAATTTCCTGCTTGAGTAGCTCTCTGTGCTAGCCTGCTTATGTCCCAAGTTTCCATCATCACCTGAGCATCTGCTTCTTCGTATGGATCAACGAAAACAGTCGTCGACATGATTTTTATTTCTTCCTGGGGACAAAAGGAGACGAGAGGGTGGGTTAAGTATATGGCGCACTCCACGGATCAGTGCCACCGCTCCTGAACTTTGGGCTTAAAGTGTGCTCAAGCGCAGGAGTGCCGGAGGACAATGAAGTCGCAAAGTTCAGGCGAGTAACCTGTTGCTGCAGGTGACGCTACCTTGGGGCGGTCTGTCTTGGGATCACTCTCCACGTTCTCCATTGCTGTCAGTGTCTCAAAGCCACCGACCACTCTGTAAAAGAACAAGAGACAATCTGAGTGGAGGGATAAAACAAAGTGGGGAGAAAGAGGGGGGAGGAACGCATCGTTCCAAAAGCATTTGCAACATTTCGGTCACTTTCATAAAGCTATCATTTAATTTAAAAAATTTTCAGCTATGATCCTTTTCTTTTACTTCTTTATTTTTCTTTGTTCTTTTTTTCTTTTTTCTGAAATCTTATCTTTCATTTCACTCCTTTATTGTGAATAGCATTTTACAGAGGTATAAATAACTGTAAATATGAAAAGAGGCAAAGTATTCTCTAATTTTTTTCCTTGATTATATGTATTTTTCTTTTTCTTTGTATTTCCTTTTGTTGTAAATATGTATGTTTTCTAATTTGTACTTAATAAAAATAATTTAAATTTTTTTTTTAAAAAAAAGCTATCACCTTAACGCGGACATTGTGATTTTTTGTTGTAGGCCGACACAACTACTTTCGCTTTTCCATTATTTTAGATTTTCATTATGTTGCATGTATTTTAGTCGCTATCTGGAAGCGGATTTGAACACTGGAAAAGCGACACAAAGCCTCTCTAAATAAAATTTGTAAAAAATACCCCCAGGGAGCAGCAACTACCGCAAACTTTGGCCATCCAGCAGATGGAAATAATCCTGCTCAAGTTTCTGTTTGAATGATACATGGTTCAGTCCTCTGCTAGTCAGGATGAAAACACAAAGTTCAGTGGATAGGGTCCTAATCTCTTCTTGACCAGGAAAGGGAGAAGACTTAGGGGTGTTTCCACCAAGCTGTTTCACAAATGGTTTCTATGTGCTTTAGAAAGTTCACAGCAGCAGCTCCTTTTTATGACGACGCTTCAAGCTGACAGCAACAGAAGAAGCCTTTACACGACGCTGAAGACACAAAGCTCATCCAACAGATGTGCTCTACATTTTTAATTGCCCCCAATTTAAGTCCTGAAGCCTTCTCTCACAAATAAACTCAAGCTTTCTTATTGGGGATCTTTATTTTAACTGGGCTTTAATAATCCAAAAAATCCAGAATATCACATGCTGGCCGCCTCCAAAAAAGGGGGAGGGGGGAAACCCTTTTTAGGACCCAAATCAAGCAACCCCTCCCTCAAACCCCACTCTTCAGAAACACATGGTTGAGTGTGGACTAGAGGCCTGGTCTCCCAGGACCTGGTATGACACTCAAACCACTCCACCACATGGTATTCATATTCAATGGTATCAATAATATTATTAATAACAATGATTCATATTATTACTAATTACCAATTCTGAATGCTGTTATTTGTACAGCTGCCAAAAGGAAATGCACCACTAAGGCCAGGCCTTGTCAAGGCCCCAAAGTCTCTACGCTTATCCCTACATTCAGGGAGAGACCTTCGTCTGCTCTGCTGACATCTGTGCCTGAGACATTTTTCCTTCCACTTGTGTGTTTTTCTCTCTTGCTCCTAAATTATATCAATTAAGCAGCTTGCCATATTGTGCTGGCTGGGGCCCAAGGCAAAACACAGTTTCCTGCTCAGGAGACAATGCAAAATAAAATAAATAAAGTCTCTGGAATGCTTTAGGGAGAGAAATGAAAACACAGAGCAGAAGGAAGGGGGGAAGGGGACTTGCCTGAGCAAGAAAAATCTACATGTCCGCTTGGCAAATCTGTGTTTACCGGGGGGGAAAGTATTTTAAGATGTTGATCGGAAGTATGGCACCCTTTATAGCTGGAGGAGCCAAATTCTGAAGGTTGATATTAGGGCTGCCTAGAACTCAAAAGATTCGTTTGCAGATTTCCAGTGCGTGCAGCAAAATACATAATGCACTGCGACTATATGGAATTAGCCGAGATGACTGGCAGAATCCGAGACCTGGGAGAAGAGAAGGTTGAAGAAGACTGGAAGAAATTTAAGATTTATTTTAAAAAGCATTGTAATTTGGTTGAATGTTAAGAAGGATGCTAGATCATAAATAATTGACCACCACTAAATTAGATGGAATTAGGATGATAAGTAGATCGAGGAAAATATAAACCATTTGGAGAACGATTAGACTATGTTTAAAAGAATGGGACCTAGGAATATAAATAAGTTGATAATTTGCTGGTTAAAATTTAAGAAGATGTAAGTGGGAGCGGGAGATGTGAGGGAGTCCAAAGAGGTTTTGAAAATATGTCATGATATATGCTATATTGTTGATTATTTTTGCATTTGTATTCAAAAATTTTTAATAAACATTTATAAAAAATAAAATAAAATACATAATGCACTGCATTCGTTATGCAATGACCCATCAGCCTCAACCAGCATGGCTAGTGGCCCAGGATGATGGGAGTTGTACCTTTGAAGGTGACCCGGAAACTACAACTAATCCAGAATGCGGCAGCCAGACTGGTGACTGGGAGACCATATAACACCGGTCTTGAAAGACCTACATTGGCTCCCAGTACGTTTCCGAGCACAATTCAAAGTGTTGGTGCTGATCTTTAAAGCCCAAAACGGCCTCGGTCCAGTATATCTGAAGGAGCGTCTCCACCCCCATCATTCTACCCGACCACTGAGGTCCAGCACCGAGGGCCTTCTGGCAGTTCCCTCACTGCGAGAAGCCAAGTTACAGGGAACCAGGCAGAGGGCCTTCTTGGTAGTGGCGCCCTCCCTGTGGAACGCCCTCCCACCAGATGTCAAAGAGAACAACAACTACCAGACTTTTAGAAGACATCTGAAGGCAGCCCTGTTTAGGGAAGCTTTTAATGTTTGATGTATTACAGTATTTTAATATTTTTTTGGAAGCCGCCCAGTGGCTGGGGAAGCCCAGCCTGATGGGCAGGGTATAAATAATAAATAATCAATCAATCAATCAATCATCATCATCATCATCAGGTCTGCAGGGCCACCATTGACCCATCCCTGGTTTACATGCCCATGAAGATCACTGGGCGAACTTGGACCAGGCATGGTCTCTCAACCTGACCTACCTCACAGGTTGTTGTGGGGCTCAAAGGAGGAGGGGAACCACGTAGGGCACTTTAAGCTCCTTGGATGAACAGGCAGCATATAAATGCAACAAAGCATTGTGGGAACTATGGAAGCTGCCCCATACTGCATTAAAACACACTGGTCCATCTATTTCAGTACAGTCTTCCCCAGGGGTTGCCAACCTGGTGCCCATGGGCACCATGACACATGTAAAGCCTCTCACTTGTGGCCCTAGGCAGGAATGGCACACTCCAAGCTTTCATAAAAAAACAACAACAAGAAGTCTCTAGTCCTTCTAGGAAGTAAGTTATGGGGCAAAAAGTGCAGGTACCTCATAAGTGATTTTTGTGATTTGAAAGTGAGTGTGATGTGGCCACGTTACAGTGGTGCCCCGCAAGACGAACGCCTCGCAAGACGGAAAACCCGCTAGACGAAAGGGTTGTCCGTTTTGGAGGCGCTTCGCAAAACGAATTTCCCTAAGGGCTTGCTTTGCAAGACGAAAATGTCTTGTGAGTTCCTGCGGGTTTTTTTCCCTTCCCCCCCTTTTTCTAAGCCGCTAAGCCGCTTATCAGCTGATCAGCTAAGCCGATAAGCCGCTAAAAGCCGCTAAAAGCCGCTAAAAGCCGCTAATAGCGCTAATCCGCTAAGCCGTCAATGGGCTTGCTTCGCAAGACGAAAAAACCGCTAGACGAAGAGACTCGCGGAACGGATTAATTTCGTCTTGCGAGGCACCACTATATATATTTTTCCTGGTAGTGAGGTATGTTCCCTCTTGTTGTTAGATAGCAGGACCATTGGGGGGGGGGTGTAAAATAAATATTGTGTGATCTCTACAATGTGGACCAGCAGGACATAGCTGACTTCCCATGTTTTCCAGTCTCTAAATCGACCACTGACACACACCCCTTCTCTTCTCCCACATACATTTTGGGCTGGCTTCCAGCTTAAGAGAAACCCAACTGGTGACATGCAAAGCCAATCTAATTCTTAAAAATAAAAAGCTGAAATACTGTTCCAAGGGGAGGAAGCGGCTTTATGGTTGACACAAGAGGCAACCTGCACGGCTGGCTGGGGGCAAAGGGGGCTTCATGATTATCACAAGGGCCAGTGATAATCAGCACTTTGCACAGCCAGCTCCTGCTGGTAAAGCAAAGAACTGCTTGCCCCGAGCTTCATTCTCTGTGGAAGGTTGTAATTCTGACCCACAAGGAGGTGAGTATGGACCTACAGGAGGGTCATTACAAGAGCAGCTCATGATGTAAGAGCATGCCTTAATCAAGATTTACTCTTGTACAGTGGCAAAGGTAAAGGTAAAGGGACCCCTGACCATTAGGTTCAGTCGTGGCTGACTCTGGGGTTGCGGCGCTCATCTCACTTTATTGGCCGAGGGAGCAGGCATACAGCTTCCGGGTCATGTGGCCAGCATGACTAAGCCGCTTCTGGCGAACCAGAACAGAGCACGGAAACACCGTTTACAATTCCACCGGAGCGGTACCTATTCATCTACTTGCACTTGGCGTGCTTTTGAACTGCTAGGTGGGCAGGAGCAGGGACCAAGCAACGGGAGCTCACCCCGTTGCGGGGATTCGAACCGCCAACCTTCTGATCGGCAAGTCCTAGGCTCTGTGGTTTAAACCACAGCGCCACCCGCGTCCCTTGTACAGTGGTACCTCAGGTTAAAAACTTAATTTGTTCCGGAGGTCTGTTCCTAACCCGAAACTGTTCTTAACCTGAGACACCACTTTAGCTAATGGGGCCTCCCGCTGCCGCCGCACCACCGCCATGCAATTTCTGTTCTCATCCTGAAGCAAAGTTCTTAACCCGAGGTACTACTTCCAGGTTAGCGGAGTCTGTGACCTGAAGCATTTGTAACCTGAAGCATCTGTAACCTGAGGTACCACTGTACAGGTAAAAAAAAGAGACAACCCACAAAAAGGTAAAGATGTGAACATCACACATACTTCCTTAACCTACTTATCTCCCACCCCCTGAATTTGTGACTGTGACTCATAAGTACTATGGTACAGGAGGGCTATTTTTAAAATTTTTTATTTTAGTGACAGCATACTGTTGCTTGTAAACGTTCAAACACCATTCATTACTGCCAAGGTAACATTATCGAACAAATGGCAGGACCACCCAGACTACCATGCCCCAACCTCTTTTCCTTCCTGCACGGGACAGTTTCTTTCTCTTATATTCACGTTCCGGGTCATATTTTCATTGAAACCACCACAGATCAGGGGTAGCCAATGTTGTGGCCCCCAGATGTTGTTGGACTCCAGTTCCCATCAGCCCCTGCCAACATGGCCAGAGAGGTCAAGGGCGATGGGAACTGGAGTCTTGCCCCACCCCTCCAGCCCTGAGAGCCTTCATAAAGGACCTGCTTCCATAAGATTTTGGAGGGGAATTTCTCAACTTTTGTGTTGGGGCATAAAAGATTTCCAGGTGGAACTGACAGGTACTAATGTCATCAGATCTGGGGATAGTTTTGGATATGAAGTTTTGGATATTTGTACTGAACCTACCAGTGCACTTTGATAAACAGATGAGCTGCTCAGTGTTAACTTATTTTCATACGTTATTCTATTTCTATTTCCTTATTTAACAAACGTATCAATCACTTCCTAGCACAAAGCTATCAAAGCAGCGTACAAGATAAAAAACACAAGTTCTGACAACAATAAAATAATTCGGGAGGACTCTAAAACTGATAAAACAATCTCTGCTAATTGTGAAAACGCTAGTGCAATGTTAGCAGATATTCCATCAAAGACAAGGCTATACCTCAGGGAAAGCCTTTTTAGAACAGAAACGTCTTCAGCGGATGCCTAAACATCATGACATAAGGTGCTGGTCTGATTCTGGCTGGTCACAAATTCCAAAGAGCTGGAGCTACAACACTAAAAGCCTGATTTCTAGTACAGGCTAAGAGAACCTCTGGGATCTAGGGTACTCTCAGTAACTTCCCTTCTGCACAGTTTCCCATGAAGGGACACATGGAGCAAGGTGGCCCCTTACATACTGTGGCCCTGAGCTTTTCAGGGCTTTAAATGCCGAAAGCAAAACCTTGAACCTCCTGGTAGTATATTGGCAGCCAGGGCAGCTCCCTAAGCAGGGGTGCTATCTGGTGTCTGTCACTGAATTCTGTGCAATAGTGATCCAGAGCAGACTCCAATGTATAGTAAGCAGAGTAAAAACTTAAAACACATTGCATGATTCCCAAAAAATAGACCAGAGGCAATTGTATTTAATCCAGCAGAGCTTTACTGCTACTGAAGGCAAATGAGCATAATGGTCACAAATCCAATACATTCAGGATTGGCACTGTACGTAAGAAATCCAGTTGCAGCAGAACTTAACTTAAACTTACAATAACTTATAACAAGTCTAAACCTTAACACTATAGCATACTGTGTACAGAACACCACACCAGACAGAAAAGAGATAGAAAGAGGAAAGTGAAAACCAGGCTCCTTCTGGCCTTTTTATTATAGTCAGTGTGACCTTGACAGAAGAGATAATGGAACCAGTTTAAGCCAGCTGTACTCAGCTTCTCTGAAGGAATAACCCAAACATCATGAAGTTTCTGCTTGTTTCTTTCACACAGAGAAGCTTCCAGAACCCTCTTGAATGAATTAGAATAGGAAAGATCTCTACACATCAGATCAATACTTTCTGCACTAAGAAATGGAAACTGACAGTGTTGACAGGGGAGAACCAGCCAATCAGCTAAATGCTGCATTCTGGTTTGGCTGCAGCTTCCGAGCCAAGGGCCAACGGAAGCCCCAGCGATGCTCCAGTGATATTTTTTATTATGGACAAGGACCTGGGAGACCAGGGTTCAAATTCCCTGAAGCTCACGGGGTGACTTGGGGCCAGTCACTGTCTCTCAGCCTAACCTCCCCTTGCAGGGTTGGTTTGACGTCAAAATGGAGAGGAAGAGAAGCTTGCACGTCACCTTGAGCTCTTTGTTGAAAAAATGGGGTATAAATGCAATAAATAAATAAACGCGACATCATTTAGACTGGTGCTCTGTTTTGTTTTCCATGGGAATCGCTTTGAGCGAGGGATGCGTTTTCAGAAAACGTGGCATATACCGTATTTTTCGCTCTATAAGACGCACCAGACAACAAGACGCACCTAGTTTTTGGAGGAGGAAAACAAGAAAAAAAATATTCTGAATCTCAGAAGCCAGAACAGCAAGAGGGATCACTGTGAAGTGAAAGCAGCAATCCCTCTTGCTGTTCTGGCTTCTGGGATAGCTGCGCAGCCTGCATTCGCTCCATAGGACGCACACACATTTCCCCTTACTTTTTAGGAGGGAAAAAGTGAGTCTTATAGAGCAAAAAATACGGTAAATAAAAATCACAAGGACTCTTGCTCAAGTCTCCCTTTCCCCAAAATCTGAAGCCAGCACCTGCTGATTCACTGGCCCGTTTTATTCAAGCCAACGGTAGTGCTACCTCGCCATCTGAAATATTATGCCAGGCTTATCAAAATGCAGAGGTCCATTCAGTGTGCCAAATAAAAGCACTTTAATATGGAAGTGGAAAAATCAATGGATGCACAAAGAGGAGATACTGCTTGTGGCCAGCAACCATCAGAATGGAAACCATTTCTCAAGATTTTCACTTGAACCCAGCTGGGTGGGATGCCGGGGCCCATATATCTGTTCATTCCCACTGCATCTGAATAGCACCATTTTCCTAAGAGTACTGACACCCCACCCCACCCTGCCCCTGTGCGCAGGGGCTGAATGAAGACCTAGGGGTCGAAATGGGGTCAGAAAGGGCCTGGAGCTGGAAAACCGGTTTACAAGGTACAGCGTGAAAAAAACGAATTAGGAACTACAAGCCGCAGAAATAAAGAGCATGGGCATATACAGAGTGCCCCTTCCTTGCTGATGGGAAACCTCTGCATTTAATCAGTGTGGGATACAGCAGTAGTCTCAGAAAATGCTGCTTCACTGCTTTAAAAAAAAGGGTGTACAGCTGCTATTTGCTTTTTTGTGCTAGTTTTAATGCATATATGTGTCTGGTTTTTGGTTTAAAATATTGCAAGTCACTTTGAGTTGCCATGGCAAAAAAAGCAATGAACAAAATTAATCATCACTATCATTATTAATTTTATTTATTTATTTTTGTTGTTTGTTTCAAAGAACATTTGTTATGTTCTTCAGAATTTGGGCTGGGCTCAAAGATGACTTTGTAAGCTCCTCAGGGGGTCAATGAATGCAAAAGTATGGCAAGACCTGATCTAAGGAGCATATGTGGGTTGATGCCCTTTTATGCTCACAACCCTCTTGCAAGGCAGGCTAGACTGAAAGGCAAGGAACGAGCCCAAGGCTCTCCAGTGGAGCTATTGTGGCATAGCTGGAGATCAAACGCAGGTCTCCCCAGTCCTAACCACTCTAACTACACCAGCTATTCCTCTGCTGCCCAAGTACATAGGAAAACATGGTGTATGTTGCAATAAACTTGTTTCTTTTACCTTCCAAACACTGTGTGTTTCCTGTCCAGGTATGCACAGGATCGGAATGTGATGAAGCTGGAGAGAGGGAAAAACAGACAGAACAGACCTTACAAACCTGCAATAGAACACATTAATATTTCATATATATATACTCTCATGTCTGGTTACGCTGCCGTTTCTACGGGGATATATGCTCAGTATTTATGACTCCTGTTATACAAAAATCTCCAAATGGGTCCGAACTACAATGTCTAAAACTCCTGGTAGAGGACAAGGATCTAGAGATCACACTAAGGGTGGCCAAATTCTGTGTGACTGCCATAAAACTTAGGGAACAAGCTGTACTACCAAAATGATTAAGGTTTTAAATGACAATTTTAGGTTATATTTAAGTGAGCAAGATTTAATATATATATTTTAACTGCCGCTATATCTGTATTGTCTCTGTTATACCCAATTTCAATTCAATGTATTCCTGTTTTGTTTTATGATTTTCCTGATATTGTAAGTGAGCCGGAACTGGCCTATGACCGTAATAATAAAATTCACTTATATATACACACACACACACACACACACACACAACCTGGAGAATTTCAAAGACAGAAGCCAGAAGGCAAAAAATTAGGGGAGGGCTTCCCCATCCTGGTGGTGTTAGACTACAACTCCCATCAGCCCTAGGCAGTGTGGTTAATGGGTCGTGGATAATGGGAGTTGTAGTCCCAACCCATGGTAAAACGACAGATTCCTCACAAGGATTCTACGTTTCCATTAACAGCCTTTCGGGTTGCTTGCAGAAAAATTAGAATAGCGCAAAGGGCAAACAAGAGGATTAAAGGCAGTAACAGGATCGCGTAAGCCTTAAAAACAGCTAAGAGAGGCTGTGAAGGGTGAAACTGTTAGACCCAGCCCCAAGCTTTTCACAGAATTCCGCATGCTCCTTAAATGGGTTTGAGATAGAGAAGAGCCAAGCGACTACTCACAACTGGGACTTGTTATTGTTGGGTCCGGTATTAGCCATGCTGAGGACGCCACGTCCTGTGTGGGACAGGTTGGGCTTGAACTCATCTTTGAATGGCTTCCCCCAATATGACTCTCCCCCTGAAATAAACATTATTATTATTATTATTATTACTGTAAGTCCACACCTGGTCACGCCAGTCCCAAACACACAGACACAAGATAGGTCAAAATGCCACAAGGAAAGGCAGCACCATACAGAGACAAGCCGCTGGTCCATTTAGCTCAGCACTGACTCTCCCCCAGAAAAACCTGCCTGGCAACTTTGCTGACACCAGGTTAGAGACTTATGTTTTTTTCTGCCTGGGCTTTTGCTATTGCTTTGTTACAAGCAACCTCTGCAGCTGTTATGAGGGACTGTTTTGTAAGACGGGCAACTGTCCCCAGCACACCCAGCCCAGCCAGGAAAAGCTTTTCGGAAGTGCATTTCTTTATTGGCAAAGCACCAGCTGCCTAGGTGATCTACTTCTGCAGTCCCACGCTCCAATCCAGACAGTTGATTCCCCGCCCCCCATTTTTTTATTCATTTTATAATACAACTAAACAACACAAACAGAAAAACAAACAATACAAATTCTTGTCTTATCCTTATTTTTTCTAAACATTGTTAGGTGGGCTTCCCCAAGTCCTCCCATCTGATTTTCATTTTACCTCATCTTTAGCAGTTTACATATATCATAATTTTAAACCATTTTTTAAAATCACGCTTACTTTTACCATTAAAAATCTTCACATTTTATCACTTACAAATAATACTATTTTAAAATACACTATCTTCTACTTCTAAAAGTATATCCACTTCCAAAGCTATTCTAAGATTTAAATATTAACATATTTTTTCAAATATTCTTTAAACTTCTTCCAATCTTCTTCCACCGTCTCTTCTCTCTGGTCTCGGACCAGTCTTCTCTCTGGTCTTCAGTCCAGACAGTTGAAGCAACAGCGTAACTAGGCCCCTTTCAGCTTACCAAAACCCCCTTGTCTGAGGCGGTCTGCGCAAACTCTCAGTGATTCCAGCTAGTCCCATCGCTTCAAGCCCTGCCTTGTGTGTAGAGACTGCGGAGGGGAGGACAGGAGACATTCCAAAGGCATGGCTCTCCCGGAGACCACGGCAGCCTCTTCCGCCTCTGAGATTCCCTGCAACTCTTCTCCCACCTCCTTTCTGTCCTGCCTGTCTCAGGCTGCCTGGTCTCTTCCCCTTGGGTCCCCACTTCCACCACTCCCACAGCACTTGCCTCATGGGTGGCACAGAACCGCACAAATTGTGGGCCCCTTCCCCATGATTGTCCTCATGCTCGCCTGCCCGCACATCCTCTCCCCTGCCTGCACGTTCCCCGACTACTTTGGACTCCTGTCCATCCCAGACATCGGTGCCATTCTGATAACATAAGGATCGGCCAGAGCCAGCCCAGTCATTAGGCAAGGTGAGGCTGCTGCTTCAGGCAAAAGAAGTCTCATAGGTGGCAAACCCACAGGTGTCCGTCCGTCCCCCACCTCTTCCAGTGGCAAGAGAAATGCCGGCAATTTTGGGCAAGATTCAGTCTGTTTTGGATGCGGCAAAGCAGGACACACCACCCGTGGGATAGGTTTCTTGGAGGGTAAGCTCATTTTTAATGCATACAAGAGGGAGTGGTGATCTAGTAGTGCTGCAGTACTGAGTGCTTTGGGCTCAACATCCCATCCAGCCATGCCTTCTTCCAGGACACTCCATTCCTCCTCCCACCAGTTCAAATTAAGTGTTGGCATTCCACGGCCAGTGAGGATGTTCAGCAGTCAATGAGCAGTTTGTGTCCCCTGCCCCCTCCCCGATTATAAATGAGAACTTCTGCAAACCTTCCCCATGCTTGCAAATGCAGTTTGTGTCCCTGCCCCCCCCCCCCCCCCCCGATTATAAATGAGAACTTCTGCAAACCTTCCCCATGCCTGCAAATGCCTCTCTCTTGTTTGTGGATGGTGGCTGTTTGGGCTACATAAAGTAGAATGGGCTAGAGTGCCACCCTCCGCATTACATTGCTGGACCAAATCTCAGCAGCTCTGCAAAACCAGTAGTCTGGGATCATAGGAGCTGCAGTCCCACAACATCCAGAGAGCTACAGGGTAGCTAGTCCTAAAACAACAGACAGGCCCCTGGGAAAATGAGCTTGCTATCTGCCTTGTTGGATTCCACTGGGATCACTGAAACTTCTGCTCAAAAGGTGGCCATTATCCATCTCACAGAACCCTCATGTGGCATATGTAGCTGCCCCCAAAATCTCCAACCTCCCTCAGATTCCTGTGGGACTTGCAATGCTGCAGCATTTGAGCCCTCTAAGGAGCTGGTCCCCACCTTGAGCAGAGACAAAAGGGAACCTCAGGTTGAGTGCATGCAGCTCATCTGCTTTGGGCTCCTCACTTTCATGTTATTTATGACAGATGTGACATTTTCATTTTCCTCCAGGACTATTCCTAATCAGGAGAGAACATTCTGAGATGAGTCACTCCCAGAGTTATACAGTCAATTTCTCTCCCCCCTCCCCACACTTTGCATCATTACCAGAAACAAAACACCAGAAAACGCATCTGCAACAAGCAGAGAAGAAGGTGGCTTGGCTTGCAGAACAACCTTAATGATCCTCTGGAGGAATCACATCACTGGCGGAACAGCCACTTCCAAAAACCTCTGCTGTACTCGGGAGGCTTTCGGAACACGTAGGCTGCAAAGTGAGCAGGGGAGAAGAATCCAAGGGAAGGGATAAGGAGAGGCAGACCCGAAGCTACAGGCAATGGAGTATGCTCCATTAGGGAAACGGGGCTCAGCCCCTTTCACCTTTGTCTTGATCCCTTCCAATCCTTCTTTCACTTAGGGGACGGCAGAGGCTGCCTGCTTCCTCTTTAGCCTCCGTATTGCTTTTGCACAGTACAGTGGTACCTCAGGTTAAGTACTTAATTCATTCTGGAGGTCTGTTCTTAACCTGAAAGTGTTCTTAACCTGAAGCACCACTTTAGCTAATGGGGCCTCCTGCTCCCGCCACGCCACCAGAGCACGATTTCTTTTCTCATCCTGAAGCAAAGTTCTTAACCCGAGGTAATATTTCTGGGTTAGCGGAGTCTGTAACCTGAAGCGTATGTATCCCGAGGTACCACTGTACTTTCTTTCCAGGGAAAATAGTGCTGGTACTCACCAGCAAGCAGGGGGCGTGGCCAGTGCATGGAGAGGGGCGTGGCCTGATGGCAAGGCTGGGCGGTGAGGGCGGGCCAGCTGCCTGATGCTCCCTCGCCCACCTACCAGGGCACTGCTGCCCAGGTGAGGAGCCCCCCCCCCTTGCTCAGCTTTGGGAAGGAGGCAGCAGGGCTCCAGAATCCTGTCAGAGCAGCCCTAAGCTGGGCAAATGCTTCCTGGGCTCGGGGAAGGAGGCACGATGCTCTGACGGGGTCCGAGAACCCTCCCTCCTCCTCCCCTTCGAAAAGGTGGTGGTACTGCGTACTGTTGCATGCCGCCGGAAAACAGTGCAGCTTTTGCAGGACTTAACAGGGGAGGAGGAGGAGAATGGAGACAAAACTAGAGTTAGCAGGCCTTGCCTATCGTCGGCTCTGACTCTCATCTACTGTTGGGTTCCCTATCTCCCCCCCCCAGCAGTGCCAAAAGATACCAGCCACCGCTCGCTCTGCTCCCCACACACCCAAGGTTATCAACTTCATACAGACTTACAAATCACGCATACAAATCCAATACAGATTTAGGTTAAGATAAAGATCTCCACTTAAAAGGGTTGCTGAGAAAAGAAAGTCTTCAGTTAAGTGCCAAAAGACAATAGAGACGGTGCTCCACAGGGCAGGTGTCACACTTGGACTCCTAGATTGTATGGAACAGACCTACTGGTAAGACGGCATTTATCCATTTAACAAAATTTATACTCCGCTTGATTGCAGAAAACCTCAAAGCGGTTTACGAAGCTGGTAAAGAGCAAGAAGAAAATCACAACTCTACTTTAAAACATATAGAATAGTTAAAGCTACGGTTTTCCAAGTAGTGATGTATGGAAGTGAGAGCTGGACCATAAAGAAGGCTGATCGCCGAAGAATTGATGCTTTTGAATTATGGTGCTGGAGGAGACTCTTGAGAGTCCCATGGACTGCGAGAAGATCAAACCGATCCATTCTTAAGGAAATCAGCCCTGAGTGCTCACTGGAAGGACAGATCCTGAAGCTGAGGCTCCAATACCTTGGCCACCTCATGAGAAGAGAAGACTCCCTGGAAAAGACCTTGATGTTGGGAAAGATGGAGGGCACAAGGAGAAGGGGACGACAGAGGACATGATGGTTGGACAGTGTTCTCAAAGCTACCAGCATGAGTTTGACAAAATTGCAGTAGGCAGTGGAAGACAGGAGTGCCTGGCGTGATCTGGTCCATGGGGTCATGAAGAGTCGGACACGACTAAATGACTAAACAACAACAACTTTAAAACATACGGAAGTCAAAATGCTAAAACAGATTCAAATTTTTCCCCGTTTTCTAAGCATAGGTTTGTTTAAACAAGGAGGTTTTTAGCAGGCGCTGGAAAGAGTAAAGTAAAGGCGCCTGCATGATCTCCACAGGCAGCGTTGCCACACTAAACGATCCAAGTTCTTACAAATGCAGGACGGGTGTTTAGCCATGGCACTTGGGAGTAGTGCCAGCTCTGCCGATCAAAGCTGTCAAATGGGCGCATTTGGGGTAGGGACGATCTTGTAGAAGGCATGGGTATACAATGGAGCCTCTACCTACAACCATAATCCGTTCCGGAGGGCTGGTCATGACTAGAAACGTACATAAGTATAGGCGCACTTTTCCATAGAAAGTAATGGAAAAGTGAATTGATCCGTTCTAGACAATGAAAAACACCCCGTAAAACAGCAATTTAACATGGATTTTACTGTCTAATGAGCCCATAGATTCATAAAATGAAGGCAATAATCAATGTACTGTACTAGAAAATAAATAAGACAGTATTGTAGATGAAAAAAATAAAATCCCCCCCCCTTATGTGCACTGAGGGTGGGTGGGCTTTCCTGGCTACAAGCTGGAGGTGGGGCAAGGGTCAGGAAAGAACTGATTGACTTTGGCCAGGGTCACTTTTTTTCTTGCCAGGCCAGGTTCTTCTCTGGACTTCCTCAGGTTAGTTCCTCGGCGGGGTTTGGGGCTGCAGTGTGGCCTCCTGTTCCTCTTGCAGGTGGCACCTCTTCCACAGCTTAGGGGTGGGATGGGGGCCCTTTCCCTGGCAGCAGAGGCCTCAGCACTGCTCTGCAGCTGCTGGCAAGGCCTCTGTTCATATCTAGAGGAAAGCTCATAAGTCGAAGCACCTACCAAAGGTTGTAACTGGAATCGTATGTAAGTAGAGCCATACATAAGTCGAGGTTCCACTGTAAAAGGCAGCATTTCTCAACCTGTGGGTCCCCAGATGTTGTTGAACTACAACTATCATCACCCCAAGTAGTTCAACATCTGGGGACCCACAGATTGAGAACCACTGGTATAAGGGGTGAGGTATCTTTTCCGGTATCCCGCTCACAAGGATAGGTGGCGTTATGCAACAGGACCAACCCCTTCAACTTTTCCAGTTAGCGAGCTGACGGCCAGGGCAATTCTTCCGGCAGCAGTCTAGCACTGTAGCCATAGTCTGCCCCACCAAGCCAACCTCAAGGGCAGCCCCACATAAAGCACACTGCAGCAATCTAACTGGCAGAAGACCTCCAGTGCCTGGAGGGCAGTAGCCTGGCTATTCTGGGCTAGAAATGGCCCTCTCTTACAGAGCACAGTGACTGGCTGGTCACATAAGAGATGAGATACCAATTTTTTAGGTATCCTAAAATAGTGACTTTTAAATAGAAGGAGCGGGCGAGGAACACAAAAATAAATTATGTGTTTGTGTGTGCGCAGGGTGGATGGATTGGGGTGGGGGGGGGGAAGAGACAGACGTTTGCAATGCTTCCTCCCCAGAGATATTGAAGCGGCCTTGCATTCTCCTGACTGCTTCTCAAAACCATAGCAACTCAGCTCTGTTGCCACGGAAAAGATGTGCTTTCCCTTGCGAGCTTGATGCTTGCCACATACAGGTGCCGTTTTAAACGAGGGGGTCTGTTAAAATAACAAAACCTGCAATATTCCAAACAAAAGGTGTAGGTGGGAAACGCATCATGCATGGCAATTTCAAAATGAATTGCCACTTTACTTAGTTGGGTGGAAGGGGAGGCGGATGTGAAGGATGGGGATTGGGCGAATGAAGTGGGAGGGCTTCTTGTTCAACCAACTGACAGCTTGCTTTCGTTCTCCCTTGTGACACTGGGGTTAACCTACACTGTAGGTGTTTGTAACAACCCCCCAGACAGCAAAAGATGAGGTGCTTAACCTGTTATCTGTTTTTCTCCTCCAAATTGGCCTCCCAAGTGTTCCAGCCACTGGCGGAGGAAGAGGAGTGGGGGGGGGAGCGCACCGCCCCCGGCAGCGCGAACCCGGTGGGGTGCCATCGCGGCTGCCACCCTGCGCTGGGTGCCACACCCCCACAGGTGGTGTGCTATGCCCCCAGGACCCATGCCAGCCCCACTCCCGCCTGCTCTCTGCCCCCCCCCCCAGTGCTGGAGCATGAAGCTCTGCCACTGGTTACAGCTGCATGCTTTTTCTTTGCAGAAAGGAAGAGGTCCCCCAAATGGGAATCCCAAGGGGGCTTAGACATCCCCCAGATGTTAATGAAAGGTTTCAAACTTATGAATGCTGCCACTAAACTAGCCTTGAGTTAATTTATTCTATCTCCACTTCAGTGCACCTCACCTGTAAAATGGGACTACTCACTGAATGTTTTTGACGATCTCTTGGTGCATTTTTAGTGTTTGGTGCAAGAACTGCAAGCTCAGGTGCGGATTTGTTCCTGTATACACAGGTCACCTAGGAATATGGTGATTGGGGTGCAGCGTGTACTTCTGATCCACTGTACTGCCATTTTGAGACTGTTCTTAGCTGGTGAAAGATGGGGTACTAGTAAAAACTAAAAATCCAAGGTACAATAGTTGTTGTGTTGGTCTACAGGGGATTGGGGGGGATCAAAAATCCACTTTAGGCCACCACAGCCACCTTTATTTGGACAACAACAGCAACAATAATCACAAACAGCAAGGGTTTCATGTTCTCCCTTGGAAAGTGGCCTGCAGAATAAGGAAGGAGACAAAACCAGCTGCTGGCTTCCTCAGCCCATGGTAGAATACCCAACCCATTGCTTTTGTGTACCCAGTTAATTAAGAATTAAAAATATGAGAGGTGGTGATGGCTAATGGGGATAATGAAGTGAGTTGGGAGTTGATTTGAAGGGTGATGTGTGTCAATAGCAACTGCCTTGGAGAAGAGCCATAACTCAGAGGTAGAGCATCTCTAAGTAGGAATGTCCACTTCCCAATAACCTGGCGAACCACAGTCAGCCAGTGCCTAGAACAGAGGTAAGCAAACTATTTCAGCAGGGTGGTGGTCCACTGTCCCTCAGACCTTGTGAGGGGCCAGACTATATATATATATATATATATATATATATATATATATTTTGGGGGGAGAGAACGAATTCCTATGCCCCACAAATAACCCAGAGATGCATTTTAAATAAAAGGACACATTCTACTCATGCAAAAACACGCTGATTCTCGGACCGACCGTGGGCCGAATTCAGAAGGCGACTGGGCCAGATCCGGCCCCCGGGCCTTAGTTTGCCTACCCATGGCCTACAATATGGAACTAGATGAATTGATGGTTTGACTCAGTACAAGGTAGTTTCCTGCGTTGATTTGGGTAGCAAATAATTTATTTGGAAGGTATTTGGATGGGGAGTCTATGGGCTTGTGTTTTGTGGAATTTAAATTCTAGACACATTTTCTGAATTTTAATCTATACTTACAAATTAGCAAATGCATCATCATCACTATTATTAAAAAAACACAAATTCATACAAGCTTGTGTCCACTTTCTCAATGGCGCACATCCTTTGCTTCAGTGCGATGCCTAAGCCGACACCTGAGATCACCTGGTCGCCACACAGTGGCACTTCCCAGCCTTGCTTGTGGATTGGCATGGCAGTTAAACCCATTTAATACAATGCAGAGGGAGCCTCGGGGCAAATTCTCCCTAGTTTCTGGAAATGGAAGTCTCTGAGCTTTTATCTCTTTCCCTCTCTCTCTCTGTGAAACAGGGAGCACAGCGCACATTACAGCAAATCCTTAAGACCGATTACCACAAGGAATTTCAAATGCCACATGACTTGTTAAGATAAAGGAATATTTCTAGTCTGGCTGCAATGTAAATCAGGCTTGCCTCAGGACTGAAATACTGAATTAGATTAAGAGGAAGGTAACATTCTGATTGCTTCTTCTAAGCACGCATCTGAAGCTTCCCTCTTAAACAGCTGCATAGAGTAAATGGAATCTTAAATAGCTACATACCGTTAAGAGAACCAAAAACAGTATATTGAGCCAGAATGCCACTTATTCCGCAATTGGCAATGTAACCACTCCAGTTCTTTAATACTCTTGGTTGTTAATTTTAAATATTCCATGTACTGCACTCCAAAGGCTTAGAATCCGTAACATCTGCTTTAACACACCCTCCCCAATCGTATTGTTGGCCTCCATCTGTCCCGAGAGACAATGTCGTGTGTCTGGGGTGGGGTGTGAAGTCAAACTGCTAAGTGATTTCCCTGGGACACAAGCCTGGGCAGTGTGTCTGGAGGTCTTGGGCTGCCCAGGCAACAAGAGCCCACTCTCAGTCTCGCTGATGTGGCCCAAAGGAAAGCAGAGCAATACATCTGGCACCAGCTTGGCTGCAGGAGTTGCCGGAAGGATGCAGACATGATGCCATCCAACAAATTTGGGGACTCCAGTCTGGATTTGTGTAGAGATTTACTCCTTATACAGTCATACCTCGGGAAGAATACGCTTCAGCTTAAATATTTTCAGGTTGCACTCTGTGGTGACCCGGAAGTAACAGAGCGCATTACGTCCGGGTTTTGCTGCTCGCGCATGCGCAGACGCTCAAAATGACGTCATGCGCATGCGTGGAAGCTGCGAAATGCGACCTGTGAACGTGCAGACGCACAGTTGTGTCTTACATTCGCTTCAGGATGAGAACGAGGCTCTGGAACGGATCCCATTCACATCCAGAGTTACGAACTTAATCTGGTTACGAACTTAATCTGTTAAATTACAAACTTAATCTGTTTCCGGAGGTCTGTTTGTAACCTGAAACCGATCGTAACATGAAGCGCACTTTCGCTAATGGCGCCTCCCGCTGCTACCTCACGACTTCAGCTTGCATCCCGGGGCAAAGTTCGCAACAAGGGGACCTACTTCCAGGTTAGCAGAGCTCGTAACCCGAAGCATTCGAAAGGAGGACGGTACGTAACACAAGGTTCCACTGTATATATTTAATCTGCAACTGAAAGCATACTCAATTAAAGTTATAAGTTCTTTAAACTTTAAAAGAGAGTGTGTTGCATAGTTTTTAAAGGGGGGGGGCGGAGAATGAAAGGGTCAAACGACCCAGGGCTGTCTTCCTCATACTCTGCAAATGGGAACTACAGTCTAATTTCCCACACTTTCCACAAGTCTCTCGGTCTCTGCTTCTGCCATCTGATAACTGCAATAACTGAAATCCAATCCCTCAGGGATATTGTAGCAGGCGGGGGTGGGGGTGGTAGGGAGGCTGGTAATCTGTGCGCAATCCCAGGTACATGATCCGTGGCAGCGCACAGCAGCCTTCCCTGCACCCGTCGAGAGAGAGTTTGCTCTCTTTGTGTCTGTGATTTAGCCACACGGCTCTGAAGCATGCAATAAGAGTGACTCCCCCTAATTCACTCTGAATGATGGTGGCTGCTGGGAAGAGCTCCTTTCCAGAATCGCTTAAGCGGCGGCTTTGCAAAAGTTGCTACGAGCTCCGAGGGAGGGAACTCTGAGGCCTGCTGAGCCAGCAGGCGTACTCAAGTCGAATTCAAGGGAAGCGAGCGGAGATGGAAGCAAGATGGAAACGTTGCCCTCAGTGTGAAGATAACTTATCATCTTCTTTTTAAACAAAAGAAGAAGAATGAATCAAGTAAAGTCCCCTTCTGGACGTTTTATTGGCACTTGCAGTTCAGTCCCCCGCAATTCCTACTACGACGATTTACAGTTTCCCCCTCAGGTGGTACTTGTGTCATGGCCCCAAACCAGGGGCCAAACATTTAAAGCACTATGACACCACTTCAAAAAGTCATGGCTTCCCCCAGAAAATTCTGGGGGGTATAATTGGTTAAGGCTGCTGTACTAGAGGTACAATTCCCATTGTGGTTTAAAATTCAACCCCTTTTCACAGAGAACTACGAAGCCACAACTGTTTAAAGTGGTGCTGCAGTGCTTTGTGTGTGCAGTGTGAATGAGGCCCAGGAATCATAGAATCACAGGTTTGTAGAGCTGGAAGGGGCCACAAGGGTCATCCAGTCCAACCCCTGCAATGCAGGAAACTTTCATCCACCATGGGGCTTGAACCCATGAGCCTGGAATTAAGAGTCTCATGCTCTACTGACTGAGCTATCCAGCCTCATATGCAAAAGTAAGTGAGGCAGATGGCGCTGTGGGTTAAACCACAGAGCATAGGGCTTGCCGATCAGAAGGTCGGCGGTTCGAATCCCCACGACGGGGTGAGCTCCCATTGTTCAGTCCCAGCTCCTGCCAACCTAGCAGTTCGAAAGCACATCAAAGTGCAGGTAGATAAATAGATACCGCTCTGGCGGGAAGGTAAACGACGTTTCCGTGCGCTGCTCTGGTTCGCCAGAAGCGGCTTAGTCATGCTGGCCACATAACCCGGAAGCTGTACGCCGGCTCCCTCTGCCAATAAAGTGAGATGAGCGCCGCAACCCCAGAGTCGGCCACGACTGGACCTAATGGTCAGGGGTCCCTTTACCTTTTACTCTAAAAGTAGCCTCAGACTGGAGACTGATCTACTGCCCGCTCCTTCCTGCATGGATCTGTTGGCACCAGAGCCTGCATCTGAATCCCTAGGAGACACTTCAGCCAGCAGACTCTGACTTGACCGCAGACCCTTTGGGGGGAAAAGGACTGAGTGCTTGACCACACAATGGGCTTTAAAAGACATGTCAGAAAGCACCTGGTCCAAAGAGGTGAGTGGGGAGGCTGAATTTCACCCACAGGACCCCCAAGCCAGTGAACTAATCAGACAGCTTGCTTTATTACCTGCCCTACAAATGTTTGGGTTGGACTAGATCGCTTGGGACAAGGGACGCGGGTGGCGCTGTGGGTAAAAGCCTCAGCGCCTAGGGCTTGCCGATCGAAAGGTCGGCGGTTCGAATCCCCGCAGCGGGATGCGCTCCCGTCGTTCGGTCCCAGCGCCTGCCAACCTAGCAGTTCGAAACACCCCCGGGTGCAAGTAGATAAATAGGGACCGCTTACCAGCGGGAAGGTAAACGGCGTTTCCGTGTGCGGCTCTGGCTCGCCAGAGCAGCGATGTCACGCTGGCCACGTGACCCGGAAGTGTCTCCGGACAGCGCTGGCCCCCGGCCTCTTGAGTGAGATGGGCGCACAACCCTAGAGTCTGTCAAGACTGGCCCATACAGGCAGGGGTACCTTTACCTTTACCTTTTAGATCCCTTGGGGGTCCCTTCCAACCCTATAGTTCTCTGATCTGCTAAAGCACTGTGGGCGACCTGAAAGCATGCAAAGCATCTAGCAAGTCTAACGAGACAGATATTTGATGGCTCTTGCTCAGATGCCACCTGAGTCACTGATACCAAGAGATAGGATGGGCCAGCTGGGTTCAGGAGAGTGCCCTTGAGAACAGTTCCCCACTTCATTCACAGGGCATCTGCTTTTAGTCTATGCTGCTCTTGACCGCCTTTCAAGGTGTCCACAGCAGCAAAGCAAGCAAGGGCAGATCTGGGGAATGGGCAGGAAGGTGGGGGGGGGGGAGGTATATGAGGAACAAGAAAACTTTTGTTCTTAACTTCACGAAGCGATCGAGGGACTAATAGCAAGATTGAACTTGGATGGAACCAGCCATTCTGGAGCCAGGAGCAATTCCACAAACATCTCTTTCATTCTGAACATAACGAAGGCCTTGCATGAAGCCAGGGCATCTCTCTCTGCCCCCCCCCACCCCCATTCTGCGGTTCTCAAAATGACCTACTCTGGAGTGGGTTTGGGGGAAGGCAATGCAGCTAATGCACAGCAAACAATTTAAGAACTGCAGTTTGGGTGAGGTCTGTGGCTCAGAGAGCTGCTGCCAGTCAGTGTTGGAGGTGCTGAGCTAGAAAGACCAATGATGTATCTCGGTATTTCGTTCAACAATTAATTCAAGGCATGTGAATCATTACAATTAACCTGAAAACAAATCACATTTCCATTTCCTAAAATCCTAGAGGAAACAAGCTTTAACATTCTATAACGTAACCACTTGGGTTGTCAATAAAGCAAAGGGCCATCAAGGAATTCCAATTAGTCCCGTTCAGCTTAATGCTTCCGTTCCAATAACCGAAAAATTCACCAAGCACACTTATCCTGCCAATTTGCTTTACCTAAAATAGTCTATCCCCTCCCCTTTCATAAATGGCGGGCATAAAAATATAAACAGTACGCCGAGCCTGAATTAAGGTTGCTGCACCCTGAAGTGTTGACTATAAACAGAAGGGATAAGCAGCCAGCCTGTTGCAACCACTGGCTGAAGGGGTTTCCAGCTTTAAAAGTTGGGATTTGTTGCAAATCATGAGTCACCCAACTGCAGGTAAGGAATCGACCCAGTTTGCTTACCTGTTCCTGTTCCCGTTGGATCCCCTCCCTGGATCTGTGGAATCAAAAGATATAGAAGGTTTAGGGTGGGAAGAGGTGAGGAGAAAGGATGCAGATGGAATAACTGGGTGCTAAAAAAGCAGAGGCTCTGCTGATGGGCAAACCCCGAGTCAAGGAGCTAGATTACTTGTTGTGGATAGGGTGGTACTCCCTTGGAAGGATCAAGTGTGCAGTTTGGGGGTACCCTGTATTCAACTCTGTCATTGGTTGCTCACCATGAGAACAGGATCCTGAGTTAGGTGGGCCACTGGTCTGATCCAGCAGGTTCTTCTTATGTTCTAATGCAGCTGACTTTTAGAAGACATCTGAAGGCAGTCCTGTTTAGGGGAGTTTTTAATGTCTGATGTTTTATCGTGTTTTTAATACAGTGGTACCTCAGAAGTTGAACGTAATCTGTTCCGGAAGGATGTTCGACCTCCGAAACGTCTGATTACCAAGGTGCGGCTTCTGATTGGCTCTTGCAAATAGGAAGAGCCAATCGGAAGCTGCTTGTCTGCCGCGTCAGATGTCCGGCTTCCAAAAAATGTTCGAAAACCGGAACACTTACTTCCGGGTTTTTGACATTTGGGAGCCAAAATGTTCAGCAACGGAGACGATTGAAAACCAAGGTTTGACTGTGTTCTGTTTGGAGCCACCCATAGTGGCTGGGGGAGCCCAGCCACATGGGCAGGGTATAAATAATTAATTTATTATTATTATTATTATTATTATTATTATTATTATTATTATTATTCTATCAAGGGAATGGGACCCTTGCTTCCTCTCTTGTCTTCGCTCTAGTTATCCCCACAACAGAACTGACGGACAATGTGTGGGTTGTGTGGAACTGATGAATATGCAGTGGCAATTTCCTGTGCTAAAAGTTGATTATTGCTACATCTATATCCCTCCATTCCTCCAAGGGGCTCAAGGTGGCCGACATTGCTCTCCCCTTCCCCATTTCATCCTCGCAGAAACCCTGTGAGGTAGGTTAGGCTGAGAGACAGAGACTGGCCCGAGGTGAACCCAGCGAGTGGAGATTTGAAACCTGGTCTTTGGGGTCCTGGTCTGGCACTCTAAGCACCAAGCCCCTTAGAGTAATGCAATTCAGAGTCTGGCCTTTCATATCGCCCAGTGAACCCAAGTTTCAAATGTCACAAGCCATGGAGTCTAATTGAAAACTGAGCGATGACAACATTCTTCCTTTCTGAGTGCTTGGAAACGGCTGATGACAGCCTGACTTATTCAACGCAGGTTGCTAGGCAATCAGATGTTGCTCTTACTCCAGAAAAGCGATCTTGTTCTCAAGGAATATTCTCTTTCTATTAACGTCAGCCTTATTTTTTTGTCTGTGACAAATTCTAGTCCAGAAGGAGATTTGAAAAAAACATAAAACACACACAAAAACCCCACAAAGAGTGAAAATTAATACCTCTTGACATAACTATAGTTCTTTGCTCTGGTCATAAAACACTGGAGATAAAAAAGCTTTCTCCCTCACTCCCAATACTCACCACAAAATTACGAATTGATCTGTGAAAAATAGTCCCATCGTAGTAATTTTTCTTGCACAGTTTAATGAAGTTTTCACAGGTTTTAGGAGTCTGGAAAATAATAAAAAAGCATTAGGCAATTGTAATTAAAGAATGTCTTTCACACAGTCAAAACAATGATTATGTGTTTCCATTCTTCTTTTTAACGCCCATTGTATCACACACACAATGACGCATTACCTGGCTGGAATTGTTCAGGTCTAATTTACCAAGCGAAACAATATTTCTACGCAGGTCTCAACGTATTCCTTTCCCACCCCCAACAATATTGTAGACTATTTCCCATCAAACTAGCACTAACATGGATCACCCCTTCATGGATCACTGCCTTGCCATGGCGAAGGGGCTTGAAGAACTCAGAGAAGCTATGAACTATGCCGAGCAGGGCACCCAAGATGAACAGGTCATAGTGGAGAGTTTTGACCAAACGTGATCCACCTGGAGGAGGAACCGGCAAGTATCCCTGCCAAGAAAACTCCATGGACAAAGGCAACAGGCATATAAAAGTTATGACCCTGGAAGATGAGCCCCTCAGGTCAGAAGGCGTCCAACATGCTACTGGGGAAGAGCGGAGGACAAATACAAGTAGATCCAGAGCTGATGAAGTGGCTGGGCTAAAGCCGAAAGGACGTTCAGTTGCGGATATGCCTGGAAGCGATAGGAAAGTCCAATGCTGTAAAGAAAAATATTGCATAGGAACCTGGAATGTAAGACCCATGAACCTGGGCAAGTTGGATGTGGTCAAAAATGAGATGGCAAGAATAAATATTGACATCCTGGACATCAGTGAACTAAAATGGACGGGAATGGGCAAATTCAGTTCGGATGACCATCATATCTACTACTGTGGGCAAGAAACCCGCAAAAGAAATGGAGTGGCCCTCATAGCCAACAAAAGAGTGGCGAAAGCAGTACTGGGATGCAATCTCAAAAATGATAGAATGATCTCGATACGAATCCAAGGCAGACCTTTTAACATCACAGTAATCCAAGTTTATGCACCAACTACTGCTGCTGAAGAAACTGAAATTGACCAATTCTATGAAGACTTACAACACCTTATAGAAGTGACACCAAAGAAGGATGTTCTTCTCATTATAGGGGATTGGAATGCTAAAGTAGGGAATCAAGAGATAAAAGGAACAACTGGCAAGTTTGGCCTTGGAGAGCAAAATGAAGCAGGGCAAAGGCTAATAGAGTTCTGTCAAGAGAGCAAGCTGGTCATCACAAACACGCTTTTCCAACAACACAAGAGACGACTCTACACGTGGATATCACCAGATGGGCAGCATTGAAATCAGATTGATTATATTCTCTGCAGCCAAAGATGGAGAAGCTCAATACAGTCAGCAAAAACAAGACCTGGAGCTGACTGTGGCTCAGATCATCAGCTTCTTATAGCAAAATTCAAGCTTAAACTGAAGAAAGTAGGAAAAACCACTGGGCCGGTAAGATACAATCTAAATCAAATCCCTTATGAATACACGGTGGAAGTGAGGAACAGGTTTAAGGATTTAGATTTGATAGACAGAGTGCCTGAAGAACTATGGATGGAGGCTCGCAACATTATACAGGAGGCAGCAACGAAAACCATCCCAATGAAAAGGAAATGCAATAAAAAAAGTGGCTGCCCAATGAGGCCTTACAAATAGTGGGGGAGAGAAGGCAAGCAAAATGCGAGGGAGATAGAGAAAGATACAGGAAATTGAATGCAGATTTCCAAAAAATAGCAAGGAGAGATAAGAAGGCCTTCTTAAACGAGCAATGCAAAGAAATAGAGGAAAACAACAGAATGGGAAGAACCAGAGATCTGTTCAAGAAAATTGGAAATATGAAAGGAACATTTCGTTCAAAGATTGCCATAATAAAGGACAAAAATGGAAAGGACCTAACAGAAGCAGAAGACATCAAGAAGAGGTGGCAAGAATACACAGAGGAATTATACCAGAAAGATATGGATGTCTCATACACCCCAGGTAGTGGGGTTGCTGATCTTGAGCCAGACATCCTGGAGAGTGAAGTCAAATGGGCCTTAGAAAGCACTGCAAATAACAAGGCCAGTGGAAGTGATGGTATTCGAGCTGAACTATTTAAAATTTTAAAAGATGATGCTGTTAAGGTGCTACACTCAATATGCCAGCAAGTTTGGAAAACTCAGCAGTGGCCAGAAGATTGGAGAAGATCAGTCTACATCCCAATCCCAAAGAAGGGCAGTGCTAAAGAATGCTCCAACTACCGCACAATTGCACTCATTTCACACGCTAGCAAGGTTATGCTTAAAATTCTACAAGGAAGGCTCAAGCAGTATGTGGACCGAGAACTCCCAGAAGTGCAAGCTGGATTTAGAAGAGGCAGAGGAACCAGAGACCAAATTGCAAACATGTGCTGGATTATGGAGAAAGCTAGAGAGTTCCAGAAAGACATCTACTTCTGCTTCATTGACTATGCAAAAGCCTTTGACTGTGTCGACCACGGCAAACTATGGCAAGTTCTTAAAGAAATGGGAGTGCCTGATCACCTCATCTGTCTCCTGAGAAATCTCTATGTGGGAGAAGAAGCTACAGTTAGAACTGGATATGGAACAACTGATTGGTTCAAAACTGGGAAAGGAGTACGACAAGGCTGTATATTGTCTCCCTGGTTATTTAACTTATATGCAGAATTCATCATGCGAAAGGCTGGGCTGGATGAATCCCTAGCCGGAATTAAGATTGCTGGAAGAAATATCAACAACCTCAGATATGCAGTTACAGATAGGTAGCCGTGTTGGTCTCCCATAGTCAAAACAAAATAAAAGAAAAAAATTCCTTCCAGTAGCACCTTAAAGACCAACTAAGTTAGTTCTAGGTATGAGCTTTCGTGTGCATGCACACTTCTTCAGATAAGTCTCTGAAGAAGTGTGCATGCACACGAAAGCTCATACCTAGAACTAACTTAGTTGGTCTTTAAGGTGCTACTGGAAGGAATTTTTTTCTCAGATATGCAGATGACACAACCTTGATGGCAGAAAGTGAGGAGGAATTAAAGAACCTTTTATTGAGGGTGAAAGAGGAGAGCGCAAAATATGGTCTGAAGCTCAACATCAAAAAAAACGAAGATCATGGCCACTGGTCCCATCACCTCCTGGCAAATAGAAGGGGAAGAAATGGAGGCAATGAGAGATTTTACTTTCTTGGGCTCCATGATCACTGCAGATGGTGACAGCAGCCACGAAATTAAGAGACGCCTGCTTCTTGGGAGGAAAGCAGTGACCAACCTAAACAGCATCTTAAAAAGTAGAGACATCACCTTGCCAACAAAGGTCCGTATAGTAAAAGCTATGGTTTTCCCAGTAGTGATGTATGGAAGTGAGAGCTGGACCATAAAGAAGGCTGATCGCCGAAGAATTGATGCTTTTGAATTATGGTGCTGGAGGAGACTCTTGAGAGTCCCATGGACTGCAAGAAGATCAAACCTATCCATTCTGAAGGAAATCAACCCTGAGTGCTCACTGGAAGGACAGATCCTGAAGCTGAGGCTCCAATACTTTGGCCACCTCATGAGAAGAGAAGACTCCCTGGAAAAGACCCTGATATTGGGAAAGATGGAGGGCACAAGGAGAAGGGGACGACAGAGGACGAGATGGTTGGATAGTGTCTTCGAAGCTACAAACATGAGTCTGACCAAACTGCGGGAGGCGGTGGAAGACATAAGTGCCTGGCGTGCTCTGGTCCAGGGGGTCACAAGGAGTCGGACACAACTAAACGAGTAAACAACAACAACAAGCGCTAACATGTCCCTGTTCTTTATTCCCTCCTGCCAGCTTTCTATTTTACCATTTCAACAGCAATTTCTTTTCGGACGAAGTTGTACTAAACCTAGGCAAACTGAAATTCAGTTGAACTCATGAACTGCACCTGATGTTTCCCCTCCTGGAACTTTAAGAACCGAAGACAAGTCCTGCTGGGTCAAATCAAAGGCCCATCTAGTACAGTAATCTGTTCTCAAAGTAGTCTCTACTAGACGCCTCTGGGAATCCCCTAAGCAGGATGTTGAGTGCAATAGCACCCTACTTCCTGATCTTCCACAGTAATAGAATTCAGAGGCATAGTACATCTGATCTTGCTAAATTCAATAGGCCTGTAGGAAAGGGGCAATCTTTCAAATATTTGCATGGCGGTAGATTCAAGTTTGGGAGAAAAGCAATGACAAACCTAGACAGCATCTTAAAAAGCAGAGACATCACCTTGTCAACAAAGGTCCGTATAGTTAAAGCTATGGTTTTCCCAGTAGTGATGTATGGAAGTGAGAGCTGGACCATAAAGAAGGCTGATCGCCGAAGAATTGATGCTTTTGAATTATGGTGCTGGAGGAGACTCTTGAGAGTCCCATGGACTGCAAGAAGATTAAACCTATCCATTCTGAAGGAAACCAGCCCTGAGTGCTCACTGGAAGGACAGATCCTGAAGCTGAGGCTCCAATACTTTGGCCACCTCATGAGAAGAGAAGACTCCCTGGAAAAGACCCTGATGTTGGGAAAGATTGAGGGCACAAGGAGAAGGAGACGACAGAGGACGAGATGCTTGGATAGTGTTCTTGAAGCTACCAGCATGAGTTTGACCAAACTGCGGGAAGCAGTGGAAGACAGGAGTGCCTGGCGTGCTCTGGTCCAGGGGGTCATGAAGAATCGGACACGGCTAAATGACTAAACAACAACAACAAGATTCAAGTACCAGCGCACAACTACATAATTCTCTACCACAAGATGTAGTGATGGCCACTAACTGTCTAATTGGATGACTCTGTTTTTAAGTGGTGAATGATGGCATAGTTGAAAGGGCAGATAAAGCAAGTATGTTCATTTTTGTCTCTGAATCAAAAAGAAAATAAGCTGCTTTTAGCAATAGCTGGTGCACAGCCTGTGATTTTTTCTTTTAAAAAAGGAGCAACACAGTTGGGGCAATAAACACATTTTGCAATGACTCTCTTAAAAGGCAAGGAGGGGAGGAATGAAATTAGCTGGAAGCCGAAGTGCCTGGGAGAATACAAAGTCCCACTTCAGCATTCTAGAAACCAATAACAAAACCTACCAGAGGTTGATAAGAGACAAATTGCTTCTTTACTTTGGAACTATTTTGTGGGCTGCAGCTTGGTAAATGAGGACAACCACTTCCCTGCAATTTCCCCCCTTCCTCCTGTAAAAAGCTATCAGTGCGTTCCCATGGCCACTGCGTGCATCGCGCAAGGCAGACAATGCTCCGGCAAGCAAGTGGTTTCTTAGCAACCTTATCAGAACGAAGCGCTGTTAGAAACCAGCCCAGGTTTCTTTTCCCTGTTGGAAAGAGAAGCCAATTTCATTCTTCCAGCAGGTACAGAAGTGACACCTTCATTCCTCAATTACGTAACAATCTTATGCTCTGAATATTTCCTTTACTTTCTTACAAAGTAACAACAACAACAGCCCAGCTGTCACTATATAATTGGACCCCACTGAGAGGGTCCAAAAGGAAGGAGGCAGTTGGGGGGGCGGTCCTGAGTCATTTAAAGGTGCTATCACAAGCACCTTGAATGAGGCCCAAAAATGAACTGAGAGCTGTTTTAAAACGGGGTTGCCTGAGATCTAAACGGAACCCCAGTCAGTAATCTGGTTGCTGCCTTTTGAACCAAATGAAGTTTTTGAAGTCACCTTCAAGGGCACCCCATAAAAAAAGTGCATTGCAATAATCCAGTCTGGGAATTACCAGAGCATGGAGTACTGTGGTCAAATCATCTCTGTCCAAGAGGGGTCATAACTGGTTGAATTCAGGAGCACCCCTAAGCTGTGAACCTGCTCCTTTCAGTGCAACCCCACCCAGTGGCTCCTAGCGATGGTCTCTATGTCCTACCTCCACTGAATGCCACTCGCTGGAAATCACAGGTGAGGAGAGCGCTGCTGCACTCAAGACCTGTCTACCGGCTTCCTGTAGGCATCAGGTTGGCCACTGTGAGAACAGAACACTGGACTAGATGGGCCTTTGGCTTGAGCCTGCTGCACAGCTTTTCTTATGTTCTTGTATACCATCTTTCTAAACCTCTAACTCCTGATATCCTAGCTATTTCTCACTTATACAGTCATGCTCAAGCAATGACATCTGAATCCTTAGGTCTGAATCAAGACAATCACATGTTCCTTACTGATGCGCCAAACAGGGATATCCCGTTCTTATATCAATGGCATTTATTTTCCACATTTTATTATTATTATTATTATTATTTAAAGCGTTTATTAATTTTCCAATAAGAACATCTAATTAACATATCAAATCAAATCCAATTTTCCACATTTTATTATTTTTATTATTCCACATTTTATTATTTATTAATAAAGTAGTATCTTAGCTTCTAATACCAACAGATGCCGATATTAAGCCATGATCATCAGTCCACCTGTCAGTCCTACCAACTAACCAACTAATAACCAACCAACTAATAAACTAATTATAACCTGTAGCCTCATAAAAATACAGCTGTGTGGCATACAACATGATAAACAGCAACACTGCAATAAAATCAACAAAAGCATCAATCAATAAAGATTGGTTGGCAATAATGAAACCCTCATTTCAAAGGCCTGTTTGAATACACAGTTTTCAGAAGGGGTCCAAAAACAGGCAGGGATAATTCCTGTTAAACCTCTACTGGCAGGGACTTCCACATGGCAGGCTTGCCACGCTACAGAGGAAGGGTCTGGAACATGGAGTTTAGGTTCCATCTAGGTCTACTCTACTGTGTGTGTTATAATCTTCAGTGTTCCCCTATGTTTGTTGCTTTAATTTTAAAAACTCAGCGCAAGAAAGAAGACTAGAGCAAAACATCTCCCTGGTGTGCTGGTTTTTTGTTTGTCCAAATGTTTCTTTTTAAAAAAAGTAAATGGGAGCATTAAAAAAAAAAGACCCCCCAATTGCTGGTTGAAGTGGTACAGTCAATTCTTGCCACCTTGGTCTACTACTATCGTTCTACTGCGCATGTGCAGGCCAGGAGTGCTTCATCAACTCTCAGGGGTCAAAAGAGAGTGCTATGCTCACACCTGGGTTATCACATCGCCACCCTCATCAACACTCCGATGGATTTTTACATCTCTTGGATTTCAAATTGCTTTAAGCTGCTTTGGGAACCAATCTTAACGGAAAAGCATGCGCAAGTAAATTAAACAGGCGAGCCTCGCTTGCAGCCAGGAGGCAGCGGCTCGAGCCAGACAAAATCCATGTATTCGCAGACATGCCAAGTCTACTGATTTTAGCATTTTCGCAAGCCGACTACTGACGTGCCTGCCTCTCTGCAGCCCTGCTGCTTTTTTATCGGTTGCCGGGGCTTTCAAAGGCAGAATGTGCCAGCAGTTCAGTCATTAGACCAAGAGCTTTGTTATCGCTGTGCGCCTGGGGGCCCCTCTCCCCACCCCCTCACTTGCTCCAAGGGGATATTTTCAATCAATTCTGCCCAGCCAGCTGTCAGATACTGCGAGATACTGCAAAACCTTTGGACGTCAAAGATGGGGGGGGTTTGCTTCAGGACTGGGGGGGGGGGGCGCCTTTCGGCACTACCCAGTCACTGCTCTTCTTCTGTTGGTTACAAGCGGAATTGGAACTGACACTTGGCTGACGTGGCTCGTATTCTGCCCAGTCAGGGTTTCCCAAACCTCTGAGTTCATTGACCCCTTAATGAGCTTATAAAAGTTACCATCAACCCCAACCTGAATTCTTAGGATGCTGTTGGACTCCAGGCCCCATCAGTCCCAGTCAGCATGGCCAGTGGAGGGCAATGCCTGGAGGGCCACAGGCTCTGCTTCCCTGACATTTAGGGGTCACACTTGCTTTACAAGTAGGGGTCAGAAACCTCCCCCATCCTGAGCGCCACATTCCCTTCTGGGTGTAACCTTCTGAGACAGCAGGAACACGCCAGTATGGGCGGGGCCAGAAACAAAAGAGGGCAGAGCCATGGATGCAAATTTTGACTTGAGTTTCTACATACAATACTCTCACAGTGTTAGACACTCAAGAAATGTAAGCTTGGTGACAAATTGCTCCTTAAACCAAGGCTACAGTCACCAAAAGGACGCGGGTGGTGCTGTGGGTTAAACTACAGAGCCTAGGACTTGCTGATCAGAAGGTTGGCGGTTCGAATCCCCACGATGGGGTGAGTTGCTGTTGCTCGGTCCCTGCTCCTGCCAACCTAGCAGTTCGAAAGCATGTCAAAGTGCAAGTAGATAAATAGGTACCGCTTCGGCAGGAAGGTAAACGGCGTTTCCGTGTGCTGCTCTGGTTCGCCAGAAGCAGCTTAGTCATGCTGGCCACATGACCCGGAAGCGAGATGAGCGCAGCAACCCCAGAGTCCGTCACGACTGGACCTAATGGTCAGGGGTCCCTCTACCTTTACCTTTACAGTCACCAAAACGGTAATATCCAGTTGCTATTTTGGGGGCAAGGCAGGTAAAATACAGCTGATAGAATTCTACAGGATGTGGCATTAGCGTGTAAAAACAGTCCAGATCCAACAATCTCCAGATGGTTGCAAGTGGTCAAAAGCCAGGTGCATAATGTGCCTGGCACCTGACTAATTTTGAACACTGCTCACACACCCCTCTTGATCCTCCAACTAGGCAAACAAGGGGCATGGTCAGAGTTGAAGGACCCATTCCAGCCAAGAAAATATACTCCAGGAGGGCACGAAGTGGGGCCAGAAGGGAGTGTGCGGCCTGGGGAAAGCCCTGAGGGCCACACAGGGAGACTTGGAGGGCCACATTTGACCTTCAGGTCTGAGATTTGCCACCCCTCCTTTGAGTGCTCACTATAAAACAGAACATTTTTTTCACACCCACGAGCCGTGTCTGCTGCCCTCAACTGCCCTAGTTTCTCCTCCCCTTGAGATGCTCCATTGCCCCCCAAAAGACATCCTTCAGCAACACCTAACACTTCTTGGCTCATGAATACTTCACAAGTACAGGCCAGGCTCTTCTGCGTAGGCAAAAGGCTGCTTAAAATCTGGCCAGATTTCAACACTATAAAGGCGCGATAACAAGGCCAATAAAAGCTCTCAAGAATGCCATCCTGGAGGACTCTCTGTACAGTGACAGCAAGGGGATGGACTTGCTTCCCAGGAAATTTAGACCACCACCTGTCCTGCCAAGAACAGAAGCGGCCAGAGAACCAGTACAGCAACCCCTCAACTTATGTGCATTTGACTCGCACAATTTAACAGCAACCCTCGAAGCCAACCCCCTGTGTAAGATGACAGATGACTGTACGACTGTACAGTACCTTGGAAGTCAAACGGAATCCATTCCGGAAGTCCGTTCGACTTCCAAAACGTTCGGAAACCAAGGTGCGGCTTCCGATTGGCTGCAGGAAACTCCTGCGGCCAATCGGAAGCCGCATCAGAGGTTTAGGTTCCAAAGAACATTCGAAAACCAGAACACTCACTTCCGGGTTTACGGCGTTCGGGAGCCAAAACGTCTGAGTCGCAAGGTGTTCGTCAACCAAGGTACAACTGTATCTGCATGTGAAGCCCAGCTAAATAAATGAGGCCCCATCCGCACTACACATTTAAAGCAGTATCAAACCACTTTAAACGTTCATGGCTTCCGCCAAAGAATCCTGTGAAACATAGTTTGTTACGGGTGCTGAGAGTCATGAGGAGGCTCCTCCTGCTGCCAGCTCACATAGTTACACTTCCCAGAGTGGTTTAAGAGCCAGCCCCTCTTCTCAGGGGAACTCTGGGAACTGTAGATGTGAGAGGGGAATGGCGGCCTCCCGACAACTCTCAGGACCCTTAATGAACGACACTATTTGAGTTGGAAGCCATGTCTTTTCAAAGCAGCACGATGCTGCTTTAAATGCATAGTGCAGATGGTGCCTTACTCAAAACATAGACTGTTCATTCTGGTGCTGTTCCAAATAACTAATACCCTAGTATCCTTTGGCTTTCATCCTCTGCTTTCAATGTGACTCAGCGAATAAAGAGAAAAACTGGTCAGCGTTAAAAACACTTGATGAAGGCTCCTGAGAACCACCCCAGCACAATGTGGTTCCAAAATGTTTGCATCACCCTGCCACATAGCTGACGACTCATCACGTGCTGAGTCGATACCACACAGGCCACCTGCCGCTTGCATCCATCTGGGAGAAAAGCGCATAGATGGGTGGCTGGAGAAAAAACTGTCCCAAAACCTCATTGCTGCTCCCACCCATTTCTCCCTGGGGAGGCCCTTCTAGAAACTCATGGAATATTACCACCCTCCCCACTGCTATTTTACAGTGGTTCTACTGTACAGTGGTGCCCCGCAAGACGAACGACTCACAAGACGGAAAACCCGCTAGACGAAAGGGTTTTCCGTTTTGGAGGCGCTTCGCAAAACGAATTTCCCTATGGGCTTGCTTCGCAAGACGAAAATGTCTTGCGAGTTCCTGTGGGGTTTTCCCCCTTTTTTCCCCCTTTTCCTAAGCCGCTAAGCCGCTTATCAGCTGATCCGCTGATAAGCCGCTTAACAGCTGATCGCTAAAAGCCGCTAAACCGCTAATAGCACTAATCCGCTAACCTGTCAATGGGCTTGCTTCGCAAGACGAAAAAACCGCTATATGAAGAGCCTCACGGAACGGATTAATTTCGTCTTGTGAGGCACCACTGTATTATAATTCCATCGGCCTTTTAAATATTTCTTTTGTTTTTTGGACTACTTAAATTATACTGAGTTTTTTCAGTGTAAATAATGGCAGGCAGATTCCCCCATTAGGCCCACTTCCATTCCCCTTTTAAAGTCTCCCTGGGTTGTCACTGCAGGTAAGGCAGCCAGTAGATGGTAAAAAAATGTTCTAGAGCACATCCAGATGATTCATATTTAATTTGTATTTGATTTTTATGCATAAACTAAAAAAGACCAAAGCAGAAATTAATACCCCTGCAAGAAAACCTCTCTCTCTCTCTCTCTCTCTCTCTGTGTGTGTGTGTATGTGAGACACACACACATGGATATACACACACTGTATGTATGTATGTATGTATGTATGTATGTATGTATAAACAAACAAACAAACAAACAAATAAATATACAAATACTGTATACACAATTATATCTCCAATGGTACATAATCATTCCAAATTTCCAAGCAAACTTCAGGAAGCTGTCAAAGAAGGCCTGCACTGGTAGCCTATATAATAAAATCCCACCATGTAGCCCAAAAAAGTTACCTATTAGCATGAATTGCCATTAGCATACGGTAATTTGGATAGCAAACCCTATAGATCAGAGAGGGGAACCTTTTCGCCTCAGCAGGTCAGATCTGCCTCATGGGCCAAATTTAATAAGTGGGTAGTGTTGGAATGATGCCAGGTGACTGAGTGCTCTGAAGTTCTGGAAGATCCTGGAGCAATGTCTTAAAACGGCTGAGGCTTTGTCTCTAATGCCCACCAGCTGATGGGCAGCAGAGTCTCAGCCTGCTTTCCCTTGCCAATTCACAATTGGGAGTGCACTTTAAGGATCTCAATTGTGCACTGGCAGGCATGTCTCTCTACCCGCCCAACACTGGATGAGCCTCTGGCCTGATCCAGCAGGCTTTTCTCATGTTCTTATGACACCACATATGACGTAGGGCAGGTGGGTGAGGTTTGGGAGTAATGTCCTCAATGGTTAAATTTGTCTCACAGGCCGAAAGTTCCCCACTTATGCTGTAGATCAGTGTTTCCCAAACTTGGGTCTCCAGTGGCTTACAGGCTACAATTCCCATCATACCTGACTATGGGTCTTGCTAGCTATGGATGATGGGAGTTGTAGTCCAAAAAACAAAACAAACCACAGATGGGTGATCCAAGTTTGGCAAACACTGCTGTAAGTCTGACATCCTTCTCTGTTCATTCACAAATGCAAAACCTTGATAACGCAGCAATGAAAAGCAATGGCACATGTCAGGGAAGAGTTAGAAGTTTCCAGTTTCTCAGAGGGAGAAAGCATTTCCCAAGGGGGAGAGGGGAGCAGTGAATTTATTGGAAGAGAACAGGAGGAACAACAGGGAGGGACCGGCTGTTCCCAGGAAAGGCAAGGGTTAAGTTCTAGCTCAGATTCGGAGGAGGGGAGATATAGGTCAGCTCTAGCCAGGAGGTTAGAAAAAAGAGCGGAAAACGAAGGGAAAGGCGCCTTCGCCATTTTGAGGGTGGCTGGTCACAGAGAAGCAGAGCTCAGAAGGTATCTGAAATAAGTGACTCTGAGGAATAATATTTAAGAACCGTTTATAAGATTGTTTTGTTAATACGCAATAAAAAGTTTTATAAAAGAACAGGAAGCGTTTGTGTGGTGATCTGAAGAGGACAATGACCAGGCCTGACAGCACAGCCCATTTTATTATTAGTCATTTTTACCAGTCTGTGACAGTGTAATAACAGCATTTGTGATGGCATAATCGAACATCCACGTACCATGTCGCAGTGCAATTCCAGGTTGAGATCCCCTTTGTTGGTGTGAAGTCGCACGTAGCCCTTCTTCTTCTTCAAGTACTGGTATCGAACCATGTCGTCATCAATGGCAGCTGCTCGACAAAGCAGAGGGTGAAATTATTAGCACTTGTTAAATGTGTCTCAGTCATCGGTGACGATAACAATGAGTAAGACAACCTGCTACAGGGAAAATCTTCACCCTCCACCTTTCAAAGGTCACTTGAAATTAGTCCTGCTCCCCTGTGCTTCTGGAGGCCAAGCAATGTGACCTGAGCTCAGAAGGGTCAGATAACCTTCCACACGAAACGTCATTGTCGCCCGCTAAAATTAAGGGAATTAAGCCGCAGCTTGCCATGCATATTAAACGGCAGGCTTAACAGTGTTTTCAGAACAACTCGTCCTTTTATCATCTCCCCAATGACCTGTGAAACTTTTCCCCCAGGCAGTAATACATTAAAAAAAAAAGTGTAGGTCATAGAATCATAGATTTGTGGAGCTGGAAGGGACCCCAAGGGTCATCCATCCCAACCCCTGCAATGCAGGAATCTCGACTAAAGCATCTGTGACACATGGCTATCCAACTTCTGCTTAAAAACCTCCAAGGAAGAAGAGTCCACAGCCTCCCAAGGGGGACCATTCCACTGTCAAACAGCTCTTACTGTCAGAAAGTTCTTCCTGAAGTCTAGTCAGAATCTCCTTCCTAGGAACTTGAAGCCATTGGTTCAAGTCCTACCCTCCAGAGCAGGTGAAAACAAGCTTGTTCTCTCTTCCACGTGACAGCCCTTGAGATATTTGAAGATAGCTATCATATCTCCCTCTCAGTATCCTGAGCCAGTGTGGTGTAGTGATTAAGAGCGGTGGACTCGTAATCTGGTGAACTGGGTTCGCTTCCCCGCTCCTCCACATGCAGCTGCTGGGTGACCTTGGGCCAGTCACACTTCTCTGAAGTCTCTCGGCCCCACTCACCTCACAGAGTGTTTGTTGTGGGGGAGGAAGGAAAAGGAGATTGTTAGCCGCTTTGAGACACCTTAGGGTAGTGATAAAGCGGGATATCAAATCCAAACTCCTCTTCCTCTTCCTCTTCTTCTTCTTCCTCTTCCTCTTTTCCAAGCTAAACATACCCAGCTCCTTCGACCTTTCCTCATAAGTTTCGGTTTCTAAGTCATCTGAGGAACTTTTAGAAGAGGAAGGAGCAGCCCTACAAAGTACCTTCTGCCTGGTGGTATTATTTTTAAAGTGGAAACCGAGCCTGGGATTTTCTACATGCAAAGCATGTGATTTGCTTTGGCAGTAACGTCACGCCTTCATTTGCAGCTGCTTGTAGGGTTTTTTTTTACAAAAGGTGCGGGTTGTATAGACAGATGCCTCCCCGCCCCGCCCCGACCCCCCGCTACCTTGCCACAATGGGAAAGGGGTGAGAGAGAGAAAAGGACAAGCCCCACACCCCTGCATGATGCTACCTGCTTCGTGCATCGTTTCAGGTGCCATGGCGGTGGACGTGAATGAGGCACTTACTCTGCCCGTGGAATAGTGAGCCTGTTGAAACAAACAAAATTACGTAATTCAAGATGCTTCTGTCTGGCCTTCCTTTTCAAAACAAAGACAGCTAACCATCACATGTGCGGTGATACAAAATCTTCCCACCTGCCCACACAGAATAATAATTTAAAAATGGCAAACGTTTAGCATATACAGTGGTACCTTGGTTCTCAAATGCCTTGGAACCCAAACACTGCAAACCCGGAAGCAAGTGTTCTGGTTTGTGAACCTTTTTCAGAAGCCAAACATGCTCCGTTTTGAGTGCTACACTTCCAATTTGAGTGCCACGCTTCCGTTTTGAGTGTTACACTGTGGTCTGTCTGTTTTTGCTATTTATTTTGGAGAATTAATTTCGCTATTGGGGAAAGGCATCATTTCATCATTTAAAATCCACACTCTGCCCCTCCAAACCCATTTCTGCTAAGTTGGGGATGTTGCAGTGTCAGATGGTTTGTGCAAATCTACTACAGGAAGCGACCGATTTGCACAGGGGTTACACCCCCGTGCACATCAGCGGGGCCCCTTTTTGTGATGTTTTCAGGTCACTTCCAGGTTTGGCGTGATGCTTGTCTGCGCAGACGCACACATATCGGACAGGCTTAAAACAGCCGCTGCCTGTACTTGCATCTTTGGGTTATTATATACAGCGTTGCTCATGCAACACACTTCGGGTTGTGCAACAAAACTCTCCCCCCCCCCTTTCTTTCCTGCATACCCTCAAAATCTGCTCCAGAGGGTTGGGAGACCGTCCAGAGCAGACTTTTTTGGGGGGTGCAGGGGAGAGGAGAGGAAGGTGACATCCCATTGGACACAACCCAATGTGTGTGATCCTACACAAGATGTACTGCTGACAGGCACTATTTCTTTTCAAGCCACAATAATATAATCAGCAACACTTGGATGCACCATCAAGCCACAGAATCTGCATTCCAGTCCGGCAGAAAAACCAGGACCCCATCACTGTGAAGCAGTGACATATGGCAATCCTGCACCACAACACTTCCCACCATAAACCAGGAACCGTTGGCTCCTCCAGATGTCTTTTGAGTTGCAGTTGTGTAACTGAGCTGAAATTCTAATTATTTTTACAGGCAATTCTCATGACTGTCTAAAGCAGTCCTTTGGATCACTCTTGTGCATGGGAGGAATAGTGATGTTAAATCAGGCATAGGCAAACTCCAGCCCTCCAGATGTTTGGGACTACAATTCCCATCATCCCTAGCTAACAGGACCAGTGGTCAGGGATGATGGGAATTATAGTCCCAAACATTTGGAGGGCCGGAGTTTGCCTATGCCTATGTTAAATTCTCGAGAATAATCTTTTGGAGAATACTCTGAAGGAATATGCTCAATTAATGAGGTGTGTACATTTAAAGCACCTGTGTAGACGACGGAGAATTTACAGTTTGTGGAGAATATTCTCTGAAGAATTTTCTAGCAGAGAATATTCTCACCTCACATCACTAGGAGAAAGGTTATGAAACCTCAGGATAGATGCCTTAATTTATGGGTTTTAAGTAGTTGCCAAGTGTTAGGAATGAAGGTTGGGTCAGTGCTCATTTACTTAAAACAGGGATGGGAAGTCTGGGCCCACAAGATGCTGTTGGATCTCAACTCCCATCAGCCCTAGAGAGCACGGCCAATGGTAGTGATGATGTGCCACAGGCTCCTCACTTTTGCCTTAAAGCATACCCATCAGAGCAATAAGGCCACATCTGCACTGCATCATAAAACTCTGAGCAGTCATAGCAAAGAATCTTGGGAACTGTAGTTTGTCAAGGCTCCTATTCCCCACCTATAACTACAGTTGCTAGAGTAGTTTAACAATCACTCTTCCCAGGGAACTCTGGGAACTGTAGTTCCATGAGGGGAACGGGGGCCTCCTAACAACTCTCAGACGCCTCAAGAAGCAGGGCTGGAGGACGCAGGGAAGGGAGGGGAAAGCCACAGCTTCTGACAAGAGCCTGGTGTCTTGCATAATGTACAGTTTGATGGCACAACTACCAACACAGAGGCCAAGGTCCCAGCCAATCAACGGCTATTGGGGAGAAGTGAATCGGCAGCTGATTAGCCAGGCTGCTTCCCAGATGCTGATGCATCCAGCCTCTCTCTTTTATACCAATGCCTTCCCGCTAGTCATTCAGAAGTGGCCCTTTACAAATCAGCAAACGCAACTCACCGCATTCAGCTTATCGACTTTCTTCTTCTCTGGACCCCTCATTGTTGCCGCCAAAACTTCATCCCCTTTGAATTCTTTGTAAAGTTCCGACAGCGTCTCCCGGGTCTCGACATTTGCATTTTTCAGGTAGTAGGACGGGTCTGACCTTGCTTTTTCATCATCTGCAAAACAACATCAACAGGAAAACGGCTTCTTGGCATTCACGTTTTTGCTGGTGTTTCGAATCTGACAATCTCTGGCACCCACAGCAGGTGCCTTAAGGCCAGGGTAACGGAATGGCCTCCCTGGTGAGGTGGCTCTGTCCGCCTCATTAAATAGCTCCCAAAAATTAATAAGGAAGCAAGAAAGCCCAGCTCACTAGAGATGCCATTCCGTTACCCTGGCCTTAGACACCTGAGGTATGTGTTTTGAGGATTCACCCTACTCCTCTGACAGCGATTGGTTTCAACTATTTTCAAAACTGAATTTCAAATTGTTGTGACCTTCTCTGGAATCTGATGGTGAAGGATGGGTAAGAAATTTAAATAATAATTCAACGTTACCAAGGAAGCCCTGTCATGAGTTACCTCTCCCTGCAACCGGGAGGCGCCATCAACAGGCCCTGCTGATTGTTGGGCCCGAGGGGGTTGATCTTGGGGAAAGTGGAGTGGGTTTTTTTAGACACTTGGGTGTGAAGATTCTTGTGGCTTTGTACACCAGTACAGTGGTACCTCGGTACTCGAATGGCTTGGTTCCCAAACAAATCAGCTCCCAAATGCCGCAAACCCGGAAGTAAGTGCTCCGTTTTGCAGAAGCCAAACGTCCGATGCAGCTTCCGATTGACTGCTGGAAGCTCCTGCAGCCAATCGGAAGCTGTGCCTTGGTATTCGATCAGTTTTGAGAGTCAAACAGACTCCCAGAATGGATTAAGTTCAAGAACCAAGGTACCACTGTACTAACAGCTGGAACTGGGTCTGTTAGCTCACTGGCTGCCAGCACTGCACTTTCAGGACAAGTGACCCCATTGGGCTGTCCCACCGCATTTTGATGTGACAATGGCTCAGTCTGCTTTCCACCGGCTGTTCTGCTTTGCTTCTTTCGTGGCCTCCAGGCCTCCTGACAACTGTTCTTACCTGGATCGGTCACTTTCAAGTTGTTCTTCACATGGAAAAAGCCGGAGACGTTAAATTTGTCCAAATTGGTTGGATCCTAAAAACAAAAAGGAAACACAATGCAAAAATATGTGAAGGCCAAGCCATCTTGAAACGTCAAGCCAGGAAGCTGATAATCCAACGATATTTATGCCATTGTGGGGGGAGGGTGTTGCATTTTCTCTAGCAACAGCTTTAAATGAAACTCTTCATGCTAGGGTGCTCTATTTGAGTGCGATGAAACTTGAAGCCAAGAGGGGGAGGTTCCAAAATGATTTGATGATTTTCTAGAGGCATATATCTTAACAGGATAGTAAGGAGGACAGAGTGTGGCCTCAAGTCCCAAAGCAATGCTGGGAGAACTGTCTGCCGATATGAATGCAAATGGGGAAAGTCAAGATGAATGCAGCATTGTGACTTTAGATAAGAAACCATCCAATATTCCATCACCACTAACTCACCAGAGAGCGCCAACTGCTCTGCCTCTCATTAAATAACATAATTATGTCTTTCATTCATCCCTGAAATTGTTTGCTTTCACTGGTGAATAAATCTTTAGTTTTACGGCTGGCAGTAAAACCAAAAGACATTTTCGAAGTCAAGCAGTGCAGGCCGGCACCCAACCGGCAGCCCACTGGCTTCCTTTCTTTCCCCTTTCTGCATGCTTGTAAATTATTTCCCTTTGTTTTCTCCTTTAAGAGCTGGGCGGCAGCTGAAGAAAATGGATTTTCATTGCACAGAACACAGACGGGCATAGAAGCTGCATGCAAAAGATTATTCTGCAGCTTGCTCTTTTCCAAATCATGTTTTATTACTTCCACAGTTTTTGATAAGAGATGCAGAAGATCAGGAATGGTGGACCTCAGCCCCAGGGCCCATATGTGGCCCCCCATGACTCTTTATGTGGCCCCTGAAACTCTCCCCAGGCCACAACCCCTCCGCAGCCACACTCTTCACAGGCCTTGCTTCACACCCTCTTTGAGTGCTTTTGCCTTGACGAAATGTGCCTCAAACTCAGATTTTGCGTCTAGCTTGCCTAGGCAGTTAGTTAGCTAATTGTTGTTGATCAATTAATTTATATACGACTTTTTCGCCAAATCTGCTTCCAAGCAGTTTAGAACTATTAACACCAGTACATAATTAAAATACATAATAACAAATCCATTAGGCCAACCTTAGCAGGTTGGCATCCATCTGTCTCGAAAGATAATGGGATTATGCCTCGGGGGTGATGTCAAACAGCTGTGCTGGCAGCACCAAAGTGACCTCTGCAGGGTGCAAGTCTGGGCAGTGTGTATGGGGGTCGGGCTGTCCAGAGGACAAGACCCCCGCACTCTCAGCCTTGCTGAACTGGACCAAAGGAAAGCAGAGCAATATGCTTGGCTGCAGGTGTTGCCAGATGGAGGAATACAAGGTGCCATCCCAACATCTTAGGGCCCCCACTCTGGATTTGCGTAGGGTTTACTCCTTAGCCTTTTCTTCTCCCGAAGATATCCAGCAAGACAGCGGAGGTGTAGGATCAGAGCTTTCCTTTTCCTAGATGGGGTACTTTCACAGGTTTAGGAGCCCCATCTGGTCCTCATTTCACTCTACCGCACATGCAGAAACTGCCTTCTGGACGGCTGGACCCACTATTGGTGCTGTCTGCTCAATCTGTCAGAGCCTGCCTTCCCATACAGGGGAAGTCTCACTGAGGGTTTGAGACCCATCGACTACCCTCACCTGGTTTAACTGGCCAGTCAAAATCATTTCTTGGGTGTAGCAGGTGACAACTTCTTGGAGCCACAGGTGAGAGCTGAGTGCAGGGTGGCGACCAAAGGCGGGCAAACTACCCCAAAGGATGATGATATCCCCCTCCCCTAATACCCCCTACATCCCTTAATTAAACATCCTTAATTAATTAAAACAGTGATAACAGTATCTTACCTGTAGCGTGATAATATCTTGCCTAGTAAAGGGCTCGTCACTTAAGAGATCTTTGTAGGTTTTCGTTTTTATGTTCAGCTGTTCAACTGCCTTAAAAAGTGAGACAGAGAAAAAGACATATGAAGTCAGAAAAGATGTCCCAAAAGCTCAATGCAATATTTTACCTTTTACAATCCTATAAGGCAACAGCAGGGAACCTGTGGGCCTGTGGATATTGTTGGACTCTTAACTCCCATCAGCTTCTGCCAGCAAGGCCATTCAATGGACAGGGATTGTAGGAGCTGTAGCCTAGCTATAAGAGCAGTTCTGCTGGATCAGGCCAGTGGCCCACAAAGTCCAGCATCCTGTTCTCACAGTAGCCAAGCAGATGCCTCTGGGAAGCCAACAAGCAGAACTGGAGCACAGAAGAACTCTCCCATCCTCTGTTTTCTATCAACTGGGATTCAGGAGCACTACTGCCTCCAACCAAGGAGAAGACAAGTGTTTCTTCTGGTTCTTTTGGGTGCTGGGGGGAAATGAAAACACTAACTTCTAAAGTGCTATGTTTTAGAGTTCAGCTAATCCATGCATTAAGAATACTGTAACCACAAGCATTAAGAATACTGTAGGCGCAGACCCAACTGCCAGGTTTTAACAATATTTTCGTAGGACTCAAAAACTCATGAAACTTAAGCGGATTACAGTGGAACCTCGGTTTCCGAACGTAATCTGTTCCGGAAGACCATTCGACTTCCGAAACGTTCAAAACCTGAAAACTCAATACGGAAACCTCAATACAATAGGGAAACTCAAAATGGAAGCTACGTAACATGTTTGGTTCCGAAAATCGTTCGGAAACTGGAGCAGGTCCTTCTGGGTTTTCGGTGTTCGAAAGCCGAAACGTTTGACTACGAAGGCGTTCGACAACCGAGGTTCCACTGTACACTGTACAATTCCAAGTCGCATGTTAGCCACACAAAGGGAAGGGCCAACACATTGATGGGGAGCATCACCACAAAAGTTTTCCCTGCCTCGGTCATTGCATGTGACACCAGTTCTGCCCCAACTTCCACGCAATGAGCTGCATGATGCAAAGAGGCACCCAAGAAGCACTCAGCACGATGGACAGCATGCTACTTTAGATTTTCTCTTTGGGATCTTGAGAACACCCAGAGCATAGCTTGAGATCTCCTGGCTCAAGCTGGGTGGACAACTGCCCCACCTAATAGGGATGGTTTTACACCCTGGGTGTTGGCACCATCTGAACCACCGAGTACCAATGACTTGGATTTTGGGCGAGGTTTTCTTGACAGCATGAATCAGGATTGAGAAATGCTTTGGACAGCAAAGTGCATTAATGATTGGGTGATATCAAGGAGAGGTGCTCTGACATCAAGGATCAGCATGACGAAGGAGCAACACACCATTCCGAGTCGTGGCTGGAATATTGCTAGGTGATGCTGCTGGGTATTTTTTAAGCCTGGGCATTCTTTGCCTCCATTGTGCTCTGGAATGTGCACTGTTCCGTTTTCAGAATCATCACAGAGCATTTAAACAAAAGGGGTCAGGAGGTGACTGCGTAGCAAGAATTCGCGTCAAAGGAGCAGAAATCTCAGCACCCAAAAGCTCCCGACAGGAAAAAGGGCAGCTGCAAGCAGAAGTACAAGCGCTTGTCATTTATAGCTTATCGTGGTTTTGAATAAGGAACAGGTACATATGCAAGCACGGCAGAACCAAAGCACGATTCAAAAATTATAACCAAGCAGAAAGGATTTAAGGGTAATATTCAATTAACATTTATCATTCAAAAGTGGCTTGTTTGTTTTTAAGCCACCCTTTGTCTGCCTCCCAGTGTAGTTCAGCAAGCTGGTACTGCCCAACTTCCCCACCCCTCTGTAGCCCCTAGACTCATATCCCAGGGCCTTTTTGGGGTCCTCCCCCCATGAGATGCTTCTGGGGCAGCAGAACGGTCTGCTGTTGGGAATACCCCTTTTATGTGGAGCCAGCTGTAGAGCAGGTGTGAAGAACCTTTGGCCCTCCAGATGCTGCTGAACTACAACTCCCATCATCCCTAGCCTTTGGCCAAGCTTGCTGGGGCTGATGGGAGTTGTAGCTCAGCAACAGCTAGAGGGCCCAAGGTTCCTCATACCTGCCCTACAGCTGGCTCTGTGTAAAAGCATGTGAGATGCAACCTGCTTCAGCAGGCTCCACAGAGTGGGGGGAGTGGGGCGGAGAGAAGGTTGTATACAGCCTTGCAATATTTTATAAGAAACAAACCAAGGATCCAGACACCGATATTTTCTAACAGGGTAACTTCATAACCTGGTTCAGTAGAGAACTCACCTCATAAGCAAACACGTTTCCAGTTGTCTTGATAGCCACTATGTGAGAATTATTGGTGAACACAGTGAAGAGAACCGGGCAGTGGTATTTACCTGATTTGGAGAAGGAAGAGGGTTCAGAAACGAGCGGCAATTATTACATGCATTGTGCAATGTGCAGCAGATGCTACAAGCAACTTTCTGAAGAATATACAGAATTATATATGTGTGTTTGTAGCTAGATACAGATATTGTCAGGGGCTGGATTGAGGAGGAATGGTGAGGACTGTCCCTCTTGCACCTTCCTGAGAACAGAAGGATAAATTTACAACAGTGGTTTGCAGAAGGCCATAGTTCAGAGGCTGCAGAGGGGAGAAGCTGGGAAATATTGGGAGAGGAACAGCAGGAAGAAGCAGCTCCAGGGGAGAGACAGCTGACAGATTCAGTGTCTTTGGAAAGCATTCCTGATCCCCCCTCTCCCAGGAACAGGCAGGCACTGAGAGTAGTAGAACAGAAAGCTCAGAGGCAGAAAGCTCAGATCAGCCACACAGGGATGAGGTAGAATAGGAGAGACAAATGGGGGTGGGACTTTACTCAGAGCTATGTCATTATCTAAGAGATACTGCATTTCTTTGTCTCTCTGTGTGAATACTGAATAAAGTAAAGGTAAAGGTAAAGGTAAAGGGACCCCTGGCCATTAGGTCCAGTCATGACCGACTCTGGGGTTGCGGCGCTCAACTCGTTTTACAGGCTGAGGGAGCCAGTGTACAGCTTCCGGGTCAAGTGGCCAGCATGACTAAGCTGCTTCTGGCGAACCAGAGCAGCGCACGGTACCAGAGCGGTACCTATTTATCTACTTGCACTTTGACGTGCTTTTGAACTACTAGGTTGGCAAGAGCAGGGACCGAGCAACGGGAGCTCACCCCGTTGCAGGGATCCGAACCGCCGACCTTCTGATTGGCAAGCCCTAGCTTCAGTGGTTTAACCCACAGCGCCACCCGCGTCCCACTGAATAAAGTACTTGGTAAGAACTCTTCTTGTTTATCTGCTTCTTGGCTGCCTCCGTGAGAGGGATCAGATTCCCCGAAGCCTGACAGATATATAGATATAGATACATATAGATATATAAGAACACCTTCCAGCAGAAGTGGCTGATGGCTAACAAATTCAACGGTTGCTCCTCCTTTCCTTTCTTCCTCAGAACAACCCTGTGAAGCTGAGAGTTACTGGCTTCTATGGGTAAGTGGAGATCTGAACTCAGGTCTCTCTGGTCCTACTTTAACCACTACACTGCACTGGCTCATCACACAGCATTCCAAAAAATTATGGCCTTTTCAAGTGCAACAGCTGCAACCTAATGGTACGTGTGCACTACAAAGCAGAAATACATTCACATATCAATCCAAGTTCTTTTGCAGTTCTTGGAATGGTCTAACAATCAATCCCTATCCCCAGGGAATTCTGGGAACTGCAGCTCTTCTGTGGGGGGAATAGGAGGGTCTCCTAACAACTCTCAGCACATTGGACAAACTACACCTCCCAGGATTCTTTGCGGGAAGTCATGATTGTTTAAAGTGCATAAGCAAATGGGGCCTATGCAAGATAGAAAGAAAGAAAGAGAGAGAGAGAGAGAGAGAGAGAACTTCAGATTGCATAACCCATCTGGGCAATGGTCTGTGTCACTCTGCATTCTGTGCGGCATCTTTTCACATTTCCAGCTCCTTTAAATAGAAGGGGGAGGGGGGAAGCTTTCAAAAGACTCAAGAGTGCCGACTCACCATTGCTGTTTTTAGCAAAGTTCAGTTTGATGAGAGATTTGGCCTCCAGCTTCTGCAGGGGGTAAACAAACATAGCGGTTAATCATCGTCCCTGGCACTGACCCCAAAGAAAAACGAAGAAAGTAACCATGGCATTAAGTGACTCAGAGCGCAGCGCAGATGCTCTCGCCACCACACAGATACAGAGAGAAAACCATACGCCCAAGATGTGCTGCTGAATTGGGCATCCTGGACATGACACCATCCACACAATTACATGACTTATTTATTTATTAATTAGTTTCTTTAAAGTAAACCGCTAACAGCCCTCTCCAAATCCACATCAGGCCTCTGTAAGGGAATTTTTTTCATTTTCTGCACCCAGCATAGCTGTGATGCACCTTTTACTTGGGTTCAAGATTAAAGTTGCAGTTGGCACCAACAGCACCCCCCGCCACAAATGAAAATAGCAATGGGGGCAAGTGTTCGAAATTCGAAACATGCCAGGTACATTTTGCTACTGGCGTTGGGTCCAACTGCAACCACGTGGAGATTTCTGGGCATCAGGTTGGTAGCCACAGTTTAAAAACCTCTGCTTTAGTCCATAGTTAATATCATTTCCATTTCTACTGTGTTTCTCTTTCTTGCATACCGAGACGAGTGAACTGTTGTAAGAGTAAAGTACAATCAAGCGATGGGAGTTGAGATCACAGAATCGTAGAATTGTAGTATTGGAAAGGACCCTGAGGATCACCCTGGTGAACAGACATTGCACCGCAGCAATCACAGCCTAGAATTAAGATGCCATTTGACACCCAGTTTATATATCTGAGTTTCTAACACTGAATTGGGGGGTAGCGTGGGGCGCAAAACTGCACTGACAGAGAGGCAAATCACACCAGAAAACCAATGAAAATGAGGTCCTCAACACCTATTAGGTTAACATTACGGGAGATATTTGCTTTATGAACAAAACCCAATTGTCCCCCTCTTAAAAGAGTAAACCCAAACAAAGTCGTGTTGGGTGCGTGTTACTGTTATTGTTTTTTATTTTGATATGTATTTTTGAGTTTTTATGTTGCAAACCGCCATGAGGTCCTCAGACAGAGGATTAGTATAGAAATTTAATAAAGCATAAAGAAGAAGAATAAAAGGGACTGCACTTTCTTCAAAGAAAAAGCTTTTTAAAAGAAAACAATCTTGCATGGTCAGGGTGAGGAATGTGTGCTGGTCTTGGGTTAGGGTACTGTTTAGGGAAGGACTGTTGCTGTCGCTATAATTTTTTGTATCCTTATTTTTAAATCTTGCTATGATTTATGTGGAAATTGTTTGATTTGGTTGTGTACTTTTTTTGCGTGTTTTATTTATTGTTCTTGACTACTATGGTTATATTTCTTAACTATGTAATTTGTTTCCTGCTGTAAGGCACCTTGAGCATGGTTTTAGCTATGGAAAGACAGCATAAATAAATATAAATATTTTTTTATTTATACCCCGCCCTTCCCGGTTCAGAAAACCGGGCTCAGAGCAGCTAGCAACAAATTTAAAACACTTAATTGTAAAGAACATAGAAGAAGCATAAAATACAGTATAAAAGCATGAATAACAATAAAATTCAAAGTTCAAAAATCAATTTGGGGGAAATCCATCGAATAAGCATTAGATAGCCACCAGGTTTGGCTGGCTGAATTAGTCCTACTTGGCCCAGCGAGGAGGCTAGGGGAGAATTAGCTGTGGGGTCTCAGAGTGGGTAATCTTCATAAAAGGAGAGGGGGAGGGAAATAAAATGATGTTATGTATGTATGCAAGGTCCGTATAGTTAAAGCTATGGTTTTCCCAGTAGTGATGTATGGAAGTGAGAGCTGGACCATAAAGAAGGCTGATCACCGAAGAATTGATGCTTTTGAATTATGGTGCTGGAGGAGACTCTTGAGAGTCCCATGGACTGCAAGAAGATCAAACCTCTCCATTCTGAAGGAAATCAGCCCTGAATGCTCACTGGAAGGACAGATCCTGAAGCTGAGGCTCCAATACTTTGGCCACCTCATGAGAAGAGAAGACTCCCTGGAAAAGACTCTGATGTTGGGAAAGATGGAAGGCACAAGGAGAAGGGGACAATAGAGGACGAGATGGTTGGACAGTGTTCTCGAAGCTACCAGCATGAGTTTGACCAAACTGCGGGAGGCAGTGGAAGACATGAGTGCCTGGCGTGCTCTGGTCCAGGGGGTCACGAAGAGTCGGACACGACTAAACGACTAAACAACAACAAAATGTATGTATGTATTATCACTTAATAGGCTGACTCAGTAAAAAGCAGTGTTAGAAACTGGGATATGAATACTAAGAGCCATGTGGCTCCTGGGAAATAGGTTGTGGGTGCCAAAACAAAATGTCTAGGCACCTCCTTCTTCTTTTTGCTGCCTCGCTACCAGACCAGGCAGCCCAGCAGCAATTATTTTTTTAAATGCTGCTGGGACAATTAGGGTGTCTGAGGGTACTGTGGCAGCAAAAGATGTGTCTTTTGCTACTGCTCCACCCCGCCAAACACTTGATTCACCCAGCAGTGTGGCAGTAAAAAAAAAAGGGTGCATCTTTTGCTGCCACTGTGCCTGGCAGACCAGCTGACTGCAGCCAGGCAGGTGGCTAGGTGCCAAGTGTGGCTCCATCCATTCACAAAAGGCCGGCTGCCAGTCGCAAAATGTGCTCAGCGCCTGGCTAATTTTGAACACTGGTAAAAAGCAGCGTTCTTCTGTTTGGGGAGGGTCATGGCTCAGTGGAAGAACAGCTGCTTTGTCAGCAGATGGTTCCAAGTTCAACCACTGACATTTCCAGATAGGGCTGCAAAAGACTCCCTGCCCGAAACCTTGGAGGCTTGGTCTCAGGCAATGTGGGCAACAGTGTATCTGTTGGACCAATGGCCTGACTTGGTAGAAGACAGTTCCATATGTTCCTATGCTAAATGGAATGTAGGACATTCACATCTAGCTTGGTCCTATATCAACTCTGTTATTAAGTGCAATAGTAGAGGACCTTTCTAGGTACTTCCCAATTTCTGGAGGACAGGTACAGGGCTACTACAAAGAGCCTTTTCAGTGGTGGCACCTCTGCTATGGAACCTCCTTCCTTCCTTTAACAGTTCAGTTGGTTCCCAGTTAAAATGATCTTGATTTCATGGTCTTTATTTTTAGACTGCGCAATGAGGACACTTCTTCAATGGATATAAACACACCAGACCAAGACAAAAGCACCAAACCATTGGGAAGGATGCATCTCCAACCTTCCCCTTTGCACTCTAAATGATTAAGGCTAGCATATCAGTAAAAACTGAATGTAAGTGGTCCATACAAGATGGAACACACCCAGTTCCAATATTTGACAGTACAATAACACTATTTTAACCTTCTTTCTCTTTTAATTCCATTAACATCTGATGTAACGGATGGGGAATGTGTTTCGGCCAGAGCGCCACGTTCTGTCGCTTGAGGGATCATCTGGGGGCCGCATTCCATTGATGGGTGAGGCCAGAGGCAAAAGATGTAACTCTCACCTTTGCACGGTAGGCTGCGTTCCAAAATTCATTCATCCAGAGGATGCTACACACACATGCATACACTTTTCCATCCAGGCAAGCAAGAATCATTATCTTAGGTCAAGGACACATTCCAAGACAGGCAACATTTGGTTGCCCATCACTACTTCACATAACAATCTTAGAAAACAGTTTTTTATTTTACTTCTTCATTTCTTTCAGGGGAGACTATCGTAACTCCTCCACCGTCATCAAACACTTTTCCTTCCTTTTTTGTTTCTTTTTTGGGGGGTTTCAGATTGCCAATAAAACCAAAGCAGAGTCTTAATCGCTAGCCGAAGATAAATGAAAGAACCCCCAGAGTGAAACTTGCATTTCCAGCTTGCTGCGGCCCAAATTAAAAGGACTTTGCACGAAAAGCAGAGCAGGGCAACCCTCGCAGCAAAGGCATTCGTATGAGAGCCAGCCAAGCTGATTGAAAGTGACAACTCCAAAAAGGATTTCCGCTGGAAGGTTATAGAGTGCGCTAGTTATTACTGCAATTAGTCTTATTAATTTGACCACTAAAATAACCACCGATATCATTTTGGGGGCTTAGAAAAACATAAGCGCTGGATCCAATGCCTATCTTACTCCATTGAAACTAATGGATATAACTAAGTCATCTCAAAGCGTCTACGTTCAGTAGAACTACGGTAAGTGGGAGAAAACCCACGGACTGTGATTTCTCTCTTGGTCTGGCAAATGAGATTCAGTAACTGATGGATGGGATCTTCATGTAATCCAGGTGTTGGGAGCCAGTCTTCCTCCAGATGTTGCTGGACCGCAGCTCCCATCAATCTTGACTATTGGCCATGCTGGCTCATAGCAGCTGGAGTCCAACAACTGAAGGGCCATATGTTTCTCATCCCTGACATAAATCGTAAGCTAGGTGGACCATTGGTCTGATTCTATGCAAGGCAACTTCCCAGGTATGGGTTGAAAACAGGGTGCTGCAAGGACACCCGTTTTACTTTGATGAAACACAGACAGGCATACTGGACATCTTTGCTAGAACACTGCAAAACACGTGTCAAAGGCTCGGCATCAAAAATCTGCCTACCTAAAATCTACCACTGCCCCAAAGGCTTTCCCCAAAAACAATCCCAAGACCTGCAGGGTGCTGAGAGCTGTTAGAAGACCCCCTCACAGATTGATCATTCCCATCACCCATAATAAACTACAGATCCCAGTATTCTTTGGGGTGAAAGCTTGACAGTTAAAAGTGGTATAAAAGTGCTTTAAATGTGATCTACCACTCCAAAGTACGAGGTCCCACAGAAGGCTCCGAGAGTCTTCTGGTGGTTCCTTCACTGCGAGAAGTGAAGCTACAGGGAACCAGACAGAGGGCCTTCTCAGAACTGGCACCCTCCTTGTGGAACGCCCTCCCATCAGATGTCAAGGAGAAAAATAGTTATGCAACTTTAAGGAGACACCTGAAGGCAGCCCTGCATAGGGAAGTTTCTAATGTTTAATGTTTTATTATGTTTTTATATGTGTTGGAAGCCACCCAGAGTGGCTGGGGCAACCCAGCCAGATGAGCCGGATGTAAATAATATTTTATTTATTTATTATTAGATAATTATTTAGGGATGGGTTCTCAGGGTGAAGGTCTACTAGTATCACTCCCTAACAGAGGTGGCAGGTAGATGGCCAGGGATTTTAAAGGCAGTGCATTATCAAAGCTAGGTGATAATTACATTGAACATAGGAATAGTTCTTTTGAAATGTAGCTATTAACAGAGCACTCAGATTCAAGCTTTGGCATTTGAAGAGCTGTATTCTATCAGCTGGCGATGAGCTAGCTCATACAATCCTTCTTTCAGCATGGCCTAGAGAGGTTGTCTCTTGGATTTCTCTGGGTTCCTCCCCCCGCCCCCCAATACTGTACACTATTGTCTCTGCCAGTAAATTAGGTCCCATTAATTTGCGATGGTGGCATTCAATGAGAAAGGTCCTAGCTCAGTAGGAGAGCATCTGCTTTGCATGCAGAAGGTCCCAGATTCAATCCCTGGCATCTCCAGGTAGGGCTGGGAGAGAAACCCCGTTTGAAATCCAGGAGGGCTGCTGCCAGCCAGTGTAGACAATAGTAAGGTGGATGGACCAGTAATCTGAGACTGGTTCCTACGTTCCTAATGTGACAGAGGTCAGAGTCTCACCACTGCAACCTTGGTAGGGAGAATAAAATATTGAGACTCTTCCTTGGGTCAAAGGGGCTCTAGGTGAGAGAAGTCAGCCTAGAGGCAAGCGAAGAAGATTCATGGTGGTCTCTGGCATTAACACCAGTGAACTCTAGAATCAAGAGTTGTACTGAAGGACACCCTAGGCTTTGCCATAAGGAATAAGGATTGCTGGGAAGGTGTGTTTTTTGTTTGTTATTGGAATTTTTTGATCAAAAGGCATGGAATACTGTAAAGTACAAACGATATTCAAACCAGAATGAAGTCCTGCCTGAAGATCTTGAGGGGATTAACTTGAATATAGTCAGAGGGAAGGCTGAAGGAGGAGGAGCTTGCTCAGTGTTCCTGCTTTCTGTCTCCAACAGGGGAAGAGGAACAGAAAGCAACTAGGTCATGTTGAACCCAAATTATTCTAAAGCTCTGGGAGCCAGGATATAATCAACAGATTGTTCCAAGCTCATAAAAGTAATGAAAAGATTGCAAAGAGATTCTTGCAGTAAACAGCGATGATTCAGACAAGAACTTCCTTGCAACAGCGCGGGACTCATGCTACTCCCACACGATCCTGTGACTCGGAGCCATCTGTAAAAAAAATTTAAAAATGCAGCGTAATTTGTTGTAAGCAGCATGGATAATACAGCTGCCAGTAAAACTACAGGGGCATTGCGGCCCGTGGAAGCCAGCCAAATAAATGCAAAGGTTTACAAAGCCTGACGGTCCAGGAAGTGCGTGAGAATATTAGTGAAACAATGCTGTCCAGTGATCATTTCCGTCTTTTTCCAGGAAATGGAAGGCAAGCCAATCATGCATGAAGCTGGCAGCACCGCTTCATGTTGCAGAATCCGGGTTATCATGACGCAGAATTTAAATTAATGTGCACAGACCCAGTTGGACATGCGTTTTTTCTTTTTAAAAGTTAATTTTGAATGGGTTTACCGCACCATTTATTTAGATAAAACAGAAATCAACATCACGGCACGTCATACGGCTGATGCTTGGGGTACGGGTGCTGCCTTTTATCCCCCCCCAAAAAAAAAACACCAGCCAAGAGACTTTTGGCAAGGCAGCCTCCTTTCCGGCAATTAGGAGCAAGCCTCCGCACTGAGCTTTCTCTCTCTTCCCGTCTGCCAGCTGACATGGCTCACCCCTCCCAGGACTGAGGAGGGCAGCCTCTCCCACCCCTCCCGGCTGCCGCCATCACACAAAAGCAGGAGCTCTTTGACTGTGTAGGTTAGTGGGGCACCAGGGCAGACCAAAGATGAAACAAGCCGAACGGCTGAAATTGATTGCCCTTCTGCCACAGACAAGCGTGTGATGGATGAGCCAGCCGACAAATTCTCACACGGCCATTTGTCACGCACGTAGGGTGCCATGCTGCATTAAAAGGATCTGTAGCCAACGACATCAAAAGGCTGCACCAGGCACTGAGAGAAAAGGAGGTCTCTTCCTCCCACCGGGCACCCCACACAGATAAGGGGGCAGCCCATGCATAACCGCTAAAGGAGGGTGGGGGGTACCTCTTGAAGGCAGCTTGGAAGCTGCAGCCGGCACAGAAGTCTCATCTCCTGCCTTTCATGTAAAAAGTAAAGGGACCCCTGACCATTAGATCCAGTCGTGGTTGATTCTGGGGTTGCAGCGCTCATCTCGCTTTATTGGCCGAGGAAGCCGCCATACAACTTCCGGGTCATTTGGCCAGCATGACTAAGCCGCTTCTGGCAAACCAGAGCAGTGCACGGAAATGCCGTTTACCCTCCCGCCAGAGCAGTACCTATTTATCTACTTGCACTTTGATGTGCTTTTGAACTGCTAGGTTGGCAGGAGCAGGGACCGAGCAGCGGGAGCTCACCCAGTTGGGGGAATTGGAACTGCCGACCTTCTGTTCGGCAAGTCCTAGGCTCTGTGGTTTAACCCACAGAACTGCATAATAACAAACCAACATAGGAAGTTGCCTGATATCAAGTCAGACCACTGAGCCACCTAGCTCAGTATTGTCTGCACTTACTTGCAGCAGCTCCCTGGATTTCAGCTGGCAGTTCTTGCCCTGGAGATTCCACTGCCATGCATTGAACCTGGGACCTTCTGTGTGCAAAGCAGATGCTCTACCACTGAGCTGCAGCCCTTCCCTCAAGGCACAAAAACATGGGAAGTTAGAATAATAGAATTGTTGAGTTGGAAGAGACCCCGAGGATCATCTAGTCCGACCCTCTGCAATGCAGGAATATGCAGCTATCCCAAACAGGGATCGAACCTGCAACCTTGGCATTATCAGCACCATTCTCTTATCAACTGAGCCTTGTACAGAGTCATACCATTAGTCCAACTGCTTAAGCATTGCTACACTGATTGGCAGACATGCCAGGGATGGAACCTGGAACCTTCTGCATACAGATTCTCTTACTACTGAACTACAGTGGTACCTCAGGTTAAGTACTTAATTCGTTCCGGAGGTCCGTCCTTAACCTGAAACTGTTCTTAACCTGAAGCACCACTTTAGCTAAGGGGGCTTCCTGCTGCCACTATGCCACTGCCGCGCGATTTCTGTTCTCATTCTGAAGCTAAGTTCTCAACCTGAGGTACTATTTCTGGGTTAGCAGAGTCTGTAACCTGAAGCGTATGTAACCTGAGGTACCACTGTAATAGCCGTTCCCCAACCAACGTATCACCCACCTATTCTCATGTTTAAGCCAGTGCACCATTGTGGTTGGAGTGGTAGACTAGATTCAGGGAGACCCAAGTTCAAATTCCCAGTCAGCCATGATGTTCTTGGGCTGATGTCTACTTTACAGCCAAAACTACCTTACACAGTTGTTTGTTGTGAGGATAAAAAGGGGAAGAGGAAGTGTTCCGGCCTATGCGCCTTGGAAGAGGGGCAGGATAAAAAATAAAGTATACATCACCAAAAATATGCACCTGTCTGTATTCATCAGCACTAGATGCCAATATAGCTCAAGGTGCAAGTTCTAAATGACAATCAGCTACCACGCCAAGTTCAATGGGTTGGTACCAAAATACAAAGCCCTGTACAGTTCAGGACCAGGTTACTTGAGAGACGACCTTATCCCTTAATAGAGCCCTATGATCTGCTGGAAATTTCTAAATCTCAGAAGCCCACTCTGCAGCAACTTAGAGCAGGGCTTTTAGTGTGGCTACCCCTGTTCTGTGGAATAGCATTCACCTCAAGATACAACACGTCACAACAGCAGTTCTCTGGGTGGCGTGGAAAACAAAACAGATTTTTTAAAGATCGCCATTCCCCAATAACTAGAACGAAGAGTTAATAGACGAGCAATCCTTCACTGACTTGCGGGATATCTTCCGAGAGAAGAAAAGGCTAAGGAGCAAACCCTTACACTAATCTGGAGTAGAGTCCCTAAGGCGGTTGGATGGTGTCTCGTGCGCCTCCTTCTGTCAACTCCTGCAGCCAATCTGGTGCCAAATGTATTGCTCTGCTTTTCTTCGGTCCACATCAGCGAGACCAAGAAGGGAGCATTGTTGTCTGGGCATCCCAGGACCTCCAGACACACTGCCCAGCCTTGCGATCCAAAGACGTCACTTCAGTGCTGCTAGCACAGTGGTTTGACTTCACCCATGGAGGCGCACTTCTTTGTCTCTCGGGACAGATGGATGTGGCCGCCACCAACAACAAAAACAACAAATTAAAGCCATACGAGGAAATACCCATTCCAAACCCAGTTGGAGTGGAGTTGGCTCACAGCAGTGTGCAAATTGTAGGAGAAACAGAAGATTTACAGGGCCCCTAAAGGCAAGCTGTGGGACGCAGGTGGCGCTGTGGGTTAAAGCCTCAGCGCCTAGGGCTTGCCGATCAAAAGGTCGGCGGTTCGAATCCCTGCGGCGGGGTGCGCTCCCACTGCTCGGTCCCAGCGCCTGCCAACCTAGCAGTTCGAAAGCACCTCCAGGTGCAAGTAGATAAATAGGGACCGCTTACCAGCGGGAAGGTAAACGGCGTTTCCGTGTGCGGCTCTGGCTCGCCAGAGCAGCGATGTCACGCTGGCCACGTGACCCGGAAGTGTCTCCGGACAGCGCTGGCCCCTGGCCTCTTAAGTGAGATGGGCGCACAACCCCAGAGTCTGTCAAGACTGGCCCGTACGGGCAGGGGTACCTTTACCTTTACCTTTTAAAGGCAAGCTGTGCTGCATCACAACTCCCATCAGTCCCATTAGAGCAGGCATAGGCAATCTTGGCCCTCCAGGTGTTTTGGGACTACAACTCCCATCATCCCTAGTGGTCAGGGGTGATGGGAATTGTAATCCCAAAACATCTGGAGGGCCAAGTTTGCCTATGCCTGCATTAGAGCGTCCAATGGTCAGAGATGATAGGAGTTGGAGTCCAACAACATCCGCTGGACACAATGTTAGCTATGCCTGCTTTAATGAAATCCACAGATCCATTCCCAACTGGCACCAGCGACTTAAGCCAAAGCAAGCCCACCTGCAAGTTATCTAAAAACAGTAGCTAAAAGGGCCAAGTCAAAAGTCCAAGTCAGCCAGATCTACTGAGCTGTGCATGTTCTGCAGCTGGGCAAGAAAAATAGAGAAATCACAAGACACACCACAGTGTTAATTTCTCTTGAACTGTAACCATAGTGCCGGTATCAAAGCCCAACAATCCAGGTAAGGGATATGACATGATCCCTTGGAACAACTCTGTGGAAGCCGGGGAGGATGTTGCAAAGGTCAATTAATATTGTTTCTCCCCTAAATGGACAGCGGCAGCACCGCACACTCCCATCTGCAGGAGATGACAATGGGAAAAGCATAACAGAAAAACAAGTATGGGAGTGAGTGGGAAGGAAGGCATGAAAATAACTCTCTAATGCACTTGGGGAAGGTTTAGTCATCCCAGGCTACATTTCAGGAAGAGTTCTAAGCATATTATTATTATTAACACTGCATTTGCCAACCTGGCCCCGTCCAGATGTTTCAGAGTACAACTTCAGCTTGCTGGGGCTGATGGGAGTTGTAGTCCAAGAGGGTACCAGGTTGGTGGATGCTGGATTAACACATCATAGAAAAGGCGCAGATTTTTGCCTGCTCCTTCCAGAATACCCATCAGCTATTAAGGCCCCCGCAGCTTCCCTTGGAGGAGAAAAACAAGGCAGACAACAGGCATTCAGAACCTATCACCGGCTGTCTGCAGAGCATATAAAGTTTACTAAGAAGCCCCCTGCTAAAGTAACACTTATCCTGTTTGATCATGGACAGTGTTGCAGTTCATAATCATGAAACAGTGGTTAATTAGAGGGATTCCTCAACTGTTAGTGCCACAAAGGGGCTATGTGCTTGGAGAAGAGGCTCATTATTACCTAGACTTATTGAGCTGAGTTAGGACTGTGAAAACACGGCAACTGATTCATCTGCTGCCACGGAGCTGGAAATAATTCTCAATTTAAACTAAACATGGCATATTGTTGTTGCAGCGCCACCTTGCACCCTTCACCTCAGATTGCACTAAGGTGCTAAACCTTGCACCTAGGATGTATCACTTCAGACTGTACTTGGGGGCTCACTCTGACAGAACATTTTCCATACCAAAAGAACAAAAGAAACCTGTGCGGACAAAGCTGGCACATCAGGAGTAAGGCTCAGCAATTTGAATACTTCTTGTCACCAATGTACTATTTTCTCCATTGGGGGTGGGGTTTGTATGGAGGAGCATTCAGCCACGGCCAACTTGCACCTCCCACTACGTTTCCGAGCACAATTGAAAGTGGTGCCGCTGACCTTTAAAGACCTAAACAGCCTCGGTCCAGTAAACCTGAAGGAGCGTCTCCACTCCCTTCGTTCTGCCTGGACACTGAGGTCCAGCACCGAGGGCCTTCTGGCGGTTCCCTCGCTGCGAGAAGCCAAGTTACAGGGAACCAGGCAGAAGGCCTTCTCGGTAGTGGCACCAGCCCTGTGGAACGCCCTCCCACTAGATGTCAAAGAGAAAAATAACCACCAAACTTTTAGAAGACATCTGAAGGCAGCCCTCTTTAGGGAAGCTTTTAATGTTTAATAGACTACAGTGGTACCTCAGGTTAAGTACTTAATTCGTTTCAGAGGTCCGTACTTAACCTGAAACTGTTCTTAACCTGAAGCACCACTTTAGCTAATGGGGCCTCCTGCTGTTGCCGCACTGCCAGAGCACAATTTCTGTTCTCATCCTGAAGCAAAGTTCTTAACCTGAAGCACTATTGCTGGGTTAGCGGAGTCTGTAACCTGAAGTGTATGTAACCCAAGGTACCACTGTATTGTATTTTAATATTCTGTTGGAAGTTGCCCAGAGTAGCTGGGGAAACTGAGCCAGATGGGCGGGGTAAGAATAATAATAATAATAATAATAATAATAATAATAATAATTATTATTATTATTATTATTATTATTATTATTATTATTATTACAGGCTGAAGATACAGGTTTACCACCCCAGTGGGAACTACGTCTCACAGAAAACAAAACCAAATACATAAAAAACCCTTGTGTTTCTTTATGAGGAAGTTCTGGCCACAGGTCATATTAGGTCCCACAGCTGCAGAAGAACAACAGGCAGCCTTAAATTCTGCGGTGAGGAACTTTATGCCTGACAAGGAGTCCCCTCCTGTGGTTTCTTGCAACTGGGATTCAGAAGCATTACTGCCCCTGGCAGTGGAGGTAAAACACAGCCATCGTGATTCATAGCAGCTGACAGCCTTTCTCCTCCATGAATTTGTCCGGTCCTCTTTTAAAGCCTTACAAGTCAGTGGCCATCACTGCCTTCTATGGGAGCGAGTGTCACAGTTTAACTCCACACTGTGCGAAGAAGCACTTTCTTTCTTTTGTCTACCCTGAATCCTCTTAATGTTTAGCTTCATCAGATGCTCACAAGATATAGCGTTATTGGGGGGGGGGGGCTTTTCTCTTTTCCACTTTCTCCACCCTGTGCAAAATTTCATACACGTCTATCATGTCGTCGCATTGCTACTCCAGAGTAGACCTGCTGAAGTGAACGGGGACGGCTAACTTAGGTTCATTAATTTCAATGAGTCTAGTCTTGTGTAGAACTTCGTTGGGTACAACCCAATGATTCTAAGCATGCACAGGATCACACTCCTGCTCACAGATCGCTTCTTGGCCCAAATAATTCCAGAAGCACACCTTGGGAGGCGGTTATAAGTTACAGAGAAGAGCGCCATGTGCACATCTCTACAAGAGACGAAAACCCTGGTACAAAAAGATTTTGGGGAGCCAAACCTTTCACACTCATATCACAGCTGCCATCTAGTGCTTAAAAGAAATCTCTGCAGATTCCAACAAGACACCCTCATAATAAATGTCACGTATTTCTGGACTGTCCTGAAAACAGGCGCAAAAGGTTGAGCTTGGCTTTGACTGTGAAGCACGGAATAATTGCAACCCACAGCAAATAAAAGTTCGTTCTGTTCAGATGCTGTCGGCACTACTAGCCTCAATTTAGGCAAGAGATAACCGCTTTAATCCCAGGAGCGCAAAAAGTTTTCCAGAAGGGTTAATTCAGGCAGCAAGCAACCAAGAAAGCAACAATCCACACAGGAATATAAATATGTGAAATAAGTTAAATTTAAAACGAGGCTCAAGTTAACAAAGAAATTGAAGGCAAGACCTTTGGAATGACTTCATCAATAAACGAAAAGGCAGGGCCGGATTTAGGTTTGATGCGGCCCTAAGCTACTGAAGAGTGCCCCAAGAGTGTGGGGCACTAAGCTATAGCTTGTTTAATTTATACAGTGGTGCCTCGCAAGACGAAATTAATCCGTTCCGCAAGTCTCTTCGTCTTGCGGTTTTTTCGTCTTGTGAAGCACGGCTATTAGCGGCTATTAACGGCTTAGCGGCTATTAACGGCTTAGCAGCTTTAAGAAAAAGGAAACAAACTCACAAGAACTTGCAAGACGTTTTCGTCTTGCAAAGCAAGCCCATAGGGAAATTCGTCTTGCGAAGCACCTCAAAAAACGGAAAACTCTTTCGTCTAGCGAGTTTTTCGTCTTGCGAGGCATTCGTCTTGTGGGGCACCACTGTATGTAAATTCCGCACTGCACAGGGCACACATAGCAAGGATACCTTCTAGAGAAACTCAAGGAATGAATTAAGGTGCATATCAGTCAAATAGTCTTTCCCATATACAAAACCTTAGCTGACTGGCAGAAGCTTACTGGGGCTTTGGAAAGGAGACTTTCCCAGCCCTACCTAGAGATGCCGGGGAACGAACCTGGGGTTTCTGCACGCAAAGCAGATGCTTTGCATCTCTTTGTGCTTTTCTTTAAATCTAGGAGGACCACGTGGCCAATTTCAAACTGGCATGCAGGCCACGACCAAGAAGCATGGTGCATGCTCTCACAAGTCAGGATAGCACATGCGCACATAACTTTCAAATCAGAATCAAGATTAAATGCAGAGCGGGCTGAATCTAGGGATTAATGCATGGGTAGGCAAACTAAGGCCCAGGGGCCGGATCTGGCCCAATCGCCTTCTAAATTTGGCCCGTGGACGGTCCAGGAATCAGCATGTTTTTACATGAGTAGAATGTGTGCTTTTTATTTAAAATGCATCTCTGGGTTATTTGTGGGGCATAGGAATTCACTCATTCCCACCCCCAAAAAAATATAGTCCGGCCCCCCACAAGGTCTGAGGAACAGTGGACCTGCCCCCTGCTCAAAAAGTTTGCTGACCCCTGGATTAATGGGTGGTCAACAAAAGTGGATTTTGAGAGTCCTTATGGTGGCAAAGAGATTTATACTTGAAGCCTGGAAGGATAAATGCCCATTGTATATTACACAATGGTCTACAGCAGTGGTTTTCAACCAGTGTGCCATGGCACCCTGGGGTGCCTTGAATGACGGTCAGGGATGCCATGGGCAACACTGGCCTCTGTCCCCCTTCCTTCCTTCCTTCCTTCCTTCCTTCCTTCCTTCCTTCCTTCCCCTCCCTCCCTCCGAAGCCCTCTGTCTCTGCCTCCCAATGGCTTGCACAGCTGTTTATTGCAGCAGCCCTGGCTATAACCTCCATGGGCAAATGGTCCCTCTGAGAGGCACCTCTTTAGGGCAGGGTGGGGGCAGCTCAGAGACCAGGGGCGGCAGCAGTGGCTGCCCAGAAGACTCCCAAGCAGAGGGGCGGAGAGAGGAGACTGAGGGGAACACTCCGCAAGGGAGGGTGTTGAAAAAAGGGTGAGGGGCTGCCAGCTCTACAGGCAAAGGGTGGCATAACTGCGCTCCTGAGCCGCACAGGGGTGCCACAGAAAGAATGTAGTTTGTTAAGGGAGCCATGTACTCAAAAAGGTTGAAAGCCTCTGGTCTAAGGACGTCACAGCCCTGGCAACGTTTAAATGAATTTCATATATGCATAATTTACATGTGGATACCTATTTGAACATCTGCAGGGCCTACATTAATTTTTTAATTTACTTGTGTACTGATGGTCCCTGTATCCTCAAAGTGAGCAGATTGTGGTCTACTGTTATTACTAGTGTTATCTGTGTATTATAATTTGCTTTTCTCTCTCTTTTATTTCTTCATTAATTTTATTTATTCTATTTCCTTTCCTCGCTAAATGGGCAAACAAAAAATTAATTTTAGAAAAAGCAGGGTACACCAAATGAAGAGTAAATGTGAAAGCTGGACGGAGGCTCGGCAGCAGTCCTGCTGATGGACTACAATCCCCTTCTTCCCAGCTGCTTGCTACGTTGGCTGGGGCTCATGGGAGTTGGGCTGCCATCAGCTTCTAGAGGAAGACAGCCCCCACCCCCCCATCCAAGAAAACCTACCTCTCCTGTGCTTGGATTCGTCCCATACTTCTTTATCCAGGGAACGATATTCCTAAAACAAGAACAAAAAAGATGCAGCGGTTCAGATACAAAATCAGAAATGCCTGGTTCCTCCCAAAAAGTCACATGTGTTCTGGTGTAGCCTAGGGGCTTAGGAAAGTGAGCTGAGAAGCCACCAACTTAAATAGCACCTTGGATATGAGCTCACTTTAAAAATATAATAAAATAATAAAATAATAAAATATAATAAAAATAAAATAATAAAATATAATAATAATAATAATAATAATAATAATTATTATTATTATTATTATTATTATTATTATTATTATTATTATTTATACCCCAACCATCTGGCTGGGTTTCCCCAGCCACTCTGGGAAGTTCCCGATAGAAGAATTATTATTATTATTATTATTATTAGCGTTAAAACATCAAACATCAAAAACTTCCCTAAACAGGGCTGCCTTCAGATGTCTTCTAAAAGTCAGATACAGTGGTACCTCGGGTTAAGTACTTAATTCGTTCCAGAGGTCTGTTCTTAACCTGACATTGTTCTTAACCTGAAGCACCACTTTAGCTAATGGGGCCTCCTGCTGCTGCTGCGCCACCGGAGCACAATTTCTGTTCTCACCCTGAAGCAAAGTTCTTAACCTGAGGTACTATTTCTGGGTTAGCAGAGTCTGTAACCTGAAGCGTCTGTAACCCGAGGTACCACTGTAGTTGTTTATTTCCTTGCCATCCGATGGGAGGGCATTCCATAGGTGCCACTATCGAGAATGCCCTCTGTCTGGTTCCCTGTAACCTCGCAGTGAGGGAACTGCCAAAAGGCCCTCGGCGCTGGACCTCAGTGTCTGGGCTGAACGTTGGGGGTGGAGACGCTCCTTCAGGTATACTGGACCGAGGCCGTTTAGGGCTTTAAAGGTCACCACCAACACTTTGAATTGTGCTCGGAAACGTACTGGGAGCCAATGTACGTCTTTCAGGACCTAGATTATTCTCCCCACCTATTAGCAACTTGTGACGATAAGAACTGTGCATCCTAGATAGCAGATTTGCTCAATTTTCCTTCAAGGAGAGAAGAGCTATACTAATGGGGGGGAGGAGAGGGAGACCACTGAAAAAGTAGCAACTTACAGCAAGTCAAAGATGGTGCCTTCCAGTGTGCATACAGGATATTCAAATGGCTGCAAAGATAAGCTAGGGGGGAGAAAAAAAGAAGTGTGACGATTAAGTAAATGTGAATTAAGTATCAGCAGAAGAGAACAATGATAAGCCAGCAATGCAGTTTTACCTAAATCCTGGGATGGGGACTCCGTGGGCCATGCATGTTCTGTTGAACGACAATTCCCAACAACATGGAGTTCAACAACATGCCCCATTCCTGACCTAAGCAATGACCACAAAGAAATATTTCTGGATCGGATATTCTGCAATTAGAGCTCCACCACCCAAAAAATAGCCCTGTTCATAGTAGATCCTCACTTAAAACTCTGGGAAAGCCAGTGCAGTATAGTGGTTAGAGCATCAGGCTTGGACCTGGGAAAATGGGGTTCAAATCCTCACTCGGGCTCACTGGTGACTCTGGGCCAACCTCTGTATCTCCACCTATCCTACCTCACAGGGTTGTTGTGAAAGGGAAAAGGGAAGAGGGAGGATTTGGGCCACACTGAAAGAAAGATGGAATATAAACGCAATAATAATAATATAAACAAATAAAAATAAAGTTGGGTAACCTGGAGAAAAGTCTCAGATGAAGACATGGGCATGTTCTGACGAGTGCTTATAAGCTTCCTCAAAAGGCAATTAGAGTCATAGAACTGTAGAGCTGGGAGGGACCAAGAGGGTCATCTAGTCCAACCCCCTGCCATGCAGGAATATTTGCCCAATGTAGGACTCAAACCCACGACCCTTAGATTAAGAGCCTCATGCTCTACCAATTCATGTGCTATCCCAGTGCCAAAAGAATGCTAAAGACGGCACCAGGTGGATCTCGCTAGGCAGCCACAGGTGATTAAGGTGCAAATGGGGCTATTATGAATGAACATATTAATACTGTGTACAGTTCTGGACACCTCAACTAAGAAAGGAGAGCGATTCAAAAAGGAGAGTGATTCTAAATGATGAGTTCTAAATGAGTGATTCTAAATGATGAAGGTTCCAGGTTCAATCCCTGGTATCCCAGGCTGGAAGAGATTTCTGTCTGGAAAACTGGGGAGCAGCTGCCAGTGTACAGTATACAGTTCTGAGCTTCAGGGATCAAATGGTCTGACTCTAAGTAAGGGAGCTTCCTATTTCCCCATAAGAATTATAAAGGAATTAAATCAGAATTTAATATTTCTTCAGTGCTCACCTGCAGTGATCAAAAGGTAGACGTCTGAAGTTGGACTGTGGAATTTCTGTTCAATTAAAACAAAATAAAAACATTTCACACACACATCATGTTCAACCTGGGATAAACAGATTGTTTTCCTGATTATAATGCTAGAGCTTCTGTCTCAGTTTCTAACATTCCTTTTACAATGTATTAATGAACTGTGGATTTCTGATTGATACACCACATTACCCTAAATATAATTCACACGAGTGGGAATGCAGCAGACGTCATTGGATGTCATTGGATAATGTCAAAACCCCTTTATGCACATTTCTGATCCCAATGAAAACAATGGGAAATAACTGTATGTCGGAATACTGTGAATAAGAGGCAACATGATAGTTCCTGCATGGAGTCCACAACGTGGAGAAACTGGACGCAGAAAAGTTTTTCCTCCTCTCTCATAGCACTAGAATTCACAGGCATCCAATGAAGTTGAATGTTGGAATGCCCAGGACAGAGACAAGAAAATACTTCTCCACACAACACACTGTTAAAACTATTGAACTCGCTCCCACAGGAGGCAGTAGTAGCCACCAACTTGAATGCCTTTAAAAGAGGATTGGATAAATTCATGTGGGAGAAGATTATCAATGGCTGCTAGCCATAATACCTATGCTCTGCCTCCACAGTTGCTTCTAAATCAGGCATAGGCAAACTCCAGATGTTTGGGACTGCAATTCCCATCATCCCTAGCTAACACGACCAGTGGTCAGGGATGATGGGAGTTGTATTCCCAAACATCTGGAGGGCCGGAGTTTGCCTATGCCTGCTCTAAATACTAGTTGCTGGAAACCACAAGGGATTTTGAAGCTTATATGCTTGAATCCTGCTTGTGCGTTTCCCACAGGTGTCTGGTCGGCCACCAGGATGCTGAGCTAGATGGGCCATTGGCCTGATCCAGTGGGCTCTTCCCATGTTCTTAAAAGTGCTATAAATCCAAGCCACATACCTGCTTTCTTTCCTCCATAAAAATGTGTGTATTCTGCACAAGTTATGTACCTAGAGAGAGAAAAAGACAGGGGGACAACAGTTATTACCCCAAGTTTTGTTTCCAGAGCTTGGAACTGCTGCTGCAGTTAAAGATCCTTCTGTGCTGATACAGATAAAAATGGGTGTGACATCCAAATTTGAAATGCCTTTTGCAACACAGCTGAATGGAAAAGCCATCTAATAAGGGGAAAGGAGAAGGAAGCTTGTGAATAGCCGAAAGATTTAGGCTACAATCCTAAAGGCACTTATGAAGAAGCAATCCCAGTCAGGACCCAGATCCTGGTTCAAATATCACCTTGCCCATAAATTCACCAGGAGACTTGAAGGCAAATGGCTCTCTCTTTTCTTGGTTCCCCATCACCATCTACAAGATAATAATATTAGCTTTCCTTATAGGGTTGTTGTTGTGTGTGCATGAAGCTCTCTGACCAGTAAAAAAACCTGACCAGTAAAAAAACCCAAGAACCTGTTTTACAAATGTCAAGCCTTATTTATTGAGGTCACTTTTTAGGGCAGAGCTTTGAGTTGCCTAAGCAATCCTATACCTGTCCCAGTACAATTTTATATATCTTTTAAAACAACCAACAGCCAATACGCGTCCAGTGACGTAGCTGGATTTAAAACAAACGCAACCAGTTGAAAACCAGCTGCACTATTCTTCGAACGCATGTGGCGAGAAGGCAACATATGCAGCCCACCTAAACCTCACAGCCTTTTGGACTAAGATACAGAACTATGATCTAAGCCTCGTGAACGATGCAGTTGGTGTGCTGCGCTATTGCGAGCGCTCCTTTACCAAAGACGTCATGGGCTTGAAGACGCTCGAACTCAGGCCAAAAGGGAGAAACGTGCTAAGAGGAAGACACGCTTGGCAAACCCTCACCATGATAAACTCCCGCCCGAAAACATGTCCCCACTGTGGTAGGACGTGTGGATCCAGAATTGGCCTCCAGTGTCACTTATGGACTCACTGTTAAGACCATGTTCATGGAAGACAATCTTATTCGGCTACAAGTGATCACCAGAGGAGAAGAAAGAAGGTGTAAAACTGGAAAACTGATTTTAAAACGTTATTATTAAAAAACAAAACAAAAACAGCGGTCCAGCAAAACCTGGTGGATTTTTAGATACAGATAGATAGATATATTTATATGTGTGTGTATATCTATATAAGGTAAAGGTAAAGGACGACTGGACAGTTAAATCCAGTCAAAATGACTATGGGGTTGCGGCACTCATCTCGCTTTCAGGCTGAGGGTGCCGGCGTTTTTCCACAGACAGCTTTCTGGGTCATGCGGCCAGCAGGACTAAACCGCTTCTGGAACAACGGGACATCGCGATGGAAACCAGAGCACACGGAAACACTGTGTGTGTGTGTGTGTATATATATATATACACATATACATATATATATATACACACACACATATACATATACATACATATACATATACATAAAGGTAAAGGTAAAGGTACCCCTGCCCGTACGGGCCAGTCTTGACAGACTCTGGGGTTGTGCGCCCATCTCACTTAAGAGGCCAGGAGCCAGCGCTGTCCGGAGACACTTCCGGGTCACGTGGCCAGCGTGACATCGCTGCTCTGGCCAGAGCCAGAGCCAGAGCCAGAGCCGCACACGGAAACGCCGTTTACCTTCCCGCTGGTAAGCGGTCCCTATTTATCTACTTGCACCCGGAGGTGCTTTCGAACTGCTAGGTTGGCAGGCGCTGGGACCGAGCAGCGGGAGCGCACCCCGCCGCAGGGATTCGAACCGCCGACCTTTCGATCGGCAAGCCCTAGGCGCTGAGGCTTTAACCCACAGCGCCACCTGCGTCCCTTACATATACATATACATATACATACATATACATATATACACATATACATATATACATATACATATACATATACATATATACACGGTGTTTCCGTTTTTCCAGAGCACACAGAAACACTGTTTATATATATGTATGTGGATATATATGTATATGTATGTGTGTGTATCTCTATAGAGAGATACACACACACATATATAAACGGTGTTTCCGTGTGCTCTGGTTTCCATTGCGGTGTCCCGTTGCTCCAGAAGCGGTATATATATATATATGTATAAAATGTATTAACTGAATCATGGGCACAGGCAGGATGTTTGTTAGGAGGGGAGCAGAACCTCAGATTTGTATTGATTTGCATTGATTTAGGCCTGCAACGCCCCCCCCCCTTGGCTACACCCATGAACTGAATACAAAACCTAAAAAACTAAAGTGACACAACAGCATGCAGAGATTATTAAACGGGGTTGTTTTTTTACTGTTGTTGTCTCCCGCCCCTGCATTTATATGCCGCCTTTTCTACCGAGGCACCCCAACAGCCCCCCCACCCCCGATGTGGCAACAGCCTGACAGCAGTGGCTCAGCGGCCCCCCGCCCCCCAGCCTGACCCCAACCAAACCAGGAGGGCCCTTTCGCTTCGGGTGTGGGAAGGGAGAGCCGGAGACTTCTACTCACATCTTGTCCTTCTGGTGCTGCCTTTTCCCCATCCTGGGTGCTGAGCGTGGTCACCTCCACGGTGGCCTCGGGGAGGGAGGAAGAAAAAGCAACGCCAGACGGAGCCCAGCCGGTAATCCAAACGGAGGGGAGAGAAACAGTCTCCTGAAGAGAAAAGCGGAAGACGCCGCTACTTCCGGTGGAGCGGAGTGCGCCGTTAATAGGGGTCCCCCTAACCGGAAGCACAGAGCCGGCACTTTAAGAGTTCCGCGCTTCTCCGCGCTCCCTCTTCTTTTTTTTTTTTTTAAATATTTATTAAAATTTCAATAAAAAAGGTTACAAAATTGATGAAAAGAAAAAAAAGAAAAAAATACAAATTATACAAAAAATAAAAACAATTAAAAATAAATCCCTCTTTCTATATCTTAGAGTTTATTTACTTATTTTCATGACTTCCTCACACCTCCCTTTTTTGTATTCCAGTTCAGATAGTTAATTCAGCAAATCCTTACCCTCTTTGTTTTATCTTATTTCTTGATCGATTTTTACATGTTCCTGTTTAGCCTTATTACTAAAACCGCTTCGTTTCATTCCAACGTCATTTTAACATTCAATAATTTTACAGTGTTTCTGTAAATAGTCTTTAAATTTCTTCCGCGCTCCCTCTTCTCTCAACTTTAAAAAAATAGATAAAGTGCCGGATTTACGTATAAGCTAAACAACCTATAGTTTAGGGCCCCACTCTCTTGGGGGGGGGGCCCCCAAAATTTAAAGGGAAAAAAACCTTAATAATTATTTCACTATTAATATATTTCTTAATTGTATTTCACTATTAATATACTTCTTCTTAATTGTATTTCAGTTCAACAATTACTTTGATAAAATACATATTTTGTTAGGTGCAAATGGCTTTAGGTACCTATTAGGTCCATAAATTACCATATAGCAGATATTCAACACAAAAAACGACAATTTGTTATTGCCAAAGGACAGCTGGACGGATAAAGGGCCCCATTACCTTCAGTAGCTTAAGGCCTCATCAAACCTAAATCTGGCCCCGGATAAATAAATAAATAAACAAAAAAAAAGTTTGGGAATCACATTTCCTGGGCATATAAAATAAGCAGAGGTGTCTCTTTTGGCTCCTGGGAGACTGAGTAGCTGTCACTATTCTGCACAATGAATACTCAGCAATAATAGCCCTGTATGAAAGTGAGTGGTTTTCTCACAATTTTTTCTCCTTCGGTGCACCAGTTGGTGGTTTGGGGGTAGGAACACTTTCATGGTTTTTCTGCCTCTTGTGGCAGTGGCAACATGCTGCATAGTTTTCGATCGTATTTGTGTTGCTGCTTTTATCATATTTGCTGTTTGCACTCCACAGAGTTGCAATAAATAAATGAAGCTCTAAAAATACAATTAAAAACCAAACTGTGTATTTAATGCAGACATGTGGCACACCACCTGAATGAAGCCCCTGGTGGTCCACAGGCCACAGTTGGGAATTAATATATTGCAAGGGCTCCCAAAATCTGTTCTCTTGAGTACAATATCCTTATACAGCCGTTATCAAGAGAGACATATATGCCAACAGGCTTGGAGGAACCACAAGATTTGCAGAAGTATAAGTTTATACAAAATGTAGTAGGCTATTAGCATTTATATAAGCACTAGGGCAATAACACTATACCAGTTTATACAAGAATGTATTGGAATATCATATATTGCTTTTTTTTTTTGCATATTTTCGCTTTTATACATGTCTTTGTTGTTGGTTTTCCTCTCTCACACTTTTCCTTCTTTTTTCTGTCTCACTTTATTTATTTTAACTGAAATCACCTTAATAAATCATATTTAAAATATTACATTAAAAGAAAAAGATTTGCAGAAGTATTAAAGAAATAAACCCAACCCGCCACTGCCAATAGCCCAATCAGGAATGATCACGCTCTAGTGGCTACAGAGGGTTAGTATCTAAGGGCAGGAATTCATTGATGGGTGAATCCCCCCCCCCCCATTTTGTAAGTTGATTAGTATCAATTAATGGATGGTGGTGGAAATAAATATCTGGCAAGTGTGGCAGTTTCAACATTTCAGCTTTGTTTACTAAATACTAGTAGAAATATTAGATCACTCTCTAAGGCATATGATGCTGAACTAAATGTAAAGGTAAAGAGACCCCTGACCATTAGGTCCAGTCGTGACCGACTCTGGGGTTGCAGCGCTCATCTTGCTTTATTTGCTGAGGGAGCCGGCGTACAGCTTCCAGGTCATGTGGCCAGTACGACTAAGCCGCTTCTGGCGAATCAGAGCAGTGCATGGAAACGCCGTTTACCTTCCCGCCGGAGCGGTACCTATTTATCTACTTGCACTTTGATGTGCTTTTGAACTGCTAGGTTGGCAGGAGCTGGGACCGAGCAACGGGAGCTCACCCCGTCGTGGGGATTCAAACCGCCGACCTTCTGATCAGCAAGTCCTAGGCTCTGCGGTTTAACCCACAGCGCCACCCGCGTACATCCAGCCTAATGCTTTCCTTCATCACAAATCTCTCTCATGTATGTGAACCTATGCCAATAATAGTCAAAATAGTTATTGAATGAAAAAGGAGCTGGGGATGTACACCCTCCCTCCAAAACATGATGGACTACTACAAAGATGCACCCACGAACCCAGAAGGGTATGAGAAGGCACTGAATCATATTGAGCCTAAACTTTCTGTGGCTGCAAGGCTCTGTCAAATATGGCACCCTCATGCCAATAAGAGCAAAACATGTTGGAATGAGCAGGGAGGGAGTATTCATTGTGTCCACTTTTGCCTCTAACTCCACCCACATGTTAGATTACCCTTGAGGGATACCTGGATAGCTTACAATTATTTTTTTAAAAAATCAATATAAACATAAAACAAGCTATAAAATCAAAGGCAACATAAATACAGTATGTCTTTTTGTTAAAACACAGGTGTAAAAATGGAGAGCCATTCTGAGTTTTATAACTGCTTTATTTAACTGGGTTCGAGTTTATACATGACATGGGTTATTTGATGGCCATTTGGGAAGGCCAATGTTTCAATTGGTAGATCATCTTGCTTTGCATAGAGGTCTTGGGTTCCATCTCCAGATAGGATGGGAAACACTCATGTCTGAAACCACGGAGAGTCACTGCCAGTCAGTGTACCAGTGTTTCTCAAACGTGGCTCCCCATCAGTTGTTGGACTACAAGTCCCATTATCCCTGACCGCTGGTCCTGCTAACTAGGGATGGTGGGAGTTGTAGTTCAACAACAGCTAGGGACCCACTTTTGAGGAACACTGGTAGACAGTATTGAGCTAGATGGGCCAATAGTCTGACATGCTATGAGACAGCTCTTCCTATGAAGGAATGGGGCCCTAGGCTCAATTCAATTTTTATCCTGCCTTTCTTCATGAAGCAGCCCAGAATATGCTGTGCCACTTGTAGCGGAGACCACCTAACAAAATATCATGAATGCCAAACTTCGGTGGTTAAATATCTGTACCTGAATGTTAACCCTGCCACCCTGGTGTTTGGTTTCTGTAGTTTATGGTTTGCCCCTTAACTTCCAAAAGTAAATAGTCGCTCTGTATACACTTGCCACAGGTCTTGAGAGCCAGCTGACTGAGAGCCAGTCTATGTCTAATCCACAACCAATCCTTCTTGTGTATGGGCAAGACCGGCTGATATGCTCTTTATTCATTCCATGCTTTCAGCTAGATCATCGGCAAGCTAACTATTTGGATCTAATAACTGTAGCTACTCACAGAATCGCTTTTATAGAACAAAGATATAATGTCATGTTCTCTGCTTTTTTGGATGGCCATTATAAAAAAGAAAACCCTTGGAACTGTATTTTTGTGCAATGTGTAAAACCACCACAAAGGATATTGTTCTTTATATAAAGATCCCTGTCAAAAATATTTGTTAGGAGTTTAGTTGCAAGAACCTAGTCACACGTAGAGAGTTTGTTTTCATTATCAAACAGCAAAAAAAAATGCAGTTACTTTGCTTGTGTTTACCTACACTGATGACCGGGAAATTAAGAGTGTATTTTTGGCTCAACATTTTAATTTATTATTATTATTATTGCTCTGTTTTATTACAGCTTACAGCTAAACAAATACAGCTATTGCCTACCATAAATGCCTCTTCTAAAATTATTTATGACCAATTTATTTATGTAATCCCAATACTTGTGTGTTTGTGCGATATGGCTTCCTCCCTCCCTTTCAGGCTTGGTTTGTAAAGATGCTTCAGTGATGACCCACAGATGAAATACATACAGTGGACACTCTGGTTGTGAATGTGATCTGTATGGGAGGCACGTTCGCAACCCGCACCGTTCAGAACCCACAGCACCGTGTCTGCGCACACGCGGGTTGCAATTCGGAGCTTCTGCACATGCACAAAGCACGAGTTAGCGCTTCTGCACATGCACAAGCGCCAAAACCCGGAAGTAACCTGTTCCAGTATTTCTGGGTTCGGCGCGGTGCGCAACCCGAAAACCCGCTACCTGAAGCGTAACCCCAGGTATGACTGTACAAATGACTACCGACTGAAAACAAAGGCTGCATTCAGTTTTTGTTTTAAACAGGCTGTGGCCCGTACAGTTTAATGCTACTACAAGCAGCACAAGAACTTCCACTTTGTTCTTAGATCAATGCAATGCTCATTTATTATTTGTACTTACAAAACCCCTCCCCCAAAAGCCCAGCCCCTCCCTTTTCAGCTACCTCCCCATCCCACCTCCCCCAACAAATGCCTTTTACAAATAGTTAAAAATTAAAAACCAGATGACATTAATTTTGGTACAGTTATTCAGCAATATAGCTGTCATAATTAATGGGTTACGTTTCATTACAACCAGGGTGATTTGGGGTAAAGGGGGCGGGGAATTCTGGTTATCGGCCAAATAAAATTTCATATTACAAGTTAGCAAATTCTAGTACAAAAATAGTCCATGTGATAGAACAGCCTGTAATATTTTTTTTTTTTAATTTTTATTGTTATTCACAGTTAAGAGAGTCTGTTGGCTGCATAATTCCTTAAGTATTTTATGAATTTTTCTTTTTCTTTTATGGGGCTTCTTCTTATATAACCCAAATATAGGACAGAGCCTCAATAAATCCTTAGCAAAGAACCCTAGAATGAGGGTTAATAAGATGTTCAGTTTATCTTCTTGTAATGTGCTTTTCACGGGATATCCAAAACCCAACTGGTTCCCCAGGTAGTCTCTTTGATATTTGTCCCTATGAGATCTAGAATCAAAAGGACCCCTGAAGGACATTCTCCAGAACTTTTCCATGGCGGCCACAGGCCACGGTAGCGATGCTCAAATTCCACATGGGGGGGGGTGCAAAAGCATGCTCTGTTCATCCCCATTTCCCCCACACATTCCTCTTGTCACCTCCTTTCAAAAAATCATCAGTATTTTGCTCATTAAAACACCTCGGGCCTGGTTCTTCTTCACATCTCTCCCAGGAGTATTCCGTTCTGACTATGGCCCCTTCCGTTTCCACCTGTTATTAATGCTTTTCTGCAATTTGTTTCTTTTTTCCTTAGGCCAGAGAAACATCTGCAGAGGCGCTACTTGTCCCTCAAGATATCTAGCTGCTCTTGGTATTCAGTGAAAAGCCGTTGCAAACGAAGGTTCTGACCGATGACGGGAAGCAGTTCCTTGAGGAGCTCTCGCTTGCGTAAGCCCTGCACAGGAAAGGAAAATAAATCCATTAATGTTCATCACACAGCGAATACCAGAGTTTGATTGTGGGATTACAGGAGACTCCCCACTGGTGGCTGACTTATGCACAACCATGTATGCACACTGGGAAACAATCACCGTATTTTTCGCTCTATAAGACACACCAGACCATAAGACGCACCTAGTTTTTGGAGGAGGAAAACAAGAAAAAAATATTCTGAATCCCAGAAGCCAGAACAGCAAGAGGGATCGCTGCGCAGCGAAAGCAGCAACCCCTCTTGCTGTTCTGGCTTCTGGGATAGCTGCGCAGCCTGCATTCGCTCCATAAGACACACACACATTTCCCCTTACTTTTTAGGAGGAAAAAAGTGAGTCTTATAGAGCAAAAAATAAGGTAATTTGATTCATACCAGGAAATGGAAGAGGAGAGCTGGAGTCCTTGTGGCTTGCGAGGATATGTTCCCTGAAGCCCGAAGAGGACATCAGTAAGCACAGAGAAGAGACGGGACGCTCAGTGGGGCTTTGTTTAGGCTGATCAGCCTCCCCACCTAACATCTAATGTGTGTGGTAGCGCAGCAGCAGCAGCAACAACAACTGTGTGTGCCCTCCAGCCTTCTGCAGGCCCCAGAGCTTCAATTCCAGTTGTGGACATTTTTGGTACAGTGTATGGGTTTTTTAAACCTGGATTGGAGAGACAGTGGCAGAGAGGGCATTTCAAGGGTGTTTGGAGGGTGCTCTCCCCCCCTGTAAGTGGGGAATCACCTGTACAGCTATGATAAAAGGTAAAGGTAAAGGACCCCTAACAGTTAGGTCCAGTCACGAACGACTCTGTGGTTGCGGCGCTCATCTCACTTTACAGACCGAGGGAGCCGGCGTTTGTCCACAGACAGTTTTTCCGGGTCATGTGGCCAGCATGACTGAGCAGCTTCTGGCAAAACCAGAGCAGCGCACGGAAACGCCGTTTACCTTTCCGCCGGAGCGGTACCTATTTAACTATTTGCACTGACATGCTTTCAAACTGCTAGGTTGGCAGGAGCTGGGACTGAGAAACGGGAGCTCACCCCGTCGCAGGGATTTGAACTGCCGACCTTCCGATCGGCAAGCCCTAGGCTCATTGGCTTAGACCACAGCGCCACCCATGTCCCTATTATGATGTGTTTGTGCAGATTGGGGGCTTTCTCTTTCTACGTCAACTGTCCCAAAGTATGTGGCTGCATGGAGGACATCTTGCATGAAGAACTAGAGGGTCACAGTTGTGCTGGAAAGTGCTTCATATCACTCACAGAGAATAAATGGATGCATAATGTTCTCAAGCAGGCACTGGCTCACATACATGCCCAAGGATAATCACACAGGTAGGTGGGTGGGGAAACAGGACCCAACTGCTCATCCCTGGGAGAAGCCAGCAACATGCTTCTTGTTGCCTCCCGACATAAAACAAATTGGGTCCTGCACTGGAGAGGCAGGTGGCTTCCGCTTCCCGGCTTCGCCATCAAATTAACTCAGAGCTTTCCTAACTCTTCACGTTGGCGACAAGCTTTTTAGACGTGCATCGTTTCGCAACACAGTAATTCTAGCAAACAGGACGTTAAACTAACCCCTTTCCAGCCCCAGGAGGAGCGCAGGAAATGTTTGCGTGACACACCTACACACTGCCGCCGACACACTAACATGGCGCGTCACACAGACTGGAAAGCTGTGAATTAACTGGTTGGAAATAAGGGACGATTAGCCCTCAAAGACAAGTGAACCATGCCCTGGGTAGTTGGGTTTCCTTCTCTTTCTCCATAGGGAAAAAACCCTAGAAAATAATAATATACAGTCGAACCTCAGCTCCCAAACGCCTCCGTTTTGGAATGTTTTGGCTCCCAAAGTCCCAAAACCCACAGCTAAATGCTCTGGTTTTCAAATGTTTTTTTGGAAACTGAACGTCTGACGCGGCTTCTGCTTGGGTGCAGGAAGCTCCTGCAACCAACTGGAAGCTGAGCATTGGTTGTTGAACATTTCAGAAGCTGAACGGGCTTCCGGAACGGATTACGTTCGACAACTGAGGTTTGACTGTAATCACTAATTATTATTTATGGGCCCCCATCTGACTGGGTTGCCCTATCCACTTTAGACAGCTTCCAACACATTAAAACACATTAAAAGCCTCTCCTCAACTAAAGGGATGACAGTACTGACTATTAATACTTATGCTTTTCCTTGTTTTGTAAATATATATGTATATATATTTGTAAATGTATATATATATATTTGTAAATATATATATTTGTGTGTGTGTGTGTATATATATATATATATATATATATATATATATGTAAATATATATATATTTACAAAAGCAACATTAATTTGTAGCTCTCAACCAATACAATTCTCAGTGGCAAGAGAAAGGGCACAGATCTGACATCAGGAAGGACAGTATTCACAAGAGAGTAGCAGAAAATTTCAGCCTCCCAGGACACGATGTTGCTGTCCTTAACGTGGCAGTTTGTGAGCAAAGGAACGCCTAGGTAAAACTACTGAGTTCAATTTTGAGTTCAAGAAGTTCGATTTTGTCGCTTGTGGCCTGAATGGAGATAATGGGTTTTTATTCTACTGCTAGGTAATTTGACTATCCCCAAGTATTGCCATCTATTTTAAAGGCAGATATAACTGTCTCCCTTCAGCAATATTGGAAGGGCATCATCAAGGTGTCCCAGTTAAGGGCTGTATGTGTCCCATTGAAGGTGAAGTAGTTGAAAAGTTGGGTCCTGTTTTCTTTGAAAGTGACGTTCATGGAGTGGAATGTAATAGGCTACTTTGCCACCTCTTTTCAGGAACACCCAGGAAGAATACCAGAATGGTACCTGAAACTTTTCTTGGCTGCTATCGGAATATGATGCTCTCATTTAGTTGTAGTTTGTAACCCATATGTATATTTTTCACCATGTGCATTGTATTGTATATTAAACAAGTGTGATTTTGTTCTTTCTCTGCTCTGTTTTTTTTTTTTTTTTGGGGGGGGGGGGTCCTGTGACTGTATGATAAATGATTGCTTGTTTGATGAGTGGCTGGATTGTCAGAATACCAGGACTGTATATACTTTGGACCTTCTCCTTGGTAACTTTGCCGCTTCACAAAGGAAGAGAGAGAGGCAAGGAATTTGTGTAATCTATTCCGAAAGGAAGCCACCTTACCACAACAGTTGCTTCCCACTGACTTCCAGCTGAGCTGTGGACTGGACCCAATAAATCCTTGCATAATTCCCGCAATCGATATTCAAACCCTGATAAAGGACAGAAGGTGAAATCATGTTCAGAGGCATCACAATAAATCCTTTGCATAAATCATATAGCAGAATGTAGTGAGGGCAGCCCTTACAAGATCCCAGGAGTACAGTGGTGCCCCGCAAGACGAATGCCTCGCAAGACGGAAAACTCGCTAGATGAAAGGGTTTTCCATTTTGGAGGTGCTTCGCAAAACGAATTTCCTATGGGCTTGCTTCGCAAGACGAGAATGTCTTGCGAGTTCCTGCGGGGTTTTTTTCCTTTCCCCCCCTTTTTCTAAGCCGCTAAGCCGCTTATCAGCTGACCCGCTAAGCCGCTAAGCTGCTTATCAGCTGATCCGCTAAGCCGCTTATCAGCTGATCCGCTAAGCCGCTAATCAGCTGATCCGCTAAGCCGCTAATCAGCTGATCTGCTAAGCCGCTAATCAGCTGATCCGCTAAGCCGCTAATCAGCTGATCCGCTAAGCCGCTAATCAGCTGATCCGCTAAGCCGCTAATCAGCTGATCCGCTAAGCCGCTAAACCGCTAATAGCACTAATCCGCTAAGCCGCTAATGGGCTTGCTTCGCAAGACGAAAAAACCGCAAGACGAAGAGACTCGCGGAACGGATTCTTTTCGTCTTGCGAGGCACCACTGTACCATAAATTGCTTGAGTAAGAAATAGGACAGAAACAAGAAGACAGAGCTAAGAATTTGTTATGAACTAGGTTTTGTTTTTTTAAAGTTGACCATCCATGTTCATGACAGTTAAGGTTCTGTCTGTTGTCTGCATCACACTGAAGAACCAGAAATGGATAGTGACACTGCATATTATTCCATTCTTCGAAGGACTGACTTTGTGATTGAGCTAGCCAAGTGAATGTCAGAAAAAAAACTCAGAGGCAGCTGAATTGCTTCAGTTGAATCCAAGCTTATTTACTATTATTAGATTTGATTTATTGCCTGCTCTGCACCATAAGGACCAGGATAAGGTGCAGCAATTTAAAAACACAGTATGTAAAACAGTCTAAGACAATTTGAGAGTCATGGGTGTAAGGTGGGTCCTTAAAATATGCATGTTCGGTGTCAAAGACAAGGGTAAAGAGGTTCATCTTCAACATAGAACAGAAACTACATACAGTGGTACCTCTGGATATGAACTGCCCCCTTTGCGAATGCTTTGGCATACGCACACAGCAAACCGGGAAGTACAGTAGATGCTCGGGCTGCAAATGTGATCCGTGTGGGATGCATGTTCGCAACCCGCATCGTCCGCAACGGCGTGTCTGTGCACACATGGGTTGCGATTCGGCACTTCTGCGCATGCACAAAGTGCAATTTAGCGCTTCTGCGCATGCGCAACCGCCAAAACCCAGAAGTAACCCGTTCCGGTACTTCCGGATTTCGGCGGTCTGCAGCCCGAAAAAACACAACCTGAAGCATCTGTAACCCGAGGTATGACTGTAAAGGAAAGGTTTCCGCTGCCAGCGCCTGTGCGGAAGCGGGCTACCGTTGCCCGTGCCTGCGCAGAACAGCGCACCCCTAGATACGAATGTTTCGGGATAAGAACAGACCCCCGGAACGAATTAAGTTTGTATCCAGAGGTACCACTGCAATGATGGTTCCTGATGCACCTCTTGGAGAGGGAATCTGGCAAGTTAGCGGCTCTCCTGGCCACCTCTATTCCACCCAAAATTCTGAGGGCAGTGGAGAGCCCCCTCGGCTCATTGTAATATCTGGGAGAGTCTGTAGGGGCAGGAGTTCCTTGAGGGTCAGTTTGCAGCAACTCACCGCTCAAGGAGAGGGACCAGTTGCTGACCATGGTGCTGACCAGGGGGTTAAGGCAACAAAGGTGAATTGGGGACAAAAACTCTCAAACGAGAGATGCATAAGCAGCATTGAGAGAAACTTCGTGGGGGGAGGGAAAGGTATCTCCCAGTGCTGCTGTACTCACTACTGCAGTGTAAACAACCCAACCCTAATGGCAGGACAACAAAAGTGGATTCTGCAAACCCTTGTGGCCCCCAAGTGACTTTTGCAAGCCCGGAAGGGCAAACACCCACCACTTATTCTGTGGTGGTCTAAGGAGCTGACAGCCCTTGCTATTTTTAATGCACTTCTTACAGGTGTCAATTTTGATTGGATAACTGCCAGGAAATCGGGATGGCATATATATTTTTAGGCGCCAGGTGAAAATGTTCCTTTTCAACCAGGCTTTTGGACAATTCATATTCTACAGCTTTTTAAATGTGTTTGTTGGAGCGGGGGGAAGCGGGATATTGCTTCTGTTTTAACCATTTATTTGTGCTTTTTTTATCTTGTATTTTTATCTTGTGAACCGCCCTGGTATCTTCTGATGAACGGTGGTATATGAAATCTAATAAATAAATATCTATAAACTTATATATGTCTAAAGCGAGATGGATATATTAATGTTCATTAAAGTGTGCTAATGTTTTCTCTCTCTTTCTTTCCTTCCTTCCTTCGTTAAATTTGCTCAAAGAAGCACATACATACACACTCTGAGCCTCACCTTCATTAACTAGATACCGTGCATAGATAAGGAGCCAGTGGCGGTATTCGTGACTTGACTGTAAAGTCAGCGCTGCAGCTACCTGACTCTCCAGATACGCCAGAGTTGTTTCCTGCTGCACCAAATGAGGCATGGAGAACAATCTTGCCGCTTGCCTCCCGGAGCTGCAATGAAGAGCAGAGACAGGAATGTTTTCAGAAGCGAAGAAGCAACTGCTTCAACTGTAAGTGTCCATATCTATGTTGTACTCAACAGCAACCTTGAGCTCACACTCTCTCTTCCCTGCTCCACCTCCACACAGCTTCGCCAAGAGATCAGAAGCTTCTGCTCACAAATCAGGAATGGAGGGGGACGAAGGATTGCACAAGCCAGAAGCTATTTGTGCTTGTAATGGCAAGCCAACAATAGCAGATGCTTCTGAATTACTGCCATTAATACTGGATCATCCCAGTAGATGGTGCTTCACAAAGAGCAAGGGGGCGAGTCCTTACCCAAAACGGCTCACAGCGTAAAGGGAGACAGGAGCGAGACAACAGAGGAAGGAAAAAGAAAGGGCACCAGGGTAAACAGGGGGTGACTATTCAATTACTTAAGGCTCGCGGGTGGCGCTGTGGGTTAAACGACAGAGCCTAGGGCTTGCTGATCAGAAGGCTGGTGGTTCGAATCCCCGCGACGGGGTGAGAGCCCGTTGTTCAGTCCCAGCTCCTGCCCACCTAGCAGTTTGATAGCACACCAGTGCAAGTAGATAAATAGGTACCGCTCCTGCGGGAAGGTAAACGGCATTTCCATGCGCTCTCTGGTTCGCCAGAAGCAGCTTAGTCATGCTAGCCACATGACCTAGAAGCTGTACGCTGGCTCCCTCGACCAATAAAGCGAGATGAGCGCCGCAACCCCAGAGTCGGTCACGACTGGACCTAATGGTCAGGGGTCCTTTACCTTTATTCAATTGCTTCAGTTGCACACACTTGGTCTTTAGTCCCTGGCCCTCCAGATGGGAACAGAATGCGGGACTAAAAAGACCTTTAATCCAATCCAGTAGGGCAGTGGCTCTATGCTTTTGTGGCTCTAGATTCTCATAATTAGGTTTTGCACCAAGTGAGAAAGGAGTGCGAACCTTGAGGAATAAACTAGCCCCCAGCTATGCAAAATTCGGCTACTTGCCAGGGATAACGCCAGGGAAACTACTGGGGAGGCATCAACAACAACAAAAAGACGAGGCTTAGTAAGTCCATACTTAGACGTTCTCCCTTGTATTATAGCTAACGGTCCTGAACACAGCATAGCCTCCTGCGATGGCAAACTGTTCCTGAAGTCCGCACATTGCGCCAGAGTCTCCTGCTTGTCAGAAACAAGGTTCCTGTAAAGACAAAAAAAGATTTGTAGGTGATTAAAAAGGAGGGGGTGGGGTGGGGATTAAACTGAAATTAGAGGGGGGATATTTACTAAGTTTTAATATTTATTTACAAGTAGGGTCTCAACTCGGGACGCAGGTGGCGCTGTGGGTTAAAGCCTCAGCGCCTAGGACTTGCCGATCGAAAGGTCGGCGGTTCAAATCCCTGCGGCGGGGTGCGCTCCCGCTGCTCGGTCCCAGCGCCTGCCAACCTAGCAGTTCGAAAGCACCTCCGGGTGCAAGTAGATAAATGGGGACCGCTTACCAGCGGGAAGGTAAACGGCGTTTCCGTGTGCGGCTCTGGCTCGCCAGAGCAGCGATGTCACGCTGGCCACGTGACCCGGAAGTGTCTCCGGACAGCGCTGGCCCCTGGCCTCTTAAGTGAGATGGGCGCACAACCCCAGAGTCTGTCGAGACTGGCCTGTACGGGCAGGGGTACCTTTACCTTTACCTTTTTAGGGTCTCAACTGATGCGGGTGGTGCTGTGGGTTAAACCACAGAGCCTAGGACTTGCCGATCAGAAGGTCGGCAGTTCGAATCCCCACGACGGGGTGAGCTCCCGTTGCTCGGTCCCTGCTCCTGCCAACCTAGCAGTTCAAAAGCATGTTGACGTGCAAGTAGATAAATAGGTACCGCTCTGACGGGAAGGTAAACGGCGTTTCCGTGCTCTGCTCTGGTTCCCCAGAAGCGGCTTAGTCATGCTGGACACATGTCCCGGAAGCTGTACGCCGGCTCCCTCGGCCAATAAAGCGAGATGAGTGCTGCAACCCCAGAGTCGACCACGACTGGACCTAATGGTCAGGGGTCCCTTTACCTTTACCTAGGGTCTCAACCCAAAGTACTCAAAGCTGTTTGCTTAGGCAGAAAAATGTGGCTTGCAAACATGTTTTGGGTAAAGCAGAGGGTCACAAATCAGGCTGTCCCCATCAGGCCTCTTCTACCTCACCTGTCACCTGGGACAGGGGCAGTCTGCCACTCCAGCAGATTGCCTCAGAGGAAGAGATGAGAAGTAGGGTTCATTCCATGGACTTTGATAAAAACCCGGCTCCATCAGGCACCTCTTGCCCCCAAACTGTGCCAGCAGATCATTGTAAGAACAGCTGTTTAAGGACAGGTCCCTGAGTTTGATTCCCCCAACGTCCCTCCCTGCCCATTTCCCCTTTTGTGTCCTCTCTCTCTCTTTTAAGACTGTAAGCTTGCAGACAGGAACTATCTTGTTTTAATTGATCATATGCAAGACGTTCCAGGAGCCTCCACTGGCTGAAGAGCAAGGTCCAAATGCTCTAAATAAACAAATAAGCAAAGGCTGGCTTTCACGTTTAGAGCTTCCCTGCTCGGACAAAGGAACGCACTCGACAAACCCATTCCCCACCCTCCTTTAGGTGCTTACCAAGAAGACAGAGAAGGGTTAAAGCAATAGGCTTTTCCATCAGACATGTTCATTAAAGGGATGCCATGCTGTGTCAACAAGATCTGAGACACAGTTGTTTCGCTTCCTATAAAAATCAAATCAGATAATGAGACTTCCTTGGAGCAAAATCATAGCAGGGTTACAAGTCTAAGTAGAACTTAGTTGGCTAGAATCCATCATGTCTGAAGAAAATAAATGTGGAGGGGGGTGAAAAGGAGAAGGAGGAGGGGGAGAAGTGGCCGTGAAGTGTTAGGGTGATGTGTTTTGACCACACAGGACGTTTAATGCAGGCATAGGCAATCTCGGCCGGCCAGATGTTTTGGGACTACAACTCCCATCATCCCTAGCTAACAGGACCAGTGGTCAGGGATGATGGGAGTTGTAGTCCCAAAACATCTGGAGGGGCGAGTTTGCCCATGCCTGGTTTAATGCATAGCACTACAAAGCGCCCCTAACTAGAAATAATTTCATTACCTGCTAAAATTGTTTGCAGGGACTCATCTTTCACCACTACTGCCTGTTTTTGAGCATTCCTGGAAAGTACAGAAAGGGAATGGCATTTCAGTTCAGCAAAACACAGAAGAGGCATTTCTGCAAAGGGAGAAACTGAAATACGGCACGGTAAAATATTAAAACTGAAAACCAAGGAATTGCCGCTGGAACTTTGGCACCAGTCTCATAGGATGCTAAGCGTCACACCAATATAATTCTTGGTAAGATTCAGGGGACTATCGCTTCATTGGCACCGGCTCACATGGGAAAGCCTGAACTGAACCAGGTCCCGCTTTTGAGAAGCTGTACTGAAAGACTAGAGGATAAGGCTACCCATGGCTACCAGCTACAATGACTATGTTCTGCCTCTGCCAGAGGAAGCTCAGGCAAGGAGTTGTGCTGGCACAATGAGGTCCCCCCGCCGTCTCCCTTGCCCCCAAAATTGGCTCTTGTGGGGGGTGGGAGAATCCCAAGAACAGTGCAAGAGGGAAGGAGAGAGATTGCTTCATTTGGTAAGCTGAAATGAATCAACTGATTGAACAACTGCCATTGCACTCGCTGGATTCCTCCCTCTGCACCTGTTGACTGTAACCTTCCTGAGGGCCATTGAAATGACGACAGCTTAGTGCTTACCAGACGGAGAGGGTTGCAGCCGTGGTGAGAGCCATGATGTAGAAGCCCGTGCAGTGCAAAGTGGAGATTGGCGAATGCAATACGATGGGAGGGAGAAGGCGGCGGCCGCAAGCCGAAAACACAGACAGGGTCCGCTTCTCACAAGCAACACTCACTACTTTGCTGAAAAAGAACCAGGGGACGGGGGGAGAGAGAAATCAACTCAGAACTTCCAGTTATTTAATAAGACCGACGCGTCAAGCTTTGCATGAAGAGTCTCCAAAGTGGCTTGCGCACAAAACGAAAACACAACAAGAAAGCGAGAAATAAAAACACATTTTGAAAAAGCACAACCCAACCTCCATGGTAAACAAGAGGGGAAAGCTACAAACATCTCTGTAATTGCATCCCAGAGAAAGCTTGGGAGAACGGGACAGCTTCCACCCGAAAACCTAAAATATATTTCTGAAACACATTCCTATCCTGCCCTTCTGTTATCAATATGAGGCATTCCATCAGCTGGTGGAACACGTAGAATGTATTTTTAATTTTGTTTTTATCCTAGTCAGAGAGCTGCCCTTGGCACGGGAACAGGAGGTCGCTGAGCACTGAGAAGGTGTTGATGCTTTTGAATTATGGTGCTGGAGGAGACTCTTGAGAGTCCCATGGACTGCAAGAAGATCAAACCTCTCCATTCTGAAGGAAATCAGCCCTGAGTGCTCACTGGAAGGACAGATTGTGAAGCTGAGGCTCCAGTACTTTGGCCACCTCATGAGAAGAGAAGACTCCCTGGAAAAGACCCTGATGTTGGGAAAGATGGAGGGCACAAGGAGAAGGGGGCGACAGAGGACGAGATGGTTGGATAGTGTTTTCGAGGTTACCAGCATGAGTCTGACCAAGCTGCGGGAGGCAGTGGAAAACAGGAGTGCCTGGCGTGCTCTGGTCCATGGGGTCACGAAGAGTCGGACACGACTAAACGACTAAACAACAACAAAATACCAAGTTGATGCCTTCAACCTGGCTTGATTGTGGCTGTGTTTGCACATGCACACACACACAAACACACACACACTCACCAGCTTCCTGCTGCTGAGAGAATTCGGCTGGTGAGCACTGTTTCCCATTCCTTTCCTTCCCGGTTGCACTTTAACCTGCTGAGTTTTGAACCTCCCACTGTGGTGATTTCATTCTCCACTTCAATGTACATGGAGGGATCTGAGCTGACCTGCAAAAGTTGGTTCTCTTAAAATGAAAGCTGAGCAAGAGAAAGGCAAATATATATCCCAATTCAAACAATTAAAAAAACCCCACACACCCTGGAAATTTGAAGGTGCCGTTATCCAACATTGAAAATGGTAGATTCTTTATTTAAAAACACACATTGCTCAAACACGGTGGCTCATCTGAAATACCTGCCCGTTCACAGCTACTGTATTATGTAGTAGTAACTGAAACGTTATTAAAAGTGCCTGCCAGCGGCATTATTCAGAATCACCACTATTACCAGGTCCTTCTCATATTTTATTAGCTTGTTAAATTTACATACTGCTCCTAAAGAACAGCTCTCTGCAGTTTACAACTGCAGACTTGAGAGGAAAGGTAAGGAACAGCATTAAGTACAGTGAATTTGCTCTACTCTGTCAATGTAGTCCAAGTCTTTATTATTCTGCCAAAGGTCAATTGTACAGTACACCCCCCCCATAAGTCATTTAGGGCATGCTACGCAGGTGGCGCTGTGGGTTAAAGCCTCAGCGCCTAGGGCTTGCCGATCAAAAGGTCGGCGGTTCGAATCCCTGCGGCGGGGTGCGCTCCCGCTGCTCGGTCCCAGCGCCTGCCAACCTAGCAGTTCGAAAGCACCTCCGGGTGCAAGTAGATAAATAGGGACCGCTTACCAGCGGGAAGGTAAACGGCGTTTCCGTGTGCGGCTCTGGCTCTGGCTCTGGCTCTGGCTCTGGCCAGAGCAGCGATGTCACGCTGGCCACGTGACCCGGAAGTGTCTCCGGACAGCGCTGGCCCCTGGCCTCTTAAGTGAGATGGGCGCACAACCCCAGAGTCTGTCAAGACTGGCCCGTATGGGCAGGGGTACCTTTACCTTTACAGCAAAATAGCACATCTGAACTTCCACGCTACACCAATACTTAGCAACAAGGGCTCATTACAAAGGAAGTGAAATGCCACCATTTATAATTTAACCTGATAGTAAAAGTAAAGGGACCCCTGACCATTAGGTCCAGTCGTGACTGACTCTGGGGTTGTGGCGCTCATCTTGCTTTACTGGCCGAGGGAGCCAGCGTACAGCTTCCAGGTCATGTGGTCAGCATGACTAAGCCGCTTCTGGCGAACCAGAGCAGCGCACGGAAACACCTTCCCGCCAGAGCTGTACCTAATTATCTACTTGCACTGGCGTGCTTTCGAACTGCTAGGTTGGCAGGAGCAGGGACTGAACAACGGGAGCTCATCCCGTCACGGCGAATCAAACCGCCGACCTTCTGATCGGCAAGCCCTAGGCTCTGTGGTTTAACCCACAGCACCACCCGCGTCCCAAATATAACCTGATACTTTAACCCAAAGTTAGCAACCTCCTATTATCTGGCTTTTCCCTTTGTTTTCTCGCCCAATCTGTTGTTCTGAACCAAGCTGGCAAGTAAACAGAGAGACAGTGGGGTGGGGTGGTTAGAGTGTTGGATGAACCTGGGAGACCAGTGCTCAAATCCCCACTGGGCGATGAAGGTCACTGGGTGACCTCGGGCCAGTCGCTGCCTCTCAACTGAACCTCTCTCACAAGGTTGTTTGTGGCGATTAAATGAGGAGAGGGAGAACCCTGTATGCCACCTTGAGCAACTTGGAGAAAAAGGGTGGGTTATGAATGCAATAAATAAAGCATATGGGATTCAGCTTCATCCTTTTTAATAGGCACGAGCTGAAACGAGGAAGCTGGCTGGATCAAATATGGTTCTTCCCCCACCCCCCTTTTTAAATTTAAATTTTATTTCCAAAAAAGAAAAAAGAAAAATTACAAACATCAAATTCAACATCCATATTCATAAACCTATTACATAATTAATTAAATTAAAATATACCTAATTACTTTTTGCTGTATACAAATACAACACAGTTAGAATTTTTATATTAAAGCTTTTATATTATAAGTAATATTTCAAATTCCCCTATACCCCCCGTTCCCCTTCACCCATGTGTGATCTTATTTTATTTTTACTTCTTCCGTCTTGTTGTGTTGTTATAATTTAATTATTGTTCAGCTGATTTTTTATTATTTCCTTGCTTACCCCTGCACGTCTTACACGTTATCTATTAATATTCCAGTTCCGGAACCATATTTTTTCATATATTCCTTCTCTCCCTCCCACTCTTTAATTATTCTCTGATTTGAATGGCCTCTAATTGTTGCCGTCATTTTTGCCATTTCCACAAAATTAGAGTTTACTTTGCCATTCTAATAATGATGGTATTTTCTTCCTCTTCCAGTTCTTTGCGATCAGTATTCTGGCCGCCGCTGTTGCGTAAAGGAATACATTTTTCTTATCTCTGGGAACGTCCGGATCAAATATGGTTCTATGGGTCCGGCTTGTTGGCAGGAAGACCAAAATGTCATCTTTTCCCAAACCCCTTTGATACCCCAAATACTTTGCTGGGAACCTCTGCCTTGGGCAACTGTGAAGACTTCGCTGCAGCTCCTTTCGGCAGCTGGCTGTCCACGCCGATCCTAGCGCTTCTTTTGGAACTAACCTGCTGTTAACTGCAGATGGGTCAGTGTAGTTTTTGGGTTTTTCTATCCAACACTTACTTGCAACGCAAACGATTTCTGAGGGACTGGGGTTGGCAGTTTAAGTGCTAGCGGTGCACTGTGGCAAGCACCATCCTTCTCAGAAGCCAGGATTGCTGGAGACTGAAAGGCAAGAAGGAGAACTCAACTAGGCTGATTGGTGTAAAAACGCCTGTGTCAATTTAATTTCAAACACCAGCTGGAGCCGTTGCCTTCCCACCAAGCGGTCTATGGAAAGGAATCCAGGAAACAGAGAAGGAGCAGGAGCAGGTGCCCGCTGTAATCTTCACCTGCTTTTCTCCTTCCTGGAGATTCTTTTCCACGAAGCTCTCAGTGGGAAGGGGACATTTGTACCACCTGCTCTTGCTCCACCAAGAGTTTTTTTTTGTTTTTTTTCACGGTTCTTTACATATCTGCATATTTTTTATTTTTTAAAAAAATATATATCAAAGATTTCTTGATTTACAAATGTATGTGCAATGTCTCTTTTTTTCAGGTTACATTTTCTACAGATCAGTTTCATTTGTTGAGACATTAGTGTTACATTAGGAAGAAAGGGGGGAAAGAGGTAGAGGGGGGAATGGTGAGTGGGGTGGACTGGCAATGCTTCTATTCTACTTAGTGTATGTGTAGGGTTTTGTGTCAGCATCACTTGTGTGAGTTCTCTTTACTATTCGCTTGTATTCCTTTAGGGGTGAGAGAGGTTGGGGGTGGCCTAGGGTGTGGCTGGTTGTCTTTGACTGGCTGTGGTGAAATTTGTTTCCGTGTGTGCGTGTTTGGATCAGGTTAGCCAGATTGATTCGAATGCTGTTGGCAGATTCTTGTCATTGTCTTGTTGGGCTGTGTATGTGATAAAAAGTAACCATACCGGGATGAAGGCATCTTCTTCTATTTGTCCCTGTGTCAGTTTCAGTTTGTTGGTTAGTTTTTCTAATAAGGTTGTTTCCCATACTATCTGATACCATTGGTCCATGCCATGGGTAGGCAAACTAAGGCCTGGGGGCTGGATCCGGCCCAACTGCCTTCTAAATCTGGCCCACGGACGGTCCAGGAATCAACGTGTTTTTACATGAGTAGAATGTGTCCTTTTATTTAAAATGCATCTCTGGGTTATTTGTGGGGCATAGGAATTCGTTCATATTTTTTTTCAAAATATAATCCGGCCCTCCACGAGGTCTGAGGGACAGTGGACCGGCCCCCTGCTGAAAAAAATCTGCTGACCCCTCGTCTATGCTTACTCCTGACAGGTCTCTCCAGTGTCTGGCTATGATGTTTCTGGCTGCTGAGAGTAGGTGGGCTATGAGCTCTTTGTGTATTTGGTAAAGGATGTGCCACTTCAAGGTTGCCAGTCAAAAGACAGGATGCAAATCGAGTACAGATAAATATTTTTTTCATAAGCAAATGAACAAGAGAAGATGACAGGCACCCCAGTTACCTGAACTGTTAGCGTGACGGGCATCAGTCTTGAGTCCTTTCGAGGCCTGCCTTTCTTCTTCTTTTCTACTTCAAGGTCCAGTTTACGCTTGGACAGAATCATAGGCTTGGCTGGGATCTTTTCCTCACTGTCGCTGCTACTCTCCAAGATATCCTTAGGTTTGCTTTCCCTAACTGAGTTCTGCTCCTTCAATCTGCAAGAGAAACACAGGGTTACTCGACAAAGTTTCAAAAGCAGTTTCTGGGCTGGTTCGTGGGGGTGGGAGAGGCCTAATGATTAAAAATCCACACGTTTTCAAACAACATTTGGAGACGTTTAATTTAGAGAAATGGCAGAGAAGACATGACAGAGGTATATAAAATTGTGCATGGTGTTGGGACAGTGGATAGAGAAAGGTTTTCCCCCTTCTCTCACAACGCTAGAACTCAGGGCCATCCAATGAAGTGGAACCCTGGACAATTCAGGGCAGACAAAGTACATTCGTACCTTGGATCTCAAATGCCTTGGCTCCCGAACAAATAGGCTCCTGAACGATCGAAACCCGGAAGTGAGTGTTCTGGTTTTTGAACAGTTTTCAGAAGCCGAACGTCCGGTGCAGCTTCCGATTGCCTGCAGGAAGCTCCTGTAGCCAATCGAAAGCCACACATTGGTTTTCGAATGGTTCCGGGGGTCAAACGGACTCTCAGAACGCATTCTGTTCAAGAACCAAGGTACGGCTGTACTTTTTCACATAGCGCACAGTAGAATTACGGAGATCACTCCAACAAGAATTAGTGATGGTTATCAATTTAGACGGCCTTAAAAGATGGTTATCGACAAATTCCACGCAGGCTAAAGCTACCAATGGCTACTGGCCATGAGGACTATGTTCTTCTCCCTCCACTGTTGGGGGCAGTAAGCCTCTGAACGCCAGTCGTTGGAAATCACAAGTGGTGAGACCGCCGTCGCACTCAGCTCCTGCTTTTGGGCTTCCCATACACACTGGGTTGGCTACTTTGAGAACAGGATGTTGACGTGGTGGGCTAATGGCCAGGTTCAGCAACAAGCACTTTGGATGTAGCGTTAGCAGCAGCAGTAAGGACAACACAAAGGTAAAGGTAAAGGTACACCTGACCTTTAGGTCCAGTCGTGGCCAACTCTGGGGTTGCGGCGCTCATCTCGCTTTATTGGCTGAGGGAGCCGGCGTACAGCTTCCAGGTCATGTGGCCAGCATGACTAAGCCGCTTCTGGCGAACCAGAGCAGTGCACGGAAACGCCGTTTACCTTCCCGCCGGAGTGGTACCTATTTATCTACTTGCACTTTGATGTGCTTTCGAACTGCTAGGTTGGCAGGAGCAGGGACCGAGCAACGGGAGCTCACCCCGTCGCGGGGATTCGAACTGCCGACCTTCTGATCGGCAAGTCCTAGGCTCTGTGGTTTAACCCACAGTGCCACCCGCGTCCCGACAAAATGCACTACTCTAAACATGGTGGGAACGGCCATCCCATTCAGGACACAAATTGGCTGAAACCTAAATGGCCAGTTACAGCTCAGATGCAACAGATGCTTCAGATCAGGAACGAGCAACCTGGGAACCTTTGGCGTTGCTGATTCAAGTTTAATCTGGTGTCCAACCACATATGGGCAGCCACAGCTTCTCTGTCCCAGCTGTGGTCCTGTGGTCTGAATATGGGACAAAGCACTGCTTTGCCCTGACCTAGCCACTGTGATCCATGTGACAGTCATCTCCAGACTGGATTATTGTAACTCGCTCTATGTGGGGCTGCCCTTGAGACTGACCCAGAAACTCCAGCGGGTGCAGAATGCCGCGGCGAAACTCCTTACGGGGTCCTCGCTGTGGGATCACATTCACCTGGTGCTATACCAGCTGCACTGGCTCCCGGTGGAGTACAGGATCAGGTTTAAGGTGCTGGTTTTAACTTTTAAAGCCCTATACGGCCTAGGACCCTCGTACCTACGGGACCGCCTCTCCTGGTATGTCCCACGGAGGACCTTACGGTCTTCAAACAAAAACATCTTGGAGGTCCCAGGCCACAGGGAGGTTAGGCTCACCTCAACCAGAGCCAGGGCTTTTTCAGCTCTGTCTCCGATCTGGTGGAACGCTCTGTCACAAGAGACTAGGGCCCTGCGGGACTTGACATCTTTCCGCAGGGCCTGCAAGACAGAGCTGTTCCACCAGGCCTTTGGTCAGGGCACAGCCTGACCCCCTCCTTTGGCAATCCTCACAGAACTCTAGCCCAATGGTTGCCATTAATCTGATTTGAACTGATTTTATAATGAAATGATTTTAGAATGTTGTATCATTTTACTGTTGTTAGCTGCTCTGAGCCCGGTTTCGGCTGGGGAGGGCAGGATATAAATATATTATTATTATTATTATTATTATTATTATTATTATTATTATTTTATATGGTCTTTAGGTGAAAACTAGGCCTTAATGGCTACAAATGCACACAGGGACAGTCTCCTGAAAAACAGAGAAAGACTGCAATGTGGTATGATTACAAAGCATTCTTATATATTTCTGTGTACATATTTCAGGAATCTTCTAGCTCCTCTGAATACCCTTCTCTAACTTTCCATTTTTAATAATATGTGATTGAATACATTCTTCAATGTCCTTCTTTATTAACTTCTGAATAAACACGCATTCTTCAGTGTCTTCATTCATTAACTTTTGATTAATTGTCTTATTCATTAGTTGTTTCTTCCTTGCTCAGTAGACTAAGCTTAATTATAACGTTCTCCCTAGCTGATTTATTGCATTCCTATAACGTGCCACAGTGTAGGTTTCCATGGTTATTGCCCATATACATTTTTTTTTCTGCTGGGAAGGGTTAGCGAATGTTCATTTGCATGTACCAGGCTACACAACAAGAAAACGGAGTCTTAAGATATTGCAACTTTGGAGGAAGTGGAATTTCCTCCTTCACTCTCACCTGGGCACAGCTCATTCCTCACCTGTCTATGGCAATCTGATTTGTGTGTGTTATGGCAGAAGTCCCTGAGGTGGCTTTGGATCGCTCCGTGAATCTCGAATCAAATGCTTTCATTGGCTCTATCTTGGAAGAGGCTGGCAGCACAGAGGGCGAAGATGCAGGTGGAGCAGCTGAAGCAGAGGTAGCATTTACACTGTAAAAAAGGGGGAAAAAACTGAGTTGGGGCAATATATATTGGGGGGGGGAGTGTTCTACAGGCCAACAAAACACCAAAATGAAAGATCACAAGCAGTGGAAAATGGCGACATCAATCCCCATTGTTTCACATCAGTCCCCAGGATGGAAGCTGTTTTTCATCCTAACGTGGTACATCTTGGGTAACGTGGCCCCTTCTGCCCCTCTGGGTAATTGGAGGGGCCTCCAGCTGAGTGAAGAGAACTAGAATGAAGCCACTGGAAGCCAGTGACTTGCCTTGTCCCTCCCCATGTCTTCCAGGTACTTCTTTGGGAAGGTTATTTATAAATTTCATTTTATGAAATTACAGTGCTACCTTGGTCCTCAAACTTAATCCGTTCCGGGAGTCCGATTGACTCCCGAAACCATTCAAAAACCAAGGCGTGGCTTCCGATTGGCTGCAGGAGCTTCCTGCTCTCAAGCGGAAGCCACGTCGGATGTTCGGCTTCTGAAAAACGTTCGCAAACCGAAACACTTACTTCCGGGTTTGCGACGCTCAGGTGCCAATTTGTTCGACTACTAAGCCGTTCGAGAACCAAGGTACCCCTGTATATAAAACAGGGAGAACACTTATAACAACGGGCGAAAATTAAAAGATGAAAAAGGAAACTATAAAATGTGCATGCGGAATGAGTAGTTGCACATGAGTTAAAATAACAAAGGGGAAGTAAAGACTATCAACTTCCAACAGATCATCAGGTATAGTTCCAGAATTGCCAGGCTTGTGATGAAGTTACTTTGACACCTCTGCATCTAGCATTTTGCATACTAGCAGTTGTAGGAAATCTGGCTGGTGTTTTCTGCACGTCTCACTTCTGATGAAGTGGCAGGTGATTATATCACCATGAATTCCCGACTGCACTGGAAAGAGTTTACTGTATCTAACTCCAGCTTATGTATTTAAACAACTGATAAGTAATACCAACCGATATTGTGTTAGAGTGTGGGATATTGCCACATAGACCAATGGTCTGACTCCATATAAGGCGACTTTCTATGTTCCTAGACTATTTTTGTGACAAACTTAAAATATTATCAAGTTGGCAAGTGATGCAAGCAGGTGTGCAACCCTTAATGGGTCTGTGTGTGCTTTTGAGAATCCCACAAAGTTAAGACTGCGCGCACGCACACCATACATTCAAAGCACGTGGCTTATCCAATAGAATCCTGGGGATTGTAGTTTACCTTTCAGAGTTACCCTTAACAAACTACTGTTCCCAGAATTCTTGGGAGTGTTGCTGTTGTGTGTTTTAAATGCACTGTTCGTACACAGCCTCAGTTTATGATTACAGTATTTTTTGCTCTATAAGATGCACTTTCCCCCTCCTAAAAAGTAAAGGGAAATGTGTGTGCGTCTTATGGAGCGAATGCAGGCTGCGCAGCTTTTGCTGAAGCCAGGAGAGCAAGAGGGATTGGTGTGCACTGATCCCTTTTGCTCTCCTGGCTTCAGGGACAGCCTCCCGAAGCCTCCTGAGCAGAGCGGGAGCACTCCCACTGTGCTCAGGAGGCTTCGCGTTGCTTTTGCTGAAGCCAGGAGAGCAAAAGGGATCGATCTCTCTTGCTCTCCTGGCTTCAGCAAAAGCAACACGAAGCCTCCTGAGCACAGTGGGAGCGCTCCCGCTCTGCTCAGGAGGCTCCTGTAGCCAATCGAAAGCCGCACATTGGTTTTTGAACGGTTCCAGGAGTCAAACGGACTCCCAGAACGCATTCGGTTCAAGAACCAAGGTACGACTGTACTTTTTCACGTAGCGCACAGTAGAATTACGGAGATCACTCCAACAAGAAGTAGTGATGGTTATCAATTTAGATGGCCTTAAAAGATGGTTATAGACAAATTCCACGCAGGCTAAAGCTACCAATGGCTTTTGCTGAAGCCAGGAGAGCAAAAGGGATCGATCTCTCTTGCTCTCCTGGCTTCAGCAAAAGCAACACGAAGCCTCCTGAGCACAGTGGGAGCACTCCCGCTCTGCTCAGGAGGCTCCTGTAGCCAATCGAAAGCCGCACATTGGTTTTTGAACGGTTCCAGGAGTCAAACGGACTCCCAGAACGCATTCGGTTCAAGAACCAAGGTACGACTGTACTTTTTCACGTAGCGCACAGTAGAATTACGGAGATCACTCCAACAAGAAGTAGTGATGGTTATCAATTTAGACGGCCTTAAAAGATGGTTATAGACAAATTCCACGCAGGCTAAAGCTACCAATGGCTTTTGCTGAAGCCAGGAGAGCAAAAGGGATCGATCTCTCTTGCTCTCCTGGCTTCGCTTCGCTGGAGAGCCTCTGCGCAGCGCCCCTTCAGCAAAGCGGGAGGAGAAACAGAGCCCCTTCCGTTTCTCCTCCCGCTTTGCTGGAGAGGCGCTGAGCAGAGAGGGAGAGAACATTTTTTTTCTTGTTCTCCTCCTCTAGAACTAGGTGTGTCTTATGGTCGGGTGCGTCTTATAGAGCGAAAAATACGGCGGTGGTTAAGTGGTGTCTAACTATTTCCCTGTTAACATAGTCCCAAGACCATTTAACATAGTCCCAAGAGAGATTTTCCCCCCCGTTCTGTTGCGTTGTTAGAACTACACAGAATGTTTTTTCCCAAACACATTTCCAAATCACTGAGGATCAGTGAGAGGCAATATGAAAGTTATTGCCGTGATGGGCTCATTCAGAAACACAAAATCATAGCTAACAAGAGTCGCAGAGCGACCGACATGCAGTGCATGGACAGAGCCCCCAAGTCACAAAAAGTTAGAAGATGAGATCTCCGTTGCCCAGTACTGACCCATCTTTGTTGCCTGCGTCTTCGGTTGGTTTAACACTCACTGCCACCGGCTCTAAGGCAGGCTTAGATGTGCAGAGGATATTGGTTGCATTGTAATCTAATGACATCAGCTGATTGGTTTGAGAAGCTGACATCATTGAGCCTGCTAAGGATCCAGATATAGGAATACTATTGAAAAAAGCTGTAGAAAAATCTCTGTTTTTCGGGGGGGGAAACAAACAGACAACAGTCAAGAGATTAGCTGGATTATATACGTGCCACATAATCGAAGGTGTATACATTTTAAATACAGACGTATGCATTGAATTATATAATAAAAAGGAGGAAGAGATTGTATCTAAAGTAGCACTAAGAGACACGTTCAATCAGCACAAAGATTTATGCTGCATGCAGAGTCAGAGGTGAGTACATCAACCTCCTTCTGGGATTCTCAGCATATCTGAGTCACACAATCAGAAATGGCTGCGTTCGATTTGGCATTGCCATTTTCACCATTGTAGCAACTGTCCCCCACCCTTGTGGTGTCAGAAACAGTCGGAGGCTACCAGTTCATGCAGGGAACTTGAAATTCCTGGGAAGTCTTCCCAAGGGTAGTCCCAGGTACAGTACACCACAGTAGTCAATGGGTTTGGCAGTTACCAGGGTGTGAGCAATGGCAACCAGCCTGCAGACCCTGAAAGAACCTAAACTGCTTAGGTCTAGGTTATCTGAAGAACTTGCACAGGGCTTCCGCTTACATAAGTCATTAGCTGACTCTCACCCTGAATCTTTAAGAAGCATCAATAACTTAGAAAAAGTACATACATCAAAAGACAAGTTGCAGAGTAGTATAGAAGTATTTTCACAACAGGAAGACATGAGGGTTTCTTTTTAAGTGTACAAATGATTTAAGAAAATCTCAACGGAAGAAAATATAAAGCCTGTCATTTTATATTTCATAGATAGATAAGATAGATAGATAGATAGATAGATAGAGAGAGAGAGAGAGAGACGGGTGGCACTGTGGTCTAAACCACTGAGCCTAGGGCTTGCCAATCAGAAGGTTGGCGGTTCGAATCCCTGTGACGGGGTGAGCTCCCGTTGATCGGCCCCTGCTCCTGCCCACCTAGCAGTTTGAAAGCACGTCAAAGTGCAAGTAGATAAATAGGTACCACTCCGGCGGGAAGGTAAACGGCGTTTCCGCTCCAGCGTTTCCGTGCACATGACTTGGTCACATGACTTGGAAGCTGTCTGCAGACAAACGCCGGCTCCCTCGGCCTATAGAGTGAGAGGAATATATATATACACACACACATACAGACATACATACCCAGTATCCAGCTGAGCTATGCAGAGAGGTGTGATTCTTCTCCGTCCATCTGCTGTCCGAGTCTCAACTTGTTTCTTTAAAAGATTCTGTTGGGGGGAAAGATGGCTGTTGGAACTTTTGCTTGTAATTGCTATAAAGGCCTATTGCAAAGCATCAAAAGCCTATAAACTGGACATTTTGTTTATTCAGTTTGTTAAAATACTCCTACCCCTCCCACTCATATAAAACAACAAGGCCGCATAGGACCTTTACAATAAAACAGTTATAATAAAATGTAAGGTGCCATAAAGAGAATACAAAATAATAACGATAGCTGGCTCATCATAAGAAAATTTGAGCAGGTAAATAGGCCTATTGTGATGAAAAAAGGCTTGAGGAGCTGTCTGAAAGTTAGCACTGATTACGCCTGCTGAATCTCCTAGAGCCCAAGTCCAAAACTCTGGATAAGCCCACTCCGCAGTTTCATGTAGATGTTAAATATCATAGGTGGTTTTCAACCCGAGTGCTGCGGCACCCTGGGGTCCCTTGAATGATGGTCAGGGGTGCTATGGGCAACACTGGCCTCTGTCCCTCTTTCCTTCCCTCCCTCTGATGCCCTCTTGTGTCTCTGCCTCTCAAAAGGCTTGCACAGCTGTTGGTTGCAGCAGCCTTGGCTGCAAACTCTGTAGACGAATGGTGTCTCTGGGGCTAGCCAGGGGGTGCTGGTTGCTAGGAACCAAGGCGGCCTTGGACTAAGCAAGCAAGCAAGCAGGTGAGGGTGCCCAGCCAGCAAGTCCGGCAGCTCTTGCTGTTGGGAATGGACAGACAAGTCCCAGGTGCCTGTGGGGCAGTGTGAGGAGGCACCTCTTGCGGGGGGGGGGGGCAGCTCAGAGACCAGAGGCAGTGGCAGGGGCTGCCCAGAGGGGAGAGGACAGGAGGCTGAGAGAATACTCCACCAGGGTTTTCAAAAAAGGGTGAGAGGCTGCCAGCTCTGCAGGCAAAGGGTGACATTACTGGACTCCTGAGCCCCACAGTGGTGATGCAGAAAGAATGTACAGTGGTACCTCGGGTTACAGACGCTTCAGGTTACAGACTCTGCTAACCCAGAAATAGTACCTCAGGTTAAGAACTTTGCTTCAGGATGAGAACAGAAATTGTGCGGCGGCAGCACGAGGCCCCAGTAGTACCTCAGGTTAAGAACCGTTTCATGTTAAGAACGGACCTCCGGAATGAATTAAGTTCTTAACCTGAGGTACCACTGTAGCTGGTCAAGGGAGCCATGGATTCAAAAAGGTTTAAAACCTCGAACTTTGGGGATAAAACTGAACCCTGAGGAACCACACACCTTTAACTCGAACAGCAGCTCCAGTAGGATACCACGGTCAATGATATCAAAAGCCACTGAGAGGTAAGGAGAATGAAGAGGAACACATTTCCCCTGCCTCTGTCCCGACAGAGGTCATCATACAGGGCCACCAAAGCAGTTTCTGAGCCAAAACCCGGCCTAAACCCAGATTGAAATGGATCTAAGAAATGACTGAATCACTCAATGCCTCACCAAGGCTCCAGTTGTCCATGTCACAGCCTCTCCAGGACTAAGCATGAGTGGCTGGAGGTCTGTGTAAATGAGACATGGGAACCACACCAACAACCCTTCTGTGCTGCGTCAAGGAGGAGCCAGATGCCAAACTTTCCCCTTTTGCAAAGGTGACATGAAGGAAAAGAACCACCATCAGAGTCACCTACCTTCCTAATGTCTTCCAAGCTCTCCCCATTCACCATGCTTGCTACTTTAGGTGCTGCTGCTGAGCCAGCTGCATCTCTCGCTGCTTCGTTCTTCTTTTCCACCTGCTGCTGCCTTTGCTGGTACTTCAGCATCTCTGGATTCTCAATTATAGCAGTAGACAGGTGTGCCTCGGTCATTATAGCCAAGCTCTTGCCATAAGTGGTCTGGTGGATGTTGCTCTAAGGGGCACAAAGGTGAGAACACAAAAGCAGCCGCTTAAACTGTGTGCACGAATCTTGATCAAAAATGACAAAGGACTCGGGCAACGGACTGAATATCCAAATAATGCAGAAACCTTCAGCTGTACTGACTCATTTATTTCTGGCTGCATTTGTCTGCCGGCTTTCACCATTATTTAGAAATGATTCAGGTGCTATGCAAAAATAAAGGCAGGAGACGGACTCTGAGAAAGAGGTTTAGAGTATGCAGACAGGAGGGACCAGAAGAGCAGAAAAGACAGTAGACTAAGGAAAAGCAAGAGATAAATGAGAATTTCTGAATGAAGCGATGGAGGACATTTCAAACACCAATGATTCTGTAGACTGAGCATGCAAAGCATGTACAACCCTACTAAGCTAGCCTTCTCTAGCCTAGTGCCTTGCAGATATTTTGGACAGCAAAACCCATTACCCCTGCCCAGTGGCCATACTGGGTGGGGGGTGATGGGGGGAGTCCAAAGCATCTGCCAGCTACCAGGTTGGGGAATGCTGCGCTGAGCTAATGGACATCCCCTTTCAATGATGGCAGAAAAAGGAAAGAAGACTTGAAAAGCATAGGGATGTACACAAAAAACAACAGGCGTCTGTTGAGTGCAGGAATACATGCACACAACCTGTTTATAGTGCACCTGGCACATTTTCCCAGCTGTGATCCAAAGGATGTGTTAGAACTGGCAACATGACCCCCACCCTGGCAACAAAAGGTTCTCCCATCCTTAAGATGTGACTGATCAGCACAGTTCTAACCATGTCTACTCAGAATTAAGTCCTGTTGAATCCAATCGGGATTACTCCCAGGTAAGTGAAGTTAGGGCTGCAGCCTTAATTAGCAAGCCTGTCCAAAATAGCACAGGGTACCTTCTCTTCCTCGCTCAGAGGGTCGCCAAGCTCGTCTTGGGAAAAATCCAAAAACGCTACTGATCCATCCATGGAACACACCAAGATGCCAAGCCCATTTAAGGTCCTGGGAAGATAAAGATTAGGATTTTGATTAGTACCTTAGACTGGAGAGAACAGCTCATGTAACTGGAAGAGCAGCGGTTTGGTGGGATGTAGTTAGCCTGCAGGCAAACCCAGGAAAACACACACACACAGACACACACACACAGAGACAAGTTCTCACATCAACTAGCCTGCAAAATTATCAGGTATCCTGAAAGATATTCCTGAGAAACTTCGTCGCAACTTAGAAAAACCCAAGCAGCGTGCAATATGCTTTCTGAGCCCAAGTACTCATCATATCCTGGGAGCTGCTGTAGAAGTTGCTCCTTCCTGCAACGCCAGGATTAACATGGGGAGACGCAAGCATAGTGGGAGATGTCCTCCCTGCAGCCCCTCTTCATGCCAGCATGAGCCAAAGTTGACCACTAGCAGAGTGAAACTCCACACGGCAGCTCTGGAACTTCTAACATGACCCTGGTGGAGCGGGGAAGAGTGACACTGCAAAAGCTCTCATGCCATCGAGGCAACAGGAATACCCAGACCTAACTCCCTACCACTGAAGAAAGCCTTGCAAAAGATAAATGGGTATTCAAATACCGCAGCAGGGAACAGGATGAGAAACTCTAAGTTCTGGCCTTTTTTTTTGCATGTGCTTTTCAGATGGCCTTGGTTTTACACAGTTCAGCTTCAGAGAATGCACAAGCTACACTCCTTAAGAAAGGAGTCTATTGACATGGAACTATGGTCAGAGGAATGGCTTTATGTATATGGGACAGCAGGCAAATCATGCCCTACTGACCCTATGTTGTGCTGTCACCATTCCCTGTGCAGCTATTCAAAAATGGAAGCTGGCCGTCCATGTTGCTTTATACCATAACAACGTGCTAAAGGACCGACAAATCAGCCAAACACTCACAACACCATTTCAAGCGAAAGCGGGAACAACTGGCGAGTGACTATGCTGCTGTTATGATCAATACCATAGTATTTCATACATGAGTAAATAATGGTCATTACAGAATTCATAAGATCAATAGGAAAAGACTGAGCTATCTCAAATACTTCCTTCCCACAACAAATTTCTATATTATGTCTTCTTTTTTGCCAGGATACAAAAAGGTTCAGGCCAACAGTTTTTGAAACATATTCCAGAGACTCTGGAGGTTCTTCAGCAGCTTATAGGGAAACTCGCCAGAAAAGAACCACAGATAAGCTTCCGGAAAGATAGCTTGTGGTGTGCAAATGCAAAATGTGTTGGGTGTGTTACAGACAGTACCAGCCTTCCCTGGAGCTCAGCAGGTGCTTTCTGCATCAGCTTTTAAATACCTGCTGCAAACCTTTCTATTCAGTCAGGCTTATGCCGGCAACTCAGAGCACATCTTTCCACAACAGTTATCCAATTTCACCTTTCTCACATGGTTTTTATTGTATGGTATTATGTACAGCTGTCGTGAAACTGTTTCAGTATTTTCTTTATGAATCAGCAGCAAGTACGGTAAATATTTCTTATAAATAAATAAAATAAACTCCTTGGGAATAAGTAGGATGCTCACAATGAAAACAGCCTGCTTTAAAACAAACCTCCCCCCCCTTTCCTTTTTAATAAATGCAAACTGGAAAAAAAATGTAAATTCAAACCCTCAGATTTCCTCGGAGATGTTAACGTGCTTTACTTACTTGGGCGCTCACTAAACAAGCCAGGCATGGCAACCTACCCTGACATCCGCCAGACTTCATTTGATTGCCGTTATCAGTTTTATGGATAGTTTCATTTTACTTTGCCGAAACCTTCTTGGGCATTTTACAGTGTTGTTCTCTCCTTCTAATGGGACTAAATTTGCGGTCTTACGTTATACTATTGGTATTACCGGGGTGTGTGGGGTTTTTTAGCAGGAACTCGGTGGAACTGAGTTCCTTAAACTTTTTAAAATTAAATAATAAACTTTTTCTTCCTTTTTGTTTTGTCCTGGAATGGATATACACCCAATGCCTGAGCCAAAAATGCACCTATATCAATAAAGTTGTGGCCAATCCAGATCATTGTCTGCTTGAGTTTATTAATTGCATCTTAAATTTAGCCACTGCCCTGGGGCGGGGGGTGGCGCTGCGACTGGGCCTGCAATAAACTAAACTAACTAACTAACTAACTAACTAACTAACTAACTAACTAACTTCATGGTAAGATCCTCCACCTTTTTTCCAGAAAAAGGCCACTGGGCATTACTACTCTGGTTGTACACTCTGCCCCGAAAGCAGTGCTGAAATCTGCAGCCTAAAAATCTTTTAAACAAAGGGGGGGGAACACTTTTTCTAACCACCCACTTCCTGCTTCGGCACACCTTTTATTATCATGCTGAGCTCAATTAAGGCCCAGATCATCAGCTTTGCCTCTCTTACCCACCTAATCATTTCAATCATTGCAGAGGGAGCAACCAGAAAGAGGAGCGAGGGAACAGGCTTTTTACTGAAACTGAAGCAGCACTGCGGCACCTTCAAGTGGCAGGGAGGTATCATTGCAATGTGGCATAAGAACATAAACATAGCCTCCTGGGCGAGGGAGCTCCATAGTTGAACTGAGCGCTGTCAACTATGACTTGGAGTCCAGCACCTGCCTTTCCAACCTGAACAAAGCCCCAGAAATTTATTCCATTTGTTTTTGCACTGCGCTGCAGTCTATAAGACTTCTTATTGTTTCTAAGGCACTCACCATGGTGCCTTAAAGTAAAGGTAAAGGGACCCCTAACAATTAGGTCCAGTCGTGGCCGACTCTGGGGTTGCGGCGCTCATCTTGCTTTACTGGCCGAGGGAGCCGGCGTACAGCTTCCGGGTCATGTGGCCAGCATGACTAAGCCGCTTCTGGCGAACCAGAGCAGCACACGGAAACGCCGTTTACCTTCCCGCCGGAGCGGTACCTATTTATCTACTTGCACTTTGACGTGCTTTCGAACTGCTAGGTTAGCAGGAGCAGGGACCGAGCAACAGGAGCTCACCCCGTTGCGGGGATTCGAACCGCCGACCTTCTGATTGGCAAGTCCTAGGCTCTGTGTTTTAAGCCACAGCACCACCCGCATCCCTACCTGGTGCCTTAGCCACAAGCAAAAGACAAAATCAAGGATATGTTGTAAACCACAATGTTTATATTTTGTTAAAAAAAATAGCTGAAAACTTGGGAAGCCAGACATTACAGAATTAAATGGGAACTGATGGCTGACTACAAGGATACAGTTTAATGAAACTGCAGAATGACTGGGCGTGCTGACAACAGGAGATCACTATTTCCCAGTGAACAGCAAAGGAAATATCTTTTGTTGCAATCAAAGCCATATTTTGAGAGCCAGTGTGGTGCAGTGGTTAGATGACTGGACTAACACCACAGAGACACAAGTCCAAATCGCCACTCAAGTCATGAAGCTCATGCGTTGAACTTGGGCAACTCTCTTTCAGCCTGACCTACCGCACAGGGCTGTTGCAAGGATAGAATGGAAGTGATGAGAACACTAGCCACTACCTTGCTCTTGTGAGGAAAGGGGGGATTTAAAACGTAGTTAATGAATAATATCTTACCAGGAGATGTCCATGATTGACTTGTCAAACAGCTCATGTATGACAACCAAAGGCCTTTTCAGACACGTCAGCTAAACAACAGAAAGTTGCATGGTGGTTATTGTCATACACAAGTCTCACATCCCATTCTCCAAGATCCATCAACATGTGGAAGATCATGAAACATATTAATTCATGCAAGCTGAATACCCAACAATGGAAAACCTAGAGTAAGGTGGTCCAACGCACAACCTATGGGCCACATGAGGCCCTCAAGGCCTTTTTTGGTGGCCCTCAATAACATCTGACACCACACGTCCCCCCTCCCCAGCCTTCAAGCTGTCTTCCCAAAGGCGGGTAAGCGAGGTGCTGGGCGTTGGGAAGGAGGTGTGAGGGCTCTGAGAGGGTCCTAAAGTCATCCTTCCTTCTTCCCAAAGCCTAGAGGCCTTGCTTCCCCCACTCCCTGCGTGACAAGGCAGTTTGCGGCCCACGGGTTTCGTGTTGAAGTACTCTTGCGGCCGCCCTGACCTAGAGGGAGAGAGGGAGGGAAAGTGACGTTCCCAGTAAAACAGCAACTGGGCCATAATGCACCACACACTAGCAGAGAAAGACATAACTCCTAGGAACAAGCACGGGTTTTACTGTTGTGACTCTCCCCGACCCCTAAGCTTCGCTTTTTTACTGCTAAATATATAGGAACACAAGAAACTGCCCTATACCGAGCAGAACCATCTTTCCCATTGGGTTTACTGGCGCCTCAGCGAGTGGGGGAGCTGCGTGGCTTTGCCGGCGGCCTCCCCTTTCCCTCCTATACGCTTGCCAGCTGCGCCCCGTCAACTATATGGCTGGCGGGCGTGCAGCTTCCTTCCCAAGCCCCGGCGGGAGGAGAGCGATCCACGCAGAGGCTTGGGAAAAGGTCAACAACTCTGGGAAACGGGGTGGAGCGCCAGAGGAATCTTTGCACCACAGCGCCGGATATGCCTAAGACGGCCCTGATACTGAGTCGGACCACTGGCCAGTCTACCTCAGTATCGTCCACACTGACCGGCAGTGGCTCTACAGGGTTTCCAAGCAAGGGTCTCTCCTAGCCCTGCCTGGCAATGCTGGGGATCGAACCTGAGATCTTCTGCTTGCAAGGCAGAAGCTCTATAACGGAACTACATCCCTTCTACCACTAACAGAAATTTGTTCCCTGCCACTGCCCATGTTCTCTTTCAGGAACTTAGCATATTCATCCAATTAAAAAATTATTTAGACTAGGGTTACCAGACGTCCCCGGTTTCCGGGGACAGTCCCTGGATTTGCAAATCTGTCCCCGGACAAATTCCGTCCCCGGAATGTCCCCAGATTTGCAAATCTGTCCCCGGGAAACGTGGCAGTGGCAGCCTCAGCAGCCGAGAGCCAGCCTGGTAGCGCAGTTGGCTCTGGCTGGCTTCAGGAGCTGCTTGCGGCACCCACCATTTTTCCTCTCCGGAAGTCCCCATATGATGTGTCTTGTGCGCAACACATCATATGAGGACTTCCGAAGAGGAAATATGGCAGGTGCCACAGCAGCGAGCAGCTCCTGAAGCCAGCCAGAGCCAACTGCACTACCAGGCTGGCTCTGGGCTGCTGACTATCGCCGCCGCCGAAAGGGAACTAGGGACGTCCGGTGGTACAGATCTCCTGCCCCTTCCCCCTTTGTTTTGACTGATCAGGGGAGGCTTAGGAGTTGTGGGTGGGTAGCCGTTACCCAGTTTTTAAAAAAACTGTGCATTTATGTTTCACAGGGAGCGAAAGAAGGGCTTTGCACCTTTATACAATATGCATGTGTGCTTGGGCCCAGGGTCTTCTGCCTCACCATCCCCACTACTGACTCCCTGTTCCTACTCAGCTTCAAAAAAAAAAAAAAGAGTCCCCGGATTCATTGAAAAAACATCTGGTAACCATAATTTAGACTTTACCATAAATAATTTAGAGCTTATCAACCAGCTAATTCAGTATCATTTAAGCTTTCTTTAAACAGCCACAACAGGGGGGTTGGTGGCAGTATTGTGATTTCTACAAGGGCCAGCCAGTCAGCACTCTCCGCAGCCTGACAGGAAGGCGGGAGAAAGGTGGCTTCATGATGGTCGCAAAGACTAGCCAATCAGCACTCTGCACAGCCGGCTTACAACCAGCTGCTCCTATGCACGATTCAATTAAGTTCATACACCTGTCCTAAAAGGCAGAACCAGAGTGGGGCCACTGATCAAGATACACATGTCTACCTCAGCCTGAGCTGGGCCATGTCAGCTAGAACAGAAGACTTACTTACCCAGACAGAAAGAGACCGGTCTTTGCTGCCGACAGCACAGCAGCAATAAGGGTGGCTAGATTTGGTTGAGCTCCCATTCTTCTGCTTCTTTTTGAAGATTTTTGGATTGAATTTCTAGAGAAGGGAAGGGGAAACGACCAGAGGGTCCTCTTAAAAATTAATTTGCTTTAAGAAGCCGAGCTAAGGTGCAAAGGAGGACCGAGCAGGTATTTTTGGGCCTCGCTAAAACTTGTGTCAGGCATGACCCAAACAAAGAATTATATCAATCTCTCCTAACATCTCTCCTAACAATCTCTCCTAACATGCCTATTCTGTGTATTTTTGGGATGGCTGCAATGAAATACAATTATTGCAAGAAAAAGAAAAAGAAAAAAAGCTCTTTTGGCTCCTGTAGCCTCCTCAACTATCCTCTTCCTCTCCTTCAAGACCTTAATAAATAGCTAAAATAAGCACATTTGTCACTTTTTGTTCCTGAAGCCTACGCTACTATTATCCTCCCCCCCCCAGCCACCCCATGCAAGACCTGGCTTAATAATTACCTAAAATAAGAACAATTGTCTCTTTGGTTCTGCTTCACTTCTGTCTACGATCAGGACAGGGAGTAATTTAGACCATTTGGGGAAATTCTAGGGGTGGTGCCACACCTTAAAGAACTAACAGGGCACTGACCTGAAAATGGCCATGTTCTGCTATTGCTCCTGCACTATAGGACAACCTTCCCCTGCCATACGCACAAGGTAGCAGCTTATCACCTGCTTCAGGTATCTTGTTAAGGTGTAGCTTTTTGCCTGACTGGTAAGATCAAGCCCTATCTTCATTTGTTTGAATGTCCTGCATTCCTGTTTTTATTTATTTCTATATGCTTTTATGTTTTATTTTTAGTTTAATAACATTGTTTGTTTTTGATGCAGTACATTGCTTAGTTTTTCAATACAGTGGTACCTTGGTTCTCAAAAGTCTTGGTACTCAAACAACTTGGAACTTAAACACAGCAAACTCGGAAGTAAGTGTTCTGGTTTGCGAACTTTTTTCAGAAGCTGAATGTGCTCCATTTTGAGTGTTACGCTTCCAATCTGAGAGCCACACTTCCGTTTTAAGTGTTACACTGGGGTCCACCTATTTTTGCTATTTATTTTGGGGGTTTGTTTTTGTGGCTCTTTTTGTTCCACTGTGTGGAACCCAGTTCAGCTTGCTGATTTATTGTGTGACTGCAGTACATTGTTTATTGCTTTCGTTTTATGGATCAATGGTCTCATTAGATAGTAAAATGTTAAATTGTTGTTTTAGGGGTTGTTTTTAAAAGGCTGGAATGGCTTAATCCATATTGCATTACTTTCTATGGGAAAGTGCACCTTGGTTTTGGAACACTTTGGAACATGATTAAATGGGCACAGGATATTGGTCATGACATTATGTTTGCTGACTGGGAACAGTTATGGACCACCGGTATTAAATTCACGGCATGCAATGCCTTAAGAGAAAATATTATGAAAATGATTTATAGGTGGTACATGACCCCAGTCAAGCTTGCGAAGATTTATCATCTGCCCAATAATAAATGCTGGAAATGTAATGAGACTGAAGGTACCTTCTTTCACCTTTGGTGGACCTGCCCAAAGATTAAAGCCTTTTGGGAAATGATCTATAATGAAATTAAGAAGGTACTTAAATGTACCTTTCACAAGAAACCAGAGGCATTTCTCTTGGGCATGGTCGGCCAATTGGTGTCAAGGAAGGATAGGACTTTTTTTATGTACGCCACTACAGCAGCAAGGATCCTTCTAGCAAAGTATTGGAAGACACAAGAACTTCCCACACTGGAAGAATGGCAGACGAAAGTGATTGACTTTATGGGACTGGCGGAGATGACTGGCAGAATCTGTGACCAGGGGAGGGAGACGGTGGAGGAAGACTGGAAGAAGTTCAAAGCTTATCTTAAGAACTGTTACAATATTGATGAGTGCTAAAATGTCAAGGGAAAGGAAGATACAGAATTGCAGCGGAAATTGTTTGTTGAAATAAGATGAAATCGAGAAAGATAATAAGATAATAAGTTTTAATTAATTGGAGTAAAGGGTTGCTGAAAAACTGTAAAATAAGGATGCAAAAAGGGGGAGGTATGGGGAAGTCTGAGAAAGAAGGCTTATGAAAATGAGGTTATGAAATCATATCTGTGTGTTTGTTTTTGTTTGTCGATGTATGTTGCTTTGTCTTAAAAGTGGAAAATTAATAAAAATTATATATAAAAAAAGGAACACTTTGGTTTTGGAACGGACTTGAACGGATTAAGTTTGAGAACCAAGGTACCACTCTGTGTGTGTACGTGTGTGTGTGCGCGCGCACGTATGTATATGAGTATGTACAGTCATACCTCGGGATAAATGCGCTTTGGGATGAATATTTTCGGGTTGTGCTCCACAGTGACCCGGAAGTAACGGAGCGCGTTACTTCCAGGTTTCGCCGCGCACACATGCGCAGACACTCAAAATGATGTCATGCGCATGTGCGGAAGCGCCGAAACGTGACTCGCGCACGCGTAGATGCGCGAACACGGGTTACATTCGCTTCGGGATGTGAACGGGGCCCCGGAACGGATCCCGTTCGCATCCCGAGGTACCACTGTATATATATGTACGAGTGTGTGTGTGTGTGTGTGTGTGTGTGTGTATATATATATATATATATATATATATCAGTTCATAAACACTTTTAAATAAATGAACCTACCACCACTGTCACTGCTTTGCGATGGCCAACAAAATCCATGTTGGTCTTCCACCCGTCTCGCTCAATGATCTGTGCCGTGGGACCAGAATTATTCATGGCATGAGCAGAGACGAGATAGTGCCCGTCAGGCGACCAGCTGAGACGTAAAACATGGGTCGTTCCTCCACACTGAAAAGTAAAATCAGGCCGCAGAAGGGACTGAGCGTCACGTTTGCCAAATGTTCATGGATGATAAATGACACCATAATCTGTTACCAGATTCAACATGTATTATCTGTCACTGGCATCATCTGGGGTGGCACTCACAGGTGCCCATGTCACCCAACCACTTTGGCTTCCAGGAGGATAAGGCTGCCAATGGCTACTAGCTGGGGATGAAGCATTCTACCTTCACTGTTGGAGGCGGTCCGCCTCTGAATACCAGTTGTTGCTGTTGGATTCAGGTCCTGCTAGCAAGCATTTGCTTGGCCACTGTGAGAACAGGGTGCTGGACTAGATGGGCCGTTGGCATTTTCTAGGAGGCTCCCTATATCATAGAATCATAGAGTTGGAAGAGACCACAAGGGCTATCGAGTCCAACCCCCTGCCAAGCAGGAAACACCATCAGAGCACTCCTGACATATGGTTGTCAAGCCTCTGCTTAAAGACCTCCAAAGAAGGAGACTCCACCACACTCCTTGGCAGCAAATTCCACTGTCGAACAGCTCTTACTGTCAGGAAGTTCTTCCTAATGTTTAGGGGGAATCTTCTTTCTTGTAGTTTGGAGCCATTGCTCCGTGTCCGCTTCTCTGGAGGAGCAGAAAACAACCTTTCTCCCTCCTCTATGTGACATCCTTTTATATATTTGAACATGGCTATCATATCACTCCTTAACCTCCTCTTCTCCAGGCTAAACATGCCCAGCTCCCTTAGCCGTTCTTATATGTTCTTATGTTTTCAGAGGTTACGATTTGCAACTGTCTTAAGCCTATACTACGTGAACCCCCAGTTTCAGAATGAAGCAACTGGGGAGAACAGGCACTGAATTCCTAAGCTATATGTGGGAGAGAGAACAGCCACTTGCACCCAAATTTATATGGACCAAAATGGCACAAGGTGCTCAGTTTGGAAATGATAGCATGAAAGGCACCTGACTGAAGAAGGCAAAATCGGCCAGCTGCTACGGCTCAGCTCAGATCAAGAACAGGTCAGGAAGCAGGAGTTTAGTTAGGTGCTTTTAGTCAAACCTCGGTTCTCAAACGGCTCCATTTTATAGTGTTTCAGCTCCCGAACGCCAAAAACACAGAAGTAAATGCTCCGGTTTTCGAACGTTTTTTGGAACCTGAATGTCCAACATGGCTTCCGCTTGAGTGCAAGAAGCATTTGCAACCAAATCGGAAGCCGTGCCTTGGTTGTCGAACGTTTCGGAAGTCAAACTGTCTTCCGGAACGGACTACGTTCGACAACCGAGGTTTGACTATATGAGATTAACAGATGTACATCTTTAGGGGCCAATGTGTATTACTTCAATTACTCTGCTGTGTTTGGGGGCCGTTCTACTTAATTGGCTGAGTGGGGCCCTGGATGTTTGGCACAAAGTCCTGTCTTGGATGGCAGGTGCCTTGGACTCACACTTGCCTACTTCTCTTTGCAGATTGTAATTTCCTCCTCCCCCTGGATTGCAGGATGTGGACCGCCAAACAACGGTTTGCATTTGTCCTGAGAGCTAGAACTGCAAACCTGAGAGCCCTAGAATCATAGAATCATAGAGACCACAAGGGCCATCGAGTCCAACCCCCTGCCGAGCAGGAAACACCATCAGAGCACTCCTGACATATGGTTGTTAAGCCGCTGCTTAAAGACCTCCAAAGAAGGAGACTCCACCACACTCCTTGGCAGCAAATTCCACTGTCGAACAGCTCTTACTGTCAGGAAGTTCTTCCTAATGTTTAGGTGGAATCTTCTTTCCTGTAGTTTGGAACCATTGCTCCGTGTCCGCTTCTCTGGAGCAGCAGAAAACAACCTTTCTCCCTCCTCTATGTGACATCCTTTTATATATTTGAACATGGCTATCATATCACCCCTTAACCTCCTCTTCTCCAGGCTAAACATGCCCAGCTCCCTTAGCCGTTCCTCATAAGGCATCGTTTCCAGGCATCGTTTCCTGACATCTTGATCTGAAGCTAGGGGTTGAATATGCATAAGGGACTGGTAAATACCGTACTTTTTGCTCTATAAGACTCACTTTTTCCCTCCTAAAAAGTAAGGGGAAATGTGTGTACATCTTATGGAGCGAATGCAGGCTGCGCAGCTATCCCAGAAGCCAGAACAGCAAGAGGGACTGCTGCTTTCACTTCGCAGTGATCCCTTCTTGCTGTTCTGGCTTCTGAGATTCAGAATATTTTTTTTCTTGTTTTCCTCCTCCAAAAACTAGGTGCGTCTTGTGGTCTGGTGCGTCTTATAGAGCGAAAAATATGGTAGTCCCTTGTGGAGGTCTTGAAAGACATCTCTTGTACAAAGGTTTAAAATTACATTTATTGCTCCTCCCACTTCTTCCTCCAGCCCTGCCCATCAGTGGCCTGTGCCCCTCCACCTGGAAAGGAATGCAGCCCCTGTGCTAAAAAGGCTACCCCACATCTGCAGTTATGTTTGTTCATGGGATGAGTTGTTGAAATGGCTAACACAACACACACCTCATCAAACGGTTTGGTGATGCTGGTTTCTAGCTGCCAGTCCATGGTACGCCACACCTTCAAGCTTCGGTCATCTGCTTGCGACGCAATGTATTTCCCAACTGGGTCCCAGGTGAGCCCCTTAACTAAGCCAGAATGTCCCTTCAGAGTGGCGAGAATTTCTGCATGCAGCAAAGAGATAAAAAGATTTTTTTTAATTAAGACATGCTGACTTTTTCGAGAATGATTTAAGTGGATAAAGCTGAGAGAGCTTTAAAATGCTACTGAAGCCTGACAACGTCTTGGTACAAGCTGGTATTCAATCATGCTGAATTCATAGTAGTTATTGTTGTTTTTAAAGGATGCTTGCATAGAAATGCAACTACGAGATATGAAAGAATCTGCAGGAAAAACACCCACAAGCTTTGCTGTTTGTTGTTTTGAAATAAAACCTTTATTTTATTTGGTTTTACACCGGTCTCATGGTGTCACAGTTTTTGTCATCTGCCACCAGTGGAAAATCGCACTCTAACATGCATTTGTAACTTGGAAGTTGAATGGAATCCATTCCGGAAGTCTGTTCAACTTCCAAAACGTTCAAAAACCAAAGCACAGCTTCTGGTTTGTTTTGTTCAAAAAGGTTTGCCATATTGAGCGGCGGCCCCCGCGAAATAAAATCATTACCTCTTGATAGTCAGAACTCTGCGTTATACCTGGGAATTTGACAGCATTCCAGATGACAACAGTGTTATCCACACTACAAGAGGCCAGCCAAGCATCATGAGGAGACCATGCCACATCCATGACATCTGTAGGGGATACAAAAAACAAACAAACAAACACACACCTTATGTGAATCATTTCTCAGGGGAAACAGAAAACTAGCCACCCATCCACTTAACAGCTCCCTTTGAGTTCAGAGAACTGAAATTCACAGCCTTCTGCTTGTTGCAGACACGAGCGATGCGAGCAATTTTAACTGTCGGGTTAGTGATTTACTGCATCGCCCCCCCCCCCCAAGAAAGCTGAACAACTCTGGGCAATCCTCTCCAAAAAAAGCTCAACAACTCCAATCCTCCCCCCCAAAAAGCTCAACATCTTCTGAAATTGGGAGTACCCCAAAATAGGGGGGGTGTTATACACGGGAAAGTGCAGTAATGACTATGTGATGAGCTCATTAGGGTATGACTCTTGCTATTTGCTGCCTTTTATCTAGCCGGCCACCTGTTAAGTGAGGATGTAAATAACTGCACGGGGACGCAGGTGGCGCTGTGGGTTAAAGCCTCAGCGCCTAGGGCTTGCCGATCAAAAGGTCGGCGGTTCGAATCCCTGCGGCGGGGTGCGCTCCCGCTGCTCGGTCCCAGCGCCTGCCAACCTAGCAGTTCGAAAGCACCTCCGGGTTCAAGTAGATAAATAGGGACCGCTTACCAGCGGGAAGGTAAACGGCGTTTCCGTGTGCGGCTCTGGCTCTGGCTCTGGCTCTGGCCAGAGCAGCGATGTCACGCTGGCCACGTGACCCGGAAGTGTCTCCGGACAGCGCTGGCCCCTGGCCTCTTAAGTGAGATGGGCGCACAACCCCAGAGTCTGTCAAGACTGGCCCGTACGGGCAGGGGTACCTTTACCTTTACCTTTAAATAACTGCACAGAGCAGTGCAATGGAAAGCAACGCTGACCATTCTAGGTAAAGGTAAAGGGACCCCTGACCATTAGGTCCAGTCGTGGCCGACTCTGGGGTTGCGGCGCTCATCTCGCTTTATTGGCCGAGGGAGCCGGCGTACAGCTTCTGGGTCATGTGGCCAGTATGACTAAGCCGCTTCTGGCGAACCAGAGCAGCGCACGGAAACGCCGTTTACCTTCCCGCTGGAGCAGTACCTATTTATCTACTTGCACTTTGACATGCTTTCAAACTGCTAGGTTGGCAGGAGCAGGGACCGAGCAACGGGAGCTCACCCCATTGCGGGGATTCGAACCGCCGACCTTCTTATCGGCAAGTCCTAGGCTCTGTGGTTTAACCCACAGCGCCACCCGCGTCCCTGCTGACCATTCTACTGGGTGCCAAATAGCATCTATCTAAAGCAGACCAGATAACGGGGATTGAACTTTGGGATGGGTTGAGAGATCAAGTAATGCACTGTGAGCATCTTCCAGTGTTTCAGACACACTTACCCCCCGAATGGCTTCGAAGGATTGAGAGACACCTCCATTGTTCTACGTTAGCAAGTTTACTACTGGAACCAAACACTGTGCTCGGCCCAATGTACCTATGGAAGACGGGAACAAGAGTTACCAAAAGCAACCACACGGCAGGTTTCCTTTGTGAACCACCACAACAGTTGAAGTGAACTTTAGCAGACAAAAACCTCACCCCACCCCACATTTAGAGGAGACTTTTAATAGGGAACCTTTATTTATTTAATTTCTTCATTTTATTCAAAAACCTAACCACATTTTTTTAAAAAAAATCTCTAAGCAGTGTAGACTCTGTACGATAGAAAAAAAACATTCATTGGAACAAAAATACAAACCTAAAACAAACAAAACCATTATAAAAACATATACAGTCATACCTCAGAAGTCAAACGGAATCTGTTCCGGAAGTCCGTTCAACTTCCAAAATGTTCAGAAACCAAGGCGCGGCTTCCGATTGCCTGCAGGAAGCTTCTGCAGCCAATCGGAAGCCACGGAACCTGCGTTGGACATTTGGGTTCCAAAAGAATGTTCGCAAACCGGAACACTCACTTCCGGGTTTGTGGCGTTCGGGAGCCAAAACATTCAACTCGCAAGGCATTCAACTTCAGAGGTACGACTGTAAAAGCAAGTAAAACTGGAATTCAGGGGATTAAGAGACATAAGTCAGGGTGCAACCTCGTGGGTCAGGGAAAGCCTGGACAAAAAATTAGCTTTGTGTATTCTAGAAAGTGTTTACACAACTCTGGAGATAAGAAACAAGGAATAACTCAACAAATGTTCAGAGAACAAGGAAAGATGTAAATTTGGGGCGGGGGGCGGGCAGCACACTTACGCAGCTCTCTTCCAAATCATGATCAGCTTGTCGTCTCCCCCGGAAGCCAGATACATGCCATTGTTTGACCATCGTACACAGTTCACACATGCTAACATGGAAGAAACACACACAAACGGAAAGAAGGTGGATTTTTATATCGAGGCATGTCAGAATAGTTCACAGTATTTTTTATGGGTTCACACCCTTCGCAATTCTCTCTGTATGCTTCTGATAATCGTAATGGCATCTTTATCTTTCTGCAGTGTTCATGCACTGGATCTCAGCTGCAGAAACAGATTGTGTTTCTGTCCCACCGGTGGGAGCTGCACCCATCAAACAGTACAAGTGGAGGGGGAGCTAACCATGAATGAAGAGGGAAGGAAATGCGATTGCCTACATTTCAAACAATGCTTTCCTTCAGAGATGTTGCGTTACCAATAAAACAAGTATTTGAAATGTACTTATTGTTTGGAATTTTTTCAATGATCAAAACAGCTTACAAGCCGAGCAAAGCGGCATAATGTCACGTCTGTAGAACAGTAACCCAGGAAAGCAAAATAAAATGAAACAAAAACTCAGCGACATCAGAGGCGAACAAATATCAATGCACTCAATAGCATTTGATAAGCAGGAATTAACTGCCAATGACAAGATTCAATATGCTCAGTGCTTCAGGTCCCCTCTACTACTTTTGTACCCACATACATGTTCTGGTGGTGGATAAAGGGCAAGGCCATAGATGTTGATCTCACAACTTGGGCAGGGTCATATTGGAGGAGGTGGTGTGTATGAGTACCTAAGTCTTTACAGCCTTCTGTTCTCCTTTAAAATATTTCAGTGGCATAACTAAGATCCTTTAAAAAATGGTGCAATTGAGAATGGGTACCATCTGGTATTCTAGTACAACCCACTCATTTCTGGACATCAGAAAGATATTTCTAAAAAGTGGAACAAGGGGGGGGAGGAGCATGCAAGAAGATGGGTCATTCCTTAACACCAAACCATGGCTTAGTGTAACATTCAAAGCAGTTTTCAAAGTCTACACTCCTCTGATATGCAATTAAGGCCCATGGTTCTCTACACCAGAACCGTGTAGTGTCCCTTGTGTTGTTGGACTACAACTCCCATCATCCCTGGCCAGCTTAGCCAATTGTGAAAGTTGATGGGCGTTGAAAGATGATGGGGACCCAACGTTGAAGAACACTACTCCATGCCATTCCTTGCACTTTACTGACCAACCAGCACCGAAATGGAAATGTAATTCTCCAGGAGGGACAAATAGAAGGTAGATAAGAGATGTGGTGTTATATCTATGGGCAATTTTCAGTAAATGGTCAAGGATTTCTGACTATCAATTATTAAAGAACAAAATTCCGGCCCTGGCCCCCTTAAATTATACGTCTGAAATTACGAGAGCTAGGGGGCGATGGGTAAACCAGAAGTGGGTTTCTCTGCTGAAGGATTGTGAGCTCTGTCCATTTCTGGTACTGTTCTAAAAATCAGCCAAACAAATTCCAGGTCTCATTATCTTTTAATCCTTACAGTATGCCTGTTGCACCTAACCACCCTGGTGGATGTTGGAACTCTCCTGGATCCCACACACCTGAAGTCCGCCCTCCCCTGTTCTACAATACCTAAATGATTGTCCATCTGACAGAGCATCTTGGGTACATTCTCGTTCTTTTCGTCTTCCTCTTTGAGGACGGGAGCCATGTTCCATATCACAACCTTCCCAGAATCCTGTCCTAAGGAGAAAGAGAAATCAACATACCATTTTACAAAAAAGCGCTGGTGTTTCCACAGAGAGTACTTTCGTTACCTGCTTGCAGCCATGATGATGATGATGATCAAACAGAGAAAGACTGACAGTGCAACACTGTGGGGTGGGTGGATTCCAACTAGAGAGTTCCATTTATATTTGCACAGCAGAACTCCCCCAAGCCCACTCTGCACCCTCCTCTCCAATCTGCTCCAGAGGGTTGGGAGGAGGGGGGAAACCCAGAACTGATTTTTTTTGGGGGGGAGGGGTAACAAGAGGGTGGGAGGTAAATTCCATTGCACAAGAGTAAATACCGTATTTTTTGCACCATAACACTCACTTTTTTTCCCCATCATTCTTTTTATTAATTGATTCCATAAAAGAAAATAAAAACTTTCTGTATTCTGACTTTTTTCCTCCTAGAAAGTAAGGGAAAATGTCTGTGCGTGTTATGGAGGGAATGCCTATGGGTGGCATGCCTACGGATTTTCCTCCTCTAAAAACTACGTGCGTGTTATGGTCGGGTGCGTGTTATAGAGCGAAAAATACGGTACTTGCACTTGCTGCTTTAGATAGAGCACACAACAAATCTGCTCAGGACATAGGTCTTCAGCCTGGGTTGGGACCCAGAGATGGGTCGCAAGGCCACACCAGGTGGTCCGCAGCAAAGCTGTTGCCGCCATGTTGGATTCCAGCTTCGGCTGAGCAGACCAAAGGAGGACTACATGCTTATCTGTACCAGGACGCATTCACCGGACAAAATGCTCATTTTATCAATTTCCACGAGAGCTGCAATGTAGAAGGAGGAAGGCAGGAGCCATTTAAGAAATAAAATAAAATGCATATTTCTGAGCTACTGCATGCTCATGCCTTTCTCTTGCCACACTGCAGGATTCGTTTTCATTCAGTAGTGATGCAGAAGTAACACTTATGTATACTGCTCTGTGAATTGCCATTTTAGGATTTAATAATATGCATTACTATAACGCTACCAGCTATAAATCAGATGGGTCCTATGTTGCAGCTTGGAAGTCAGAGGTGGGTCTCAAGTCTTGACTGGTTGAAGGCCACTGGCTGGAAGCACCATTGATTCCAATGGGACCTATTTCCAAGTAAAACTATATAGGATTACAGCAGGCATGTGCAAAGTCCTAATCTGGCCTGCCGGTTGATTTAATAGGGGTAAAATCCTAAAAAGATCTGAACTACTTTGGGATTGAATCCTTAAAAAAGCTCAACAACTTTGATGGGAAATGGTAAAAAAACTTTGGTCGGCCATCACGCATGTTCATCAAATCTGGGTCTCTTTGAAAAAAGTCTGGGCACCCCTGGATTACAGCCTGCAACTCTTTATATATATATATATATATATATATATATATATATATATATATATATAATATTTATTCAGATTTTGAAAGTTACAGAGAAGAACAATAAAAAAGAAAAATAACAAAGACATAAAAAATACACACAAACAATTAAAAAAGAACAAATCAGACCTTTACATAGCTTTCTTTCCTTTGCTTATTTCCTTGACCTCCTCACACATCCCTTTTTTGTATTCTAGTTCAATTAGGTGTTTCAGCAAATCCTTTCCAGCTTTGTTTTTATCCTAATAATTTATCTTAATATATTGTAATTCTCGTCTTTCACCAATTAATAAATCAATTTTAACCTAATCCTTTATATTATTTCTGCAAAAACCACATTACTTCATTCCAACAACCTTCTAACATTCCTTAATTTTACAATGTTTCTGTAAATAAACTTTGAATTTTTTCCAATCTTCTTCCACCAACTCTTCACCTTGGTCTCGGATTCTGCCAGTCATTTCCGCCATAAAGCCTACAGCTCTTTGGCACCCAAGCGGTGTTTCATAGAACCACAGAATTCAGAACTGCTGAATCATAGAATTGTAGAGTTGGAAGGGACCCCGAGGCTCATCTATTCCAACCCTCCTGAAAAGCAGGAATCTTTTGCCCAATATGGGGCTCAAACCCACAACCCTGAGATTAAGAGTCTCATGCTCTACCAACTGAGCTATCCCATGCATTCCCATTCAAAATATATTCAGCTAATTTTCCTTGGCACTGGGACACTAAACTGTCTACGAAAAAGCAAAAGTTGCAGTCCAGCCCACAGCATACAGATGCACCAGATTTGCTAAAATCGACAGGGTTTAAAAAGCAGGATCATATGGAGACAAATAGCTAGAATGATTGTTCAAACTTATAACCTAAGAAAGGAAAATGGCCAAGACGATTTAGTCATTATCAAATGTCACTCTTCAGAAACAGCAACAAGTTTTGCTTGCATCGTTGATTTGATTAACAGAAATGGGGTTGAGCCGGCCAATGTAAATAAAGTAAAGAAAGGAAACCAGTTATAGACTGTTATTAAATTACACATTTTAAACTACGCTGAGCAATGTCAAGATGAATGTAAGCTAACAAAATGCCCTTCATTGTGGCAGGGGAAACTTGTGTGTGGAGAAGGTCTATCTGTATGAGGCAAAGCTGTATTGTGATGATGATCTAGCAGTTACATTGCTGCCAGTTCTTCTTTCTGTTCTTTTCTATGGTGAGGTTAGAGATTTTTAATTATTTCTATAGTTTTAAAACCATGTCACTCCAAGCAGTAGAAAAGGACAGTTAAAATAGCATCAGCAATGATACTAATAATAAATTATTACTTTTTAATTTGAAAACTTAAGAAGGAAAAGAAATGGTTGGGAGAGAAGAACCTGAGCGATAACAGTTGTATAACAAGCAGGCGTTGCTTGTCATGATTTTAAAATGTGTGCTTTAATAACATTCCATTGTCTGTTTCCTTTTCTTAGAGGATTTACACAGCCCACAGACACACACAAACACATTTTCAACAAGCACACAATCTTTATACGCAACAGTTGGACTGAACATTTATTCACATGTAACCACCGGAAAGTGCACAGTCTGTAGGTATTACATGCTAGCTGAGCTGTTCAAATTAACAAGTAAGCACCGCTTTCAAACAAACACATGTATGCAGTGTACCCACATTCCGTGTGATGCATGTAAAAACCTAATGGGATCTCTAGTGTGGCAGGGAAGGTATCAGGTTTTGTCCCCATTGAAATGCTGCCATCCCCTTCAATTTATATTGGATAAGTGAAATGGCCATTTGCATGTTATCTGTGACTATTTCATCTCTTTTAAGTGGGGAGGCAAAGAATCATAGAACAGGGGGAAACACCCATCACATTATAATTTGTGCACTCCATCCCCTCCTCCCCATGTGAAAGACAGTATCAACAGGAGCCAAAGATCTGAACTAGCTCTGAACTGGTGTCAAACAGCAATGAATTATCATTGTCATTCACTTATTCATCACCTTTCACACAATAATCTCAAGGCAGTCACCACACACAAAAACACAACTGATACAATTAAACAAAACTAAAACAATGCCAAATAGACACACTCATGGCAAGGACACGTTTATGCAGCTGGGAAAGCCTGTTGGAACAAAAACGTTTTCCATTGTTCCTGGAAAGTACAGACTGTGACCGCCTGTCATATCTCAACAGCAACGCTATTCAACAGAATAAGGGAAGCCTGACTGTACGGTAATTTAAGGAAGAAATGTCCTAATATGTTATATTGGACATCCCACAGAAAATATGAGGGACATGGGTGGCGCTGTGGGTTAAACCACAGAGCCTAGGACTTGCCGATCAGAAGGTCGGCGGTTCGAAACGGGGTGAGCTCTCGTTGCTCGGTCCCTGCTCCTGCCAACCTAGCAGTTTGAAAGCACGTCAAAGTGCAAGCTCCGGCGGAAAGGTAAATGGCGTTTCCGTGCGCTGCTCTGGTTCGCCAGAAGCAGCTTAGTCATGCTGGCCACATGACCCGGAAGCTGTACGCCGGCTCCCTCGGCCAATAAAGTGAGATGAGCGCCGCAACCCCAGAGTCGGTCACGACTGGACCTAATGGTCAGGGGTCCCTTTACATTTACCTTTACAGAAAATATGAGTGTTGAAAGATTTACAGCAAGTCTCATTTATGGTTTGGACCTCATGCTAAACCATAGTTTAGCCCAAATGCAAAGATCTCTCGCGTTTTGCTTCTCCTATTGCACAAGCGAGAGCAGCAAACCATGAACCACAGCACACTTTTACATCCAAGCTGAGGATCATGGGTTGTTTCATGCCAACAAAAGCCAAGAACACACCTTGTCTTAACAATCATGGTCTAAATGAAGCAGATTACTGGTTCAGACGTAACGTTAAGCCACAAACTGTGGTTCGTTACTTCTGCGCGCATGAAAGGAGGGTAGATCAGTTTTACGAGAAATGGCTTATGCAGTTTTACTTTCCACCTCTGCATCAAAATAAAAAAAGATGTATGGTTTGCAATGGTTATCATGCAATCAGCCCCACATGTAACTGTCTGGTACTGCATTGAAAAAGAAAATGATCCATGATTCATTTTCAAGGTAACCAGTAATCAACTTGGAAACAGAGTTTTCTCTAGAGGATATAATCTGTGAACATACCTTGCCCTCCAGTTGCAAACTTGGTCCCATCTGGATGAATGTCAACTGAAAATATCGGCTTCCCTGAAAAACAGTAAGAGGAACAAAATCACATGACTTGGGAGCCTCTTCCCACAATGTACCAGGTTGTACACAAAGTGAATTCGATACCAAATGTCTCCCTGCCATCCAAACCACCAGCTGATGTTCTGCTATGCTGCGGCACAGTCCAAGCCAAACAGCGATCTGGCACTGAGTGTGACTTTTGAAATTTGTTCTGAAAGCAGGCATCATTTCAGCACATGACTGATGGCAGGTGTTACTCTTTTATTTTTAGAAAAGCAACAGGAAATCATGCTTTTAAGATGTCTATACCACTTCCAACAGATTCCGGGACAGTGTACAATACAACCACTGAGAACATCCAATGATTTAGGAAACTGAAAAGCTGGAAGAGACCGTAAAGTTAGTTTTAAAATGTTGGATCAAAAAAGGCAAAGAAGAAAGCCTGAAGTTGGCATGTGTTGAACCTCCTTAAGCTGGGTGGCACTATAGGCAAATCCCTCTCCTTTAAACATACCTAGCACATTGCACCAATTGACAGTACAGTTGTTCAAAAGGCGGCTCATCTGAAGATCTTATCACAGTTTCTCCATCTTATGAACCCAGTGGGATACAAAGTCAAGTAAGAGATCACACCTTATGGTACTGAGTACCTCCAACAGATCCTCTGTACCAAGCATTAAGTTACATGAATGATATTTGTTTCAGTTATGTGAATGCAATTTATTTAATTGGCGCCATATTATACACATGGCACTTGTGTATAATAAACAAGTTTGATCATAGCCCAAGGGGCTTAGAATCCAAAAACAAAGGGGAATCAGAGTTGTGTGTGTGTGGCAGGAAGGTGGGGGAAGAGAAAGAAGAAACACAGCAAGATAGTTACCCAGAGTGCAGTATAATTGTTATTCCAGTACAATAGCAGCTCTCTGCATTTGCATTTTGCCGAAACAGAACATCGGGCTGGATGCAGCAGTGCCCTACGAATGGGGAAGGCATGTTCCACTCATAGAAAGGCTGCTTTATAGCTGGAGACAGAGGCCAGATTTGCACTAACACTTTTGCAGAAAAACCATAGCTCAGTGGCAAAACATCTGCTCTGAATGCCAAAGGTCTCAGGTTCAATCCCAGGCATCTCCAAGCAGGGCTAGGAAAAATTCTCTGTCTGAAACCTTGGAGAGTTACTGTCAGTCAATGCTGACAATGCTGAGCTAAATGGGCCCATGGTCCAAAGCATTCTAAAGCAGCTTCCTGTGACTTTAGAACAGTCTATGGCTTTAGGAAAGTCTTCTGGAACCCAGCATCCTGTTCTCACAGTGGCCAACCAGATGAATGAAGAAAGCCAAAAAGCAAGTCTTTAGTGAAACAACACTCTCCCCTCCTGCAGTTTCCAACAATTGGCGCAATCCGAATCCAAGCATAGAGGCAGAGCAAAGCCACTGTGTCTAGTAGCTGCTGACAGCCTTTACCTCCGTGAATTTCTGAGTTAAGCCAAGAAACTTTGCTCAATAAACTGTGCTAAGACATGCATCCTCATTTCTCTTGCGTTACTCCCTCCTTGGGACGCGGGTGGCGCTGTGGGTTAAACCACAGAGCCTAGGACTTGCCAATCAGAAGGCCGGCGGTTCAAATCCCTGCGACGGGATGAGCTCCCGTTGCTCGGTCCCTGCTCCTGCCAACCTAGCAGTTTGAAAGCACCTCAAAATGCAAGTAGATAAATAGGTACCACTCCAGTGGGAAGGTAAACGGCATTTCTGTGCGCTGCTCTGGTTCGCCAGAAGCGGCTTAGTCATGCTGGCCACATGATCTGGAAGCTGTACGCCGGCTCCACTGGCCAATAAAGCGAGATGAGCGCTGCAACCCCATAGTCGGCCACGACTGGACCTAACGGTCAGGGATCCCTTTACCTTACTCCCTCCTTGCACAAGAAAAAGACCAGGGACAGGGGACCTGGCGTTATGACTGAATCCGAGATTGTGGCTTGTTTCTCCCCAACAAGCCACAACTGCTAGTCTGACTTAAAACCATGTTCTGTTACTGACTTGTAGATTATGGATTGTTAGAGAGCGAAACTGGACACAAACATGTATGTAATGTTCTTTATTTCTTTATTGTACAGTGGTACCTCGGGTTAAGTACTTAATTCGTTCCGGAGGTCCGTACTTAACCTGAAACTGTTCTTAACCTGAAGCACCACTTTAGCTAATGGGGCCTCCTGCTGCTGCTGGGCCGCCAGAGCACGATTTCTGTTCTCATCCTGAAGCAAAGTTCTTAACCTGAAGCACTATTTCTGGATTAGCGGAGTCTGTAACCTGAAGCGTATGTAACCCGAGGTACCACTGTATTGTGAAATTGCTTCGAGGTGCTTGATAGGAAGTGGTTCATCAACTAAATCATCATCAGCATCATCAGCATCCTCTGCCCTTTCCCACTCTGGACCTGCCCCATCTGGGAACTTTTAAAAGCTAAAGGCTTAGGCATCTGTCAAGGTGGCTGCTTCACTTCCCAGCACCAACACCACAACTTATTTGGATTTGCAGCGGCTGCGTTATTCTTTGGTCCCTCTTCTTCCCCCGACAGTTGGCCTATTTTTATATCCTGTTGAAACACGCCAAAAATGGTATTTGCTCCTGTCTTACAGGGATTGATGACTGCCCTATTTGGCACAGGCATGAGGAGAAAAAGGAAACTCGGGGCTTAGGTTGAAATGTGACTGACCAGTTAAGGAGGAAAAACAACAATTCGGCAAATAGCAAATCAACAAATAATATAACACTTCTTCAAACATGATAAAATAAATTTTCAGAGCTCAAGTGTTACAGTACAGTGGTACCTCTGGTTATGAACTTAATTCGTTCCAGAGGTCCGTTCTTAACCTGATACTGTTCTTAACCTGAAGCACCACTTTAGCTAATGTGGCCTCCCGCTGCCGCCGCTGGAGCAAGATTTCTGTTCTCATCCTGAGGTAAAGTTCTTAACCCGAGGTACTGTTTCTGGGTTAGCAGAGTCTGTAACCTGAAGCATCTGTAACCTGAAGCGTCTGTAACCTGAGGTACCACTGTAAGCAAATCCAGCAGGTCCAATACTCCCAAAATATTTTAAGTAATCACATCTTTAGTAAGATGTCAACTTTCTTTGAAAGGAAAACAGAAAAGCAAAAGTAAAATATTTCTTCAATACTTCTTGACAGAGAAGGCACTTCTTGTTGGTTTCTGCTGACTTTTCACTCATCCAACAAAGTGCTGGAGGCTAAGCATAGGGCTTTCTGTGGCTAGCCATATACAGTGGTACCTCGGGTTAAGTACTTAATTCGTTCCGGAGGTCCGTTCTTAACCTGAAACTGTTCTTAACCTGAAGCGCCGCTGCGCTGTCAGAGCACGATTTCTGTTCTCATCCTGAAGCAAAGTTCTTAACCTGAGGTACTATTTCTGGGTTAGTAGAGTCTGTAACCTAATAATAATAATAATAATAATAATAATAATTTATTATTTATACCCCGCCCATCTGGCTGGGCCTCCCCAGCCACTCTGGGCGGCTTCCATAAAAAGCAAAAATACAATAAAATATCACACGTTAAAAACTTCCCTGAACAGGGCTGCCTTAAGATGTCTTCTGAATGTCAGGTAGTTGTTAATCGCTTTGACATCTGCTGGAAGGGCGTTCCACAGGGCGGGCGCCACTACCGAGAAGGCCCTCTGCCTGGTTCCCTGTAGCTTTACTTCTCGCAGTGAGGGAACCGCCAGAAGGCCCTCGGCGCTAGACCTCAGCGTCCGGGCAGAATGATGGGGGTGGAAACGCTCCTTCAGGTATACTGGACCGAGGCCGTTTAGGGCTTTAAAGGTCAGCACCAACACTTTGAATTGTGCTCGGAAACGTACTGGGAGCCAATGTAGGTCTTTCAAGACCGGTGTTATATGGTCTCGGCGGCCGCTCCCAGTCACCAGTCTAGCTGCCGCATTCTGGATTAGTTGTAGTTTCCGAGTCACCTTCAAAGGTAGCCCCACGTAGAGTGCATTGCAGTAGTCCAAGCGGGAGATAACCAGAGCATGCACCACTCTGGCGAGCGTATGTAACCCGAGGTACCACTGTATCCTGCATCCAAGCGTCTCCATTGCAGGAATGATGGCACACATTTTTCAGCTAACAGGAAGATGCTTTTATTGACTGATTTAGCTAATTTGCATGCCTCTTTTCCATACTGAGCTGTGCCGAAAACACCTTACAATAAATGTCCACCCGTTATCGAAGCACAAAACATTTATTTTGGTGGGGGGTGGCAACACACCAGTTTATAAAAGGGATCAATAAATTCAAACAGAACAAAATTCAACCATTTTCTACACTGTCTGTTTAAGCATTTTTACTTTGCTTTTTAGTGTCAAAGAGTTTGTCAGGGAGGCTTACAGAACAATAAAGAAAACCAAGAGAGTCCCTGCTCTCAGGCTTACAATCTTTTAGACCTGGCACAAAATTTTGAAAAGAGAAAGATGGGGATTGAGCAGTAGGCAGTGTGTGGAGGCACCTGTTTCTGAAGCTTCAGTTTTTTATATTGACCAGCTAGAATGGAAAATTAATTCTGCTTGGAGACCTGAACGGAGTACCATCACCAGAATTAGAGAGAAATGGAAAAAAGAGGAAATCGAACCAAGGGAAACTCCCAAAATCATTTAATAATCTCCAAGAAAATCTGGATTTAATCGACATCTGGAGGCATAAAAACCCAATAACGAAACAATTCACATATTTCTCAGAACCACACCAGAGTTGGGGCAGAATTGATCAGATATGGGTTTCAAGCGAGTTATCGATAAGAACAATGAAATGTGAAATACAACCCAGAACCCTTTCTGACCACAACCCAATAGTGTTGGAAATAAAATGTAAATCAGCAGGCCCATATAGATGGAGATTGAATGAATACTTACTCGAAAATGAGGAGATAAGTGAAAAGGCTAAGATTACTCTTAAAGAATACTTTGATATGAACTTGAATAAAGAAACAAAAATTGATATAGTTTGGGACGCCAGTAAGGCGGTCCTAAGAGGATTTTTTATTCAGCAAAATAGCTATAGAAAGAAATTAAGAGAATCAAAGAAGGAGGAAATAGTTAAACAATTAGGAGAATGTGAGAAAAAATTAATAGTAAACCCCAGAGACGAAGGGACTAAACAAATCTCTAAAACGTTGCAGACGCAATACTCGATACTAATAAGTCAAGAGGTAGAATGGAGAATTAGATCAATGAAGCAAAAATACTTTGAATCTGCGAACAAAACGGGACGGCTATTGGCGTGGCAACTTAGAAAAAGGAAAAAACAGAATGTGATTAACAAAATTAAATTAGAAGAACAAATATTTGAGGACCCCGGTAAAATAGAGGAAAAGTTCCTTCAATTTTACAAAAATTTGTATAAAAAGGAAGATGAAGACACGGAAGAAATAGATAAGTATCTGGAAAGGAATAGAGGAGAACAGCTGACGGATGAGGAGAAAACCTACCTAAACAAACCAATAACGGCTGATGAGATCAAGGAAGTAATTAAGAGGATGAAACCAGGGAAAGCACCAGGTCCTGACGGGTTATCCCAAAAGTATTACAAAGTCTTAGAAGAATATCTGGTCCCGGTCCTTTGTAATGTAATGAACAATATTTTGCAAGGAGGTTCGGTGCCCGATTCTTGGAAAGAGACGCACATCACGTTAATCCCTAAATCAGAACTTGACAAGATGGACATAAGAAATTACAGACCGATATCACTACTCAATAATGATTATAAAATCTTTGCAGAAATAATGGCAAATAGGCTCAAAAAATATTTATCGAAAGCTACCCACAAAGATCAAGCAGGATTTCTACCTAATAGGTACTTAAAGGACAACGTAAGACATATAATAAATATTATTGAGTATTTGGAACTTAAGATTGATATTCCCGCAGCTTTAATTTTCATCGATGCTGAAAAGGCATTCGACAACGTATCATGGAGGTTTCTACTAAAAGGCATGGAGAGGATAGGTATAGAGGGGCCCTTCTTGGAAGGTATAAGAGCGATGTACTCAGAAAAAAAGGCCAAATTGATTATTAATAATAATTTATTTTTATTTTTTTATAATAATTTTTATTAATTTTCCAAACAAATAATAAAAACAGTATAGAACAGTATAGCTTCAAGCTCATCAGTTCATACCCTTCTTTCTTTGACTTCCCCATACCTCCCCATCCCTGCATCCTTGTTTAATAATTCTTTAGCAACCCTTAGGTCCATTGTCTTAATTCCCTTTCATAAAAATTTCTTAAGTTTTTTTGTTTACTGCTACAATTCTTTACTTCTTCCCCCCTGACATCTTAACATTCCTCAATTTTACAATTATTTTTAAGATATATTTTGAATTTCTTCCAGTCCTCTTCCACTGTCTCTTTCCCCTGGTCCCGGATTCTGCCCGTCATCTCGGCCAGTCCCATAAAGTCAATCACCTTTGTTTGCCATTCTTCCAGAGTAGGTAGTTCTTGCGTCTTCCAATACTTTGCCAGTAGAATTCTTGCTGCTGTAGTGGCATACATAAAGAAAATCCTATCCTTCCTTGACACCACTTGGCCCACCATGCCCAAGAGGAAAGCCTCTGGTTTCTTAGGAAAAGTCCACTTAAGGACCTTCTTAATTTCATTATAGATCATTTCCCAGAAAGCTTTAACCTTTGGGCAGGTCCACCAAAGGTGGTAGAAAGTGCCTTCAGTCTCATTACATTTCCAACACTTATTATTAGGCAAATGATAAATTTTTGCAAGCTTGACTGGGGTCATGTACCACCGGTAGATCATTTTCATAATATTTTCTTTTAAAGCATTACATGCAGTAAATTTAATACCGGTGGTCCATAACTGTTCCCAGTCAGCAAACATAATATCATGACCGATATCTTGTGCCCATTTAATCATAGCTGATTTCACCGTTTCATCCTGTGTATTCCATTTTAACAGCAAGTTATACATTTTTGATAAGTTCTTAGTATTGGGTTCCAACAATTCTGTTTCTAGTTTTGACTTCTCTTTCTGAAATCCTATTTTCCTGTCCTGTTTAAACGTCTCATTTATCTGGTGGTAATGCAACCAATCTCGAACCTTAGGCTTTTGTTTCTCATAACTCTGAAGTTTCACCCTTTCGTCATCGTATTCTAAAATCTCATGATATTTTGGCCATTTAGAATCCATATTAAGCTTTTTTACTTCCCTAGCTTCCATTGGTGACACCCACCTAGGGGTTTTACTTTCCAACAAATCTTTGTATCTAATCCAAACGTTATACAATGCTTTCCTTACAATATGGTTTTTAAAGCTTTTATACACCTTTACCTTGTCATACCATAAGTATGCATGCCAACCAAAACTATTGTCATACCCTTCCAGATCCAAAATGTCAGTGTTCTCAAGGAGTAGCCAGTGTTTCAACCAGCAGAAAGCTGCTGATTCATAATAAAGTCTTAAGTCCGGCAGGGCAAACCCCCCTCTATCCTTTGCATCAGTTAAAATCTTAAATTTAATTCTGGGCTTTTTGCCCTGCCAGACAAACTTTGATATGTCTTTCTGCCACTTCTTGAAACAGTCCATCTTGTCCACAATCTGCAACGTCTGGAATAAAAACAGCATTCTAGGCAATACATTCATCTTAATAGTAGCAATTCGGCCTAACAAGGAAAGTTTCAACCTTGACCATATTTCCAGATCCTTTTTAACTTCTGACCAACATTTTTCATAGTTATCCTTAAATAAGTTCACATTCTTGGATGTTAAGTTTACCCCCAGGTATTTTACCCTTTTTGTTATTTCCAAGCCTGTTTCATTCTGAAAACTCTCTCTTTCTTCCATTGTTAAATTTTTTTCCAACACTTTCGTTTTTTGTTTATTCAATTTAAAACCTGCTACTCGACCAAATATTTCAATTAGTTCTAATACTCTTTTAGTACTAGTGTCTGGCTGTTGCAAGGTCAATACTAGGTCGTCTTCAAATGCTCTTAATTTGTAATGTCTAACTCCGACCTGAACTCCTTTAACCAACTGGTCCTTTCTAATCATGTTTAACAAAACCTCCAGGACTGATATAAAAAGCAAAGGGGATATTGGGCATCCCTGCCGTGTACCTTTTTCTATGGGTATTTCTTCTGTTACCACATTGTTTACAATTAACTTGGCCTTTTGTTGGAAATATATTGCACCTATACCGTTTTCAAAACCTTGGCCTACCCCCATCCCTTGGAGATTCTTTTTCATAAAAGTCCAACAGATATTGTCAAAGGCTTTCTCCGCGTTCACAAAAATCAGAACTGCTTTCCTGTTAATGTCAACATCTAGCAACTCCAAAATATCTATAATGTTCCTCACATTGTCTGACATATGTCTACCTGGGAGAAAGCCTGTTTGGTCCTTATGAATCTCTTCTATCAACACTCTTTTCAATCTTTTTGCCAAAATGTCTGCAAAAATTTTGTAATCCACATTGAGTAAAGATATAGGGCGGTAGTTTTTGACCTGGTTCTTCTCAGTCTCTGTTTTCGGTATAAGTGAGATGAAAGCCTCTTTCCACGATTCAGGTGCCTTTTTCCCCTTCAAAATTTCATTGCAAACTTCCTTCAATGGTTGTATCAGCCATTCTTTCAGCATTTTGTAGTATTTGGCCGTCAGGCCGTCTGGTCCTGGTGATTTTCCCAATTTCATGTCTTGGATGGCACCCTCTATTTCTTGTTCTGTTATTTCCTCATTTAAGATCCTTTTACTTTGTTCTGGAATTTTTGGTAGACCGTATTTTCTGATGAATTCTTCTATTTCTTGTTCGTTGATTGGCCCTTGTGCATACAATTTCTTAAAAAAACTTTGAAAACAATTGTTTATCTCATTGGGTTTTTGGATAATTTTCCCATCCATTTCTAGACTTGTCACAGTGTTCATTTTCTGCCTTTTTTTCAGTTGCCATGACAGAAGTTTCCCACATTTATCCGCTGATTCAAAAGTTCTTTGTCTCGATTATTAATAATAATTTAACCAACTCTTTTGAGATCGCGAAGGGCACAAGACAGGGTTGCCCTATATCCCCCCTTCTATTTATTATGGTACTAGAAGTGATTACAAACAAGATTAGGGAAACCTCCGAAATAAAGGGAATCAGATTAGGAGCCAAAGAGTATAAACTAAAAGCTTATGCCGACGATTTGGTGATATCGCTAGGAGACCCAGTAGTGGGCATCGGTAAAGTTATAGAGTTGCTTGAGGAGTTCGGAAATCTGTCCGGCTTTAGACTAAACAAAGTTAAAACTAAAATGCTGACAAAGAATTTAACTGAAGAGCTGAGAAACCAGCTAGAGTTGAAAACGGGAATTAAGGTGGTGAAAAAGGTAAAATATCTGGGCATTTGGATATCCGCGAAAAATATAAATCTAGTAGAAGATAACTATACAAGGACCTGGAAAGAGATAAAAAAAGACCTGGACACCTGGAGTAGGTTAAGACTTTCTTGGTTGGGCAGAATGGCCGCAGTTAAAATGAGTATTCTCCCAAGGTTGCTGTTCCTATTTCAGAACATTCCGGTAATCAGGGGTACGACATCATTCAAAGATTGGCAGAGAACCCTGTCCAGATTTATTTGGCAGGGCAAGAGAGCAAGAATTAAATTTAAACTACTCACAGACCGCAGTGACAGGGGAGGGTTTGCCGTTCCTAACCTGAAACTATACTATGAGGCCGCGTGTCTGTGCTGGATCAAGGACTGGATTGTTTTGAAAAATGTAGATTTGCTGGACTTGGAGGGGTTTGACGCCAGATTTGGCTGGCATGCGTATCTATGGCAAGATAAGGAGAGGGCACACAAAGGATTCTCCAACCACATAATCAGAGGTGCGCTACTGGAGGTATGGAATAGAAATAAGAAACTTTTAGAAAAAGATACCCCATGGTGGTTATCACCAGTTGACATTTTGACAATTAAAAAATCTAATATGGAAGGTCAAAGATGGACCTATGAGGATCTATTGGTAAAATCAGACAAAGGGTGGAAGCTTAGACCTTATGAAGAACTGAAGGATAAATTAACAACCTGGTTGCAATTTTACCAAATTAACTCCTTATGGAACGAGCATAAAAAAATAGGAATGAGTGAGAAGAAGTCTAAATTCCAGGTGGAAATAATAGAAGGAAACTCCAAACTCCTATCTAAAACGTATAACCAACTATTAGATTGGGACACGAAGGACGAGGAGGTAAAGGAGGTTATGACTAAATGGGCCATAGATCTTGGTTATAACCTAGACTATGATAGATGGGCGAAACTCTGGAATAAGGACATGAAATTCACGGCATGTGTCGACCTATGAGAAAACTTACAAAAAATGATGTACAGGTGGTATCTTACCCCTGTGAAACTAGGAAAAATGTACAAGACGGGGGACAAAACTTGCTGGAAATGCAAGGTGAAGGAAGGAGACTTCCATCATATGTGGTGGGCCTGTGAAAAAGTAAAAAGGTTTTGGGGACTTATTTATGACGAACTAAAAAAAATTTTGAGATACACCTTCCCTAAAAAACCGGAAGCCTACCTTTTAGGAATGGTCAGGAAAGAGATTAAACAAGAGGATCAAACCATGTTCCAATACGCAACGGTAGCTGCCAGGATATTGTTAGCGCAAAGCTGGAAAACCCCCAATATCCCAACCATCAGAGACTGGCAATCTAAGTTACTTGAGTATATAGAGCTAGCAAGGATGACACAGAAGATCAGGCATCAGAAAAATGTAAAATTTATTAATGATTGGAGCAAATTCCTTACATACATGGAAACAAATTTAGGAAACATTAAAATTACAGTAGGTGATATATAAAGTTTGAGAGGTGTAAACAAAGGTGACAAAAATACCCCGCAGGAAGTTAACGTGGGAATGCAACTCAAGCCGTTTTGAAGGGAAGTCAAGCACTGTTATGTGATGGGTGATGGGTGGGTGTATAAGTGTGGATGGGTTTGTACTTTTGTTTTATGTTATTCTTTGTACTCTTGTTTTATGTTACTCTTTGTTTGTTCTTTTTTGCTTTTTTCTTGTGTCTTTTTTTTTCGTGCTTACGAAAAAGAGTTTAATAAAAATTTATTTTTAAAAAAAGGAAAATGTTCAGGCAGCTCAGTCTGGGAAGCTGGTATTTCAGCAAAACTGATGGAAGAGTCCTGCTTCCCTTCTCCCCCTTTGCTCTGCAGCTTGCTACTAGAATAGCTGCTGTTAGGTGACAGTCTGGCACACAGGTTGACCTTATACAGTGGTACCTTGGTTCTCAAACGCCTTGGTACTCAAACAACTTGGAACTCAAACACTGCAAACCCGGAAGTAAGTGTTCTGGCTTGCGAACTTTTTTCGGAAGTCGAACGTGCTCCGTTTGGAGTGTTACGCTTCTGATTTGATTGTCACACTTCCGTTTTGAGTGCCACACTTCTGTTTTGAGTTTTACGCCAAGGTCTGTCTGTTTTTGCTATTTATTTTGAGGTCTGTTTTTGTTTTTGCGGCTCTTTGTTTTTGTTTTTGTGACTGTGTGGACCCAGTTCAGCTACTGATTGATTGTGTGACTGCAGTACATAATTTATTGCTTTCATTTTATGGATCAATGGTCTCGTTAGATAATAAAATTCATGTTAAATTGCTGTTTTTGGGTTGTTTTTAAAAGTCTGGAACGGATTAATCCATTTTGCATTACTTTCTATGGCAAAGCACACCTTGGTTTTAGAACGCTTTGGTTTTGGAATGGACTTCCAGAACGGATTAAGTCTGAGAACCAAGGTACCACTGTACTGAAGCAGACATCGTAAAAACCCTTCAAAACCTTCCGGGTTGTTATTTTATGGGGGGGTGGGAGAAAAGAATAAAGACTCAAAGCTAAGTAAAAGTTTATCCAAATGTGCATTTTGAATGATAACGTTTTCTGAAATCTTTTGGATTGGTGATATTACTGCCCACTGCCAGCCATCGGAGGTCTGAATGAAGCTTCGGCTACTTTACTGAACACCTTCTTCCACCAAGGACTGAGCATCTGGTAACAGATGAGCAAAGGATGAATCACTGGGATTACAGGGATTAGCTGTCTGGAAACAGCAAGATAAGGAACGGTAAAAGGTAAAGGTACCCCTGCCCGTACGGGCCAGTCTTGACAGACTCTGGGGTTGTGTGCCCATCTCACTTAAGAGGCCAGGGGCCAGCGCTGTCCGGAGACACTTCCGGGTCACGTGGCCAGCGTGATATCGCTGCTCTGGCCAGAGCCAGAGCCAGAGCCAGAGCCGCACACAGAAACGCCGTTTACCTTCCCGCTGGTAAGCGGTCCCTATTTATCTACTTGCACCCGGAGGTGCTTTCGAACTGCTAGGTTGGCAGGCGCTGGGACCGAGCGGCAGGAGCGCACCCCGCCGCAGGGATTCGAACCGCCGACCTTTCGATCGGCAAGCCCTAGGCGCTGAGGCTTTAACCCACAGCGCCACCTGCGTCCACAGCTATGTTTTCATAGCACTATTTGCAAACCTACCAAAACTGATAGTTTTGGGAAGGATTTTAGCTTCATGCAGGAGATTGCACTTGATAAACCATTGAGGTCCCATTCCTCCCTAAAATATTTAAATCAATATGCTTGAGTATATTCTGTTTTTCCTGAGGACAAACTTATTCCAAAGATCTTAAAAGCCTGAACATGCTAGGATCTCAGAGTTAAAATATGCTAGAATCATATTCCTGCAATGAAGGAATATGCAGCTGTCCCACACAGGGATTGAACCTACAACCTTGGTGTTATCAGCATCACACTCTAACCAACTGAGCTATGCCACAGCCCTGGTGCTCCTGTGGGCCAGACAGCAGAGTGGAGGAGCTCACTCTGCCTACCCACGAGAAGACGCGACGGTGGCGGTGGCAGTTGTGGTGGCAGTGGCAGCAGCACAGCAGCTGGGGCTAGGGAGAAGGAATACCATATTTTTTCATCTATAAGATGCCCCCGTGTATAAGACGCCCCCTATTTTTGACGTTATTTTAAAGGGGAAAAACCTAGTCTATACATGGAAAAATACGGTACTTGACCCCCTCACCTCTTCTTCCAGCTCCCCTCCCCCCCCAGCCTGCCACAAGGTCTGAGGGACAGTGGACCAGTCCGCCGCTAAAAAAATTTGCCGACCCTTGTCGCAGAACATCTACATGCTTCAAGCATTTCTCCCTCTGTTGCAAGTATCTCCACAGTGAACCTAGTGTTTTATTACTTAGGAAGGAGTGTGATATGCCTCTTAAGGTAAAGGTAAAGGGACCCCTGACCATTAGGTCCAGTCGTGGCTGACTCTGGGATTGCGGTGCTCATCTCGCTTTACTGGCCGAGGGACCCGGCATACAGCTTCTGGGTCATGTGGCCAGCATGACTAACCCGCTTCTGGCAAACCAGAGCAGCGCACGGAAACGCCGTTTACCTTCCCGCCGGAACAGGTACCTATTTATCTAATTGCACTTTGACGTGCTTTCGAACTGCTAGGTTGGCAGGAGCAGGGCACCGAGCAACGGGAGCTCACCCCATCGCGGGGATTTGAACCACCGACCTTCTGATCGGCAAGTCCTAAGCTCTGTGGCTTAACCCACAGCGCCACCCGCATCCCAATATGCCTCTTAATACTACTTAATTTAGAGGGTTTCCGATTCTTTCCTTTCTTACTACAGCAGTTCAGAGCTATGATGGCTGGATGGGGACAGATCAATGCCGTTATTTTCTACGGGCATCACTTTACAACCAGCTTTGCTAGCCAAATACCCTACAATCAGCATTCTTATGAACAAGTTGCCTAGTTATAGTAATTTCCCTAATGACAGCTTGCCTTGGTTTGGAATGCTTGTGTAGTTTGGGACAAAATTTTCTTCCGCAACTATCCAAGCTACAGCGTTCCAGCCCAAAGGCACGCCGCACACAAGCACCAACCACAACAGTACATTATGCTGTAGGAACTAGCATTTACTCTTCCGTTTCCCCCTGAAGTCAATATCAACTGCCCTAAGGTACACATTCTAAAATGGTATGGCCCAGGTTGCTTTCTGTCTCGTTATTTTCACAGTTACGGGGTTTCCCACCTTTGAAGGGGTCATAACCAGGCTCCAACTAAGCCTTCTGCTATTAGCGTTTGGAAGTGTGCACTAGCATTCATGGACGACAAGATCTGATCTAAGGTAGGTCACAACTAAGGCTGGGCAATATCTGGTTTTCAGCTTCGTGATATATCACCAGTTAAGCATCCTGGCAAATAGAAGGGGAAGAAATGGAGGCAGTGAGAGATTTTACTTTCTTGGGCTCCATGATCAATAGATGGTGATACAAGCCACGAAATTAAGAGACGCCTGCTTCTTGGGAGAAAACAATGATAAACGTAGGCAGCATGTTAAAAAGCAGAGACATCACCTTGCCAACAAAGGTCCGTATAGTTAAAGCTATGGTTTTCCCAGTAGTCATGTATGGAAGTGAGAACTGGACCATAAAGAAGGCTGATCGCCGGAGAATTGATGCTTTTGAATTATGGTGCTGGAGGAGACTCTTGAGAGTCCCATGGACTGCAAGAAGATCAAACCTATCCATTCTTTCGGAAATCAGCCCTGAGTGCTCACTGGAAGGACAGATCCTGAAGCTGAGACTCCAATACTTTGGCCACCTCATGAGAAGAGAAGACTCCCTGGAAAAGATCCTGATGTTGGGAAAGATGGAGGGCACAAGGATAGTGTTCTCGAAGCTACCAGCATGAGTTTGACCAAACTGCAGGAGGCAGTGGAAGACAGGAGTGCCTGGCGTGTTCTGGTCCATGGGGTCACGAAGAGTCGGAGGACACAACTAAACAACTAAACAACAACAACAAAGCATCGCAATATACTGATATATCACAATGTCAGAAATAAGGATGGAGCTATGTAAAGGCATTGGCTGGCTTCAAGCTTTTTCCCACATTGCAATTTTTGCATAGCACACACCCACACCCCATGATTTGCAATATATTGGCCAGGTCAAAAACTATGAAACCAATATCACAATTTGGACTTCAACCCCATTTTGGATGCTATACTGATATACCATAACCCAGCCCTAGCCACAACAGCGGTTCTACCACAATCTCTTTCTGCTTGTATATTTAGGTTTTAGTTAGGTTTTTAAAAGAGGAAATAAACGAGGAAGAAAAAGCACAGAAGCAACAGAAGGTGGAAGGAACTCTTTCTACCTTTGACACTGGTGCAGAAAACAAAATTTCAGTAGGTACAGTGGTGCCCCGCAAGACGAACGCCTCGCAAGACGGAAAACCCGCTAGACGAAAGGGTTTTCCGTTTTGGAGGCGCTTCGCAAAACGAATTTCCCTATGGGCTTGCTTCGCAAGACGAAAATGTCTTGCGAGTTCCTGCGGGGGTTTTTTCCTTCCCCCCCCCCTTTTTCTAAGCCGCTAAGCCGCTTATCAGCTGATCCGCTAAGCCGCTAAAAGCCGCTAAGGCGCTAATAGCGCTAATCCGCTAAGCCGTCAATGGGCTTGCTTCGCAAGATGAAAAAACCGCTAGACGAAGAGAATCGCGGAACGGATTCTTTTCGTCTTGCGAGGCACCACTGTATAGCTTTTGGCCTAGCTAACAAATTGTACCTGCCAAGCCTATACAGTCACAACAAGAGGAACATAAAGAGTGTTAAAAACTCAGAAATATAAGTTAATCGCCAAATGGCACCTTAAACCTGGGTTGCACTTGCCACATTAGAATGTCTAGGCGCCTTTTTTAAAAAAATTATAATGAGAGGTATTATTATGATTTTTCATTTCATTTCTATACCACTTTGTATTTTAAAGAATATTTGGGGGAAACCCTCAAAGTGGTTTACAACGCATTAAAATATAAAATAAAACAATCCAGAATAAAACCAATTCTAACTTCAAGTAAAATATTTCAGATCCTTCTACAACTGGCATTCGGCTTTCCCCATATTTGTTTACCTACTTAATTTATATAGCTGACCCAAAGAGGAGTACTCTAGGAAGCCAGTGTAGGACCTGAGAGACCAGGGTTCAAATCCCCACTCAGTCATGAAGCTAACTGGGTCACCTTGGCCAAGTCAAACCTTCTCAACCTACCTCACAAGGTCACTGTAGGGATTAAGTGAGATGGTGGGGTGGTCTGTGAACCATGGACTCCTTGGAGAAAAAGGGCAGGATATAAATGCAATAAATGAGCTCTTCCTGCTTACCTGCTACAGGGGCCAGCCAGATGGAGATGTCAGTTGCCAGCCTGGCATCTAGAGATCTCCACATGGTCACAATTGGACCCGTGCTGATAACAAACGAGCCTGGCTAATTTCTTACACTGGACTGAGGGCACTGTCTAGGTTTGGGCAATGCCTGGCAAACCCTATCCAGTTCCATGACAGAAGAAAGAAGATAGATACTGTATTTTTCGCTCTATAAGACGCACTTTTTCCCCTCCAAAAATTAAGGGGGAATGTGTGTGCGTCTTATGGGGCGAATGCAGGCTCCATGGCTTCAGCGAAAGCTATGCTGCGCTCCGGAGGCTTCGCGTTGCTTACGCTGAAGCCTGGAGAGCGAGAGGGGTCAGTGCGCACCGATCCCTCTTGCTCTCCTGGCTTCGCTTTGCTGGAGAGGCGCTGCACAGCTTTCCCTCTCTGCACAGCACCCCTTCAGCAAAGCAGGAGGAGAAATGGAAGGGGCTCCGTTTCTCCTGCCGCTTCGCTGAAGGGGCGCTGTGCAGAGAGGGAGAGAATTTTTTTACTTGTTCTCCCCCTCTAAAACCAGGTGCATCTTATGGTCGGGTGCGTCCTATAGAGCGAAAAATACGGGTAAGTATAGTAAATAAGTATACCTTGACACTTTGAAAGCATTCTCATCAAAAGTCACACTAATTTTGTTTAAGGCATCCTCTCCCTGCGCCCCAAGGATAGACGATATTAAGAACACAGACTGCATCTGATACATTAAAAACTTAATCATTTTCCTTTCACTTGCTAAAACATCTGTGTTCACCTATCCTCTTCGGAAGTGGTACCTTTTTTTCTGCACTTTGTGAACCATGAAAACTTGCCACTTTTTGAAGGCCCAACACAAGATATTACTCAGACACTGAAGAGGACCATGGCATAAACCAATGCCTCTGAGCATTTTCAGTCGGAATTCTTAGCGTGGTTAATAGTGATTTTCAATATCAGCAACTTTGCTGGAGTCTTTTTTCGAAATCCACAAGCAACAGACCTCTAAAGCAGGCTTAACTCAAAAAGGGCAGCCCTGCTGGATCAGACTAAAGGTCTAATCTGGCGTTCTGCTTCCTACAGTGTCTGAATAGATCATAGATGTGAGCTTCCCAGAGGCCAGCAGGGCATGAAAGTCCTAGCCAAGGGATGCTAACCCCTGCATTCTTGCAGGGAGGTCTTTGCCACATGACCCAACCTTTTCATTGCTGTGTATGAGTGTTTCAGAGTGGGACCGGATCAGCTTTTACAACAAATTTCTAAAGGAGCTCTCAACTGCAGCACTATATACGGTATGAAATCACACAGAGATGCAACGTTAGAGCATGAAACCTCTTCCACAAAGCATGGGGCTTCCGGTTAAGTAAGCTTGCTTCATAGACCAACTATTCTAGGCTATTGACAAAGAGTGATTTGAAAAGGGTAAGACAATGAATGCTGCTCAGTGTTAAATAGTAGAATGGGCAGTGACAGAACTATGTACCTATCCAGAATAAATTGAGGATATATGCACACTGGAAATTCCTTCCAACCTGCTCTAGCAGGGCTCTAAGTAAAAAGGTAAAGGGACCCCTGACTATTAGGTCCAGTCATGACCGACTCTGGGGTTGTGGCGCTCATCTCGCTTTATTGGCCGAGGGAGCCGGCGTACATGTGGTCAGCATGACTAAGCCGCTTCTGGCGAACCAGAACAGCGCATGGAAACACCGTTTACCTTCCCGCAGGAGCGGTACCTATTTATCTACATGCACTTTGACATGCTTTTGAACTGCTAGGTTGGCAGGAGCAGGGACCGAGCAACAGGAGCTCACCCCGTTGCGGGGATTCGAACCGCCAACCTTCTGATCGGCAAGCCCTAGCTTCAGTGGTTTAACCCACAGCGCCACCCGCGTCCCTGTATGCATGTATATGTCGCTTATATTCCCAAATGGCTGTGTGACAGTGACCTGACTTGGCAAGCTCCAGCAATCAGCTGATCCTTGGCACTTGCAGAATGCTGTTCACAGTACTAAGTTCACAGGACCGGAGACCAACAGTTGATCCTTGACACTTTCCACTGTGATGTCTGGTGATTAACAGGTGGGGCAGCCCCATCTTCCTGTCAAATGTGGCCTGGGGCAAGCGGGGAGGTGATAAGGGAGATAATGATTTGGACTGTGGGTCACATACAGTTCTCTACCTTTGCTCTGATATGTAACACCTGATTGTATGGTGACAGTGGGAATGTGTATCAGGCTAAAGAAAGGATCTACAGTTTTTAAAATGCTGTTGTTCCTTTTGGGGTGGAGATTGACCAGAGAGGTTCCCAAGGCTCGTTGCTTTGTCATTCAGAGAGAATTAGGTTATAGGATGTGAATAAATGGTTCCACTGGACCAGACAGGCTGATTGGGTTGCATAGCAAACCTCCTTACTGCATCAGACCAGGCCTAATTTAAATATTATTTACCCAATGCACAGAACACAAGAAAGCACATAGTCTGAGGATGCGGAGCTTAACTTTTTAAAAGCCCCTTACCAGGTGTGCATCACCCAGATTTCTGAGCTGCTGCTACATGCACATTGTGCAGTGCTTACAGCACAGTCTTGACCATGTCTACTCAGAAGTAAGTTCTGTTGAATTCATCAGGTCTTACTCCCAGGTAAGTGGGGTTAGGATTGCAGCCTTAAACTTTGTTCTTTGCATACAGCATCAGTATAAATAAGTGGTTTTTTCAGTGGGGGTGTGTGTTTTCTTGGATTAAATAACATCTAAAGTGGGTCACCATTGCTCTGTCCATTTATTCAGCATGGGAGACAAGTGCATCAGAGAGCTGAGCTTTAATCTGGAAGGACAGGAAATTGGAAGTCTGTGTGTTTGAGGAGAGAGGGGCGAAGTAATCCACCCCACCTACCACATGCTGCAGAAGTTCAGCTGGATACCGTATCATTTACCTTGTCTCAGAAATATCCCCTTACCTGATGGTCTGCAGAGACAGGCTGGTGCAACTTCCTTTTGGTGTTTAGGGTGGTTTAGTGTTAGGATAGCTTGCTGTTGTTTAGGGGTGCTTTAGAGCCCTGCTAGAGACGCGGGTGGCACTGTGGGTTAAACCACAGAGCCTAGGGCTTGCTGATCAGAAGGTCGGCGGTTCGAACCCCCGCGACGGGGTGAGCTCCCGTTGTTCGGTCCCAGTTCCTGCCAACCTAGCAGTTTGAAAGCATGCCAAATAGGTACCACTCCAGCGGGAAGGTAAACGGTGTTTCCGTGCACTGCTCTGGTTCGCCAGAAGCGGCTTTGTCATGCTGGCCACATGACCCGGAAGCTGTACGCCGGCTCCCTCGGCCACTAAAACGAGATGAGCGCCGCAACCCCGGAGTCGGTCACGACTATACATACATACATAACGGCCAACTGATCATCAGGGTTTATAAAGTCAAGGGCACAGTGCTTTGTAGTGCCTGTAAACCCTGTTTCTGCTCAGCCACATCTTTACCTGCAACACACCTGATCAGATGTATGGGAGGTAGGTATGACTTGATCAAAATGGCCTCAAGGCTCAAACAACATGATGACCCCTCTCCATCCTCACAGGCCCAGTTTCCCACAGCTGTCATGGGTTATGATTATACTGTAGCAGTATGCTATTAACACCTACTTAAAGTAGCACAGAAAAGCTCTTTCCTTGCTCTGCTCCTTTTGCAAACTGTCAGATTAAGGGCTTGCAGTTGACATCTTGTAAAACTTACTTAGCTTAATGCAAAGAGCTCTATGGGGCTGCTTTGCTTTCCAAGCTGCACAAGTGCAGTAAAGACTTGCACCAGCAGTTCTTTAGAGCCGTCTTACCCCAAAATGGCAACTAGACATCCCATTTTGGCAACTGTAACCTTGGTTTAGGGAGCCATTTGGCACCCAGCTTTGTATTTTATATATGTATATGTATATGTATATGTATATGCAGTGACACGGGTGGCGCTGTGGGTTAAACCACAGAGCCTAGGACTGTGGGTTAAACCACAGAAGGTTGGCAGTTCGAATCCCTGCGACGGGGTGAGCTCCCGTTGCTTGGTCCCTCCTCCTGCCAACCTAGCAGTTCGAAAGCATGTCAAAGTGCAAGTAGATAAATAGGTACCGCTCCGGTGGGAAGGTAAACGGTGTTTCCGTGCGCTGCTCTGGTTCGCCAGAAGCGGCTTAGTCATGCTGGCCCCATGACCGGAAGCTGTACGCCCGCTCCCTCGGCCAATAAAGCGAGATGAGTGCTGCAACCCCAGAGTCGGCCACGACTGGACCTAATGGTCAGGGGTCCCTTTACCTTTATATTTATATGTATATATGAGTTTCCAACACTGCATGTGCTCAGAAACTTTCAGAGATTGCCCTGTGTGTCCCAAAATATGGTCTGATCTCAGAGCACAGCCAGAAGGAATGCAGGGCAACTATTTTTCTAAAGCTAAGCCACTCTGGGTTTCATGATGGAAGTAAGATGGAATGTAAATGCAAGGAAATAAAGTAAGTAAAAATCTTACTCAGAGAAAGTCACGTTCACTGAACTGCACCCTGGAAACCCCTATCTGTTTCACACCAAGTGCGTGGGGTACACCCAAAGGATACCTCAGTAATAAAGAGAAGGGGCCACCACTCTGCAGATGCTCAAAGACCCTTCGGAGACAGATTGACAACCTGATTCAATGCAAAGCAGGTTCCTAGGTGTGTGCTGTGGAACACCCGTCAACTGCATCAGGGCTTCCTCAGCAACGAAGAAAGGAGTGACTCTACACATGCCCAGAGACCTCTCGGCTGCTCCGGAGCCCAACTGAGGATTCTGCACATGCTCTGAGTCAAGCCTAATTCTTTAGGAGGAGGAGAGGTGTGTTTGTATGTGAAACTCCACACATGCCCAGATATCCCTTGACTTCTCCGGAGCCCAACCCAACTCCTTTAGGGGGAGAACAGGTGTGGGTGGGTGTGAAACTCTGCACATGCCTAGAGATCTCTCAGCTTCTCTGGAGCCCTACCGTAGAAGGCTACACATGCTCCAAGCCAACCCTAATTCTTTAAAAGGAGAACAGGTGTGTGTGTTTGAGAGAGAGAGAGAGAAGCTCTGCACATGCTCAGAGATCCCTTGAGCTGCACATGCTCCAAGCCAAGCCTAATTCTTTAGGAGGAGAACAGGTGGGTGGGGGTAGAACTCTGCACATGCTCCGAGATCCCTCCAGCTGCACATGCTTGGAGCCAGCCCTACCCCTTTAGCAGGAGAACAGGTGTGTGTGGAACTCTGCACATGCTCCGAGATCCCTCCAGCTGCACATGCTTGGAGCCAGCCCTACCCCTTTAGCAGGAGAACAGGTGTGTGTGGAACTCTGCACATGCTCAGCCCTCCCCCTGCTTCTCCGGGGCCTGCCGGAGAGGCAGGGCACATGCACAGAATCCGAGAGCACCTGGCCAGCGCCTTGGGCGTGGGGTGGGGTGCGTGGGTCGGCTCTCTGCACATGCTCTCGCACACCTTGCCCGAGAAGCCCCCCGTCCCCCTCTGGCTCACCGCTGTGGTTGACCCAGGTCGGCTTCAGGAGCTTCATTTTCCTCCTCCTCCTCTTCTTCCTCCTCCTCCTCCTCCTCCTCCGCCTCCTGCCGCCGCTCGGGTGCCTGGGCCTCCGTGTTGAGGGCGGCTGCAGGTCGGGGCAGGCTCCGCGAGGCTGGCGAGGGAGCTGCGGGTGCTGGGGGCGGCGGAAGGCAGGCGAGGGCTGGGGAGTCGCTGCCGCCGCCGCCGCCGCCGCCGCCGCTGGCCTCACAGCCGGCGCCCCGCCGCCATGGGCTGCCACCCTCCTCCTGCGCTCGCCCCGCTCCCACCACCGGCCGCCGCCGCCGCCGCCTCACGGGAGCTCCATCCCGGCCGCCCGTCCCGCCAGCCGCCCCTTCTGCCTCCGCCCGGCAGCATCCCCCGCTCCCGGCGGCTCCCCGGCAACGCCGGAAGTCAGCGGAGGGCGACGACCTAAGCGGCCCGGCGGGAAACAAGAGGCGACGCCCAGGGAGGAGGCCGGGGAGGGAAAGGGCGGCTGGGCTGGCTCGCTCGCTCGAGGGGACGGGGCGATATGCAGCGTGGGGAAGAGGAGGAAGGGGGGGGAGAGCAGCTGCAGCCAGCTAGCTCCCTGGGCTCCCCTTTCCCGAGAGGGGGGTGGGCTGCTGGGGGGCAGCTAGGGGTCCCTCCTGTGCTGCAGGATACAGGATTGTCCCTTACTCCAATTGGGAAATGCTGTCTCCTATCTATCTATCTATCTATCTATCTATCTATCTATCTATCTATCTATCATCTATCTATCTATCTATCTATCATCTATCTATCTATCTATCTATCATCTATCTATCTATCATCATTCTATCTATCTATCTATCTATCTATCTATCTATCTATCATCTATCTATCTATCTATCTATCTATTTATCTCTCTCTCTCTCTCTCTCTTTCTCAGTCAAGTCGTGGGTCTTCTCCACGTGTCTGGAAGGGTGTGTGAAAGGTCCAGAGGTAGCATTATTATTATCAATTTACCATGGGGCGGAAGCAGGGCCGGATTTAGGTTTGATAAGGCCCTAAGCTACTGAAGGTAATGGGGGCCTTTATATGTCCAGCTGTCCTTTGCCAACAACAAATTGTCGCTCTTTTTTGTGTTGAATATATGCTATATGGTAATTTACGGACCTAATAGGTATCTAAAGCTATTTGCACATGCAGAATGTAGGCACCCTATATATAGAAATGAGCAAACCAGTGATATTTTAGGGAGCAGGCCAGCAAGCGGGCGCCTACACAACACAAAACACTGTTGCTGTATGTAGGTTTAATTTGTTTTTTATCTTATATTTTGGAAATGTACATTGAGGTTTTTTCCCCTTAAAATTTTTTGGGGGTCCCCAAGAGAGTGGGGCCCTAAGCTATAGCTTGTTTAGCTTATACATAAATCCGGCACTGCTCCTGTGCTGTATGATACAAGATTGTCCTTTATTCCAATTGGAAAAGGCTGTCTCCTATTTCTCTCTCTCTCTCTCTCTCTCCCTTTCTCTCTCTCTCTTTTTCTCTCTCTCTGTCAAGTCGTGTGTCCTCTCCGCATGTTTGGAAGGGTGTGTGAAAAGTCCAGAGGTAGCATTATTATTATCAATTTACCATGGGGTGGGAAGGTTCACAGACTATGAAGGACCTGCTCACAAATTTATTGACAGCTGCACGAATTATTATAGCCAGGAAGTGGAAGGGGCAAGAAGAATATAAAATGGAAGAATGGCATAAAGAGGTGTGGGATATAACTATTAATGATAAATTGACAAGTGCCATTGAGGTAAGACTGGAGATATGCAGGAGAAATGATTTCGAGGAGATATGGAGGGTGTTTGTATAATTTGTACTGTTAAAACGGAAAGGGGTTGAAATTTTGGGAGGTTGGGTAGTTACAATAGAATGGTCTCGGTGGTGGGGTGCACATCTTTATTCTTATTTATGATAATTACTTTGTCAAAATAAAACGAGGAGGAGGAGGAAAGAAAGGTCATGTGGTTTAGCTCTGGGTAGCCAAGCATAGACAGATTGGCAATTTTTCTCACACGTGTGTATGTGTGTGTGACAAATTCCAGAGCGGTCATCCTGTCAGGCTGCAACAGATTGGAATGGATTGCTTTGAAGTGACTTCAGGACCAGAGGCAAAATAAAATCAATGACATGACACACACCCCTCCAACTACCCCACCCTAGCAGTAGTTCCTGAAATGGTCCATTTGGATATTGCCATTGTTGCCAGGGCTGCCAACACCTGTAGGTCCCAGCCAGCAGGGGAAACAGTCAGAGGGGATAGAAGTTAGAGTCCGACACAAATCCGGATGGTGGGAGCTGGGAGTCCAACACAAATCCTCACTCCTGGGGCATGAAGTTGCTTCAAGACCTGCCATATTGGGAAACCTGTGGTCCTCCAGTTGCTACAGGAGGACGCACCCCACACTCAGCTCTCTCATCATCTCCAACTATTGGACTTGCTATCTGTGACCGAGTGCATTGGGAGTCCAACAACAGCTAGAAGGCCACAGGTGTATGAAGTTGCTTCAAGACCTGCCTGCGCTCCTCTAAATGCTGCAGGAACCTCAGCATTGGGAGATGGGAGCCCAGCAACATCCTGGATATAGCAAGTGTTGAAATGCCTTCATATATCAGGTGTGGACCTCCAGTTGTTGCAGGGCTACAGCTTCCATCATCCCTGGCTGTTGATTATGCTGGCTGGGGCTGGTGGAAGTTGGAGTCCAAGAGTGACTGAAGAACACCACAGGCTCTCGATCTCTGCTGTATACATACTGTTGACTTCCTCACAACAATCCCAGTCGGTATTATTCCCCATAGTCTAGATGGAGACTTTAGGCTGAGAGGGCAGGGAAAGGAGGCAGCACAGATACACCCCACCGGAAGCAAATAATAAATAAATAAACCTTTTATCATTTTTTTCTCCTCTATAATTCTATGATTTTATGAAGGGCTTTATTGACTAATTATTGACTTGTACAATTTTGTGCATGTTTACTTAGAAGTAAGTTGTTTTAATTTCAATTAAACTTAACCACACCTGAGACCAAGAATGTTCAGGTAGCTCTGCATTAATTCTATTTTAATCATCCTAAAAACTGTCTAATAAAGTCTTTGAATCTCATATATCCCAACTCATAATCCATAGAATTGCATAAACTTTATTTATATACTTTACAACATCTCATAAAGTATCTAACACCTTCTGAAGAATACGCTGCTGTGTGGAAAAATATAATAAAGGATTCCCAATTCTGTATATGTTTCTGTTGACCACCTTAAACTTCATCATTGCAACATATCATTGTAACTTTTATTTCCATTCAACCATTGTCAAAATTTAATATTTGCATAACAAAGCTTGATGCCAACATTCATATAGATTGTCATATACACAAATGATGTTGGTTGATTGGCAGGTGGAAACGATTTGGGAGAAATGGCATCACAGGCCAAATTGGACACTCTAGTCAGCCAAGATTGGCCTGCAGGGCAAAGGTTCCCCACCCCAATATACAACATTAACTCTCAGAAATGTTCAGGTATGGGTTTTTTTTTTAAATAATAACATAAAATTGGTTTTCTTTTTGTACTTGCATTTTTATTTCCATTACCTCTTATGGTATCCAACATTTATTTGCCTTGGTGCATTTCTACCATAAATAAAATAAACAAACTTTCAGTATTAGATTCACATTTTTTGCATCTCTGGCCTAAATTTATAGCACCTGCTATGCTATAACAAATCTCTCATATACTAGTGCACAGTGAAAAAGCATGCCTCACTTTTCATACACAGTACAGTACAGCATACTTCCAGATATCATACATTATGAACACATTGTTAAACACTGGTCTGAGCCTGGCCCATCTCCTTATCAAAGAGATTCAAAATGTTGCGCAACAGAGGAATCTCATGCAAGAGATTGCCAAATCTATTGTGCAACGAAGTTACCAGCGACCTTATGTGTTCTCTTGTGCAACAATGTTATTCCAGCACAAGACATTCTTGAGCGGAACAAGAATACCAGTATAAGTGACTTCAACAGTGTTGCATTGAATATAACAAGAAATGTTACCCTTCCAGGCCAACACAGCTATGTGACTTCCTCCAGCTGTTATTGGACTCCAAACTCCCATCATCCCTGACCATTGGGCATGCTGACTGTGCCTGATGAAAGTCGTAATCCAGTCACGTTGGTTCCTCCTCTCTACTCTAGAACTGTTACTTTCCCATGTGCAACAAATATTGTTCCCCCTCATATGCAAATGAATGCAGATTTACTAAGTCGACTACAACATATAATGAACTGACTACAATCCTTATATAGACTTTCCAGGCAGCTAATCCCATTGAAAACTGTAGATTGCATTTTTTTTGGTTTACGTTACATGAAATTGTCCTATTAAAAATAGGATTACAGACCTTTCTTAAAAGTATTTAAAGGGAATTGATTTAGACTGCACAGGAGTAAGTCCCACCAAGTCAGTGGGGTTTTAACTTCTGTGTGGATATGGATAGGACTTCACCAACAGACAGTTACTGTGCTTAGAACTGGTACCACAAAGTGTGGCATATTGCATTTATAGAGAAACTAGTCACTAACCCCCAAATCACGCGTTTTACATGATACATCGAAGACAGACAAATTAACTTTAAATTGGAGCTTTTTTTTAATATATTAATTCTAAGGAAGACAATCCACAACATCCTTCCTCATACTATGTAAAAATCAGGAATACTTAACATCTGTATTACTCATGCATTCCCAACACGTACATTGTGCTTACTTGTGATGATTTTATCCTCTTATATCTTGCCATGTAAGCAGTTTTCCTGGTCTTATTTTATCTTGTCTCCTACTGTAATTGAGTTTTGCTGAAGTGTTATTATGGAGGAGGCCCTGTGCGCCGCTTGCTAACATTTTAAAATTATTATTTTGGCAGGGGGTCAGTGGTAAACAGCCTTTTCCGTTCCATTGTTACTTTTCCATTCCATTGCACTCACCAACCTTTGCAACCGCCTTTTTAAAAATGGCAAATATCTGTACTGCTGAAGACGTTTTTTAATTAATCTGTACCTAGTTATGATTCTTCAAAGTAAATAAATATATACAATAACAACAGCTAAAGAATTGGAGCATTGGGTTTCTACTGTTCCCTAGATTAATATACAGTAACCTGAATTCCCCAAAACTCTGGGACAGCCAATAAAAGAATGGAAGACAACCTGTAGAGATAAAACTCTTTTATTAACGGGAAAACAACTCCCAACCGAGTCGGTTCCCCCCCCCGGAACCTTTGTGCAAGGGCTCCTGAGTAGGAAGGACCTCAATGGCGGCAGGACCGTTGTGCAACGCCGGAAGTGTCCCCCTTCCGGAACGGAGAGACCTGGTGCGCTGCTGCACTTGGGAAGGTTCGCTGAGCTGAAGAGCGGAGGAGAGGCATGTTGGGCCAGGTTGTCGCTTCTGGGGCGCTGAGCCTCCTTCGCAGCGGGGCAGGAAGCTCTTTACTTAGGTAGGGGGCAGGGTAGTTTTTTTGTGTTGAATATATGCTATATGGTAATTGATAGACCTATTAGGTGTCTAAAGCCATTTGCACATAACAAAATATGTATATTATCAAAGTAATTGTTGAACTGAAATACAACTAAGAAGAAGTATATTAATAGGTAAAGGTAAAGCGACCATTAGGTCCAGTCGTGACTGATTCTGGGGTTGCGGCGCTCATCTCGCTTTATTGGCCGAGGGAGCCGGCGTACAGCTTCCAGGTCATGTGGCCAGCATGACTAAGCCACTTCTGGCGAACGCCGTTTACCTTCCCGCCAGAGTGGTACCTATTTATCTACTTGCACTTTGACGTCCTTTTGAACTGCTAAGTTGGCAGGAGCAGGGACCGAGCAACAGGAGCTCACCCCGTAGCGCCGACCTTCTGATCAGCAAGTCCTAGGCTCTGTGGTTTAACCCACAGCGCCACCCGCGTCCCTAGTATATTAATAGTGAAATACAATTAAGAAGAAGTATATGAATAGTGAAATAATTATTAAGCTCTAACTTAAAATGATTGGGGCCCATTACTTACATCAGGCTTCCTCAGACTCAGCCCTCCAAATGTTTTGAGACTACAGTTCCCATCATCCCTGACCATTGGTCCTGCTAGCTAGGGATCATGGGAGTTGTAGGCCAAAAACATCTGGAGGGCCGAGTTTGAGGAAGCCTGACTTACATCATAGAAGCCTACATAACACAAAACACTGTTGCTGTATGTAGGTTTTATTTTATTTGTTTTTTATGTTATGTTTTGAAAATGTTCATCCAGGTTTTTCCCTTTAATTTTTTTTGGGGCCCCCAAGAGAGGGGGGCTGTAAGCTATAGTTTGTTTAGCTTATACATAAATCCGGCACTGGATGGGAGGCAGGGTGGGAGGGCTGATCCATCCATCACCCATCAAAAGGAAAACGTTTCCTCATGTGTATCCAGATACATAAAAGGCGTGCCTGCTAATATCAGGCCAAGAATCCGTGTAGACCAGCGTCCTCTTTCCAAAATTGACCTTGCAAGAAAATTAGTAGCCATGGCCTGCGGTTTGCCATTCAAGCAGGGTAGACTGCACTGGGGCATGGAAGTGCATTTTTAAAACAGGGTGGTGTTTTTTAAAAAAAGATTTAGATTTTTGTCTGAATCATTCAGGCTGGGATAGTACAGTCAGTAGAGCATGAGGCTCTTGATCTCAGGGTTGAGGGTTCAAGCCCCATGTTAGGCTAAATATTTCTGCATTAAGGTAAAGGTAAAGGACCCCTGGATGGTTAGGTCTGGTCAAAGGCGACTGTGGGGTTGCAGCGCTCATCACGCTTCAGGCCGAGGGAGCCAGCGTTTGTCCGTAGTCAGCTTTTCTGGGTCATGTGCCCTGCATGACTAAACCGCTTTTGGCGCAACGGGAATGGAAACGCTGTTTACCTTCCCGCCGCAGTGGTACCTATTTATCTACTTGCACTGGTGTGCTTTCGAACTTCTAGGTTGGCAGGAGCTGCAACAGACCAATGAGAGCTCACCCCGTCACTGGGATTTGAACCACCAACCTTCTGATCGGCAAGCCCAAGAGCCTCAGTGATTTAGACTACAGCACCATCTGCGTCCCTATTTTCTGTATTGCAGGGGCTTGGACTTGATGACCCTTGTGGCCCCAAGTTGCTACCTATTGGCAATTTCAAATACTCAGGTTGCTCCTGTGACATTGCTGTGCACTGGGCAAATGGTGAGACACCACTGCTTGGTCCAGCCCGCAGTGGCTATGCCACACAAAAGATGGGAAAAAAACATGGGCCCAATCCACAATCCTTTATGCCTTAGCTTCAGTAAGTTGGTTTGAAACATTTGCAAACAGGAGTAGAAGAAATAACCATCACAGAAGTGAAGAAGGGTTTGCAGTTGGGTTTGTCACTGGAAGTTGCCCACGATTGGGGCGCCAGGGGCACAAAGATGGCATAGAGGACGTTGAGCTAGATTTAAATGAGGTGTTGGGTGATGCCTGTAATCTTTGCTATTGCGTGCTATATAAATATTGGAATGAATGAAATATTGCTTATTTCTTAGTTCTCAGCTAATCTGGAATGTCCAAGGTCGAGCGAACCACTGGCAGTCTTCACTTCTTGGACTGAGGGCAGCATTACCTATGAGGTAAAACCCAAATCAGCTTCGATCTTATAGGTACACAACAAGCCTGTGAGAGTGAGTGTGACTGGCCCAAGGTCACCAGTGAACTTTGTAGCTGAGTGGGGAACTGAATCCAGGTCTCCCTGGTCCTAGTCAGACAATCTCAGGGTTGTGGGTTTGAGCTCCATGTTGGGCAAATAGATTCCTACATTGCAGGGGGTTTCTAAGGCAAAAATTTCACAGTGGTGCCTCACAAGACGAAATTAATCCGTTCCGTGAGGCTCTTCGTATAGCGGTTTTTTCGTCTTGCGAAGCAAGCCCATCGACAGCTTAGCGGATTAGCGCTATTAGCGGATTAGCGGCTTTTAGCGGATCAGCTGATAAGTGGCTTAGGGCTTAGGAAAAGGGGGGGGAGGGAAAAAACCCCGCAGGAACTCGCAAGACATTTTCGTCTTGCGAAGCAAGCCCATAGGGAAATTCATTTTGCGAAGCGCCTCCAAAATGGAAAACCCTTTCGTCTAGCGGGTTTTCCGTCTTGCAAGGCGTTCGTCTTGCGGGGCACCACTGTAGTCACATTTACCTGGGAGTCAACCCAGCTGAATAAGGCAAGACTTATTTTCAAATAAACATGTGTAGCATTGTTCATTTAAGAAGAGTTCTGTGTATTTCATGGATGATCCAATAAAACAGAGAAGGGGAACCTGTTGCCTCTCCAGATGTAGCTGGACTCCGACTACCATCCAACATGGCCAGCGGGCAGAGATGATGGGATTTGTAGTCCAATGTCTGGAAGGATACAAGCTCACCAATCCTTTAATATAACGTATAGTTTGAAATGTTTTCTGTCCAGCCTGTTTTTGATACCATCAAGGTAATCCTTCAGAGGCATTATTGGAATGTAGCATATAGTTGGCCTGAGTGATAATATTGCATGTCTATAATTGCTGATAAGAACTCTTTTTAAAGTGTTTCTCTGTCTCCATTAGAGCAGAACCAAGGAAGAAGAAGAAGGTGGATCAAAAGAGAGATATAGCCATAAGAGACCGGTTGAGGAAGAAAATAAAAAAATTACAAAAAGCCCCTCAAGAACTAATTCCTATTGAAGACTTTATAACACCGTTCAGATTTCTAGATGAAAAAAGGTAATTATCAGGCATTCCCATGCATACAGTGTGGCCACAATATATTTTGCATGGTTTGCAAAGCAGATTTTTCAGTATTTTGTTCTAAGGGAAGTGATTCTGGAGTAGCAGTATTAATCTGATTTAGTTGTGTGAAAAAATTCAGTTGTGTGCATGTTTGAGAGAGGGGATAGTTTATACTTTTTCTGCATTTGTGCAATCATATTTCAATTTAATAAGCGAAGTATTATCCTAGTGTATACAAACCCTTCTCTCATCCGTTTGCATGATACACCCTTTATGGGGTATGTCTCAGTGAAAGGCAGTGGTATCCGACTAACCATTGTTTCTGTGTCCAGTTCTGGGCGTCACAATTTAAGAAGGACATTGACAAGCTGAAATATGTGCAGGGGGCGGCAACCAAGATTATCAAGGGTCTGGAAATCAAGCCTTTAACAGTTGAGGCAATTAGATATGTTTAGCCTGGAATATCGACTGAGAGAAGATATGATAGCTGTCTTTAAATATCTGAAGAGCTGTCACATAGAAGATGGAGCAAGCTTATTTTCTCCTGGGTAGGACCCAAAACAATGACTTCAAGTGACAAGAAAGGAGATTCTGACTAAACATCAGGAGGAACTTTCTGACGATAAGAGCTGTTCTATAGTGGAACAGATTCTCATGAGAACTGGTGAACTTTCCTTCCTTGGAGGTTTTAAGGAAAGGATGGCTGGCCATCCTTCATGGATGCATTACAGTGGTGCCTCGCAAGACGAAAAGAATCCATTCCGCGAGTCTCTTTGTCTTGCGGTTTTTTCGTCTTGCGAAACAAGCCCATTAGCGGATTAGCACTATTAGCGGCTTAGCGGATCAGCTGATAAGCGGCTTAGCGGATCAGCTGATAAGCGGCTTAGCGGATCAGCTGATAAGCGTCTTAGCGGATCAGTTGATAAGCGGCTTAGCGGATCAGCTGATAAGCGGCTTAGCGAATCAGCTGATTAGCGGCTTAGCGGATCAGCTGATTAGCGGCTTAGCGGATCAGCTGATAAGCGGCTTAGCGGCTTAGAAAAAGGGGGGGGAGGGAAAAAAACCCCGCAGGAACTCGCAAGACATTTTCGTCTTGCGAAGCAAGCCCATAGGAAATTCGTTTTGCGAAGCGCCTCCAAAACGGAAAACCCTTTCGTCTAGCGGGTTTTCTGTCTTGCGAGGCATTTGTCTTGCGGGGCACCACTGTAGTTGAGATTCCTGCCTTGCAGGGGGTTGGACTAGATGACCCTTGGGGTCCCTTCCAACTCTACAACTCTGTGATTCCCATTTCATCCAGACCAGGGACATAGGTGGTTATTAGCCTTGGACCAAGCCAGAATTTTAAATCACAGTTTGAAGGAGGTTTAAGATCGTGGCTTGTTCTGAAGCTGGTAAACCTATTTTCCTAGTTCAGACAAAAAAGGAAACCACGAGTAATTGGAAATTTCTTTATTTCATTGAGCTCTGTTGCCCAGGAAGGAGAAGAAGGGGTTGTATGCATAAGTAAAAGACTTGTACAGTGGTACCTCGGTTTAAGAACAGTCCGGTTTAAGAACGATTTGGTTTACAAACTTTGCAAAACTGGAAATAGTGTCTTGGTTTGAGAACATCACCTTGGTCCAAGAATGGAATCCGAATGGTGGAAGGGCACCGGCGGCGGGAGGCCTCATTAGGGAAAGCGCTCCTTGGTTTAAGAACGGTTTTGGTTTAAGAACGGACTTCCAGAACAGATTAAGTTCGTAAACCAAGGTACTACTGTACTTCATAATATGGGATATGGTTGTCCAAAGGAAGCCAGTGCTAGCCTGAGACTATTGTATCCGAGTTAAGTTCAACTTCTGATTCACTGACATGTTCAAGGAGTGGATTGGATATTAAATAGCACTCGAAGTTTCAGCAATCAGTAGCTATTTTCATGTGAAGACAAAATACAATGAATATAGCATGCTGCCTGTCCCTTGGTCCATCTAGCTGAGAATTGTCTCTGCTTACTGGTAACAGCTCACTTCGCATCTTTCCCTGCCCTACATGGAGATGTCTGGGATTGAAATGGGAAACATTTGTATGCAAAGCAAGTACTGTTTCATACAAATTCCTTGTTCGTGATATGGGTTCCCTTGCTTCAGGATTACAGTTCTGTGTGGTTTAAGTAACTTAAAGATAGTTGATGCCCCCAAATTACACTGATCAGCCAAAGGGTATTTGTTAAGGCAAAGGAATTATTAGACGCTGATGTTGCTCAGCTTTAATGTAACAGAAATATTTCACAATAAAGTCAAGAACCCAGTGCTGCAATGCGGCACAATGGACCTTGTAACCACAGAGGCACACTTCTAAAATTGCTTCTTTTCCAAAGATTCAATGTCAGTTTGGCTTAAGAAATTTTAGCTCTCGTAGTTTCACCTTCTGAAACAAGGATTAACAGCTCAGGAACTTGTGCAGGTCTTGTAAAAATAATCTTCCAACTGGTTGGCCCCAAGTATGTAACTGTGTTTTGTTTTTTAGGAAGGAACTAGACAAAATAGCGGTCAACTGCAAAGGAGATTTTGATATTTAATTTGGGACATCTTACCTGAGAATCTTCTGCTATTCTATTCTATTTAATGCAACAAATAATTTTAGTAGCTGTGACCGTGGTTTAATTGTATGTCTGTGCCCGACGATTTTTATGGTTATTGTTGTTTTTTCTTTTTCTTTTTTCTTTTGTTCTCCTTCTGAATGATGCCGTGGCCTATGGCTAGTGCAATTAAAAGTTTAATTGGAAATTGTGTTTTGTTTTTCTCTTTTAGGGTGCGAGACACCCCTCCGCTCTCCCCCGAGGAAAGCGAAAGGCGAGCTCTGCTTATGAAGAAGTGGTCATTTTACAAGCAAAAGCAGCATGAGGCAGAGAAAGGTATAATCAAATCCCTTGTGGATGCCCAGGAGGCAGCGTTAAAAGAACTGCGCCTTGAATCGGAGGAACTGTACGAGGCAGCAATTCAGCGAGACGATGGTCTGTTCCCTTTTGAGAGGCAGGAGCTTATGCACTCACCGCCGCTGCCTAAGTATGAGGCTCCCGACGGAAAATGTGTCGACGTCACCAAAGTATATACACAGTGATTCGGAAACATTGCCAAGGAACTACTGGAAGATTCAGCAAATGCAAAACACAGTAGCATGAACAATGTGTGGTCATTCATTACTTCTGAATTATCAGAAATGAACAGAACACAAGAGCAAGCCTCCCTTTTAGAATAGGGTACATTCTAGACATCCACTATCCTTCTCTCTTTGTGCAAAGAATATGTGACATAAACAACATTTTTATGATGATTTTTTTCGCCATTTTTTCCTGATTAGTAGCCAACCACTGGTCTGCCAGCTGTTGTGTGGAATACGACTCTCATCGTTCCTCACTGTTTGTTATGCTGTTTGGGGCTGATGGAAATTGATTGCTTAGCCACCTTTCCTCTGTGCACCAGCTTGGACAGAATGTGTTCAGCTAGGATATGTTATTGGGTCTACATTCTAAGTAAAGCTATGTTAGGAGGGGGAGGGAAGGGTTCTTTCCTGCTTCTCATAGCAACCCCTCTCGAGCCCTAGTGGATAGAGCCGCACCCCACAACAAGGACTCTGGGAATTGTTAAGATGGAGAGGTCGGAAGATTGTACATCCCATGGGGTTACCAACCTTTTTGAATTTTGAGTGTGTTCTGGGGACACCAGTCCCCAAACAGCTGCCACGGGAGGGTGGCATAACACATGGTCGGCATATATTGGTGAAGCTTTCACCATAATCATATTTCCTATGAGAAGAGGCTTAACCAACCTCTTGTATGTTATGTAGAAAATAAGCTGCAACAGCACATTAAGGGCGAGAGGGAAAAAGCAGCTCCTTAGGGCCTTGGGATTCCTATCACTTGGGGTCCAAACAACTCACGCACCAATCACAGCTCTGACCACTCATTGTCTAAAAACACAGACAGGAAGGAACAACCAGGCTCCCTCATTTCAAAAAAATCCCTTGGAAGGATTTCTGCACATTTTGCTTCATGGGAAGGCTAGGTAAAGGTAAAGGGATCCCTGACCATTAGGTCCAGTCGTGGCCAACTCTGGGGTTGCGGCGCTCATCTCACTTTATTGGCCGAGGGAGCCGGCGTACAGCTTGCGGGTCATGTGGCCAGTATGACTAAGCCGCTTCTGGCGAACCAAAGCAGCGCATGGAAACACTGTTTACCTTCCCGCCGGGGTGGTACCTATTTATCTACTTGCACTTTGACATGCTTTTGAACTGCTAGGTTGGCAGGAGCAGGGACCGAGCAATGGGAGCTCACCTTGTTGTGAGGATTCGAACTGCCAACCTTCTGATCGGCAAGTCCTAGGCTCTGTGGTTTAACCCACAGCACCACCCGCGTCCCATGGGAAGGCTAGAGACCTTTTAAAAAATGAAAACTCACGAGTCTGCGGCTCATGTCAGGGTGCCAAATGAAGGTCTTCCCCAGGTCCCATAGCACCAGGTTAGCAGCCCCTGCTGTATCACATATTCAGAACGTACGTGCTGCATTTGTAGTACAGTCAAACCTTGGTTGTCGAACATAATCCGTTCCGGAAGACCGTTCAACTTCCGAAACGTTCGACAACCAAGGATCAAAGAGCAGTTGGCAAAGTCAATGGAGAGAAAAGAAAAGAATTCCCCAAAAGCCGTTCAGCTTCCCAAAACTGTTCAAAAACCGGAGCAGTTACTTCCGGGTTTTTGGCATTCAGGAGCCCAAATGTTCCAAAACGAAGGTGTTTGGGAGCTGAGGTTTGACTGTACACAAGAACTTCTAAACCACCTCCACTCGTCGCGTACAAATCTACAGGATTGTGTCCATTGTAGCCCTGTCCTGAAAGTCAGTGGTATTCTGACAGTACTGTTTAGAACATTGTTGAGCGAGGGAAAACAGGGTGCCAGAGGACAGCTCACAACATTAAATAAAGCCCGTTAGCCATGACAGTTAAATTATACTTTCACATTCGGAGACAATATACCTCTTAACTAGCAAGTATGGGGACTTGTAACAGGGTTATCTCCCCGAAATTATCTCTTTAACACACTGTTTACTAAATAGTTCAGAACAGATTGTACTTTTTAAAAAATATCGAGCACCACTATAGTGAAGTATATGGTTGCTGTGAGCATGGGTTTATGGCTGAGAACTCTTCTATACAGCACAGTGTTGGGATTCCATAGATGGCATCGCCCAGAAGTCCAACACCTGGTATTCCAGGGCCTCATCATTTGGGTTTGTCTTCATCCAGAGGCAGATACCAGCTTACGGGAGGACCTTTCCTCAAGTTCCACACCGGAGCATACTTCTGTTTCTCCATAACGCGCTCTCTTTCGCTCTTGCATAGGGAGTCCTGGAAAAAGACAGAATCGTCAATAATAATAACTATTATTCATACAATGCCCTCAATGAGCATAGATGCTATGCAGAACAGAAGATCTCAGGTGCAAACTGGGGTCTCCAGGTAGGGCTTGAAACAACTGTGAAATCCTGGAGAGCTGGATAGGCATCTCAGGGTAGGCGTTCCTGACCCAGGCAGGCCAGTGGTCTCAGCTGGTAAAAGAAAGCTTTGTCTGCAATCTTAGAATCGTAGAGTTGAAGGGGCCACAAGCGTCATCTACTCCAGCCCCCTGGAAACCTTTGCCCAAAATGGGACTTGAATCCATAACATTGAGATCAAGAGTCTCATGCTCTACCAGCTGAGCTATCTTGTAGGTCATGGCTCACTGGTAGAACACCTGCTTTGGGTGCAGAAGGTCCCATCTTCAACCTCCATATAGGACTGAGAAAGACTGGAATACTGGAGCTGCTGCCAGTGTAGACAGTAGACTGATGGACCCATGGTCTGACTCAGTGTAAGGCAGCTTTCTATGTCCCTCAGTATTAAGGGAAGGATGGAGCTGTGTCTGCAAAATGTCCCAGGTTCAATCCCTAGCACCTCCAGGTAAAGGTTTGGGGAAAGCACCTGTGCGAAACGGTGGGGAGCAGCTGCCAATCAGTGTTGATGTACATCAAGGGTGGGCTTATGGTCGATGGGATGGGGGAATCTACTGGTTAAATATCTAGGTTATCGGTAGGTTATCAGTAAGGGGTTCCGACTCCCCATAGTAACAACAAAAACACAATTTTGGTTAGTGGTTTTATACTTGTAAACCGCTTAGAAGCTGCCTTGGCGATTTCGTGGTATATAAAGGAACTAATAAACAACAATACAGTGGTACCTCGGGTTACATACTCTTCAGGTCACATACGCTTCAGGTTACAGACTCCACTAACCCAGAAATATTACCTCGGTTTAAGAACTTTGCTTCAGGTTTAGAACAAAAATTGTACAGCGGCGGTGCAGCAGCAGCAGCAGGAGGCCCCATTAGCTAAAGTGGTGCTTCAGGTTAAGAACAGTTTCAGGTTAAGAACAGACCTCCGGAACGAATTAAGTACTTAACCCTGAAGGCAGCCCTGTTTAGGGAAGTTTTTAATATTTAATGCTGTATTGTTTTTAACACTTGATTGGAAGCCGCCTAGAGTGGCTGGGGAAACTCAGCCAGATGGGCGGGGTATAAATAATAAATTATTATTGTTATTATTATTATTACCCGAGGTACCACTGTAATAGTTGATAAAAAAATTATACTGCTACAATAAAGCAAAATTGGGGGCAACAAGACGTGAGATTGTGTGCAAAAGTAGTTCTGGTATTGAAAATAAAGGTTGTACAGTGGTGCTTCGCAAGACGAAATTAATCTGTTCCGTGAGGCTCTTTGTATAGCGGTTTTTTCGTCTTGCGAAGCAAGCCCATTGACAGCTTAGCAGATTAGCGCTATTAGCGGTTTAGCGGCTTTTAGCGATCAGCTGTTAAGCGGCTTATCAGCGGATCAGCTGATAAGCGGCTTAGCGGCTTAGGAAAAGGGGGGGAAACCCGCAGGAACTCGCAAGACATTTTCGTCTTGCGAAGCAAGCCCATAGGGAAATTTGTTTTGCGAAGCGCCTCCAAAACGGAAAACCCTTTCGTCTAGCGGGTTTTCCGTCTTGCAAGGCGTTCGTCTTGCGGGGCACCACTGTATCCAGCTAGTTCTGCAGGTGTGGGTGAGCTTTGGCCCTCCAGATCTTGTTGAACTACAACTCCCATCATCCCTGGGCATTGCCCATGCTTGCTGGGGCTGATGGGAGTTGTTCAGCAACATTGGGGAACCAACAGTTCATCGCACCTGTTCTACTCACTTTAGTACAACCACAGAAATTAATCCAAGTTCATTATGTCTGTTAAACTTCAATGAGTCTATGCTGAGGATGGATAACACGGGATACAGTGAACCAAATATATTTAGCATTTCTGTTGTGCTTAGGTTAGGACATACAGACAACGGCCATTTTGCACGCATTCCAGGCATGCGTACGCCTGGTCAGACCCGGAAAAGGACGTAACCGGACGGGGTGGGTTTGCACTACACTGCCGCATGCAATGACCCAAAATGCAACCCCAGCACAAATTGGGGGTTGCCTGTATTGCAAAACCAGTTTGTACTCCCCATCGTTACGAACCACACGATAGGTTTCATCCAATGCCAGTCCTACTCAGAATAGACCCAATGGCATTAAGAAGTATGCCCACTCTATGCTCATCAATTTCTCTTTGCTTACTCTGTGTGGGATTGAGTTGAACCATTGTTTGAGAGCAGCAGGCAAACCACTGTTTTGAGCTACTCTGTTATTTAGTTTTGATGGTGTGTTATTTGCACCTGGCTCTAGTTGGTCAATCCTGAGGTTACAGTAAACAAAAGCAACATAGATCTGACACATCTGAAATCTGCCCACCCTACGGAAGACTAGTCTGAGCTAGATACAGTGGTACCTCGGGTTAAGTACTTAATTCATTCCGGAGGTCCGTACTTAACCTGAAACTGTTCTTAACCTGAAGCACCACTTTAGCTAATGGGGCCTCCTGCTGCTGCCGCGCCGCCAGAGCACGATTTCTGTTCTCAACCTGAAGCAAAGTTCTTAACCTGAAGCACTATTTCTGGGTTAGCGGAGTATGTAACCTGAAGCGTATGTAACCTGAAGCGTATGTAACCTGAGGTACCACTGTACATTGATGGGTGACACAGTAAAAGGCAGCTTCCTATGAATGGATTTTTCCATTGCTGCAAACCCGCTCTTTGTCCCTTGGCATACCTTAGCCTCTGAACTTTTCGTCATCTCCCATGCTTTGCAGTTCTCATAATCTCTCTTCCACTGCTTACAGGATGGCGCCTCTCCGTAGGTATAGTAGTAATGGAACAGATTTGGGATGCTCTTGCAATGTTTCCATTCAGACCAGTAATCATTGCAGGCTCGTGGGGGCTGCCAAACATACACACAAAATGTATAAGCAAGGAATCAACACTCGTCTACAGGACAGAGAGGACCATAGAAACTGCATCAAAATGTTGCAGTGAAAAGTGCTCTTCTGTTCCAGGTGCCTTCCCAGACCTGCTGAAAGAGGCAGTTATTAAACCGCTTCTTAAAAAAACAACTTTGGACCTAGCCATCATGGCCAACTATCACCCAGTCTCAAATCTTCCATTCTTGGGCAAGGTGATTGAGCACGTGGTTGTTGAACAACTCCAGACACGCCTGGAGGATGCGGACCATTTGGATCCCTTCCAATCGGGATTCAGGACTCATCATGGGACTGAAACTGCCTTGGTCACGATGGTCGATGATCTCCGGCAGGCCAGAGACTGAGGTGAAAGCTGTTCCCTGGTCCTGCTGGATCTCTCAGTGGCTTTTGACACCATTGATCACAACATCCTTATGGATAGTCTGAAGGAGTTGGGAGCTGGGGGCACTGTTATACAGTGGTCCCGCTCCTTCCTCCTGGGCTGTGTCCAGAAAGTGGTGTTGGGGGGGGTGGTGAGTGCTTAGACCCCTGGGCTCTAAGTGCCTCAGGGTTCTGTCCTCTCCCCCATGCTTTTTAACATCTACATGAAGCTGCTGGGAGAGATAAACAGGGGGTTTGGGCTGGGTGTTCATCAGTATGCGGATGATACCCAGCTCTACTTCTCCTTCAAATCAGAACCAGTGGAGGCAGTGAAGGTCCTGTGTGAGTGTCTGGAGGCAGTTGGTGGGTGGATGGCAGCTAACAGACCGAGGCTGATTCCTGACAAGACAGAAATACTGTTCTTGGGGACAAGGGGTGGAACCCTAGTCCTGAACTGTGCCCCTGAAGGCCCAGGTGTGCAGCCTGGGAGTCATTTTGGACTCACAGTTGTTCATGGAGGCGCAGGTCAATTCTGTGTCCACAGCAGCTGTTTACCCGCACCATCTGGTATGCAGGCTGAGACCCTACCTGCGCACAGACTGTTTCACCAGAGTGATGCATACTCTGGTTTTCTCCCGCTTGGACTACTGCAATGCGCTCTATGTGGGGCTACCTTTGAAGGTGACTCGGAAACAACAATTAATCCAGAATACGGCAGCTAGACTGGTGACTGGGAGTGGCTGCTGAGACCATATAACACCGGTCCTAAAGGATCTTCATTGACTCCCAATACATTTCTGGGCACAATTCAAAGTGTTGGTGCTGACATTTAAAGCCCAAAATGGCCTCGGCCCAGTATACCTGAAGGAGCGTCTCCACCCCCATCGTTCAGCCAAGACACTAAGGTCCTCTGCCAAGGGTCTTCTGGTGGTTTTTAAGTTTTAAGTTTTTAAGGATTGCTGTTTTTATTGTTTTCAAATACAGTGGTAACTCGGGTTAAGAGCTTAATTTGTTCTGGAGGTCCATACTTAACCTGAAACTGTTCTTAACCTGAGGTACCACTTTAGCTAATGGGGCCTCGCGCTGCCACCATGCTGCCGCCATGCGATTTCTGTTCTCATCCTGAAGCAAAGTTCTTAACCTGAGGTACTATTTCTGGGTTAGCGGAGTGTGTAACCTGAAGCGTCTGTAACCTGAGGTACCACTGTATGTTGTAAGCCGTCCAGAGTGGCTGGGGAAATCCAGCCAGATGGGTGGGGTATAATAATAATAATAATAAACGGAATTGTAGTCCAAAAGCAGCTGGAGAAGCACTGCTCTAACCCAGCTCTTTTCAGCCCGAGTTGTTGTTGTTGAACTACAACTCCCATCCTCCCAGCTAGCAAGGGATGATGGGAGTTGTAGTCCCAAAACACCTGGATGGCGCTATAAGGGACCTATTCGACTCATACCTGCATTAGGCACAAGGAATTCTGCAGCCTGCACACCTTCTGCCACAACAGACCAGCCTTTTGAGGGGCCTTTATAAAAGGCTTACACACAACTGTCTCTCTCGAAGGCTTTTTAAAGCAGCTTTCCTATTCTGAGCCCATTATCCCCCCCGCCCCCCCCCCCGCTTACCCTCCAGGTATCGCTGTCAGCCATGCTGCTCCCTGCTCCGTCCATCCCTCCCTCCCTCTCCGTAAAGAGGCGGGGCTTTGTGACGGATTGACCCAGCCGCGCCACCGTCCGCGAGCCCAGACGCAGTCGAAGTCAAAGAGGTAAAAGTTCCAGCGGTTCGCTTAGAGACGACTTCCGACTCCCGTTTGCGGCAGTTTGGCTGAGGCTCCGCCATTGGGGGGGTTAAGAGTGGCGGGGAAAGGCTGATTAGGGGATAATTGGGCAAGGGGTGAAAACACTTTCCCTACCCACCCAGTGCTTTTGAAATAATTGTCGCCTGTGCAAAACAGAGAAGAACAAAACCACTTTTTTTTTAATTAAAAAAAGGCTTGACTCCTGTTCCTTATTTAGTAGCGATATTATTATTCAGCAATACCAACTCAGTCTGGAGAGCTCAGTTGGTTAGAGTGGCTTCTTTTGGTCGTTGCCTAGAAAAACGCAATGAAATATTATCCTAACAGTCTACTAAGAAGTAAATATTGAGTTGAATGGAACTTTCAGGTGGCTGAGGACAGGATTGCAGCCTAAATGAGTCCTTTTTTTGGATTCACTGGTTTCCCACTGTACTACCAAATTTAGTGTGTCACTAAGGCCCCACACAGGTGGCGCTGTGGGTTAAAGCCTCAGCGCCTAGGACTTGCCGATCGGATCGGCGGTTCGAATCCCTGCGGCGGGGTGCGCTCCCGCTGCTCGGTCCCAGCGCCTGCCAACCTAGCAGTTCGAAAGCACCTCTGGGTGCAAGTAGATAAATAGGGACCGCTTACCAGCGGGAAGGTAAACGGCGTTTCCGTGTGCGGCTCTGGCTCTGGCTCTGGCCAGATCAGCGATGTCACACTGGCCACGTGACCCGGAAGTGTCTCCGGACAGCGCTGGCCCCTGGCCTCTTAAGTGAGATGGGCGGACAACCCTAGAGTCTGTCAAGACTGGCCCGTACGGGCAGGGGTACCTTTACTTTACCTTAAGGCCCCACATGGCAACTTAGGCATAATGGTGTAATTGCCTAAGCACTTAATTTAACTCAGGGGTAATTTTAAGGCCTGGGGACCAGATGTGGCCCAATCGCCTTCTCAATCCGGCCTGCGGAAGATCCGGGAATCAGCATGTTTTTATATGAGTAGAATATATCCTTTTATTTAATAGTAATAATAAATAAAAAAATTTTTATATCCCGCCCTCCCCAGCCAAAGCCGGGCTCAGAGCGGCTAACAACATTTAAAATGCATCTCTAGGTTATTTGTGGGGTATAGGAATTCATTCTTTTTTTTTTTTCCAAAATATAGTCCGGCCCACCACATGGTCTGAGGGACGGTGGGATGGCTGGAAAAGGTTGCTGACCCAATTTAACCACACAATGTGAAAGCACAACAGTACAGTGTGGCCATTTCTTCAGCCATCGGAAGGTAGAAACTTTGCTTGGCTTATTTATGCTGAAACATTCATGGAGGATGAGACGATCAATGGCTACCAACCCTGGTGGTTATGGTTCTAGCTCCACTGTCTTCTGAATTATCAGTTGTTGGAAATCACAGGAGCGGAGAGTGTCATTGCGTTCAGGTCCTGCTTACAAACTTCCCATGCGCATCTGGCTGGCCACTGTGAGGGCAGGAGGCCAGACTAGATAGGCCTTTCGTTTAAGCAGGGCTTTTCTTATTTAACCAGGACGACTATTAAGAAACTGTATCTTTACCATCCATTCCACATGCATGTAAACTACTAATTTTATTCCATCTAGTTCTAGCTAAGAAACCTGCACCTGAGCTGTAACACTTCACAGTACAGGTCAGGTATCAAATGGCTGAATGTTCTGGCATACAAAGGCATTCAAAGGTAAGAGTACAGAAAACAGTCATTCATACATGTTGCTTTTGCTTCTGGCCCTGCCCAACGCTGGCATGCGGGCCCTGGAAGGTTGCCCACAAGGCTTCCACAGCCCTGCCCTAAACTGTAAGGAAACCATGCCTATTTTCCAAGTGTGGGAAGTTAACATACAAGAAAGCAACTTATTCAAGAACCCTTTGCTGCCATAAATCAAAAACAGCCTTCCAGGGGGACCATCAGAAATCCACATTCTTTTCGTGTCTCTGCTGCTCAGTGTTACCAGAGTTGTCTTCATCAACATGCAACTTACAATCTTCTACTAAGTAAAACCCACTGAACCACACTTCACTTGAAAGTGCAGAACCAGATTAGAATGTCCTTATGTTGCTTATGAACAAGAGTGCCGCCACCCCCCCAATACAACGTCCTTTTACAAAAGAAAAGCTAAAATAAGTCAGAAACGCTGCAGTGTTATTTTATTCTTCCTGACCAACTCCTGGTTCCGGGAGTTACGGTTTTCTTCCTTTCTTGCGGAGTGACTGGCCTTCTCCAGAAAAGGCAATGAAGCGGCTTCCAGAGTCATCCTGAAAACAGAGGGGTGGGTAATGGGAAACATTACTTTATAAACTCACATTATTATTCATTATTACACACGCAAGAAGTGAAAACCTCGGCTTTTCAGGCAGTGACCTGTTCAGGCACCATGAGTAGTTCCAGTTTTGCATTGATCCTGTGATTTCAGCTGAGCTGACTTCTGCTTATTCACTTATTTATTGAAAATGCTTAGAAATGCCAAAATACACGAGGTAAACAAGTTTTAGGGTCTGTCTTGGGTGAAGTGCAAATAACAGATTTATTGTGACTGACCAATATCTCTTCCTGAGCTCTCTTGTCAGATTCTTTGGGTGGTTGTTGTTTTTAGGTGCTGGTCTTAACCAGCACTGCATGAACAGGGCTGAGTGGGGCAGAGCAGGGCAGGAGAGAAAACATTCCACTACAAAGGTGGAAGGCCTTCTGCAAACGGGATACTTCACTGGGGACAGAAAAGGCAAAGGTAAAGGGACCCCTGACAATTAAGTCCAGTCGCGAACAACTCTGGGGTTGCGGCACTCATCTTGCTTTACAGGCCAAGGGAGCCGGCGTTTGTCCGCTTCTGCAGACAGTTTTTCTGGGTCATGTGGCCAGCATGACTAAGCTGCTTCTGGCGAAACCACAGCAGTGCACAGAAATGCTGTTTACCTTCCCGCTGGAGCGGTACCTATTTATCTACTTGCACTGCATGCTTTCGAACTGCTAGGTTGGTAGGAGCTGGACCGAACAACGGGAGCTCACCCCATTGCAGGAATTTGAATCACCGACCTTTTGATTGGGAAGCCCAAGCGGCAGAGTGGTTTAACCTACAGCGCCACCCGTGTCCCTTCACTGGAGACAACCCCAAGTGAAAAAGCTACAGTTTTACTCACTTCTTCTACTTTCTTGACCAGCGGCCGAGAATTTCTGATGAATGTGATCTTGCCAATTTTGAAGTCATAGTTGGGAATTCCTCTGCAGAAGAGACAAATGAGGTACATGTGCTTCATATATTCGTTTCCCTTCTGCCTTATGGAGCCAGCTCACAATTTACAGAAAAAGATTAACATCCAAATCAAATTGAGAAGAAAGCATGAAGTTAAGGGTTTGCTCCTGCTTAGAAAGAAGGAAAAACTTGGCATGTTTTTTTTTATTTGGGTTTAATATTTTTTAAGCTGGGGTGATGAGAGGACCCAAAAACAATTCAATGAAGACTAAGCATGCTCAGAATGTTGACTAATGGTTGGGCGGGTGAAGGAGAATGGAAAAGCTGGAGGCCGGGAAGAGGATGGGGTCTCCTAAAGGTAGGCATGGCCAGCCATTCGGCTTCTGAAATGTTTGACAACTGAATCACAGCTTCCAATTGGTTGCAACAGCTTCCTACACTCAGTGGAAGCCGCATTGGATGTTCAGCTTCTGAAAAACGTTTGAAAACTGGAGCTTTTACTTCCAGATTTTCAGTGCTCGGGAGCCGAATCGTTCGAAAATGGAGCCATTTGAGAGCCAGGGTTTGACTGTATATACATAGACAGAGAGATATAGATAGTGCGTTTCGGAAGCAAGATCCAGCTGTCTCCTTTTGCTTGGCTTCTACTGAAAGAGTAATTATCCCCCTCACTGGTTCCTGGTGGATGAGCAATTTTAAACACGTGGCTTCACAAGGCTTCTTTAAGTCGCAGGTTGATCTCAGCTGGAGTTGTCGAAACGCATTATCCTAGCTTGTGCGAGACTTGCTGCTGTAAACAAATGAGCCAGCCTTTCCCTGTTTGGTGCCTTGCAGATGTTTTGGACTGCGCATCTCATCACTCCCAAACCAGCACAGCCGAGGGTGAGGGATGAATGAAAGTTTTAGTCCACAATATCTGGAGGGCACCAGGTTTGGGGAAGGTAAAGTCACCATATTATCCACAGTGAGAAGTGTTGTGACGTGGAGCTTCTTTAGCCTGCTGGACAGTGATCAGAGAGGACCTGGGTTCAAACAGGGTGACCTTGAGCTAGTTGCTCATTCTTTGGCTAACCACTAAAGACCTGCTTCTACACACTCTTCTCTGTCCTCCATACAGACAAGCAAAAGGGATGAATGCACACTTCTAACCAGGCAAAAATGCTCAGGAGGTGAAGCAGGGACCCATAATGGGGTGTGGCCTGGGGAAGAGTTCTAAGGGCCGGATAGAGGCGCTTGGGGGCCACATTTGCCTCCTGGACCTGAGATTTCCTGCTTCCGACATAGCTGCTGTTTCTTTTCTTCCTTTCCAAGCCATGTTACGACACTCCAAGCGAGAATATCCAACTCCCACAAATACTGAAGCCATGGCAATGCTGCAGACAGAGATGGAAACGGCCCAAGTCATTTTACTTGGCGGACACACAGAATTGCATCAAGGCAAACCAACCTTCTAATGTCTTCTGGTTTAATTGGAGAAGGATTTGGCTCGACGCCTTTCTTTTTCCCGTCCAGCCTGTTCCCAGATCCTGAAAAGGCCTGCAGGGATAAGAAAGGTAGAGTCATCATCGTGAAATCATCATCCTTGTAAAATGGAGCATCTCAAGTCATGGCCCGCGTAGGATGACGCCTATATCCACCTGAACAGTCCTGATCCAATTTATCCAAGAAATCCCCAGAGGCAATCACCCAAGGAAACTAAGCAGAAAAACAACAACAACAACTCTACTAAGGATTGTCTTCGAAAGGCTGCCTATTAGACTGCAACTGTTCTACAGTTTGGAAAGGAATTATATCTACCGTACTTTTCCGTGTAGAAGACTAGTTTTTTTTTTACTGAAGTATTATGTTTAAAATCGGGGGTCATCTTATACTTGGGTAGGGATTAGGGGTGACGTAGGATTGGGGTGGTGTTGATTGGGTGTTGCTGTGGCAATTGGTTGGGCAATAGGCTGCTTCTTCCGGCAAGGGGACAGACATTAGGTGTGTTAGTGTTGCCTAGGTGGGTGAGTGATTTTCGGCAACACCCCCCCCCCCGCCAAAGCTGAACAACTGTCACAGGACTGCCAAGGAATGCCTTTTGAGTCGGGGGGAGGAGAAGAGTCAGAGCAGGAACAGTCAGAAGGAAACGGTCAGGACATGACGGAAGGGGAAGAGGGGGAGAGCCATGAGGTGGCAAGGCTCTCCGATGCTGAAGTAGAGCCCCAGCACCGCACAGGGAGCTCAGGGACAGTCAGAGAGCCTATGCCTGTACCTTCAGCACAGGAAAGGAAAGCGTTAAAGCGCAGGGATCAGAGACGTCCCATGAAGCTACCCCGCCTCTTCTGCTGGAGGAGAAGCAGGAGAAAACCACTCCCCGAATCTGAACTGGACGATTCGGATGCATACGTTGTACTGTGCTGCTTGTACATATGTAAAATAAAGAACTGTAAATACCTCTCTGAGTGAGCAGAGGGTGCTTATTGCGAAGAGCATACACAAACCATCACAGCAACTCTGTGCAATCTCCCCCCATTTTCTTAATTTTTAGTCCCCCAAAATAGGGGGCATCATATACATGGGGGAGTGTTACACACGGAAAAGTACAGTATATTCTGAATTTGGATTCTCAACATGCTGCAAGTCTTATCATAAGTGAAACATTTCAGTGGGTTCACTGGAATATCTAAGCAGCTTCCTTCATATGGGGTGATGCAGAGGGTGTTGAGTCCCCCTTTGTGGGATGTTTGATATCCCTATTTTTAATCTCTGTGTTTGTGAGTAGCTTTGAGTTCTTTTTTAAAATGTTTTTGTACGTGCTCGAAGCCGCCCAGAGTAGCTGGGGAAACCCAGTCAGATGGGCGGGGTATAAATAAAACTGTTGTTCTTGTTATTTCTTAAAAAGCAGCTAATAAATATAGTTTAATTAATCAAAGAGACTTACACGGAATCCCAGGTCACCCACATAGCCGCTATGGTCTGCCTCCACATCCTGGAAAGCAAGCGGGGAAACAAGTTGACTTGATTTACAATGGCTCCACAGCATTCCTTCCGCTCAATTCTGATGCTCAGAAACCGTGGAGGTGGAATATATCCACAGTGAACTGGTCTAATCCTTTTCTAAAAACTATCCAAATTGGTGCCTACCACTGTCTCTTGTAGGAGTGAGTTCCACAGTTTAATCATGCACTTTGTTAAGAAATCCTGAATCTTCCAACAAAAGGACCGCTCTGTCGACCAACACAATCAAGAAAATGAAAAGCAAGGAGTAAATCAACTTGACAACCAGCTTTATCAATTTATTTGTCGCATTCACCGCTTCTTCTGAGTGGGTTTTTTTTTTGGGGGGGGGGAGGAAAAAGCAAGTAAAAAGAGAGAAGAATATACAAGGCCACTTACTGTGGACTCCTCGTGGTGTGTCTGTCTTTCTGGTTCTTTGTAACCCAAGGGTGCATCAAAATCCACCTGTATAAATAATAATAATAATAATAATAATAATAATAATTTATTATTTATTATTTATGCCCCCGCCCATCTGGCTGGGTATAGAGTCAATATCAAATTCACAATCAGGGTAAGAATCAAGAACAACATTCCTAAGAAATGGCTTCCTCCCTTAATCTACCAAAGTGATTTAGTCCTTCCCCAGAAGTAGAATTAAAGCAATTATTCCTGCAGCCAGATTTCACGGGATCCTCTGGGTCCCCCCTTAAGACCATCAGTTGTACAATGGGAAGGGAGAAGGGTTTTGATGATGTGCAAAATTGTAGCTCCTTTCTCTGCAAGAAGATCAAAACAGAGGAGGGGAATTTGGTGGGTTTGTGTTACTTGGGGAAAAAATGCAAAAAGCAGCCCGTGCAATCTGCATTTGCAATTGCATCCTAAATTTTGCCTCTGCAATTGCATTTTGAATTTTGAGGCCTTTAAAAGCTGCAAGGCAGGACTTGGAGTCCAATGTGTGCATTGACGGTTTTTGAATCATTCTGCTGGAAACACCGGATGCTTTTTCACTTTCGGACAGCCAGGAGAGATAATGGGCTTACAAACTTGGTTGCTGTTTTTAAAAGCCTATAAAAAAATTAAAGTGAAACATGGACGGAGCTACTAAAAACTAAATATATTTTAATGGGAATGTGAACCTGTGGGAAATAGCTGGGGGGGGAGGGGGCTATACTGGAAGACAGGCTCCTGACAGCTTTCCACTGGAGTAATGTGGCCCTTGAATTAAAAAAGGTTCCCAACCCCTGTTTTAAGCAGTCAGTGAGACTGAAGACGCCCATCTCCCACTTACATTCATGTCACACTCTATGATGGACACAGCTTTGTCGGGTTTCGTCTCCATCACTCGAAGCTCATAGATCTAAAAAAAGACAGCCGATCTCATCATCAATATAATCTCTTATCAAGTTGCCTTACCATTCTTATAACTCTTTTACTCGCACACTGCTCTGCCCCATGCCAGCTCTCAAATTCAATCTAATACCTAGAAGTCACCTAAAAATCCACTTAAAACCCAGGAGACAGCCCTGGATGCATTAGCAACTGCACAGATAGATGCACGCACAAGTTTCTGGATTATGATGCCTACCACATTTTTTGCTCTATAAGACGCACCTAGTTTTTGGAGGAGGAAAACAAGAAAAAAAAAATATTCTGAATCTCAGAAGCCAGAACAACAAGAGGGATTGCTGTGCAGCGAAAGCAGCGATCCCTCTTGCTGTTCTGGCTTCTGGGATAGCTGTGCAGCCTGCATTCACTCCATAAGACGCACACACATTTCCCCTTACTTTTTAGGAGGGGAAAAGTGAGTCTTATAGAGCAAAAAATACGGTAATCATTCCCTCCAGGGCTCCTCGGGTATAGCTTATTCCGCTTTAAATGGCAATGTATTACCTTTTCATTGTAATTGATGGCTATAACATCTCCGGTGGTCAGGCAAGCAAAATTTCTCAGAGCGTTTTCCAATCTTTACAGGATGTTAAATTGAAAAACAAACCATGCTGGTAGCATAGAAGGTTACATTTCACAACTGCAGATACATCACCAGCTGCTTTTAACCCTCCCCATCTCCTTGAGGCTCCCTCTCTCCTTCAACTGTCACCTGGCAGGCCGCCATTCCACTGGGCTAGAGCAGAGGAAGAGAGGTGAAGCAGGAACACTTCACTGGGTCTGGCTCTTTCAGGCTCCTCTTCTCCCTGAGCAGCTTTCTGTTCTAGCTGGTCATTATATGAACCAGTCCTGTGTTTGCTTGGTGTGGGTTTTTTTCCATCTTCCCTCCTCACTTGTTTTCCTTTTGTGCTATGCCTATTGGCGGGGGGGGGGGGGGGGACTTACTCTTTATTGATCTTATGTTAGCCACCCTGGGAGCCTTTCTGACTGCAAAGCCGGGTAAAGATACTTGAAAATAAATAGACACCCAACTTCCATGGTGCAGAAATACTGCTTTAGAATAACATGGTCTGTCGACTGTCTCCTACATCTTATTCTCATAAGATAAACTCTTCCCTCCTCAGTCACCAGCTCATGGCATGTTACCAGATTTTGAAAAGGAGACACACAGATCGGTGTCACTGGCATCCACTGCAAACTGAAGTCAATGAGGCTACATCAGAGGAAGCTGTCTCTGAACTGGCCCTTGTTCATTTTCAGATAGCACCTGTTTTTGGAGCCCAGGGGCCACCTTCCCTCCTAAGTAACCTTCTGGGGCTGCAGGCCAATGGCAGGCAAGGCCAGAGGGAAGACAATGCAACTCTGTACACTCAAGAGGCTCTGCCAGCTGAACTGGTTAGCACGTGGTGCTGATAATGCCAAGGGCCTGGGTTCAAACCCCACATGGGTCACCTGCATATTCCTGCATTGCATGGGGTTGACTACGTGACCCTCAGGGTCAGCCAGGCCAAAGAAGAGACAGGAAGGGGTGTGGCCTGGGGAGGAAGTGCATGCTGGGCAGAGCTGTTGGGTTTTTTGACTATGTGCAATTCTGTGCAGCTTCACACAAAGCAATTAAGAGTTGGCCAACAGCCAAGGACAACTGAGTAAAGAGGAGTTATCTGCCTAGAGATAAGAAGCCTGGAAACAGCTTTACCACTGGCTAAAGTCTCACACAGGCATAATGATTTATGGCCTAAATGACTGGAATGTGTTGTTGGTCAGTGTGGAATCTAAGAGTTGTTTGGAGTGAGAGAGAGTTCGTTAAGATCTGTGTATCTGTTCTTTTCTTGTACATAGTAACTTGAAGTCTGCTGTAAACAAGAAACACAGCTATAAGAAACAAGTTACTGGTTCCTGCTTCATCCATCCTGCCTGCAGCTGATTGCTTTCAAGAACTCTGCGTATGCTCTGCTAAGGTCTGGCTAAGGTCCTGCAACAGGTCAAAGTTGCCAAACACCAATAAGAGCTCCAAGGTCCAGATGGACAGCCCTGGAGAACCACATTTGGTCCTGAGGTTCCTTACTCCCTTGTTGGAAAAAGGCAATTCATCTTGTTGGAAAAAGGCAATTTGTTGGAAATTTGTTGGAAATTTGTTGGAAAAAGGCAAAGGCAATTTGTTGGAAAAAGGCAATCCTTGTTGGAAAAAGGCAATTCAGAGCTTGTAGGGCAGCGGCTGAGGAAGGAGCAAAAAGGGTTTTCTCCTGTGTGTGTTTCTTGTGGCTGATTAGCTGTTCTCCCTGTGCAAAGGTCAGAGGGGGCAGGGTTTCTGTTGAGGTAGGTGATTAGCTGTGGGAGGAGCTTATCAGAGCTTGTAGGGCAGCGGCTGAAGAAGGAGCAAAAAGGGTTTTCTCCTGTGTGTGTTTCTTGTGGCTGATTAGCTGTTCTCCCTGTGCAAAAGTCAGAGGGGGCAGGGTTTCTGTTGAGGTAGGTGATTAGCTGTGGGAGGAGCTTATCAGAGCTTGTAGGGCAGCGGCGCGCGCCTAGCGGCACGCGCAATTTAATCTATCTTTAGATTTAGGGGAGCTAGTCTCAAACGTTTGTTGGGGGAGACCTAGGGTTTTTTTGGGGGGAGTTACTTGTCCTGTCTGCACGCTTCTTATGATGGAGGACCACTGTAGCCAGCCCCAACGACACGTTCTCAAGATGGAGAGTGAGAGAACAGCTGCAGTCGCCTGCGGTTCCTGCACAATGTTTGCCATCTTGCCAAAGGTTGCAGGCAGCTTTACCTGCAGCAATTGCATGTTGATTGCCCTCTTAAAAGACAAAGTCCAGCAACTGGAGGAACGCGTGGCTACGCTCCAAAGAATTAGAGAGCTGGAGCTCTTCTTGGAAGCAACAGAGCACACCGTCTCCACCAAGGAGGAGACAGGGGACTCCCCTGAGAAGGAGGCTAGTTCACCAACACAGGAGCCAGATATATGGAGAAACGTGACTCAAAGAAGTAGGAGGCCCAGGGTTCGCTCTGATTGTTTAGAAATACACAATCGCTTTGAGGTCCTCTCCCCTAGAATGGAAGACGAAGAGCAGACTCCATTTGAGGATCTCTCCCTCGTTACAGTCGATCAGGTATATGAAGACGAGCAGCAAAGTCAGTCCTCAGGGAATGTGCAGGCGACCTTGGAATGGACAGATCACGGAAGAACCCCGACCAAACCTAAGAGGAGGCGTGTAGTGGTGATAGGGGATTCCCTACTGAGGGGAACAGAAGCAGTGATCTGTGGGCATGACAAGATGTCTCGGGAAGTGTGCTGTCTCCCCGGGGCTAAGATCCAAGATGTAACTGAACGACTACAAGGAATCATAAAACCCACTGACAAATACCCCTTCCTCTTGGTTCATGTGGGAACCAATGACACTGCAAGCAATAGCCTCCAGAAGATCAAAAGAGACTATGAGGCTCTGGGCAGGAAATTGAAGCAATTAAATGCACAAATTGTCATCTCATCTGTCCTCCCAGTTGAACGACGTGGCCCAGGGAGAGAGAGAAAAATAGTGGAAGTGAACAGCTGGCTTCGCAAATGGTGTAAACAGGAACGGTTTGGATTCTTAGATCACGGACTGCAGTTTCTTGAAGATAGACTTCTGGCAAGCGATGGGCTGCACCTCACAACGGTTGGGAGGAATGTTTTTGCCAAAAATCTCAGAAACCTCATCAGGAGGGCTTTAAACTGACTAATGTGGGGGAGGAAGACAGTGCTCCTGAAGGTAGGAGTCTATCAATTGATGAACATGATCATCCAAATGTCATAGACCAAATGGAGCAAACAGCACGCAGACCTAGTGGTGGGAGGAAAAAATCCTTAAATAAGAGACACGGGGGGATGATTAATGGACTTCAATGTCTGTACACTAATGCGCAAAGCATGGGTAATAAACAAGATGAGCTTGAGCTCTTGGTACATAAACTAAATATGACATAATAGGCATCACTGAAACCTGGTGGGATAAGTCCCACGACTGGAATGTAATAATGGAGGGTTACAATCTATTTCAGAGAAACAGACCAGACAAGAAAGGAGGAGGAGTGGCGTTATATGTCAGGGATGTGTATACCTGTGAAGAGATCCAAGATTTAGAACCTCAAAGCCAAAGTGAGAGCATTTGGGTCAAAATTAAGGGAGAGATGAACAACAGGGACCTCATTGTGGGAGTTTACTATAGATCCCCAAGCCAAACGGAGGACATAGATGATGCCTTCCTGGAACAGATGGCCAAGCATGCAAAAGGAAGGGAGATAGTAGTAATGGGGGACTTCAATTACCCGGATATTTGCTGGATGTCAAACTCAGCCAAGAGCATAAGGTCAAACAGATTCCTCACTGGCCTTGCAGACAACTTCATTGTCCAGAAAGTGGGAGAAGCCACAAGAGGAACAGCCATTTTAGATCTGGTCCTAACCAATGTTGATGACCTGGTTAGTGGGGTAGAAGTGGAAGGATCATTAGGCGCGAGTGATCATGCTCTTCTGAAGTTTACTATACAGTGGAAAGGAGCAGCCAAGCATACTAGGACTCAATTTCTTGACTTTAAGAAAGCCGACTTCATAAAACTTAGGGAAGTGCTGGGTGAGATCCCATGGACAGTAATACTAAAAGGAAAGGGAGTTCATGATGGCTGGGAGTTTGTTAAGAGGGAGATAGTAAAAGCACAACTTCAGGCAATACCAATGAGACGGAAACATGGAAGGTGCCTAAAGAAGTCAGGGTGGCTATCTAAAGAACTTTTAACTGAGTTAAGATTAAAAAAGGATGTGTACAAAAAATAAAAGGGGGGAAACCACCAAAGAGGAATTCAAACAAATAGCCAGCACGTGTAGACACAAAGTCGGAAAAGCTAAAGCACAGAATGAACTCAGGCTTGCTAGAGAGGTTAAAAGCAACAAAAAAGGCTTTTATAGGTATGTTCGTAGCAAAAGGAAGAACAAAGAAACAGTGGGGTCACTCAGAGGAGAAGATGGTGAAATGCAAACAGGGGACACAGAAAGGGCTGAACTCCTCAATGCCTTCTTTGCCTCAGTCTTCTCCGATAAAGAAAACAATGCCCGACCTGAAGAATTTGGAGCAAATGATTCAGCAGAGGAAACACAGCCCAGAATAACTAAGGAGATAGTACAAGAATACTTGGCTAGTTTAGATGTATTCAAGTCTCCAGGGCCAGATGAACTGCATCCAAGAGTATTAAAAGAACTGGCAGATGCGATCTCAGAACCACTGGCAGTCATCTTTGAGAATTCCTGGAGAACAGGCGAAGTCCCGGCAGACTGGAGGAGGGCAAATGTTGTCCCTATTTTCAAAAAGGGGAAAAGAGAGGACCCAAATAATTACCGCCCAGTCAGTCTGACATCAATACCAGGGAAGATTCTGGAGCAGATCATTAAGCAAACAGTTTGTGAGCACCTAGAAAGGAATACTGTGATCACCAATAGTCAGCATGGATTTCTGAAAAATAAGTCGTGTCAGACTAACCTGATCTCGTTTTTTGACAGAATTACAAGCCTGGTAGATGAAGGGAACGCAGTGGATGTAGCCTACCTTGATTTCAGCAAGGCATTTGACAAGGTGCCCCATGATATTCTTGTAAAGAAGCTGGTAAAATGCGGTCTTGACTATGCTACCACTCAGTGGATTTGTAACTGGCTGACTGACCGAACCCAAAGGGTGCTCATCAATGGTTCCTCTTCATCCTGGAGAAGAGTGACTAGTGGGGTGCCACAGGGTTCTGTCTTGGGCCCGGTCTTATTCAACATCTTTATCAACGACTTGGATGATGGACTCAAGGGCATCCTGATCAAATTTGCAGATGACACCAAACTGGGAGGGGTGGCTAACACCCCAGAGGACAGGATCACACTTCAAAACGACCTTGACAGATTAGAGAACTGGGCCAAAACAAACAAGATGAATTTTAATAGGGAGAAATGTAAAGTATTGCACTTGGGCAAAAAAAATGAGAGGCACAAATACAAGATGGGTGACACCTGGCTTGAGAGCAGTACATGTGAAAAGGATCTAGGAGTCTTGGTTGACCACAAACTTGACATGAGCCAACAGTGTGACACGGCAGCTAAAAAAGACGATGCAATTCTGGGCTGCATCAATAGGAGTATTGCATCTAGATCAAGGGAAGTAATAGTGCCACTGTATTCTGCTCTGGTCAGACCTCACCTGGAGTATTGTGTCCAGTTCTGGGCACCACAGTTCAAGAAGGACACTGACAAACTGGAACGTGTCCAGAGGAGGGCAACCAAAATGGTCAAAGGCCTGGAAACGATGCCTTATGAAGAACGGCTAAGGGAGCTGGGCATGTTTAGCCTGGAGAAGAGGAGGTTAAGGGGTGATATGATAGCCATGTTCAAATATATAAAAGGATGTCACATAGAGGAGGGAGAAAGGTTGTTTTCTGCTGCTCCAGAGAAGCAGACACGGAGCAATGGTTCCAAACTACAAGAAAAAAGATTCCACCTAAACATTAGGAAGAACTTCCTGACAGTAAGAGCTGTTCGACAGTGGAATTTGCTGCCAAGGTGTGTGGTGGAGTCTCCTTCTTTGGAGGTCTTTAAGCAGAGGCTTGACAACCATATGTCAGGAGTGCTCTGATGGTGTTTCCTGCTTGGCAGGGGGTTGGACTCGATGGCCCTTGTGGTCTCTTCCAACTCTATGATTCTATGATCTTCCTTCCCTGGGGCCACAGCTCAAACCACCCTCTGTGGCTTCCCCTGAGGTTTAACGAAAAGGATACACTGCTTTGGGGTTGGTGATATCAAGGAAATCAGGGCTCTGTGGCTGAAATTTGGAGTACGTCGCCACCTGCAAGTTGACACTCTCTACCTGCACCAGGCCCCCTTCCTCCAAGAGAAGGTTCTGCATCATCTGTCAAAAGGAAACAAAGACAGGTGCTCAAATGATGTCTTGGGAGCTACTCAGAGCTTCCCGCAAAGAATCCTGTGGCCTGTACAGTGGCACCTCGGGTTACAGACGCCTCAGGTTACAGACTCCGCTAACCCAGAAATAGTACCTCGGGTTAAGAACTTTGCTTCAGGATGAGAACAGAAATCGTACTCCGGCGGCGCAGCGATAGCTGGAGGCCCCATTAGCTAAAGTGGTGCTTCAGGTTAAGAACAGTTTCAGGTTAAGAACGGACCTCCGGAACGAATTAAGTACTTAACCCGAGGTACCACTGTAGTTTGTTAAGGTGCTGAGAGTTGTCAGGAGACCCTTATTCACTCTCACAGAACTGTAATTCCCAAAGTTCCCTGGGAAGAGGGACCAACAGTATAAACTACTCTGAGAATTGTAGCTCCGTGATGGGAATGTACAGTCTATCCGGAGTCTGTATGAGACATCATCACAAGCCTGTGCTATAGTGAAATGATTTTTTTTTTTTTAAAAAAGGATAACTCATTTCAAATAACCCTTGTAGAAGTTTTAAATTGAGAAGAGAATCAAGGTGTCTACTTACCCAGTGTGGAAGGTAACAAATGCCTTCATCGGCCACAAACTCAAGCACGCCACAGTGCGTCATCCGGTCAGAATTTTTATTTGTCAGTTTAAACAACATAGGATAGGTGATATTAAGACGGCCTAGAAAAAATGGGGGTGGGGGGGGAGAAGCACTGCATTATATCAAATAGAATTTTCTTGGAAGCTCGCATAAAGCATCTTGGACTGTGAGCCTACACTTGCTTACTTGGGAGTAAACCTCACTGAACTCAGTATGATTTGCGTCCAACAATACTTGTGTATGAAGGCCATGAAATACTTGTGATGAAGGCCATGAAAGCCAGGGAAAGATTTATGAACGACAATGTAAAGACCCCTTCATCGTCTGCTTAACTCGCTGTTCGTTTTCCCTCCTTTTCTACTTTGTGGGAAGAAGGTTTTGTTGGCATAGTATGTAATGAATTTTAATATTTTTAACTACTGATTTTAGTGTTGATTTTTGTGCACAGGCACGGTCCTCACAATAAACGGATTTGATTTGATTTGACTTGTGTAGGACTGGATTGAATATAGGAAAATACCATTGATCTAATTCAGGGTTTCCAAGCTCCAAGGAGTAGGCACTGCAACACTAAACACAGTATTCCTATTCCTTCTGCATGGACTACTGTAATGTACTCTACATGGGGCTGCCCTTGAAGACAGCTTCAGTTAGTGCAGAATATGGCTGCTAGGATGGTAAGTGAGGAATCTTGATAGGACCATGTGACTTCAGCCTTGAAAGCGTTGCAAATTCAAGGTGTTAGTAGCAAAATATAAAGCCCTAATTGGCTTGGGACCTAAATACCTAAAATCATACAGAGCTGACCTCCTAATAGGATATCTGCAGGAGGCCCTCTCCTACAGAGAGGTGGGCTACAGCAGAAATACATCACAGTGGGGCGGTCTACAACAGAAATCCTGTCTGGCAGGATACTGGTCACTTGATTGCTTTACCAGGGCAGCCTAGCCATTCCTTCTGTGATGTTAAATACTTAGTTCCTGAAACCAGGTCACAGGCTCACCCTATTCACGCACAAATACATCCTCTCTTGATTTGTGAGCAAAGAGACCATGGGGAGGCTTTTTCCATTTCCTTCCTCACTGCAGAGAATATTTGAGGTCAATCACTGGAAAAGTCAAAATGGCTTTAGGATTGCTCTCCTGTACTATTTCAGATGGGACGCAGGTGGCGCTGTAGGTTAAAGCCCCAGCGCCTAGGACTTGCCGATCGAAAGGTCGGCGGTTCGAATCCCTGCGGCGGGGTGCGCTCCCGCTGCTCGGTCCCAGCGCCTGCCAACCTAGCAGTTCGAAAGCACCTCCGGGTGCAAGTAGATAAATAGGGACCGCTTACCAGCGGGAAGGTAAACGGCGTTTCCGTGTGCGGCTCTGGCTCGCCAGAGCAGCGATGTCATGCTGGCCACGTGACCCGGAAGTGTCTCAGGACAGCGCTGGCCCCTGGCCTCTTAAGTGAGATGGGCGCACAACCCCAGAGTCTGTCAAGACTGGCCCGTACGGGCAGGGGTACCTTTACCTTTACCTTTACTATTTCAGATGTGGTTTATATACTTATATTTGCCTTGTAGATTTATGAACACATAATTTATATATATATGTGAGACCTTAGAATTCCTATAACAGTTGGGTATATAAGGGGGTGAGACAACCTTTTAGGCATCCTGGTCCCTAGCTGTATAGGGCTTTGAACACCAGCAGCAGCCTCTTGAATGAAGGCTAGTACTTATTGACAGCCAGTGCAATTAATTCAGTAGCAGTGTAATGTGGTGGCAAAAAACCCAGAAAAATAGTTTTGTCTGAGCACTGTGTGACTCTGGAGCAAGAAGAAGTTGGGACAAGAGGTGACCATCATTGTGCCCTTCCACATCCTATGGGATGGAATGTCAAGAGGAAATAATTGTAGCGTTACCGTAGCAGCAATTTCACATACGTTGCCAATGCAAAATGCTTATTGGCTTCTTACTGATTTAACCAGCTACAACCTTAATATTTAACTGGTAGGTCAGGACCCACAACTGGATTGTGTCCTGAACCAAAGTGGGGCGCGATGATGACATTGCTGTCATACAAATACAAGATTAAAACAATTAAGATGAGGGTCTCTAAACCCCTGTCTCGATTAAAGGTGGGTCGGAAAACACTGAAAACACTTGCAGTGAGAGAATATACTTTACATCTTCATAAGTAGGCTGAATAGAAGATACTCACTGAGTTGATCCAAAGCAGAGGGTGGCATAATTACTGCGAAAAAAGGAAATTAACAGTAAGATTAGGTATGGCATGGCAATGGAAAACAAGCACAGGAAAATCAAGGCGTGTACTTTAATACGAGAATATATTCCTTCATTGAATTCCTGCCTGCAGACATTAACACAAAGAGAAGTTTATCCAATGTCCTATGTCATAACACCTAGATTTCCTTCTCCTGATTCAGAGCAGGGGGTGTGAAAATCAAGAGAGTAAGTATCCTATATACTACACATTTCAGTGGGGAGGGAGACTCAACACGAGGCCACCACAGGGATGGAGAACCCCAGGCCTGTGGCCCAAATGTGACCCTCTAGGTCAGGTGTGGGAAACCTGTGGCCCTCCAGACGTTGATGAACTAAATCTCCCCTCATCTTTGCTGAGCTTGCTGGGGTTGTTGGTAATTGCAGTTCATCAACATCTAGAGAGTCACAGGTTCCCCACCTCAGTGCTAGGCCTCTCAACCTGGCCCTTAGGTTGAGCCCTTAGCCCTCTCCCCAGGCTACCAAACGGCCTCGGTCCAGTATACCTGAAGGAGCGTCTCCACCCCCATCGTTCTGCCCGGACGCTGAGGTCCAGTGCCGAGGGCCTTCTGACAGTTCCCTCATTGCGAGAAGCAAAGCTACAGGGAACCAGGCAGAGGGCCTTCTCGGTAGTGGCACCCGCCCTGTGGAACGCCCTCCCACCAGATGTCAAAGCGATAAACAACTACCTGACATTCAGAAGACATCTTAAGGCAGCCCTGTTCAGGGAAGTTTTTAACGTGTGATATTTTACTGTATTTTTGGTTTCCATGGAAGCCACCCAGAGTGGCTGGGGAGGCCCAGCCAGATGGGCGGGGTATAAACATACCCCTCTTACTGGATGGAATGGGTCCTTCACCACAGAAAATACCTCTTGCTTATCTGGAAAGATAACAGAGAGGGTCATCACGTGCATGTGTGTAGAAACTATCCTACCATACAAAGGCAAAATGTTACATTCATTGTTCCATCCACTTGTGCCTCTGGCCTCACCCAGAACTGGCATGCGAGCCCTGGAAGGTGGTCCAGAAGAGAATGTGGCTCTTGGACTTCCATAAGCCAGATAATGCTCCTGAATCCCATTTTCTGGAAACCGCAGGAAGGGAGACTGCTGGTGTGCTCAGATCCTGTTTGTGGGCTTTCCACAGGCATCTGATTGGCCACTGTGAGAACAGGATGCTGGACTAGATGGGCCATTGGCCTGATCCAGTAGGCTCCTCTTATGCTATTTGGGGGAGCTTAGCCAGCACGTGTTGCTTAACGCTCTTTGAAGTACCACCCCCTGCAAAACACAAAACCATCTAGCCCTCAAGAGAATATTCAAAAAGAAAAATGTGCACATACTCTTCCCGCCTTTTTCCACATCTGATCTGTCATTAGGCCCAGCAAGCATGGACACTGAGAAACAGCGGTACTGAGTCGAGAAGCGGTTCTGGAACACTCTGGGAATTGGGTGATCGAACATATTGAAAGAAAACTGGGGAGGAAAAGCAAGAGAATGCATTAGAAGAGGCAAGTTATATATAATATGCTGCCATACTGAATCAGACCATTTGTCTATCTAGCTTAGTACTGTCAACTTTTGTGTTCTTCAACCTTAGGTCTCCTGGTGTTCTTGGACTACAACATCCATCATGAGAGCCAGTGTGGTGTAGTGGTTAAGAGCGGTAGACGCGTAATCTGGTGAACTGGGTTCGAGTCTCCGCTCCTCCACATGCGTGACCTTGGGCTAGTCACACTTCTCTGAAGTCTCTCAGCCCCACTCACCTCACTGAGTGTTGTTGTGGGGGAGGAAGGGAAAGGAGAATGCTAGCCGCTTTGAGAGTCCTTCGGGTAGTGATAAAGCGGGATATCAAATCCAAACTCCTCCTCCTCCATCATGACTGGCAGTCCCACATAGAGCACATTACAATGATTTAGTCTGGAAGTTTCCAGAGCATGGAGCACATACTCACTGATGAGACAAGTACGCCTCAAAGCAATATGCCCAGTCCTGGGGCCTCAAGTTGTTCCAACCTTTTGTACACGAGAACCAAGACCTTGAATTGAGCTCTGTTGCTCACGTGGAGCCAGCACAGTGCTTTAAGGCTCAACCACATACAATTCTATCTCGCTGTCCCACTTGACAGCAGTATCCTGTACCTGTGGCAGCCTCCAGACCATCTTCAAGGGCAGCCCCACACAGAACGCATTGCAGTAGTCTCCAACAGTGAGGTTCTTAGAGCATGGCTGACTGAATCTGGGCTTTCCCAGGCCAAGAATGGTACACTATGCTTTAAAGTTGTTGTCTTTATTATTTCATTTCACAGAATTTCTGATAAGCGGCAGCTGTATAAATGTGAATAAATACATAAACAACAGCCCACAAAAGCTGCTCTCGTGGTAAGACTGCAATCTGCATATAATTTACCCTGAACCCAGGAAACCAGTCTGACGACTGACTGGTTAAGATTCCTACTTGACCTGGGGGCAATTTTTAGTCAAAACTCTCTTTTGCCATTTAATTTTTAATAGGGTTTTTGTTTTTTCCAGCCTTCTCTGGATCTTGCCTGTTTGAATCTACTGTCCGTCGCGCTGTTACGGTGCTGTACGCACACAAAAGTAAAATGGGGACTGTGCTGCTGCAAATCTAAACCTTTAAGTGGGTTGGGCATGACTTGTTCCATTTAAATATACTGCCGAGGTGTGCACTTCAGCTTTCGCTCATTGTGGTTTTCACCCATGTTGTCGCTTTACTTTTACTTTGCAAGGCATAAGTGCATAGAAACCCTATTTACATTTGCCACTGGCCGTAGCAATAAAATACAGTGGTGCCCCGCAAGACAAATGCCTCACAAGACGAAAAACCCGCTAGACGAAAGGGTTTTCCGTTTTGGAGGTGCTTCGCAAGACAAATTTCCCTATGGGCTTGCTTCGCAAGACGAAAATGTCTTGCGAGTTTTTCCGACTTTCCCCCCCTTCCCCCCCTTTTTCTAAGCCGCTAAGCCGCTTATCCGCTAAGCCGCTAATAGCGCTAATCCACTAATGGGCTTGCTTCGCAAGACGAAAAAACCGCTAGACGAAGAGACTCGCAGAACGGATTCTTTTCGTCTTGCGAGGCACCACTGTAAAATACAGTGGTGCCCCGCAAGACAAATGCCTCGCAAGACGAGAAACCCGCTAGATGAAAGGGTTTTCCGTTTTGGAGGTGCTTCGCAAGACGAATTTCCCTATGGGCTTGCTTCACAAGACATGTCTTGCGAGTTTTTCCGACTTTCCCCCCCTTCCCCCCCTATTTCTAAGCCGCATAGCCGCTTATCCGCTAATCCGCTAAAAGCGCTAATCCGCTAATGGGCTTGCTTCGCAAGACGAAAAAACTGCTAGACGAAGAGACTTGCAGAACGGATTCTTTTCGTCTTGCGAGGCACCACTGTACAATATATTGAGGACAGAGCTAAATGCTTAGCTATACCAAATACGTTCTAGAGGCTCACGTGGACGCGAATGACACATCATCCTTCATCCGCAGATAAGACAGGTGAACCGATAGGCTTCCTTTTGATTTTTGTTTTAATCATAAACAAACAACAACAACAACAACTGAGCAATGTCAGAAAGTCAATCAAACAACAGATCTTATTCTTAGTATCCTTGCTAAAAGATTTGCAAGGTTTTCTGGGCTGTATATTATTACTTGAGTGGAAAAATGCGAATAGTCATCGTCCCCGTCCCCCATCCTAATAACTTTTCTTCGAGGTACCACAGAACTACAATGGGGTGTGTATGTGTGTGAGGGCTCAGTTTTGTTTTGATTTTGTTCAAATTGCTGTTATTTTTTACCTATGTCATTTTAAAGTGTGATATGAATGCTGTACACTTAGCTTTAGATCTTGATTTGTGTGGAAACTGCTTCCCATTTTGTTGTGTATTTTTTTTGATGTGGTTTATTTATTGTTTATGACTTTTGCAATGATGTAAATCTTGTTTGCTGTAAGCCGCCTTGAGCATTGTTTTTTAACTGTGCAAAGGCGGTATACAAATAATAAATGATGATAATAATAGTATAATAATAATAATATCTTTATTGTCATTGCCCCCTCTCGGGGACAATGAAAATTACTTGGCTGCTCCATCCACCCAGGTAGGGCACTCCACACAAAATCAGAACAACTATAAAAACGCTAATTAAAAATACAGTATAATACAGCAAGGGAGATTAGATGACTTTCAAAGTCCAGGTTTCCCATTCAGGGCCAAGATCGCTCTGGAGAAGAAGCTGTTCTTGAGAGGGCTCGTTCTTGTCTTCATCGTCCTGTATCTCCGTCCCGACGGCAGGAGCTCGAAGAGACAGTGACCAGGATGCGATGGATCTTTTACTATGTCCAGTGCCTTCCTCTGGCACCTTGTGGCATAAATCTGCTCTAAGGTGGAGAGTGGGCAGCCAACAATGCTCTCTGCTGCCTTCACAACTCTGCACAACCCCATCCTGTCCTGGGTAGTACAGCTTCCGTACCCCACACATAAGCCATAAATGAGCACACTCTCAATGGCACAGTGATAGAAGGCAAGCAGCAGTTTCTGCGGAAGATGGTTTTTCCATGATGATGATGTGTGTGTGTGTGTGTCCTTTTGCAATTCCTTACAGCCAGGATGACTCTGCATTTCCCAGCACCACCATCAGTCCCCCCCCCATCCAAAGAAAGACCCCCCAAAGGCCTCCTACCATGATGGTGGCGTCTCCTCCTCCTCCTCCTCCTCCTCCTCGTCCCCTTCGCTATTGACAGGCCTCCCGCAGAGGCCTCCTCAAGTGCCGGGGAGCTCCGGCCAACTTGCCTCTTTCGAGGCCGACAGGAAGCCTCGTGAGGCGCCGAGGGAAACGGAGCGAAGGGCGGTAGCGGGTGGGGACTTCTTTCCCAGGGGCTGGAAATCAGCGACCTTTACTCAAAAGCCGCCTTTGCACTCGACGCCCGGTAAGCCGGCATTTCCGTGGGTTGAAAACCTCAACAGGATCGCGCCCCTCACGTTCGTTCGGGCTTGAACAACAACCGCAACAAAAACCACATTTCCCAGAATGCCATTCGAAGGCTCGGTCCGCCCAAGGTTTTGTTCCGTGTGAAGTTCAAATGAAGGGGGGGGCGGGGAAGGCTCTCGTGTTTCTCCTTCTTTTTAACGTCTCGTTTTTTAATTTCAACTCTTTTTTTAAAATCACAGCGTTGTGCATCGGTTTGGGGTTTTGTGGGTGCTTTTTGGTGTATTTATCAGCCCACAGTGTAGGAGGACATTAAAAGGAAAGGCACTGCCCGAATCAAACATGGCGACCACGGCGTTGCTTGCCCCTTTAATGGAAAACTTCGGCTCCCTCCTTCGGGGGTGTGTGTTTTTTTTGCCCTCTTCTAAAACGAACAAAATGGTGGATGGACACGCCCTCTCCTGTGACCAAAGAGTTGTTAGAGTCGACACGGAAGTGTTCTTCACAATCCTCTCTTCCGGTTCTGATTCGACCTCTTGCGGGGCAAGGTTGGCAGAAAGCGGCTATGCCTCCCTTTTTGAGCTTTAAGCAGCACCCTGGTGAAAAACCTTATTGTCGGTGTAATCCTATATTTTATACATTTTATACACAGCAACCAACGTAAGCATGTACATAAGATTAGCAGGGTTCACCCCGCAAGCGCAGCCCCAGAGATTAGTGATAACCTTGATCCAACCTTTTTTTTAATACAGGAATGATTATTTCAAGCCATGGTAGGAAAGACAGCCTCTAACCCACGCCTATGCAATTTTACATCCATTCCCTGCAATATTTCAGCTACTCTTTCTCGCAAATGGAGGCTGCCACTACCAACATGCACCCGGGAACCGGACGTCGCGTCTTACTGAACAAGACTGCACCTCCTTTCCCCTTGCCGCCCAATCTTACTGTGCAAAAAGGCCTCTGCCTGTCCGTCTCAGAACTGCCCGTTTAAGCGACGGGCGAAGGAGGGCGGAGCACGCGTCCAATCAAAGCGCCAAAGAGGCCGAACGGTGGGCGGGTCGGGGAGCCTATTGGGCGAGATTCGGAGCGCGGCGACCAATGGGCGAAGCCGAAGGGGTTTGGCGCCTTCCTTTGAGCGGAGCCCCAATCGCCGCCTCAGTTCGCCTTTGCCGCCGTCGGGTTCCTCTCAGGGGGTTGAAAGCCCGGCCTTCCCGGCCATGTTCCTGACGGACTTTCGCAGAGATTTCTATGAGGTGGTCGTGAACCAGGTGAGCGGGGCTCCTCCGGTGTGTGGTAGCAGGTCCCGGCGGGGCCAAGAGAGCCCCGACGGAGAAGGCCTCACTCAGCCCCGAAGCCCGTTGGGTGGCCTCGGTCGATGTGGTTATTATTACAGTGGTACCTCGGGTTAAGTACTCAATTCGTTCCGGAGGTCCGTTCTTAACCTGAAACTGTTCTTAACCCGAGGCACCACTTTAGCTAATGGGGCCTCCGGCTACCGCCACACGATTTCTGTTCTCATCCTGAGGTAAAGTTCTTAACCCGAGGTACTATTTCTGGGTTAGCAGAGTCTGTAACCTGAAGCGTCTGTAACCTGAAGCATTTGTAACCCGAGATACCACTGTATTTCGTATCTGTGCTGCCGAAGCGAGCACGTTCTTGTTCTTATGACCATGTTGCTGTTTAGTTGTTTAGTCGTGTCCGACTCTTCATGACCCCCTGGACCAGAGCACGCCAGGCACTCCTGTCTTCCACTGCCTCCCCCAGTTTGGTCAAACTCATGCTGGTAGCTTCGAGAACACTGTCCAACCATCTCGTCCTCTGTCCTCCCATTCTCCTTGTGCCCTCCATCTTTCCCAACATCAGGGTCTTTTCCAGGGAGTCTTCTCTTCTCATCAGGTGGCCAAAGTATTGGAGCCTCAGCTTCAGGATCTGTCCTTCCAGTGAGCACTCAGGGCTGATTTCCTTCAGAATGGATAGGCTTGATCTTCTCGCAGTCCATGGGACTCTCAAGAGTCTCCTCCAACACCACAATTCAAAAGCATCAATTCTTCGGCGATCAGCCTTCTTTATGGTCCAGCTCTCACTTCCATACATCACTACTGGGAAAACCATAGCTTTAACTATACAGACCTTTGTATAATTATACGGAACTATGTATAATTATAACATTTTGTTGTTGCTGTTATTACCCCACACATCTTCCTAGGTTGCCCCACCCACTCTGGGCAGCTTCCAACATATAGAAAAACATAATAAAACCGTTAAACGTTTTTTAAAAACCTTCCCTAATTAGGGTTGCCTTCAGATGTCTTCTAAAGGTTGTATAGTTACTTATCACCTTGGCTCGGGGGTTGCATAACTGCATACCCTCCAACATTTCTCCACTGAAAATAGGGATGTCCTAAGGAACAACGCAGGTGGCGCTGTGGGTTAAAGCCTCAGCGCCTAGGGCTTGCCGATCGAAAGGTCGGCGGTTCGAATCCCTGCGGCAGGGTGCGCTCCCGCTGCTTGGTCCCAGCGCCTGCCAACCTAGCAGTTCGAAAGCACCTCTGGGTGCAAGTAGATAAATAGGGACCGCTTACCAGCGGGAAGGTAAACGGCGTTTCCGTGTGCGGCTCTGGCTCGCCAGAGCAGCGATGTCACGCTGGCCACGTGACCCGGAAGTGTCTCCGGATAGCGCTGGCCCCTGGCCTCTTAAGTGAGATGGGCGCACAACCCCAGAGTCTGTCAAGACTGGCCCGTACGGGCAGGGGTACCTTTACCTTTAAGGAACAACAGGACATTCCAGGATTTAATCAGAAACTGGGACAGCCAGTAGGTTCAGTGGGGCTTTTCTCCAGTTAGGCATGTGTGCTAACCTGCACATTGTCTACTACTTCAGAGGTTCACTGAACTCAACTGGGCTTAGTCCATCCTTAGTAGCTGTTCAAATGGGATGGCTTTCTAAATCTGCTTGGCTTTTAGATGCCCAAAGTTTCCGCTTTGTTTCTGCTACAGCAGGCTAATACAGCTGCTCCTCTGTTGTTACCAAACATGAACAAAAACATAACACAATAAAATAAATGGACAAGCAACTGCACCCCCAAAAGGAAAGCCCAATTCATGCTCCAGGTTGGCATTTGCATTTCAGTACAGTGGTATCTCGGGTTACATACGCTTCAGGTTACAGACTCCGCTAACCCAGAAATAGTACCTCGGGTTAAGAACTTCACTTCAGGATGAGAACAGAAATCGTGCTCCGGCAGCAGGAGGCCCCATTAGCCAAAGTGGTGCTTCAGGTTAAGAACAGTTTCAGGTTAAGAACGGACCTCCGGAATGAATTAAGTACTTAACCCAAGGTACCGCTGTACTGCAGTGTGCAAAAGCAACATTGACCAAGCAATATAGCATGCTGGAGAGGCAGCTAGACTGAGTCCTTTCTCATATACTAGGATACTTTTTATACACCTTCAAGTGAAGTTTCTTTCAAGTTCTTTCTGTATCCAGAATTGTGATGAATGAAGTGGTTACAGATTGTTATTTTGTAGTGTGCTATTGTCATAGACACTAATTAATATGTTCTCTCTCTTCTTTTCTTTTTTGGTAGCGGGTGCTACTTCTTGTCGCTTCAGATGTAGATGCGTTATGCGCTTGTAAAATACTCCAAGTAAGTCTCCTTTTTATGTCCTGTTAATGTGCAGAAGTCAAAATGGGTGTAAACTGACCTGTGTGCAAAGATGTGGGGGCTCTACTTTTCTAATATTATATCCAGCTAATCTCTACTGAGAGTAGACAAAGTGAAATTAATGGGTCCAACTTTGTCGTTTCCATTTATTTCAATGGATCTACTCCATTGGATGTAACCCAGCATGAAAGTTTTTGTTGGTTGATGGAGAGATGGGAATCTGCAGCCTTTTTTTGTGCAGTTAAAATACTGTCACCTGATAAGCAAAACTATATCTAAATTAAGCAGTGTTTTATCTTTAAACTGCCTTGAGTTCCTGTCAAGGAAAAAGATGGAGTATATATAAGTAGATTTATTATTATTATTATTATTATTATTATTAAATTTCTATACTGCCCTTCCTCTGAGAATCACAGGCTTCACAATATAAAAACACAAAAATACACGCCATAGCAACAAACAAAAATAATCACACACACCAGTTTAAAAGGCCATAGATTTTTTAATTAGCCAAAGGCTAATAAGCAGTGAAATCCTTTTCACACTTATATTATTTGGGACACTTTACCATATTTAGAGTGCAAAACAGGCACTAAGAAATTTATGATTAAACAATGTTTTATTTACAGAACTCTGTGAATTTTTGATTGCTTGGATTCTTGTACTTGTCTTCAAGTAAATCTTATTTATTTTTATATGACAGTGTGATACATGTTTGGCCTTGCTCAAACTGCTGTTGAGCAAAAGCCATAAATTTCATTATTAAACTAATGGTGATGGCTTGCCTACCTCTTCCTCTAAAATGTCACTTTCATTTCTTTTGAGGCTTTATTCCAGTGTGATCATGTGCAGTATACTTTAGTCCCAGTATCTGGATGGCAAGAACTTGAAACTGCATTTCTTGAACATAAAGATCAGGTAAAAACATAATTAGGATTTTTTAAAAATCAATTTCCTTTCTAGTATCTCGGGTTATAGCGCAATGTGTATTTGATAAGAAGAAATCCTATTAATTCCATTGGTGCTTCCTCCCAAATAATTCTACATCTTATTACAGTAGTCTAGCCCACTCTTATGGAGAGTTAGCATATGAAGCTAAGCCAGATCATTGATCCCCATAATGTAATATTCAATGGCTCTCCAGAATTTCCTTTTTTAGCCCTATTTGGAGATGCTAAGGAATGAACCTGAGGGCTTTTGTATGCAACATAGATGCAGTATCACTGAGTTATATCCCTTCTCCACATGTGACTGATTCTGCACGGGAGTTAATTACTTTTTATTGCTGTGGGTGGCCTGAGTTCTTAGATTAAACAGTGTCATGTTAGATTCTGTTGTGGACAACTTAGAGGAAGACTAATTGCTTTCTGTAGTCCCAGGGAATCAGCTATATTTTCTCTCAGGAAATGTAAAGAGCTAATATTTCATAATAGCCCTGAGGATATGAGACTAAAGGAAGCATTAATCTTTTGGATATGGGCCAGCATTTCATAAACAACAACAGTCTTGCTTGCATATTAATATGACTTCCTTATTTGCAGTTCCAGTATTTTGTTCTCATAAATTGTGGTGCCAATGTTGATCTACTTGATGTCCTTCAACCTGAAGAAGACTGTGTTTTCTTTGTCTGTGACACACACAGGCCCATCAATATAGTGAATGTTTACAACGAGTCACAGGTAAATTCTGCTTCTTGAGAAAATGGTTGGTCGGAATCCATTCACATTGTGATAGATAGGAGTTTATAGGTGCATCCTTTGGTTCTAGACATACTCTGGCTCCTTAAACTGTCATGGGTGAAATTCTATTAGCTTGTCTTGTTTTATAGATCATAAATTCTGTACTGATTTGTTAATCATGTAATATGACTTTTGCTGTAGTTGTGATGCTTAGTTTAGTTAATTTTTTTATTGCTGTTTAGCTAATAGTGTTTTATAGATTGTAATTGTTTTATTGACTTTTTAATGATTGTTAATTATCTTTCACTTGAATCGTTATTTCATTAAAATGTTTTATTTAATTAAGCATTTTCTTTTACTAGATCAAACTATTGGTAAAGCAAGATGATGACCTTGAAATTCCTGCCTATGATGATATCTTTAGGGACGATGAGGAGGAGGAAGATTCTGGTAATGAGAGTGATGGTTCAGAGCCTTCAGGAAAGCGGAGGCGATTTGAAGAGGTTAGTTCCTTAAATCACGGAAGCTTAAATAAAATATACCCATGTGTTAAAGGGAAATAATTGTTTCTATCACAGGGCAAAGTTTGTAAATAGGCGTTCATAATTTACTAGCCACTTTGCTATAAGGAAGTGAAGGAAGATGCACTAAGCAAGCAAATGGGTTATTGTTTTTTTTTCTGAGAGCTTCGTTCTATATAAACATAAAAACTACAAGTTCAGGGAGTTAGAATTCAGTAGGCGACTGTTCTTTCAGGCATTACTTGCAGGATTACTTTATAATCAGTTGTGACAAGGACAGAGAAGGGAAATGTAATTTGCTATTCTCATCTCTGCAGGAAATAGTGGAAAGAACAATGAAAAGACGGCAAAGAAGAGAGTGGGAGGCACGCAGGTATGTCTTCAGATTGTACACATTATACTTCTGTTGTTCTGTCTAATGGTAAAATTGAGATTGCAAGCTCTGAAATATTGACGTGGTTAGTGCATCATAGAAAGTGTATCTATATTCCTTTTTTTAAAAAAAATTGCTTAGCTTATATATCTTGAAGACAAAGGTTGGCTATCAGTCATGGGTGCTTTAGTTGAGTTTCCTTCACTGCAGGGGGTTGGACTAGATGACCCTTTGGGGTTCCTCCCAAGCCTATGATTCTATGATGTGGCATTAATTGGATGAAAGGATATTATCAAGGATAGAAATTGGTCCCGTTTAGTAGGAAAGGCTTTATTGATTACCTCTTTGTGTTTCCTCCCCAAATCCAAATACAGTGGAACCTCGGTTTTCGATCGTAATCCGTTCCAGAAGACCCTTCAGCTTCCGAAATGTTCGAAAACTGAAAGTGGAAGCCTCAATACAATAGGGAAACTCAAAACAGAAGCCACCATGGCATGTTCAGCTTCCGAAAAACGTTCAAAAATCGAAGCAGTTACTTCCCGGGTTTTCGGCGTTTCAAAGCTGAAACATTCGACTTCCAAGACCCTCGAAAACTGAGGTTCCCTGTATTTCTTGTGGGTACAGGATCTCTCCTGCACACAATTTTTTTCGGCCTCTAAAGACTCCCCAGTTGCTTCAGTGGAGGCAGCAGTTATAATATATCTAGATCTCGTGTTTCCTTGCATGAAAATAAACAGGGCAACCTTTGCATGTAAGAGGTCTGCATACACAATGGAGTGCTTTTGATTGGGTTGGCTCTCTTTTTCCACATTACATAGTGGAAATATTTTTTTACAAGTTTAACCTTTTGTACATAACAATTGTTGGAGTACAGCGTTCTTTGTCCACTAGTGGAAGAGCCCTTGTGCTAGTGGAGGACAACATTTAAAGCTAAAGAGCAAAAGAACCCTAGGCAACAATTATACTAGCAGAAGCTTGTTTTTCAACAGATGATTCTTGTTGTGCAGTTTTTTCTACAGTCAAGCGCTGTATAAATTTTATGAAATAAATAAATCTTCAGTTATGTACTTGTGTTTTCCCTTGCACAACGACAGTCCTTCAGCACAACTCTATTGCTAGGTGCCTTTAACTTAGTGCTGCGTTGAATAAACCCCATGACTTCTTTCTGTTCTTCAGGCAAGAAATTCTGTTTGACTATGAGCAGTATGAATATCACGGTACTTCAGTGAGTATCAAATATCAATGTCAGTAGACCTTGAAGGAGAACCATTTTTTCAAGTGAAGATGTTATTACTTTGCAAAATTAATAGCAGTTAGTTCAGGATGCTTTACTTTGAGAAAAGGAAGCTCAGCTAGTAGTGCCATAGTATATTATTTATAAATTAATTCTGTGTTTCTGGCTCTTTTGGCATGCCACATCTTTAGAAAAGCCCCTGACCCTCTTCTTGGGTATACATTTTTGCAGTAGCTTTTAACCTTTCTATGAGAATGGGGAAACGTTTGAACCATGCTGCTTTTCAGGGATAAATAAGTTTAGCAATTAGTGTTAAGTAAAGGTAAAGGTAAAGGTACCCCTGCCCATACGGGCCAGTCTTGACAGACTCTGGGGTTGTGCGCCCATCTCACTTAAGAGGCCAGGGGCCAGCGCTGTCCGGAGACACTTCCGGGTCACGTGGCCAGCGTGACATCGCTGCTCTGGCGAGCCAGAGCCGCACACGGAAACGCCGTTTACCTTCCCGCTGGTAAGCGGTCCCTATTTATCTACTTGCACCCGGAGGTGCTTTCGAACTGCTAGGTTGGCAGGCGCTGGGACCGAGCAGCGGGAGCGCACCCCGCCGCAGGGATTCGAACCGCCGACCTTTCAATCGGCAAGCCCTAGGCGCTGAGGCTTTAACCCACAGCGCCACCTGCGTCCCTAGCAATTAGTGTTACTTATACACAAACAATAAGAGAGTGATTTCTAATGGGAGTGCATCTTCACTTCAGGGAAATACTATATTGGGAACACATACACACACAAATTCCTGAATGCCAAGATCCAATTTGGGGCAAGTACTATTTGGTGAGAGAACCCCAGCAGAGATTTAAAATCACAAAATATGCAGCAAAGTAAAGCGTGGAAATACAGGCTGCTAGACCTTTAAAACATGCCCTTGTGAATTCCAAAACTGCACACTTGGTAGGTTAAAAATTGGTTTACTTACAAACTTTTCAAAGGACCGATTACTGTACAGTGGTACCTCGGGTTACATACGCTTCAGGTTACATACGCTTCATTACAGACTCCGCTAACCCAGAAATAGTGCTTCAGGTTAAGAACTTTGCTTCAGAATGAGAACAGAAATCATGCTCCAGCAGCAGTGGGGGGCCCCATTAGCTAAAGTGGTGCTTCAGGTTAAGAACAGTTTCAGGTTAAGTACGGACCTCCGGAACGAATTAGTACTTAACCCGAGGTACCACTGTACTTCAGAAAATTGCACAGGCGGTAAAACTTGAGTTAGTTACAAAGTGGTGAAAGTTCTTAAATATTGGTATAGGAACTCAGCATTGACTAGTGAGAGGCATGCAGTCTGAGTTGGAGCAACCAGCTCAGACCTCCTCACACGTTGAGCTTCATAGGCAGACTAGGGGTAAAGAAAGGCATGATTACCTAGTTCCTCCCAAGGTGAGAGGAAGCTAACATAGCAGGACAGCTTACTCTATGATATTAACCCCTTCATGTGTTAATTACACATAAGCATGTTGGTTGTCTTGTTATCCCCCAAACCTTGGTGATGATATGAGTTACATATTCAGCTGCCCCTGACAGACTTCTGAGTGGTGGTGCTATATTCTGCATGTGCAGGTGTGGGGAGGGAGCCGAAAGCTCAGGTCACTCCTGTACACTTTGAGGCTGAGCTCTTGTCTGCTGCTGCTTTCAGAAATAAACAACAACAGTAAATAACAGATGTTGTAATTAGTTCAGTTTCTGAAGAGACTGTAACAAGCCATGGCTGCCCCTTACTTTTGATAAGAGTCGTAACATTGGTGCTGCTAGATGCTGAAAACATTTGCTTGTCTGGAAAAATCTGTCCTTCCCCAATCACACTCAGCTATTAATTGTTGTTTTTTCCCCTCTTGTAGTCTGCCATGATGATGTTTGACTTGGCATGGATAATGTCTAAAGACTTAAATGATATGTTGTGGTACGTAATTTAGTTTGTAATAGTAGTATTGCTGACTTGCTTCTAGATGTGTTCCAACCTGTATAGAAATGCCCCTGCCAATTGCTCTACCAAAGAGGAAAATCCATTGAAAGCATTTCTCATTATGCTCTTACGGATGTCATATAAAATACTATTTCAAGTTTTTTAGGGTGAGATCATAATCCCTGATGCTTTACTAAACATGTTTTTTAATGGTGGAATTCTACAAATGAGGCCCTCCATTCAATGCAGCATTTGAAATTCGCCAGGCACATTTTGCACCTGACTATTGTGGGTGGCATTGTGGGTTAAACCACAGAGCCTAGGACTTGCCGATCAGAAGGTCGGCAGTTCGAATCCCAGCAACGGGGTGAGCTCCTGTTGCTCGGTTGCTGCTCCTGCCAGCCTAGCAGTTCAAAAGCATGTCAAAGTGCAAGTAGATAAATAGGTACCACTCTGGCGGGAAGGTAAATGGCATTTCCGTGCGCTGCTCTGGTTCGCCACAAGCGGCTTAGTCATGCTGGCCAGCTCCCTTGGCCAATAAAGCGAGATGAGCGCCGCAACCCCAAAGTCATCCGCGACTGGACCTAATGGTCAGGGGTCCCTTTACCTTTATCGACCACTTGCGACCAAGTGAAGATGCCCGGGTGCCAGGATGGCACCTGTCGTCTCCACCATCTGGAGGTGCATGCCTGGGCTGCCCTTGCATCTTGACTGTTTTCACACACTAGCAACACATCCTGTAGAATTCTGTCTGTGATATCTTATCTGCACAATCAGAATGAATTTCAGGAACCAGAAAGTCATATTGGAAAATACAACTTTTGAGCTGTCTGGCCCCCAAATGGCAACTAGGCATTCTGTTTTGGTAACCCTGGTTTAAGGAGCCATTTGGCACCTAGCTTATATATCTGAGTTTCTAACACTGGTTGTATGCTATTAATAAGGCAGATATAAAAGGAAATGTCCTTGAGGCACATGCATTAAATGTCATTCATAGCTATATGTATTTTCATACATTCTATTCTTTATTTCCATTTAATAATTTCTTCCTTTAAAACAAGATGATTTAACAATAAAAAAATTCATACATCAAAACAATTTCAAATCCAGTAGAAATATATCCAGAATCATCCATGCTCAGTTCCTGATATTTGCAGTTAAAAGGAACCCAGAGAGCAGAATTGGAAAAGGTCTGTAAAGGCTTCTGCCAATTGAAATAGGCAGAACTGGGTAGTTATACCAGTAGTCTGAGGTGGTATGAAGCAGCTTCAAATGTTCCATTGGAAAGTGTGGGGAAATATTTTATACTTGCTATTTAGGCATACCTGTGAGTACCTGAAAGCTTATCTGAAATACTTCAAGTGAAGTCCTAGATATGTCTGCTCCGAGATAGAGAGAGAGAGAGAGATACATATATATATATATATATATATATATATATATATATATCCATCCCCTTTATTGAGGTCCAAAGACCCATAGAAATACAGTTAAGTTCAATGGTACTTACTCCCAGGTAAGTATGTATAGCAGCTTTGTATCGTGCTGCCCCCCAGATGTTTTGAAATATAAATCCCATCCCTGATTATTGGCCATGCTTACTGGGAGTTGTACGATGGAGGTAGGCTAAGGTATAGAATAGCACCTTAAAGACTTCAGGGAACCTTTTAAATATTTGTTCACTTTTCAGTCTCAGCAGGGACAGACAGAGAATATCTACAAATTCTTGATTCAGTTGTTTTGATTTGCTTTTTAGGTGGGCTATTGTTGGACTAACAGACCAGTGGATTCAAGACAAAATCACTCAGTAAGTGAGCAGTAAATATTCTATTCAAATAGGTATTTTAAAATTGTTGGCTGCTTTGGGTGTCCTTGTGACTGGACAGAAAGAGGGAATTAAATAATGTTATAACAAATTGAATCCTTTAATTTACACAAATTATGGTGAGGACAGAAATTACTTTTTAAAACGGCATGCCTGTTTCATGTGTTAGGGGCGATCCCCAAATCTGCAAAGAACTGGGAAACTTGTTTTTTCTGAGAAGCACAGTATTTATAGCGTTTGCTAAGGCTGCATTGTATTTGAGAGACAATAGACTTCATTCCTTTATAATGTCAAAGGAATTTTACAGCATGCATTTTACTGGCAAGCTGTTTCTAATGAATTGACTTCTTTCCACATTGAATATCCTGAAAGCAGGAATGGTGAAACTTTATCTCCTTTTCTATAGAACCCTGAACACCAATCAGAGCTAGTTGCAAAACAGTGGGTGAGGGTGGCAGACATATACTTTCATACCATTAAGGAGTAGGGCATCAACAAAGCACATGCTGAGCTCAGTAATTTGTGTTTAGTACCAGAACTAATCTTGCAGCCCTTCCTAAGTTCCACTTCTGGCTTCTCCCATAGTTTTCTTAATTTCACCAACCTAACTTAGAAAATGCCTTCACTGCTGTCAAACATAAACCCTTGCAAATCTGCTCATCCCAAAGAGATCTACTGGTAGATATTAGTATATATTTTTTTGCTCATCCTTTCTCCAAAAGACATTTAATATTTAAAAGGCAGATAATAGAGCTGCCGGGAAAAGAGATTGAACTAACTATTTCTTATCTGTTTTCTCTGTAAAAAGAATGAAATACGTAACAGACATTGGGTCTCTACAGCGGCATGTATCTCGGCATAACCATCGCAACGGGGATGAAGAAAATTCTCTTTCTATTGACTGCATGAGAATAGCATTTGAATATGAGTATCCTTCTAAATAACTTTGCGGAAATATTTCTAAGACTTGGGTGAAGTGGTTTGTAGTACCAGTTGTTGCATTGCCTATGCCAGTGGTGGTGAACCTATGGCACGCATAGGGTTTTTTTTTTGTTGGTAGCCAGCAATTGGTCTGTTTTTCAAATGGCAGTGGCTGTTTCTGATTGGGTGCAACAGCATTCGTTATTTGACCCTCCTTGTGATTTTTTTTTCTGCGCTTTTTTTTGGTGCTGTGTGGTAGTTCCCAGCTCCCCCCTCCAACCCAGGCCTCACCCATTCCCTTCCACCGCTCCCCCAGCTCCAATCCTCCGCAGGCCCCTCGCCTCCCGCGGGCCCGACCTGCCTGGGCTAGGAGGGCACTTGTGCCCGTCGCCTCCCTGTGTGCCTGGCCCAACCCAGCCTCACCCCTTTGCTGCGGTGATGTTGCTGGAGAGAGGAAGGGAGGAAGATGGGGAAGACCATGCTGGAATCGTGGGTAGGGAACAGGCAGGCAGCCACGGCTGTTGTGCTGGCTGGCTGGGGTGGGGGCTCTCCTCCTCCTCCTGGCAGCCGCTCACCTGGCCTAAGGGCTGCTCTGTCCTCCCCATCGTAGTAGCCCAAGAGCGAGCCAGCTGGGGAGCGCGCCATGGCGCACAGGGTGGGGAGGAAGAGTGAAGGAGATGGCAAGACCCGCAGGGATTTTTCTGTTGTCTCCCCCCCAAAAAAAGCTCAGCAACTTTGGGGAGCCTCCCCAAAAAAGCTCAAAAACTTTGGGCACTTTGCAATAAATAAGTGGGTTTTGGTTTGCAGTTTGGGCCCTCAGTCTGTGAGTGGTTCAGTTCAGACATAATGGCACTATTTCAAAGCAACCTGTTTATTGGAGCACAAGTGAGCGATGAATTCAAGTGCCCTTACCTTTCCTTTCCCCTCTGGAAGCTGGTCTCTGAAACCAGGAAAGTCCCTCAACAGGAGAGGGAGGACTTGGGGTTGCCATTTGGTCATGCTCCAACAAACTATGGTTTATTGAAGCAGCCCTGCCATATCTGCAGGTCATTGTGATCCAGACAAGTCATTTTGAACTAGAATGCAATAGGCTTTTTTGATCCAACCTGCTGTAATTACTTTTCCTAATTCTTATCGATGGTCTTAGCTTGTGCCTTGCGCTCTATCAACATTGGTCTCTGTATGAAAGCCTCTGTAATACCTGCTACACTTCAGCCAGCTTCAAGCTTTGGTCTGTGCAAGGTCAGAAGAGACTTCAGGAATTCCTTGCTGATATGGGGTGAGTAAACAAGGAAGTTTTAAATAAATAAGGAGTTTGTATATAATATATAGCAGCATCAATGTGTGTGGCTCTTGTACAAAGTTCAGGAGAATGGGTCCTTGTTACAATAGAAAGCAGAGGGGATACAACATAGAAAGGGGAGCAAAATGGAGAAAAGGATAATGGGGGGATTTGCATTTATTTCAGTTAACAGGCTTATTCACAGTAGGGCATGAGGACTAGGGCAGTGATGGGGAATCCCTATGCCCGACTGATTCCCTGCCCACAACATGGTTTGTAGGCATTCCCAATCTGCTGATTGGCAGTGTCTGCAAAGCCCTCTGCCTTTGCCCTTGCAGTTTGATTTCCAGTTGTGCCGGGAATGAAATACTTCATCTGCTGTCATCATGATGTTAGGTGATTGACAGGAGTACGCTGTAGATCTTGGAGAGATCAGGATCCGGAGCACTAGCTGGATCCAGTTCACTGGTCCTGGACTAGGGGATTGAGACAAAGGATTTGCAGGAATGGATTTTGAAGGTGGATTTTGAAGGAAGCAAGAGGAGGATTGCATGGATAATGTTGCATGCAGGCCTTTGCATAAGGGGCAGAAGGAGAATTAGGAGAGTCATTTGTATGGTTGAAGGTAGTGGAGCTCGAGTAAAGGTCATGAGCAAGGCTGCCAAGCCAGGCGAAGTTTGATGTGCTTTCACCTAGACTACTGGGAACGTCTCCAGAAAGTTCCATGTTTAAACTCTAGCATCTCCAGGTACAACTGGTCTGAAATCCTGCCATTCAGTGTAGACAATTACTGAGCTATATGGCCTTATAGCTTGATTCAGTTTAAGGCAGTCGTCTAGAAAACAGCCATTAACCAGCCCTGGTGGTCATCTAATGTTTATTGGATGGATTTCCCCCCTAAATTGATTTTTGAATTCTGAATTTATTGTTATTCACGTTTTATGCTGTTTTTTGTTGCATCAATTAAGTGTTTTAAATTTGTTGTTAGCCACCCTGAGCCCAGTTTTCTGAACTAGGAAGGGCGGGGTATAAATAAAAATTTATTATTATTATTATTAATAGTTTTTGAATAATGAACATGAAGATATTGTGACTTGGCAGACATGCTTCATCACTGAAAATGTGATCTCTTCCCCACCCCCACTCCTCCCTCAGCTTACCTTTGAAGCAAGTAAAACAGAAATTCCACTCTATGGACATTTCCTTGAAAGAGAATCTACAGGAGATGATTGAAGAATCTGCAAATAAGTTTGGGTAAAACACTTTTTTATATATTTGGAAATCTTAGTAAACCTTTTCATCTCTATGTGATGGCCTAAATGGGTATTGTAGCCTGTCTGGACTGAGCAGAAGCAGAAACCCACCCTTGCCCTTACATTTCTACTAAACCATTGAACAGTTCATCAATTTTTTTTAAACTAAACTAAAGCACTGCTATCAGGTCTGCCCTTGCTGCTTACTATTTCACAAATATTTTTATTTATTACACCTTCCAAGGAGCTCAGGGTCTTAGGGTGGTATATGGAGATTATAACACAAACCTAATTTGCAGGGTTGTTTTAGTGATTTCTAAAGTAACATGAGGGACGCTGGTGGCGTTGTGGGTTAAACCACAGAGCCTAGGACTTGCCGATCAGAAGGTTGGCGGTTCGAATCCCCGCAACGGGGTGAGCTCCCGTTGCTCCGTCCCTGCTCCTGCCAACCTAGCAGTTCGAAAGCACGTCAAAGTGCAAGTAGATAAATAGGTACCACTCCGGCGGGAAGGTAAACGGCATTTCTGTGTGCTGCTCTGGTTCGCCAGAAGCGGCTTAGTCATGCTGGCCACATGACCCGGAAGCTGTCTGTGGACAAACACCGGCTCCCTCGGCCTCTAGAGCAAGATGAGCACACAACTCCAGAGTTGGTCACGACTGGACCTAATGGTCAGGGGTCCCTTTACCTTTAAAGTAACATGATTTTTTAAAAACATGATTTTTTTGGTGTGAGCCTAGCGGAAAAAGTACTATTTATAAATAGTAATGCTCTGAAAGGAACTGTTTGACTGTTGATTGGACTAGCTGCCCTGATATCACAGAAATGGCAGGGCAGGCAGAGTTCTTCAGCTGCCACCAGCTGAACTGAGTTGATCTAATCCTAGAGAGGGTCAAGGCAAGCAGAAAGTGTTAAGTGCTAGGCCAAGGAAATGAGGATTGGAGCAGGGTAATGCCTAGAAAAATGAGAGGAAGAGGAAAAGTATAAGGAAAACTGAGAGAAAGACAAGCTCCTACATATTGCTATGAGCTACATAGGGAAGGGATTCAGGTGGACAGAGTTTTGTTATTAGGTAGTCTTCCAGAAATGGCCTTTAGAACATTAAATTCATGATTTCTTTAGCTACTTTCATGGTGTGTGTGTATAGTATGTTCAGTGCTAAGACAGCAGGGATTTTAAAAAAGCTTTTAACATCTCTCTGTTGGCTTAATTTGGTTCTGCAGAATGAAGAATTTAAGAGTTCAAACCTTCAGCATCCAGTTTGGTTTTAAAAATAAGTTTTTAGCAAGTGATGTAGTGTATGCAGCTGCTTCTTTAATGGAGAACATGGAGAAGGACGAAAGTGGAACTGACAATTTCATCAAAGCTTTGGATAGTCTTTCCAGGTAACACACATAGTTTTTCAAGCTCATTCAAATCTGCTTTTTAATTTTTTTTTACCCACAACTGATTGGCAGTAAGGCATTCTAAACTGTTACATAAAAAATTCAAGGTCAATAAGAATGCACCAAGCAAGTGGTTACTGATAATAAATTAAGAAGTCTTCAGTACAGGTTTTTCTCTTCTCTGGTAAAGTAAGCTTCTTTCTGTTTTCCTTTTTTTCAGGAGTAACCTGGACAAGTTGCATCAAGGGCTGGAACTAGCCAAAAAGCAACTTCGTGCAATTCAGCAGACCATAGCCAGCTGTATCTGCACCAATCTTGTAATCAATCAGGGACCGTTCCTTTACTGTTATCTCATGGAGGTAAAATTTGCCTGGACTTGTTTCTCAGTTCTGTGCTGTACTTTTAAAACACTTCATTTACGTTAACAAGCTTGAAGTTCTAAACTGAATGGTTTTAGCTTCACACACTTGACACATGCTGTATCTACAGCTTTTCAGAGCCAAATTTAGATTAGATGGTGGAAGTGCTTTTAAAAGAAATGTAAAGAGATCTGATTGCAAATCTGCAATGTTTGGCCCTGCATTATGGAGCCCAGAAGAGTGCAGTGTTTTTTCCTTTAACATCTTAAGATTTCACTCTGCATGAAAACAGGGCTTTGAGTGAAACTTGCAAGGATACCAGTCACTGTACACTTCATTTTAACTGATTTTAGTATTGTATTTTTTTAAAATTGTTGCAACCTGCCCCAGGGAGTTTGTGGTGAAGGGCAGGTAAGAAATACTATACGTTGATGGTGGTAGATTTGTGATCCAGGAGGTTCAGTAATCACCTTCAGGAAAGCAGCTGCTCAGCTGAACTTTTATTTATCTTAATAATAGCCCTGCATACTGCTTGACAAGAACCTTTTGAATCTCAGCAAGAGAATCTGTTGGGGAGAAAAAAGACCCAGTGGCCTGGTATACATGTACAAGCTCTGGCACACATCTAAAAGGACCATCTGCCCTATAACCTGTATATGGAAATTACTGCCTTTGGGGGCGGGTTTAGTAATTATATCTCTTTTTTCCTTCCCAGGGCACACCAGATGTGAAATTGTTCTCCAGACCAGTATCGTTATGCTTGCTTAGTAAATACTTACTCAAGTCATTTGTTTGTTCTGTAAGTCATTTTCTTTTTCCCCTTCTGGGTTTGCTTAAGTTACGCTGATGTTCTGCATCTAGCAGCATTGCTCAGACAAGACCTTTCCCCACAGCAGAATGGGGCGGGGGAGCAATTTTCAGAGATGTCCTGCAGTCCCCACACCCACATAATCTGCTTCAGGAGCTCCCTTACACCTCTTGAACACATTTAAAAGAGGGGAGTGTTGAGTGGCCCTGCTGGATACAACTCATCATCTCCATGATGTTGAACAGCACAATTTTCTTTTAAAATGCACTCTTAAAGAGAGGTGTGCCGAAGTGATATAGAATTGTACTCATAAGGACCAAATTACAAAGGACATGGCTTGAAATGCATATAGTAAGCCTGTATTGTATTTCCTGGTTGTATTTCGGGGATCACACCTAAAGCCAAAACCGTGTACAGTGGTACCTCGGGTTACATATGCTTCAGGTTACAGACTCCGCTAACCCAGAAATAATACTTCGGATTAATAACTTTGCTTCAGGATGAGAACAGAAATCGTGCTCCGGCGGCACGGCAGCAGCAGGAGGCCCCATTAGCTAAAGTGGTGCCTCAGGTTAAGAACAGTTTCAGGTTAAGAACGGACCTCCGGAATGAATTAAGTATGTAACCAGAGGTACCACTGTATAGTCAAAAAACATTAGTTGCAATGGTGGGTGGGATTGGCAAAATCATTTTTCCTGGGGGTCTGCCCCCTTTTTCTTTCCTTTTTAATTTTTTGTTTTTCCAAGAGCATAAAGCTGAATGCACACAAGTTAAGTGTGTGCACGTTGTGGGTTTACTGTAGTTGAATTTAATGTGCAGATTAAAAAAAAAAACAAATAGCGCCAGTGATGCTACTGGGAAATTTACTCACAGTACAAATGGCACTTTCGGGCAAGCAATTTTTCTTAGGTTAGGGGCAAGGGGTGAAAGGGTTAAATTCTCCCCTCCCCATTTGCTGCAATTTAATATAGCTCCTTCCTTTGGCTCTAGAGTTAGATGTGAAGGCCTGGGCGGGGAGAAAGGAACGATGCAGGGAGCCCACATTCCCCCCAATCTTTCTGTTTTTCCCCAGGCTTTCTTATGTGTACTCTAAATTAACTCAATAACTGACTTAAACAAGGCATTGTATTGTAAGAGTAATATTACAGGACAGTTTTATTTCTGAGCATCATGTGTTGGATGATTTTTTTTTATTCATTTGGTAAGGCAGAACATTGCAAATCTACAAAAGGACCAGGTTTTCCAAAGAAAAGCACATTCAAAAAAGAATTATGCATTTCATCCACCATAGTGCTGTAACAATTTCTGTTTTTAAATTTTATTAAATTGCATTTTAAGCAACTTAGCATAGCATTTAAAGTATTTTTATTGTAAGGCACACGTGAGTTCCTTTTAAATATGGGTAAGATAAAATCTCATAAACCTAGCAGAGCAGTAAGTATAAATAAATATCTGTGTGTGTGATTGCTGGAAACAACGTCTGTCTGGTTACTGCTGCCTAAGGAACCTCAAAACGTCTAGCAAACGTTTGATCTATAATCCTTTTTAGATAACTTTAACCCTCAAATTAACTCCTCATCAGTACTTTAAAAAGCAGAGCTGAAGTTTTCTGATTCTGTCTTTGAAGTTTATGTAATCAATGTGGTTTCTGGTTTCCAGACAAAAAACAAACGCTGTAAGCTGCTGCCAATGGTTATGGCCGCACCAATGGACATTGAACAAGGCACAGTGATCATGGTGGGGATTCCACCTCATCTGGAAAGCTCAGACAAAAAGAAGTAAGAGTTTTATTTGCTGAACCTTTTAGATAAGATGCTCCATAAACTGAGCTGGCTGTTCCAAGTCTGATCATTGTTCTGGAGTATGTGTGGGGAGGGAGGAGAAACAACAGATACGCATTTGCAATGAAACAGGCCAACTCTGTATGGTTGTTTGGGTGCATGCTGAGAACTAGCCTGGTGTAGTGGCTTGCATTTTGCACTTGAACCAAGGAGACTCAAGTTCAAAACCTTGCTTAGCCATGAAATCCGCTGGGTGGTCTTGAGCCAGTCACTCTTTGTTGCAAAGATGAAATGAGGTGTTGGTGGGGTCCTAAACTCTTTGGAGGAAAGGAAGTATGGGAATAGTTTGCACAGTTGCCATTTTTGCAGCTTGTTAAATTTAAGCTGTTGTATCAAACGATTTTGCACTTGTATAACGTGGGGCACCTGGATTTTGCCAATCCCCTACAGCCTCCCACATTCCCTGAAAAACTGCTCCTGGGGGTTGGAGGACTTTCTAGAGCAGTATAGGGGGCTGTAACCGGGGGAAGATCAGTGCTTTACTCTAGGACCAAATACCAGGCATAGGCAAACTCTGGCCCTCCAGATGGTTGGGACTACAATTCCCATCATCCCTAGCTAACAGCACCAGTGGTCAGGAATGATGGGAAGTGTAGTCCCAAACATCTGGAGGGCCGGAGTTTGCCTATGCCTGCCTTAGATGGTTGTATTTTTGGTGCGTGTGCTTATTTAATGGATGCTTGGGGTACTTTTTAGAGAAAGGCTAAATGCTTGTTGACTTTTCCTTTCTGGGGAAATGCAAAATGCTTGTTTTTCTCTCCCTCTCTAGCTTTTTTGGAAGAGCATTTGAAAAAGCTGCAGAAAACACCAGTTCTCGGACTTTACACAACCATTTTGACATGTCTAGTAAGTAAATGCTGCATATCTTATATAAGCGAGAGCATCAGCAATTTTTAGGCTTTTCCATGCATGCCTTTGTTTTTTAATGAGGCACATTTCAGAGAAAATTGTGCAAGTCTGAGTACTTTACTGAGTATTTGTAAGCTTGTAAAAGAGTTGTGGCAGTCAAACATCACTGAGACTTGGAATGTGCACCAGGAGCCAACAATGTGCTTCACCTACTGATGTGCCCTAAAACCAAGTAGCTGCTGTTGCTTTGCATGGATGATGGATCAAAGAGGGAAAAGGCTTATCAGCTCCAAGTATTTACTTCTTGGCACTGAAGTAGTGCAGCTTCTAGTTTTAAAGTTTCAAGCGTGCCCACTCATCAGTTGATGAACACAAGACCAACTGATGACTGGCATGTATGAAAAAAAAAATAACCCCACATCACAGACTAATGACCTGATATTCTTTCAACTAAAGTGCTTTTTGATGGGAACATTTATCTTTGAGTGTGAGTCACCGAGTGATTTGATTGATGATCATGTATGTATGTATGAATGAATGAATGAATGAATGAACTATGAGGAAATATTACAATGTTGGGAGCTTTTTGCTCTAGGGAAAATAGTACGAGTAGGGAGATAATAGAGGCACATTAAATTATGTATGGTGTAGATAAAGTGGATAGAAAGAAGCAGTTTCTTCCTCTCATAGTTTTAGAGCCATCCAACTTAGTGGAAGAGGAAGAATGTCACACAGGGCATAGTTTAACTGTGAAATTCTCTACCACAAGAAGTGGTGATGGCCGCCAACATGGACATATTTAAAATGGGATCGGACAAGTTAATGGAGGATAACGCTCTCAGTAGCTACTAATCATGATGGCTGTGAAGTAGCATCAGGGTGGCTCTGAGGAGCAGTTGCTGGAGAACAACTGTTAAGAGAGAATTGCTGTCCTCATGTCCAACTTGCGGCCTTCCCGCAGACATGGCTGACCACTGTGGAAAAAATGGCTTTTCTTAGGTTAGGTAAAGGTTAAGGGACCCCTGACCATTTGGTCCGGTCGTGACTGACTCTGGGGTTGCGGTGCTCATCTCGCTTTATTGGCCGAGGGAGCCGGCGTACAGCTTCTGGGTGATGTTGCCAGCATGACTAAGCCACTTCTGTCGAACCAGAGCAGTGCACGGAAATGCCATTTACCTTCCCGCCAAAGTGGTACCTATTTATCCACTTGCACTTTGACGTGCTTTCGAACTGCTAGATGGGCAGGAGCTGGGACCGAGCAACAGGAGCTCACCCCGTCGCGGGGATTCGAACCGCCGACCTTCCGATCGACAAGTCCTAGGCTCTGTGGTTTAACCCACAGCGCCACCCACATCCCTTAGGTTAACTAGTCCTAAAATGAATTCTGCATGTGCAACGGTTACCAGTTAATACTGGTAGCGGTGGCTTCTAAACTGACTCTTAGCAATGTAGAGTGACTGGGGAAATCCAGCAAGATGGGTGGGGTATAAGTAATAAATTATTATTATTATTACCACCAGAAAATGTTTAAATCAAGTTGTCACTGTAATATAGAACAGGTCCATCATGCTGTGATATGCTATCTCTCCAGTATTTGTGCCGTTACAGACATTTCTTTTATTGTTTTAGTTATTGAATTGAAAATGGAAGATCGGAGCAAATTTCTGGATGCACTTATTTCTCTTTTGTCCTAGTGGTAAGATGGCGCTGAAGGATAATTTTTTTAAATCATTGAATCTTGAACAATTTTAGAACTCATTAAAATGCATCTGAATGTGTTCCATTTTTAAAGTTTTGTCTTTCTCCTTTTGTAAGGTCTTGATACCGTTTTATCTGTGAGTTTTACCTTATGTATATGGAATTTGTAAATAGCAATTATCTTGTATCTACCATGTTTGGTTTGTATAGCTTTGATGTGAACCTATTTTAAAGCATTGGGTGTTTAGATGTAGCCAATGCAGGTTTGTTCTTGAAAAATTTAATCAAATAAATTTTTCATTTTATGTCTTGGTTGATGTAAAATCTCTGTGCTATCTGATGATGCCGTGAACATCAATATTTTGCTGATCTACATATTACAAAAAATGGGAATACAGACCATTTCATTTTATACTTACGGTGTGCCATGGGTTTCACTTAGCATGAACTGGTCCACCAGTATTCAGAATTTGTAATGTGCTTTTTAATGCTTCAGTGTGTTTTGCTTCTATTTATTTTTATTTCACAATGTTTGTATACCTCTTAATCAAAAAATATCTCTACTCGATTGTGTTTTATTGGCCACATGAATTATTGCTACTTTCCAAGTTGTGGATATTGGCTACGTCTATGACAGTAACATTGCGTGCTTTGGTTTGTTTGTTTTTGTCCATCCAGTCTTCAGTTTCTTTCCCTATCTCCATCCCCCTCTATGATGAAGCCTATGGGTGTGTCTAGAGCAGGGGTCAGCAAGCTTTTTCAGCAGGGGGCCGGTCCACTGTCCTTCAGACCTTGTGGGGGGCCGGACTATATTTTGGAGAGAGAAAATAATGAACAAATTCCTATGCCCCACAAATAACCCAGAGATGCATTTTAAATAAAAGCATGCATTCTACTCATGTAAAGACACCAGGCAGGCCCCACAAATAACCCAGAGATACATTTTAAATGAAAGGACACATTCTGCTCATGTAAAAACACGCTGATTCCTGGACCATCCGCAGGCTGGATTTAGAAGGCAATTGAGCCAGATCCGGTCCCCAGCCCTTAGTTTGCCTACCCGTGGTCTAGAGCAGGGATTTCCAACCAGTAGATCATGATCTACCGGTAGATCCCTGGCTGATCCTGGTAGATCATGAGATCCTTATTGTGTACAAAAAGTTATGGGGTGGGGAAGTAAAAAAACTCTGTCCAATCCTCCCAAAAAAGCTCAACAACTCTGGGCACTTCACTGGGCAATCCACCCACCCCACACACGCTCCTCCTACCTCCAATGACAATGGGTAGATCACTGTCGTTTTTTTATACTGGGAGAAGATCACAGTCTCTTGGGAGTCGGACAAAGCTGGTCTAGAGGGTGCAGATGCGGAAAACAGAAAGGTAGGGTTCAGTAAGGATCATAAATCTGAACAATGATGACAGCTGAAGGCAAATCTTTCAGGACTCCGGACAGAGCCCAGGGAGCAGGCAGCTTATTCTGAGAAGAACCATCTCAGCTGAGCCCCTGGCTGTCCCTCTCAAGGCTCCACCCTCTTGCTGGTTAGTGCACATCCCTTGGCTTAGAGCCTGGCGCTCCAGTGCCTCTCCAGGATCCAAGGCCAGCCTGCCCATGAAACAGGGTGAAGCAGCTGCCTCAGACGGCCAAAGCCCCCAAGGCAGTATTCCCGCGGGTGCCTGCCCTGGCAGAGAAGCAGCAGCTGCACCATTGGCACTGCTTTCCGGCAGCATCTCACCGAAATCTCGAGAGATCTCGCAGAGTGCAAGATGATCTCGGGGGATTTCTGCAAGATCTCATGAGAACTTGCTGAAAATTAGAGGCGGAGCTGGGCGGCACTTCCTGTTTCTCCTCAAGTGGCGAAATGGGACGCAACACCCCTGCCAGGATCTCATACTGAGCCCACTGTCTGTATGTGAAAAGCCAGCTTGGTAGAATGTGAGTCCCTTGGAGGATGCAAGCCCCTCTGTGGAAAGGGGCTTGGTCTCTGGGGGTTTCTGGTTCTTAGGCTGCTGCCGCCAGTAGAGTTCATGACCATTTTTTTAAAACAGTTGATTGGTTCTCTTCCTTCCATTTTTTTTAATGCTTTAGTTGAGATTCCTGCATTGCTGAGAGTTGGCTAGATGACCCTCAGGGTCTCTTCCACAATTTTATTACTCTATTAATCTTCCAGTTATCCATGGCTTATTTTACCGTTATTGTATATATGCCATGTTTTAACACCACATTTTGCATCTGAAAATATATTTATATACTACTTTTAGAAATAGTTCCCCCCACGAGATTTCAAATAAACACAAACCAAGCAACATTAAAAGCAAAGGAAACAACATAAAAACAGTAAAAATCAATCATAAGAATCCTGATGCACTTAAAGGGTTTTCAGCAACCTCTTAAAAAGAGAAAGAGGGACCTTGGTGAACCTCTTTTAAGAGAGAATTCTACAACTTCAGTGCTGCTATGGATGAGTTGTTCGCCAGTTATCTCTTTTACGAATGATGGGTCAGACATCAAAGCCTCTAATGGCAATCTCAAGGCTTGTTCAAGTCCCAGTATATGGAAGGGGGCCCTAAACTAACTTGGTTTAGGGCTTTAAAGAATCTACTCCAGGTCTCAATTTTAGCTGCAGGCATGTTTGCCCACCCAGGCACTTCTGGGCAAACAATTTGCCTGGCTAGCACCGAAACAATCATTTTGAAAACTTTTAATAGCAGCAATCCAGATGTTGCTCTGGCAACAGGAACATCCCCTGAGCAAAGATCTACTAAAGGGTACTCTGCCATCAGAAGAAGGGAGGAGTTTCCACCCCTTTTCCTTTCCCCCATGTCACCTTCCATACTATTCAATAGAATATCAAGCTGCCCCAGCAGATTTTTAGGGTACACAGGGCTTTAGAGGGGAGGCATGAATTGATTATAATTGTCTCCTGATTGCGCCAGTAAGATTTCTCCACAGGATCAAAAGCTTTCCGTTGGTGGCAGCAGCTCTTATAGTGGGAGAGAGAGACTGAATCTCAGGCAATTATTCCATGCCTCGCCCAACTACATGTGTTTGATGCAATAGGTTATAAACCTTTTATAACATTACTGGGGAAGCACAGCCAGATGGGCGGGGTATAAATAATTTATTATTATTATTATTATTATTATTATTATTATTATTATTATTTTCATAACATTCCTTCTGGGAAAGTGACATTACTAGGAAATTACCAGAATGATGTAGCTCTCCTAGTGAATGTTGGAAAATGGATGCTTTGAGGTGCCAGTGTGCATTTTCCTCCTACATTCTTCCATCCAATATGAAAAAGAATTACCTTTATTTCTTCAGACTCAACTCTTTATCGTTCAGAGGAGGCAGGTTTGAGAGCACTGAACTTTCTTTTGTGGAAAAATTATAGTATTCTTTATAGTTGTATGTTCATGTTGATGTTTTTGGCTTCGGCTGGAAGTTTAAAAAACAAAATAGTTAAGGCACTAACAAATCAGCTTATGCCCTATTATGCATCTGCATTCCATTTTGCGGTGTCTGAATGCAAAAAGAGACATTCCCAAAGGATTATGTAGGAGCTGCCAAATATTTTCCCCCTGCACACAATACTTGTTTGCTGTGATAGACAATTCTTAATTATTTGCTGTACTTATTAGGTATGTTGAGATTTAAAGGGGGGTGAAAAAAGCTAAGAAATTCTCCATTCTGTTTCATGTTGCGAGCTGGCCAGTTGACTCATTAATGGGAACAGTGGCTCATGTATGGGGAATGGGCAGAGATGCATTGTGTGAGGTGTGAACTAGGTGCCTTCACCTGAACGTGTGTATTGTTGTTATTTCTAGACTTTCCAATAGGATAAGGATACCTGATAACCTGAGAAGGATGCACATTGAGCTGGTTCGGGTATAATGCTGGTTCAGGTGTAAGCAAACATGCACCTTGGGAATGCGGCCTCCCAGGAGCAATTCTGTTGTAGAACTGTGGCTAAAGCATCAGACGATGGGGAGCCCCACATTCAAATCCCCACTCAGCTGTGATATTCACTGGGTGACTTTGGGTCAGCCACAGTCTTTTGGTCTTAGGCAAGGGAAAGAAGTACCATCCTTAGTTCTTTTGAGGAAAGCCAGGAGAGCAAGAAATATAGATAAATAATTTCCCCAACCTTAACCCAGGACCTAGAACCTGTTTCAAACTACAGTGGTACCTCGGGTTAAGAACTTAATTCGTTCTGGAGGTCTGTTCTTAACCTGAAACTGTTCTTAACCTGAGGTACCACTTTAGCTAATGGGACCTCCTGCTGCCGCCACACAATTTCTATTCTCATCCTGAAGCAAAGTTCTTAACCTGAGGTACTACTTCTGGGTTAGCGGAGTCTGCAACCTGAAGCATCTGTAACCTGAAGTGTCTGTAACCCGAGGTACCACTGTATGGTTAAATACCCTGCTTTAGAAACAAACAAAAAATGGTTGGCACTAAGCGGACAGAATTCATAGCCACAGTTAAAGAAATTGTTCTGGGAAGCAGAGAGCATTTGAGTACGGAACATGCAAGCATGGCTCCCAAGTTTCCTAACAGCTTAGCAGGGAGCCAGTGCATGGATCCACAGCCTTAGGTGTAGTCTGTGCAAACTGTAGTTGAGGTGGTGAACCTCATCCATTGGTGAGAGTTCTCATAACTGAATGCTATTCGCATACTGTGGCATGCTATCATGTGACAAGTGCATGAGAAGCCCCAGTGTTCAGTGGACTCCAATAGCATCTACAGCAGGAGTCCCGAAAGTTTTTCAGCAGGGGGTCAGTCCACTGTCCCTCAGACCTTGTGGGGAGCCAGACTATATTTTTTTTGGGGGGGGGTGAATGGCAGCGGAGGGACGATGAGCGACGTGCAAAAGGGCTCTGGAGAGGGGCTGCTTTAGATGGTGGCCGCTCGAGAGGGGTGCTTAGCTAACTGCGGCTCCTGTGTCTTGCAAATGGTGGTGGCAGTGGGACAATGATGAGCGGTGTGCGAAAGGGCTCCGGAGAGGGACTGGCAGCAACAAAGCCCAGCCCCCTTCCTCCTCTAGGCAGGGCGGGGAGAAGCCAGGAGGAGGGAGGAGGAGGAGGCTCCACCGTGAGAGGGAAAGAACTCTTGCGCTGGCGATCCACGCTGTGATTCCCGGACTGTCCGCGGGTCGGATTTAGAAGGCAATTGGGCCTGATCCGACCCATAATCTAGAGTGTAGATTCTACACCAGCAAAAGTAGTCACATTTTTTAGCCCTTGGGCATAGGGTAAGGAAGCATTTAAAATTGTGCTTTGCTTGCCTCTAGGCCAACCGGTTTTGACAGTTGTGCATTAAAAGTCTGGATGGAAAATTACTTCATTGGCCACAGTTTTCTATCTTGCAAAAAATAAAATAAAAAAATCACACTTGGAGACCAACACTGATTCTGGACAGAAGCCTTAAAATACAGTGCGTCCTTAAAAACTTCTGGCATTCTAGAAATATAAATTTTGCCAACAGGAAACATTAATAAGTGTTAAGTACTAGAAGGACAATGTGAATTCAGTGGGGGGAGCCCTTTCCTTGATTGCAGGCTGAGCTCCAGTCATTGCAAGTATTTCAGTTCCATAACTACCACTTGTAATTTGGCACAGTGAAAGAAGTGAGTCAAAGACCAAATATTAATTATCCTGGCTGTTTTGGGGAAGCACACGGCTTCTGATTCCCAAGAACATCGATAGTAACTTAACCAGGCCTTCCGGAACCTCTCTAAGTAAATGCTCTGCTTCTACAGACACCCCTTTTTAATTGCACCTCTGCTGCCTTTTAGGAGTTTTCTTGGCTGTGACTCTAGAGTGAATGACTGATGTGTTTAATAAGAAGAAAGCTTTCCATTGGAGGTTTCTGTGAAACTTTTGAGATATTTAATTTTGTCAACCCATTCTTGGAAAAAGGCTACTTTCTGCAGAATTTTCTCAACTATGCGCCACCAGTCTTGTTGCAATTTTCATTTCCCTTGCCACCGTCCCTCACAATGATGCTTAGTCCGGTACATTTCGGAGGATGTGAAATGGAGCCCAGGCTGCCAACATAGGCACCTTTATAGCAGCAGCAAAAAAATTAAAATCCTTCAGGGGGAAAAGAGGTAGTTACTGCCACTGAGAATTTGTTGGAGAATTTATTCTCCTCTGTGGAGAAGTTCATTAAAACAGTTCGCCCTGCCCTTTCCATTTCTCAGCCCACAAATAGGGTGGAAAGAAGGAAGCCGTGGCCGTTGGCTTAATGTCTTGGCTTTTTCTGAGACTGTTGACCTAGGGCTGCCATATTTCAAGAAGTGAAAATCTGAGCTCAGATGGGAAGCTGAAGTTAGTGGAAGGCTTTCTGGTTTGTTTGCTCACTTGCATCAAGAAGAGGAGCAAAGGGGCTGGATGCTGAGCCACATCCCAACCCAACTGATGTCTGTTCCAAACCATTGGTGAGATACAGCAGTTATGATTTATCTGGTATTTATTTAAGCAAACAAACTTTCTTCCAGCTTTTATATTAGTGGATGGATGGAGAGTAAATTAATGCAGCACACACAAGGCAAAGAGCCTTCACGAATGTATGAATAGTAGAGGGAATGCAACTTGCAAAGTGATCCCAGGAATGAAAAATATAAATGTTAAAAGCATATCCCTGAGAGTATTGGAGAGTATGCTAGAATGAACACAGTGGCCCTGTGCAACAACATACTTTAGCCATCATCTGCTAAAGGCAGTAGTATACCCAGGTTTCCAGAGCAGACGAGATACCTTTATGTGGCATAATTGCTCCTGTTCCTTTGCTGGTACTTTTTCTTTTTTCTTTTTTAGCTTTAAATCAAATGAAAACAAACCAAGCACTGCCTGTCTCCCTGAATTCCTTCCAACTCAATGGCAGGTGTCTCCGCTCTTCGCCTGACAAGCTCGAGTGACTGATTAAATGAAAGTAAATTCCCCGGAGTTAAATGGTGGAAAGAGGCTTTTTGTTTTTAATGGGCAGAGGTATTTGGATCTCCCCTCTCTGCGATGGAGTTGGATCCAGACTATCTTAGGTCCCATTGACGTGGTGTATGTGCTTCATACTCTGAACAACCCGTGAGGCAGGTTTTGCTGAGAGACAACGGTGGACCCAAAGTTGCCCAGTGAGTTTCATGGCTGAGAAGATTTGAACCCTGGTATTTCAGGTCCTAAAGGGTAAAGGGACCCCTGACTATTAGGTCCAGTCGTGGCCGACTCTGGAGTTGTGACACTCCTCTCGCTTTACTGGCCGAGGGAGCTGGCGTACAGCTTCCGAGTCATGTGGCCTGCATGACTAAGCCGCTTCTGGCGAACCAGAGCAGTGCGCGGAAACGCTGTTTACCTTCCCGCCAGAGTGGTACCTATTTATCTACTTGCACTTGGAAGTGCTTTCGAACTGCTAGGTTGGCAGGAGCTGGGATAGAGCAACGGGAGCTCACCCCGTTGTGGGGATTCGAACCGCCAACCTTCTGATCGGCAAGCCCTAGGCTCTGTGGTTTAACCCACAGCGCCACCCATGTCCCTATTCCAGGTCCTAATCAAACAATAATCACTACACCATTGTTGGAAAAGGTGGTCAGTCAGCTATTGTGGTTCTGAGACAGAAGCCTTTAAAAGTGAAAAGCAAGACCTTGAATTGGGCAGAGAAATGTATAAACAGCCAGTACAGTTATGCTCATACTGGCGCCATAAGTCCTGACCGCCTACTTTCCACCAGCAGTGCGACTCACTGCATTCTGCACCGGCTGTAATTTTTGAACCAGCACATGGCAGTCTAGGGCTGGCCTTTTTAAAGGCTTAGGAACCCTGAAACCATCAGGTGGGAGCAGCCGACTTTCCCATCCTGGAGGAGTGTGGTTCGCAATCCCAAGCTTCCTGCAAAGTCTCACTGAAGAGCAGGTCATGCCTCATCATTAAAAGCATGGCAGGGCGTGGAAACCGTCAGGACGCTTTTGTTGCTTCCATCCAGTTCTGAGCATCTTGAACTCCTAAATCGTGACTACTGAACTCTGTCTGCTGCCAAGCCTGTACTGTAACTGACCTGAATAGAGATCTGTTTATTATTTGCACATAGGAGCCTCTGTCTGCATGGGTGGGGCAGGAAGTGGGGCACTATGAGGCCTGCCTTCCACTTTCTACTCTGCATCCTGTGTGATTGTTGGTAACTGGGTGCCAAACTATTCCTCTGCTTCCACAGTATACTACACAGTACAGTGGTACCTCGAGTTAAGTACTTAATTCGTTCCGGAGGTCCGTTCTTAACCTGAAACTGTTCTTAACCTGAAGCACCACTTTAGCTAATGGGGCCTCCTGCTGCCGCCGTGCCACCAGAGCACAATTTCTGTTCTCATCCTGAAGCAAAGTTCTTAACCCGTGGTACTATTTCTGGGTTAGCAGAGGCTGTAACCTGAAACGTATGTAACCCGAGGTACCACTGTATGTGGGAATCCAGTTTCCAGCTGATACACAGCGGTGAAGAAAGCCCGCCCCCCAAAGCAACAACATGAGCAATCAAAATACAGTGGTACCTTGGTTTATGAACTTAATCTTTTCCAGAAGTCCATTCTTAAACCAAAACTGTTCTTAAACTGAGGCGCACTTTCCCTAATGAGGCTTCCCACCTCCGGTGCCCTTCCACCATTCAGATTCTGTTATTAGACCGAGGTAAAGTTTGCAAACCGGGACACTACTTCCGGTTTTGTGGAGTTTTTAAACCGAATAGTTCATAAACAGGGCTGTTCTTAAAATGAGGTACCACTGTATACAGAAAAAGAGCTAATGGGGGATGTAACAGAAGCAAATCTGGCTTGATTTTCTGAGATCAGGAGGGAATCTCAGTATCTGTGTATAGTATATAGTCAATGGACTTCTTCCTAGCATGTGAAGTGAAATAGAGAACAATGGCTCTGGGCCCATTGCCTCCCCACATCCTAAATTTGTTTAGCAAGGCACCTACTTCTTCAGGCAGTGTAAGCAGCTAGGCATTTCCTGAAAGGGCAGCAGTCCTGCATTGTAAGAAGACCAAGTGATAGGTTTCACCCTGAAGACTGGAGGTAGAAGATTCCCTGAAAAGTCTTGCAAAAGAAGAGAAAATGGAAGGTGTTCTACATAATTATGTTTGTGAAACATAAATGCACAATAGATGCTCCTTCGTTGCTCGCAATACACAGTCTTGCAAGGAACCGCTTCTGTCGAACGGATTTGGCATTAAAAGGTGGAACCTTTGCTAAGTAAGAATTAAGTGATGCTCTCTCCAAATAGCACATCACCTGCTGTTGTGACCGATGCACAAAATGTGAACCAGTGTTATCACTGGTCCCCGTTGGACATTCCCTTTGATGCTTTTCGTGATGGATGATGCAGCTCCCCTACCTTTTTTAAAAAGTCTCCTTTTAAGTGGAAATATACGATGATTCTGTGTACTCCTGCTGTGCCTTAAACAATCATTTACAACCAGTTCCTGATGCCAAGGAAACCTACCAAGAGACCTGCTGCATCAGCCCAGTGATTCATCTAGTCTAGCTTCCTGTGGGGCAGAAGAGCCCATGAGATGTTCCTGGGAAGCTCACAGTCGGGACATGAAGGCAACTGCCCCCCTGGCCTTGTTCTCAGCAACTGGAGCTTAGCAGCACAACGCCTCTTTGTCTGGGAGCTTTATCTGAGTCACTGACACCCTTTTCCTTACAGGAGTTTGCCCAGTTCTCTTTCAATGCTATCTAAGCCACAGTAGCTGCCCCCACAACTTGTGATGGTGGCTTCCATAAAAATCACACATAAGATAAGAACATAAGAGCTTTCTAGATCAGGCCAATGGCCCATCTAGCCCAACCTCTTATTTTCACGGTGGCTAACCAGATGGAGGGACGCAGGTGGCGCTGTGGGGGACGCAGGTGGCGCTGTGGGTTAAACCACAGAGCCTAGGGCTTGCCGATCAGAAGGTCAGCGGTTCGAATCCCTGCGACAGGGCGAGCTCCCGTTGCTCGGTCCCTGCTCCTGCCAACCTGGCATTTCAAAAGCACCTCAAAGTGCAAGTACCTTCCGGCGGGAAGGTAAACGGCTTTTCCGTGCACTGCTCTGGTTTGCCAGAAGCGGCTTAGTCATGCTGGCCACATGACTTGGAAGCTGTACGCCGGCTCCCTCGGCCAATAAAGCGAGATGAGCGCCGCAACCTCAGAGTCGGCCACGACTGGACCTAATGGTCAGGGGTCTCTTTACAGTGGTGCCCCGCAAGACGAACGCCTCGCAAGACGGAAAACCCGCTAGACGAAAGGGTTTTCCGTTTTGGAGGCGCTTCGCAAAACGAATTTCCCTATGGGCTTGCTTCGCAAGACGAAAATGTCTTGCGAGTTCCTGCGGGGTTTTTTCCCTTTTCCCCCCCTTTTCCTAAGCCGCTAAGCCGCTTAACAGCTGATCCCTAAAAGCCGCTAAACCGCTAATAGCGCTAATCCGCTAAGCTGTCAATGGGCTTGCTTCGCAAGACAAAAAAACCGCTATACGAAGAGCCTCATGGAACGGATTAATTTCGTCTTGCGAGGCACCACTGTACCTTTAACCAGGTGGAAGCAGGGCCTGAGCACAAGAGCCCCCACTCCCCACTCCTGTGGTTTCCAGCAACTACGATTCAGAAGCATTCCTGCCTCTGATAATGGCTGCAGAGCAACAGCCATCATGGCTACTAGCCATTGACAGCCTAGTCCTCCATGAATGTGTCCAATCTTTTTCAAGCCATCCTAGCTGGGGATCACCACTGCCTCCTGTTAGGAGTGAGTTCCATAGTTTAACTGTGATGTGTGAAGAAGTGCTTTTGTTTGTCCTGAACCTCCTGCTGGTCAGTTTCATTGGATGATCTAGTACAGGGTTTCCCAAACCTGGCTCTCCAGCTGTTGTTGGACTACAACTCCCATCATCCCTAGCTAGCAGTGGTCGGGGATGATGGGAATTGTAGTCCAAACATTGCTGCAGACCCAAGTTTGGGAAACCCTGATCTAGTATTATGGGGGAGAGAGAAAACCACTTTCCACTTTTTCCACTTTCTTTCCACCACGTAATTTTATAAATGTCTGTTGCCACATCCCTGCTTATTTGCTTCCCTCCACCACCAGACCTTCATTCTACACTTAAAAAAACAATGGTCCAAATGCAATCCTTCTAAAAATCTTTATCCCAGCTGCTGTCTGCTGGACTTGAATCGATTTTATGTATGGGCCGTTATTGCTTGAAACTGTTTTTATACTTATAATTGTTTTGTTCTAACTGTTTTTACATATGTTATTGTAAATTGCTTCGGGGTGTCTGGCGGGAAGCAATTCGTAAATGAAATAAATCATCACCATCATGGGTTGTTTTTTTAAAAATCCCTTACGAGGCCATTCCTGGATTCCTGTAAATCTCTCTAAGATTTAACTTCTAAGAACTCTGAACAGGAACTGAAATTTGAAGCGTGACACTAACAAAATGTTGAAGAAGAACCAAAAAGGCAAAAATAGGAATGGGTGATTAAACAGGGATCATAAATTTGGGAGCCTTAAGTGAGACTTGTACTTGTGGAGTTCTCCTTTTCAATGTGCCAGCCAGCAGTCATTGCTTTTTCATTTGCTCTCCCATCCCTTCCTCCCCACAACAGACACTCAGCATCAACTAAGTTTCCACCCTGCAAATTTTTATATCACTTCTATAACCCCTGAGGTTATCTCAACCTCTTGTGTGTGAATGGTGCCCTTTTGGTTACATCAGAATCAATGCTCCAATGACAACTTTGCTAAGCACTTTATAGGATCCTTTCAGCCTAGTCTCCTGAACTGCTAGCTTTCAGTGTGCAGCCTTAGTTCTTCTAGGGAGGACCATTCAGCCATGTGAGCCCCACCCCCAGGTTCATAACATAGTTCATCCTAGACACTTTTAATCTGTGAGAACCAGGCCTGCATACAAGATAGTTTCATGTATTTGAATCAATCACTAGCTTTATCCGGGGTAGTAAAATCAGTCTACCAAAAGAGGTGGCATTGGAACAGGAGTGCCATGGGTGCCGTGCAGCGTGCATGGCCCTGGCACTGAAATTTGTGGGTGCCCGGCCCCTTCATGGGGAATTTTGTGGGTGCTTGGGCACCCAGGGAGTAGGTGCCTATGTATAGGAATATATAAAAAGGTAGGGGGAAATAAAAGGTAAAGGACCCCTGGACAGTTAAGTCCAGTCAAAGGTGACTATGGAGTTGCGGCACTCGTCTTGCTTTCAGACCAAGGGAGCCAGCATTTGTCCACAGACAGCTTTCCGGGTCATGTGGCCAGCAGGAGTAAACCGCTTCTGGTGCAACGGGACACCGTGACGGAAACCAGAGAGCACAGAAACACCATTTACCTTCCCATTGCAGCGGTACCTATTTATCTACTTGCACTGGCGTGCTTTTGAACTGCTAGGTTGGCAGGAGCTGGGACAGAGCAACGGGAGCTCACCCCTGTGACGTTAACATATGAGAGTGCTGGAGGTGAACTAGTTAAACAGGTTACTCAATCAGAACCCAGGGAGTGGAGTCAGAGGGACTATAAAACCAGCTATGGGAGGGCCGAAGGGGGGAAGTTCGTTGGGAGTTGGGTGGTTGGTTGGAGTGGGAGTGAATTGGGATAGAGTCTGTGGGTAGGTTGAGTTAGTGTAGCGAAATAAGCTGAGTCAGGAACAGTTAGGAGCTAGGAAGACAAGTAAACATCTGAGAGGTGGTTTAGTGAGTGAGAGCAGGTAGCGAAAGTTATAGGTCTGGATAGGCACTCTATGATTGTAATTGACCGATGCCGTTTATGAAACCACACGCTTGTTAAACTGCAATAAATAAACATAAGTTTATGTTCCAATTTAACCCTGACTGGACTCACTATTGTACCAGGTAGGGCCTGGGTGGCGGCAGCGAGAAATAAAGTGGTGGTACAGGGATCAATAGACGGTGAAACGTCCGGGGACCCTGTGTGATCGCTACAGCCCCGTCGTGGGAATTTGAACTGCCAACCTTCTGATCGGCAACCCCAAGAGGCTTAGTGGTTTAGACCACAGCGCCACCATGGATATAGCTTACACCAAGTCAGACCACTGGTCCATTTAGCTCAGTACACTGACTGGCAATGGCTCTGCAGGACTTCAGATGGGATGCTCCCATCTCTACCTAGAAATGCCAGAGATTGAACCTGGAATCCGCTGCATGCAAAGCACATGCTCTTATCTCTGGGTTGCTGCTCTTCCCTAAGTATTAACTCCCACGGGGGCTGCTGTGCTAACTGGATAGAGTACTCACCACAGCTGCATTTGGGTGTTATATTTAAAAGGGGAGGGGGGACAAGAGAAGGAAGATGTAAGCAAAACAGGCAACATGCTAACAGTGGGCTGTATCTTGGCAGCCGCTTCCAGAGAAATAATAGCAGGAAATATGGCAAGTATAAATTGCTCTAATCTTTTGACAAGTCTTGCTTGTTCATTTCTGCCTTCTGTTTCGAGATAGCAGCTGGGTTTATTTATACTGCGAAATGAAAGATTGCTATTGTCACCGTTAAAGGTCTATAATGGGTAGATTAGAGTAAAGGTTATCCTGGCTAATGCAACAGATATCCTACTTCTAATAAAAGTGATGCAGACAGGATATCCAGCAGGAGAACGCTATGAAAAGACCTTCAGAAAAGTCCTTTGCCATATGAAAGATGCTGCTGAAACAGATACAGAAACGGCTTCCAGAGAAGTGGCTTTCATTTACTCATTTTCAGCAGGAGTCAAGAGACCTGACATGATGTCTTTATACTAAAAATCTAAAGAAAATCAGAGGGGGAAGGGGTTTCGCAGTCAAGAACTCTTGGGAATCCCCAAAGTTTCAAAGAACTTCCCATATTCTCAAAAGCTGCAATTCCAACAATTCTTTAAAAAGAGGTAGTTCCACAAATTGCTGCCCTACACCCAGTAAGGAGATCTTGGGTTTTCATGTTTGCTGTTTGGAGTTAAAATGCTGACAGGAGCTGAATGGAAAATTGAATTCCTGCTGGAGAAGCACACTGAGACTCTTGAGTTTGGAAAATAATACAGCTACATTTATTGTAGGAAATACATAACTTGATAGAGGAAAGATCTTCGTTCTAACTAAGGTGATGATGATGCACTGATCCTTCCCTGCTCTTGCATCTCAGATGGAGAGAGATTCAAAAGAGAGATGTCTCACAAGAGAGGCATAGAAAAGAAGGAAGAGGAAGTGAAGTCAGCACCCCTAAGAGTACAGTATAAGGTTCACATGGCAGGAAGTTCAGCAGGTCAGCTCAAGAAGGCAGCCAGCATTTGTTTCCCCCTCCCTGGTTCAGGAAGTGGGGATGTGCAGCATGTGTGTCTGAACTTCTAGCCACACTGAATTACGCTAAATGGGATACACATTTGAATTTATTTATAGGAGATAGGTACTGTGGTTGCATGGAGCAGATGACCTCTTAAATACTTTACAATCCTATGATTCCGTGATCTCATAAGAGCCCTGCTGGGGCAGTCCAATGACCCATCTAGTCCAGGATCCTGTTCTCACAGCGGCACACCTGATGCCAATGAGAAGCACACCAGGAGGAGGAGCGTGGGTGGCTCTGTGGTCTAAACCATTGAGTCTCTTGGGCTTGCCAATCAGAAGGTCGGAGGTTCGAATCCCCACAACGGAGTGAGCTCCCATTGCTCTGTCCCAGCTCCTGCTAACCTAGCAGTTCGAAAGCACGCCAGTGCAAGTAGATAAATAGGTACCGCTCCAGCGGGAAGGTAAACGGCGTTTCTGTGCGCTCTGGTTTCCGTCATGGTGTTCCGTTGTGCCAGAAGCGGTTTAGTCCTACTGGCCACATGACCCAGAAAGCTGTCTGTGGACAAATGCCTGCTCCCTTGGCCTGAAAGCAAGATGAGCGCTGTAACCCCATAGTCACCTTTGACTCGACTTAACCGTCCAGGGGTCCTTTGTTGTTTAGTCATTTAGTCGTGTCCGAATCTTCGTGACCTTATGGACCAGAGCACGCCAGGCACTCCTGTCTTCCACTGCCTCCCGCAGTTTGGTCAAACTCATGCTGGTAGCTTCGAGAACACTGTCCAACCATCTCATCCTCTGTCGTCCCCTTCTCCTTGTGCCCTCCATCTTTCCCAACATCAGGGTCTTTTCCAGGGAGTCTTCTCTTCTCATGAGGTGGCCAAAGTATTGGAGTCTCAGCTTCAGGATCTGTCCTTCCAGTGAGCACTCAGGGCTGATTTCCTTAAGAATGGAGAGGTTTGACTTTCTTGAAGTCCATGTGACTCTCAAGAGTCTCCTCCAGCACCATAATTAAAAACCAGGGGTCCTTTACCTTTACCTTTATGCAAGGAGGACATGAGCAGAAGAGTGGAGATAAACAGTGGAGCTAAAACATGGTCCTTGTGTCTAGGAGTCACTGATAGCCTTACCTTTCCTGACTCTGTCTAATACCCTTTAGAATTTAAGAAGAGTCTTCCTAGACCAGGCCAGTGGCTCATCTAATCCAGCCCCCTCTTCTCCCTGGGGCCAACCAGATGTCTACTGGAAGCAGGACCCAGGCACCAGGACCTATTTATCTACTTGCACTCCCTCAAAACGTTTGGAAGCCGCTGTTTTACAGCCTCTCGCTTCTTTTGTGATTCTGTTTGAGGCAGCAAAAGAAGAAGCCTTCTGACTCACAAAAGGAAACAATAAATGCAACAAACAAAGCAGACTTTTTGAAGCTTTGAAAAACGGAACGGGATGCACAGGTCTTTGAGTGAACGCGACTTCTTTCCCTGTACCGGACTGAATTCATAGCACCTCAAACCTTGCATTCCTCCTCTGCAAGAACGCCAGGCCAAAAGCTGCTTAATGTGCACAAAGGATCCGGGGAAGCGGGGAGACAGGAAAACTGTACGTTGTAAACAAGATCCTAAAATGCCACAAGACAATGCAAACTGTTGGGACTGATTCATTGCAGAAAGCCTTGCTCCGTGTTTAAGGGGCAAAATGGTATAACAAGCTCCGGTAGCCAAGCAACTTCATAGCCTTCCCAGTTGCCATGGGGACTTTTATCCATGACGTACTGGCTGAAATTGTCCTTCCCTTGTAACTGAAGACTGTAGTAAGGAGGGGAAGAGGTCAGACAGACAGACCCCTCCTGCAGAGGAATCTAAATGAACAAACTTCCATCAAGAACATGCAAAGGTTTGTTGGGGTTCGATGGCCTTTTGACCAGAAACATACAATTTATGTAGTTTTGCCATGGACCCATGATCTTGTGGTAACACAGAGATGGGCTTCTTCCACCAGTGGTACCAGTGCTGTGGAATGCCCTCCCCTGCTGAAATAAGAGAAAATCTATTGGAATTGGCAAACTCCTGGCAGTTATCTTTCCACAAGGGCCAACACTGATGTCGAAATCCAGCATCTCCTGAGCTCTGCAAGTGCAGCTTTCTCCCGATTGAAGTGCAGAGTGTTTGAGGACCAGGACATTCTCAGGGAAACCAAAATGCTTGTTTACAAAGCTATTGTACTACCAACCTTACTGTATGCTTGTGAAACACAGACCACTTATAAACGCCATCTCCAACTCCTCAAAAGATTCCCTCAACGGTGTCTCCAAAATTTTTTACACATCACTTGGGAAGACAGGCAACTAATGCCAGTGTACTGGAAGAAGCAAAGATCAGCAGTGTCAAAGCAATGATTCTTCGACATCAACTTCATTGGACTGGTCATGTTGTGTGGATGCCTGATTATTGTCTTCCAAAGCAACTACTCTATTCAGAACTTAGAAATGGAAAGCATAATGCTGGTGGGTCAACAGAAGAGGTTTAAAGACTGTCTCAAGGCAAATCTTTAAAAATGTAGTATAAACACTGACAACTGGGAAACACTGGCCTGCAAGTGCTCCAATTGGAGAACAGCCTTTACCAAAGGTGTCATGGGCTTTGAAGGTGCTCAAACTCAGGATGAAAGGCAGAAAAGTGCTAAGAGGAAGGCACGCTTGGCAAACCTTCACCATGATCAAGTCCCACCCAGAAACGTATGTCCCCACTGTGGAAGGACTTGTGGATCCAGAATTGGCCTCCACAGTCACTTATGGACTCACTGTTAAAACCGTGTTTATGGAAGACAATCTTACCTGGCTACAAGTGATCGTCAAAGAAGAAGAAGAAGCTCCTGGCTCTTGTAGATACACCTGTTTAGACCAACATTCTCCTGAACTTGAACTTCTTGACCAAGTTGTTTTAATTGCTCTTTTAAATGTTTAAATTGATGTGCTTTTTTACTACCTTGTTGTCTTGTATATTTTAATTGTGGATGTTTTTAACGTTTGGATGGAATTTCAGTGGGTCTACTCGGGAGTAGAATTTTGTTGGAAGCAATCCTCTGGGATTTCCCACCGACAGAAGCCCGTGCAAGGACTTAAACTGGTGCAATGGGGCTTTCCCCTCTGTGCACCCCATTGGCTCTTGGAGAGGGGTCTGCAGGGGGGAAAGAGGGCAGGTTGGTCCATCAGGCAAGCTGACGGAGCAATCTGCTTAGCACTGTGTTGAATTCCTCCTATTGTTTTGAATGGCGTTTTAGGGTTGCACACTTCCTTTATATGTTGTGATATGGCAATATAGCAATACTTTTACAAACAATAAGTAAACTTAGGAGTACAGTTGGGCAATATGTTGATATATTGTCCAAAACCAGTTCCAAGTCCATATTGTGATAGCGGTTTCATACTTTTTGACCTGGCAATATATTCCAAATCGTGTGTGTGTGTGTGTGTGTGTGTGTTATGCAGAAATCACAATGTGGGGAAAACCGTGAAGCCAGTCAATGCCTCTGGCCCAGTCGCCTTCTAAATCCGGCACGCGGACGGTCTGGGAATCAGCGTTTTTTTTACATGAGTACAGTGGTACCTCAGGTTACAGACACTTCAGGTTACAGACCCCGCTAACCCAGAAATAGTGCTTCAGGTTAAGAACTTTGCTTCAGGATGAGAACAGAAATTGTGCTCCGGAAGCACGGCAGCAGCAGGAGGCCCCATTAGCTAAAGTGGTGCTTCAGGTTAAGAACAGTTTCAGGTTAAGAACGGACCTCCGGAACGAATTAAGTTCTTAACCTGAGGTACCACTGTAGTAGAATGTGTGCTTTTATTTAAAATGCATCTCTGGGTTATTTGTGGGGCCTGCCTGGCGTTTTTACATGAGTAGAATGTGTGCTTTTATTTAAAATGCATCTTGGGGTTATTTGTGTGGCATAGGAATTCATTCTTCCCTCCCCCAAAAAATATAGTCTGGCCCCCCCACAAGGTCTGAGGGACAGTGGACTGGCCCCTGCTGAAAAAGTTTGCTGACCCCTACATAAGAGTTTTGCAGGTTGCAGGCACAGGATGGGGAGGAAATCAGGTTTTGCGCGGGAAAACAAATCAGGTAATGTTGTGAACAGCAATGTGAAACCTAGGTTGAAACACAGCCGGGGTGGGTTGGGGGGAAATGACCTCATTGTGCTTCGAGCTGCTAATGTGCACATGCCTTTAGTCTTCAAGGTGCCGCAAGGCATTGTGTGTGTTTATGGTATCATTGTAAGCTACTTTGATTGTGTTATGCTATATAAAAAAAACATGCAATGCAATTGTTAGCTTAGAATGGGGTGGAGGAGCCTGGAGTATTCTCCAAAGAGCAGATGCAAGGCAAATACATCTGTGGACAGGAAGGGGAAATGCTGCCTTAAACATCCTGTGACTGAGCGTTTCCTTTTCCTCTTTGCCTGCTGACTGGGTAATTTCCGCTTTGTTGACCCAGCCAGGTTTGAAGTAGATTTGCTGTGGGGTTTCATCTCGAGGGTCTGGTCAAAATCCATCACTTTAATAATAATAATAATAATAATAATAATAATAATAATAATAAAATTTTAAAAAAATATATTTATATCCCGCCCTCCCCAGCTGAAGCCGGGCTCAGAGCTGCTAACAACAATAAAATAATACAGCATTCTAAAATCAATTCATTCTAAAATCAGTTCAAATCAAATTGATGGCAACCATTGGGCTAGAGTTCTATGAGGATTACAGAAGGAGAGGGTCAGGTTGTGCCTTGGCCAAAGGCCTGGTGGAACAGCTCTGTCTTGCAGGCCCTGCGGAAAGATGTCAAATCCCGCAGGGCCCTAGTCTCTTGTGACAGAGCGTTCCACCAGATCGGAGCCACAGCCGAAAAAGCCCTGGCTCTGGTTGAGGCCAGCCTAACCTCTCTGTGGCCCAGGACCTCCAGGATGTTCAGGAGAATTCAATGGCTTTGAAAGACAACTAGACAAATTTGTGGCTACTTGTGGCTAGCCACAAGGACTAAGCTCTCTGCCTCCACAGTCAGAAGAAGGAGGAGGAGGAGGAGGAGGAGGAGGAGGAGGAGGAGAAGAAGAAGAGTAGTAGTAGTTTGGATTTGATATCCCGCTTTATCACTACCTGAAGGAGTCTCAAAGCAGCAAACATTCTCCTTTCCCTTCCTCCCCCACAACAAACACTCTGTGAGGTGAGCGGGGCTGAGAGACTTCAGAGAAGTGTGACTGGCCCAAGGTCACCCAGCAGCTGCATGTGGAGGAGTGGAGACGCGAACCCGTTTCCCTAGATTACGATTCTACCGCTCTTAACCACTACACCACACTGGCTCTCAGAGGCAGCGATGCTTCTGAATACCAGTCGTTGGAACCCACAGGAGGGAGAAAGTCCTCTTGTTCTCAGGTCCTGCTTTTGAGCTCCCCACAGGCATCTGGTTGGCCACTGTGAGAACAGAATGCTGGACTAGATGGTCCACTGGCCTGATCTTTCAAGGCTCTTCTTATATTCTTAGAAATACCAAACAGGAATATGTCTTTATCTCGTCTGGCATGAAGTGGAGAGGCATGGAGTGACGACGTTCGAAACAGGAAACTGACATTTTTGCAAAGGATTTCTAGCTTGCATTAATATTATTTTGTTTTATTCATTTATCAAAGTGTTTCTTCACCGCTCTTTCGCAGAACATCGGGGTAGTGCACAGAGACAATAAAAACATTTTAAAACAACAGGAAGAGATCATTAAAAGGACATTTTAAATCATTGCACAGGCCTACCAGCAATGAAGGGTATAGAATTGTTGGAAGGGATCACAAAGGCCATTTAGCCCAACCGTCTGCCAGTGCAGGAAATCGAATTTATATGGCAACCCTACTTGTGAAATCCTCTAAGCATGAGTTTCCACGAGTGCAACTATTGCATTAGATTCCTCCAGGGAGCAGCATTAAATCTACCCTTCTGTTAACAGACAGAGAATGTTGAATACAGTCCTGGTTATTAGTTTTTAACCTCAAAAATTTACAGCTCACTTTTCAGCAAACCACTTCCAAGATGCCCCTGTTCATGCCAATCTCTTTTTCTGGACTGGGTTGCCAATAATGTGTGTGTGTAGTGTAGTGTAAAAAGAGTGACAAATAATGGTATGACTTGGCTCAGAATCTCAGCAAACACCTGTGTGTGTAACCAACAAGAGCAACCTTTCATGGACCCTACACCATGAAAAATGATGCCTCTCTGGAAGACCGTCTTGGAAATTGACAGTGATGTCTGAGCTTGTGGCAGGTGATAGAGGAGGATCCAAATCTACTAACTCATAAGAAGCCAGTGCCTCAAATTTACTGCCTATCCATTTCACTGGATGACCCAGACTTTGACAATGAAGGGAGAGAAAGATGCCGAAATTTCTAGCCACTTAGAAACACGGGCAGCTGCCTTGTACAGACTCAGACCATTGGTCCACCCAGCCCAGTATTGTCTATATTGACTGGCAGTGGCTCTCTAGGGTTTCGGACAGACTCTTCATAGAATCAGAATTGTAGGAGTTCAATCCCTGGAGATGCCAGGGATTGAACCTGGGACCTTCTGTATGCAAGGCAGATGCCCTACCACTGAGCTACAGTCCTTCCCCCACTTTTCTGCATGCCTAAAATCTTATCATCCCCACCAGTGGTCTCTCCCCTAAACTGAAAAACCCCAAATGCTTGACTTTCTTTATCGGACAGGTGCTCCAACGCTTTTGTCATACTGGTCGCTCTTTTCTGTATATTTTCTACTTCTGGCACCATCCTTTTCAGCCTAAGGCAACCTTTGGTTCCATCTGTCTTTTGCAGGGCTACAATGTTCATCAACCCCATCCAACACAGCCTGATGAGAGTTGTAGTCCAAAACAGCTGGAGGGTACAGTCGTACCTTGGTTCTCGAACAGAATGCGTTCCAGCAGTCCATTTGACTCCCAGAACCATTTGAAAACCAAGACGTGGCTTCTGATTGGCTGCAGGAGCGTCCTACAGCCAATCGGAAGCCAAGGAAGCTGTGCTGGATGTTTGGCTTCCGAAAATAGTTCGAAAACCACAACCCTCACTTCTGGTTTTCCATCATTCTGGAGCGGAAACGTACGAGTTCCAAGGCGTTCAGTAAGCAAAGTGTGACTGTACCAGGTTGGCAAAGACTGTATTAAGGGATAAGACATCTATACTGTCCTGAAGTCACGACCTGCTGCCACATCTATTCTTTTGGATAGATTTGTAGCTGTTCCAGCAAAGAGCTGTAGCAATTTTACTCAGCGGAAACATTTGTTACGTTCTACGCAACTTGTTTTCTTGTAACATGCATTCAAACCTGGAGTTTTAACAATAGTTTCCCTTCTGGCATTTGAATCATACGAAAGAAAACCCACCTTTTCCTGGAGGAATTGTGCCCCGGCCCACAGAGAAAGGCATGTGAACAACAAAAGAGATGCCAGTTTCATGCCCTGAAGAATCAGACGCACAGAGGTCGGTTGGCGGCTATTAAAATCGGAGCGTTGAGCTTGCAGCCCACCCGCCCCCACCCCTGCCGGATTTGAACTAATCTCCTTGCACCGCCAAGCAGGGCTTTGAAACTAAACAAATACTCAGCACCCAGAATGAAAAACAACTTGAGGCTGAGGAAGGCTGGGCTAAGTTTCAAAAGAGTCGGACAGCAGCCACAAACACACACAAAGGTTGCAGAGGGAAAGCGTTGGTCTCTCTCCTGCTAGCCTACTCTCAAAATTATGTCTTAAACCTGTTAGGACATTGACAGGCAACCTCTTTTACTTGAACATTCATCCCCATTTGTTTGCAAGGAGGGTAGAGGACTTTGCGTCAATGGGATAGTACCATCCCAGAGTTTCCAGTGCATTTTCCTGTCAGTTTCCTGCGCTTTTTGCACTTTCGTCTAGCTTGCAAGTTTCCCGTTGGGACATCTGGTTGGCCACTGTGAGGACAGAAGACTAGACTACATGGGTTATTGGCCTGATCCTCTAGGGAAGTAGGTTTGTTGCACAAGGAGACCTCCCATTTGATTATCACTGCGCGACCTGAACCTGCCTGGGCATGACTGGATCCCACCCCAAAATAGCCACAGTCTGAAAGTGCTTTTACCCCATCTGGGTTGTTCCTACAGAACTAAAGGAAGCAGCAAGAAAGACAAAAGGAACCCAATTCGGCTTCAGGGACACTTGGTAAACATGAGCAGATACGGTTTCCCTCCTTTAAAATGACCAAAAAACCACCATGCAGTTGTAATATTTATATAAATATACACAATATATAAAACAGTTGACGATCTTGGATTCGAAAACACTGCTCAGAACAACAGATTAAGTTTAGGTTACAAAACGGTAGAATCCAGTACCAGTCTTGACTCCTGTGTCAACCCCACCGAAATGATCGAAGCTTATGCAAAAGCAAGGCTGTAAATTAAGAGTGCAATGTAAACGAAAAAAAGAAAAATTGGGAATTGAAACCTTGAAAAACTGATTACTTGACCAGACTTTTGGAACCGGGATGGATTTTTATTTAGAGGCAAAAATACTGACACGGTCATTAATAAAAAATAAATCCAAGTGTGAAATTCTCCTCCTTATCACACAGCTTAATAGTTAACAACATACACTGAAAAGTTTTTTTAAAAAACAAAACCCAACACTTTTAAGGCAGGTGTGTAGGGAGGAAATCTTACCCTATGAGTGCCCTGCCCTTTGAACACAGGGAAGCAGTGGCGTAGCGTGGGTTGTCAGCACCCGGGGCAAGGCATGTAATTTGCGCCCCCTAACCCCGAGTGAACCAGGTAGGGGCAGAGAGCTGCGTGTGCGAGCGCCCCCCCAGATGTTGCGCCCGGTGCCGTCGGCCCCCCCTTCACCCCCCACGCTACGCCACTGCAGGGAAGCTCTGACCCTCAAGCCAGCCTTTGCACAATCCCACTGACTTCACATCTGGCCGAACTGAGACCACTTGGGATCACAGCCATACTCCAGTTTTACTCCAAAGATGCAAATTCGAGGAGCCATTAAAAAAAACCAATTCTAAAACGATCTATTACTCCTGCAATGCTTGCTCAGCGTTTAATACCCGGCGAATCCCTTTGGATCATTTGAAACAGTACAAAACGAGGCAACCCCCCCTCCCCAACCCGGAATATTTACAATCAGGATGACTTTCCCAAGGCTAACCAAACACATGTTTTCTTTTTTCTTTTTGCCCGGCTTGATTTAGAGTGCAAATTCTCCCATTTACATATAATTTAAAAGAAGCAGACCGTGTGTGTGTGTGTGTTCCCACCCGAAGCTTCCAGTTCAGAAGCGACGGCACGAAATCGGTACAATTTGGGGATCCAAAAAAACAACAACCCCAAAACCCAGAGGAGTCCTAAATGCAACGGAGAGTTCCTGGGCGCGATTCCTTTTCTTCGCAAAAGAGAGTTTTCTTGGGAAGAAGAGACAAAAGCAGTTTAAAAGGGAGAGGGGAGGGAGGGCGCGCTGGTCTTCTGCCAAGGCGATCGCCCCTCGGAAACTCGACGCGCCAACGCCGCCGCCGCTCCTCCCCGCGAAGTCCCCGCTGCGCTGGCTCCGACGGCCGCCGTCGAAGTTCCCCTGCCGGGCTCGCCTTCAGACGTAGTTCTTCTTGTCGTACTCCCCGTTGGAAGTGGCGGCGTTGGTGGCGGGCCTCCTGGGAGCCGAGTACTTGACGGGGAAAGCCGAGGGGTCTCCCTTGCGGGCGCAGGAGCAGCAGATGAGCGAGCCGCCCACCATCAAGAGCGCGGCGGCGGCCCAGCCCAGGTACAGCGCCGCGCCCATCTCCCGCTTGCGCGACGACGGCACCGAGGGGTCGTAGAAGTTGCCGATGACGATGTTGGCGTACCAGCAGGGCGGGATGAGCACCAGCAGGCCGCAGGCCACGAAGAGGCCGCCGCCCACCGCCGCGATCAGGTCCTTGGCTTTGCCGGGGCGCACGCAGTTGGTGCACTGCGCGCCCACCACCGTCACCAGCAGCGCCACCAGCCCCAGCAGCGCCCCGATGACCATCAGCGCCCGGCCGGCCTGGGTCTCGGGGCTGAGCGCCAGGATGGAGTCGTGCACCTTGCACTGCATCTGCCCCGTGCTCTGCACCACGCAGTTCATCCACAGGCCCTCCCAGGTGCTCTGCGCCACCACGATGTTGTTCTCGATGAAGGCCGACACTTGCCACATGGGCAAGCCGGCCACCACGATGGCCCCCAGCCAGCCCAGCAGCGACAGCGACAAGCCCAGGATCTGCAGCGCGGCGGACGCCATCCCGGCGTCTGGCCTCGACGGCGCTTCTCCAAAGACGGGGTGGGATCTGACCTCTGGATCTCCTCTCCTCCGGATCGCCTCTTTCAGCCTCGCTTCTCCTTGTGTCTCCCGGTGCTCCTGCAAGCCCGCTCTGCCGCCTAAGTCTCCTGGAGAAGCCGCCCCGACGTGCCTCTTTATAGAGGCGGCCGCGATGCCCGGGCAGGCGGACCCTGGCTGCCCCCGCCGGAGGGCCTCCCCCGCCCAGGCGCGCCGTAGCCAATCGGGAGAGGGCAGCGGCCCCTCGCAGCCAATGAGGGGGCTGCGAGGCAGCGGTTGAAACAGGGCAACACAAAGACGCGTGCGAGTGACTCACGGTTTGACGGGGCGGGAGGGAACGGAAGCCGCTCGCCGCCCGCTCCTCATCCCCTTGTGACTTCGGTGGGGAAAGGGTGCGATGGGGCAAAGGTACTTCCCAAGGTTTAGAAAAGAAGGGGGGAGGCTCCGTCTGTGCCAGGGAGGTCGCTTGCGTCCCGTGTGAGACGTGCGCCAGACAGGGAGATAGAGAAGCTCCCGTTTGAAATTCTGCCAGTCAGTGTTGGAAATGCACCAGTGGTCTGACTCCGTATAAGGCAGTTTGTCTGTTCTTGCGAAGACTAGAGTCCAAAATTACCTGCTTGCACCAGTGGGGAGAAATCTTTCCCTCTGAGGAAGAACTTACTGCTTTTAAACATTTGGTTTAATTTTTTGTACAGTCATACTTCCAGTTACTGATGCTTCAGGTTATGCGTTTTCGGGTTGCGCACCGTGCCGAACCCAGAAGTACCGGAACCGGTTACTTCTGGGTTTTGGTGCATGCGCAGAAGCGCAAAATTGTGCTTTGCACATGCGCAGAAGCACTGAATCGCGACCCACATGTGCGCAGACACGGCGGTGCGGGTTGTGAACGTGCCTCCCGCACGGATCACGTTCACAACCCGAGCGTCCACTGTATTTCTAGACTGCTTTCCATTCAAAGCAGATGACAAACAATAGCATTATAACAAAAAACTGATGTGGAAGTGTGTAGAACAAAATTTAGGGTTGGGATTCGAACCGCCGACCTTCCGATCGGCAAGCCCAAGACGCTCTGTGGTTTAGACCTCAGTGCCACCTGCACCCATGAAACAACAAAAACTGATGTGGAAATGTGGAGAACAAAATTTAGGGTTGGAGAAATGCATAGAAACTGAAATTGACAGATCTGTCCATCCCTAGTTAGTAAATAAGTACTAATTATTGGAACCTTTTAATGAGGGTGAAAGAGGAGAGTGCAAAATATGGTCTGAAGCTCAACATCAAAAAAACGAAGATCATGGCCACTGGTCCCATCACCTCCTGGCAAATAGAAGGGGAAGAAATGGAGGCAGTGAGAGATTTTACTTTCTTGGGCTCCATGATCACTGCAGATGGTGACAGCAGTCATGAAATTAAAAGACTCCTGCTCCTTGGGAGAAAGGCGATGGCAAACCTAGACAGCATCTTAAAAAGCAGAGACATCACCTTGCCGACAAAGGTCCATATAGTTAAAGCTATGGTTTTCCCAGTAGTGATGTATGGAAGTGAGAGCTGGACCATAAAGAAGGCTGATCGCCAAAGAATTTATGCTTTTGCATTATGGCGCTGGAGGAGACTCTTGAGAGTCCCATGGACTGCAAGAAGATCAAACCTATCCCTTCTTAAGGAAATCAGCCCTGAGTCGTCACTGGAAGGACAGATCCTGAAGCTGAGGCTCCAATACTTTGGGCCACCTCATGAGAAGAGAAGACTCCCTGGAAAAGACCCTGATGTTGGGAAAGATGGAGGGCACAAGGAGAAGGGGACGACAGAGGACGAGATGGTTGGACAGTGTTCTCGAAGCTACCAGCATGAGTTTGACCAAACTGCGGGAGGCAGTGGAAGACAGGACTGCCTGGCGTTCTCTGGTCCAGGGGGTCACGAAGAGTCGGACACGACTAAACAACAACAACAACTAATTATTGGTTGTTCAACCAAATGTTACTCTTCTGTTAGCCTTTATCTTTTGCCAGACGGTACTTAAGAGTTACTGCAGCAGAGGAACAGAAGGCAAAATTGTTTTAAGAACACCTAATCCCCACTGACTATCAAGGAAGGCGGGGGATCATGAAAGGCAAATATTGCATTTAGTAAGCATCTCCCTCCCATTGCTTGTTAGGACAAACTCTTAGATCTTTCGAGATGTATCACTTTGGAAGATGAAAAATATACAGCCCAAGTGAAGTTTTGTTACTCAGCCCTAAACCGATTTAATCCCACGGCAACTCATCAAGCAGAATCAAGTGGTGATATTATAATTCTCTATACACATCTACTGAGAAGTAAGTTACGTACTTTGTGGTTTTTCTAAATATATTTTTCCATTTTACAATATTCAACAATAACTATAAATCACACACAAATCCAATAATGTTTTCTGCTGCTTCCCTCACTCATCTTCTGGGTTTCTTATTTTTCTATCAAATTCTTACTGCATATGTTAATTTATCCTTTTTACCCATTTGTCCTTTTTAATTCCCTTAGCATCGTTACTGCTTGTGTTTATATCAATCCTGCTAATGTTTCTAATTGGTAACAGTTTGTTTTCATATGTATTCAATAAATTTTCTCCATTCTGCTACAAAGTGTTTATCATCCTGATCTTTTAACCTTCTGGTATTCTCTGGTATCTCTTAACCTCTCTGCGTATTCCATCCATTTTAGTTGCCAATTGCCTCATTTTGGTGTCGGTTCCTTTTTCCAGTTTTGTGCATATATCATCCGGGCAGTTGTGGTAGCATACATAAATGGTTTTTTCCCTTATCTTTCAGCACCCCTTCTCCAAGTATACCTAAAAGGAAAGCTTCTGTTTTCAAACAAAAGTTATTTTAACCCCTCCCCCAATTCATTATAAATCATTTCCCATAAGGCTTTTGCAACTTTACAGGACCACCACATGTGAAAAAAGTACCCTCTTTCTTTTTACACTTCCAGCATATATTGGATTTAGACATACATTTTTTTCCAGCTTGCTAGTCATCAAATACCATCTATACATCATCTTCATGCAGTTTTCTTTTAATGCATAGGTAAAGGTACCCCTGCCCGTACGGGCCAGTCGTGTCCGACTCTAGGGTTGTGCGCCCATCTCACTTAAGAGGCCGGGGGCCAGCGCTGTCTGGAGACACTTCCGGGTCACGTGGCCAGCGTGACGAAGCTGCTCTGGCGATCCAGCACCAGCGCAGCACACCGAAACACCGTTTACCTTCCCGCTATAAAGCGGTACCTATTTATCTACTTGCACTTAAGGGTGCTTTCGAACCGCTAGGTGGGCAGGAGCTGGGACCGAAAGACGGGAGCTCACCCTGCCGCGGGGATTCGAACCGCCAACCATACGATTGGCAAATCCTAGGCACTGAGGTTTTACCCACAGCGCCACCCGCGTCCCTTTTAATGCATAGCATGCTGTAAATATAACATCTCTTTTCCAAGATCTTTCCCACACTGCCATGTCAATGTTATAAGCTATATTGATTGCCCAATGTATTTCTCCCTGGCTTAGGAGAAAGGGCAGGATATAAATACATTTAATAATAATAATAATAATAATAATATTTTAACCCATTGTGGCATGTACTCCTTGGTGAGATGCGTCTTTCTTCCTCATTATTAATGCTCAAGAGGAACTTAAAATTCCTGTTCACCCTGGCAAAAGGGTCTGTCAATAGTGAGGTTATCAGGTGTGTGCATATGTGATAGTTTAAAAATATTTTTAATGGTTTGTAAATATGTCTCTTATTTTATTTTTAATGCTATGTACAGTGGTACCTCGGTTTAAGTACCTAATTCGTTCCGGAGGTCCATTCTTAACCTGAAACTGTTCTTAACCTGAAGCACCACTTTATCTAATGGGGCCTCCTGCTGCCGCCACGCTGCAGGAGCACAATTTCTGTTCTTATCCTGAAGCAAAGTTCTTAACCTGAAGCACTATTTCTGGGTTAGTGGATTCTGTACCCTGAAGTGTATGTAACCTGAAGCGTATGCAACCCAAGGTACCACTGTATATGCTTCAGAGAAGTCTTTTGTTTTTAATGGTTTGTAAATGTGTCAAATGTTTATTTTATTTTTAATTGCATTGTTTTTATAGCCTGGTGTTTGCTGTCCTGGGTGCCTTTGGGAAGAAGGGTGGCGTATAAATTTGGGGGTGGTCTCCATTGTTAGCCCCACTCAGAACAGACCCACTGAAACTGAGGGCACAGCTAACTTAAGAGACATTTCTTTCAAGGGGTTTACTCTGAATGGAATTTAGTTGGAGGCAGCTCTTAAGAAATAAATAATTACACTGAACAAGGAGTATGGCAAAAGAAAGTGAAGAGGAGGAAGAGGAGTCCAGGGCAGGGGTCAGCAGTCAGGGCTAGAATTAGGTTCGATGAGGCCCTCAGCTACTGAAGGTAATGGGGCCCTTTATATGTCCAGCTGTCCTTTGTCAACGACAAATTGTCGCTGTTTTTTGTGTTGAATATATGAGAACCAAGGTACCCCACTGTATGTAGAAATGAACAAATCAGTGATATTTTAGGGAGCAGGCTAGCAGGCGGGCCCCATTACTTACATCATAGGAGCCTGCACAACACAAAACACTTGCTGTATGTAGGTTTTATTTTATTTGTTTTTTATCTTATATTTTGGAAATGTACATCTAGTTGTTTTTTTCCTTCAGTTTTTTTTGGGGGGCCCCCAAGAGAGTGGGGGAAGGGACGCAGGTGGCGCTGTGGGTTAAACCACAGAGCCTAGGACTTGCAGATCAGAAGGTCAGTGGTTCGAATCCCCGTGACGGGGTGAGCTCACGTTGCTTGGTCCCTGCTCCTGCCAACCTAGCAGTTCGAAAGCACGTCAAAGTGTAAGTAGATAAATAGGTACCGCTCCGGCGTGAAGGTAAACGGTGTTTCCATGCGCTGCTCTGGTTCGCCAGAAGCGGCTTAGTCATGCTGGCCATACGACCCAGAAGCTGTACACTGGCTCCCTCGACCAATAAAGCGAGATGAGTGCCACAACCCCAGAGTCAGTCACGACTGGACCTAATGGTCAGGGGTCCCTTAACCTTTACCTTTAAGAGAGTGGGGCCCTAAGCTATAGCTTGTTTAGCTTATATGTAAATCTGGCACTGTCAGCAACAGACACTCCCAGGAATTGGGGCCCTGGCAGTTGCGCAAGGATGTCTCCATCTGACGTTCAGCCAGTCCTCTGATCCATGTGGCCGTACGACAAATGTTCCACCCTTCCCTATGCAACTTTCCTATGCGTAATTAATTATCAGAAGTATTCCCCCCCCCCGTTATGACATCAAAACACATGCCCCGTCTGCCATAAAACACCTGCATTTTCACTCTGCGTTGGAGGAATTACAGTATACACTTAGCACTAATTATCTGACTCTCTAGTGAGTCTCAAGGCAGAGGTTCATGTCCAGTTGCTTCCAGAGGCTTCCTGAAACGAGGCGATGCAATTGTGGCCATTGGTTTGCTCTCTGTGAAAAGAACAATAAAGCCAATTAATTTCCGTGGACCTCATTTTTCTAAGATGACGAGGAGATTTGCGTTATCCTTTAGCGGTCCGATCCACCCCTTCTCGGTATGAAAAAGAGCGATAGTAAAATGATCTCGGCACAGTAACTCTCCCCTCCATATTAACTTCATTTGAAACAACAACACAATATGTATATTTATTTAGATCATTTGTACCCCACTCTTCAAACAAAAAGAATTCCACAGTGGCTTATATGTAATGTAATGTTAAAACAAGACAGCCCCTGCCATTGGGCTTACAACCTATAAGGCATGACACACAAGGCAAAAGGGACAAGGAGGGAAGAGGAAAACAGCAAACTCAGGCAAAATAGGAACTGGCCACATTTACATGTCAATAGAAGCCAGGAACCTTGATTTATCCTGGCTTGAGGGAAACAAATAGTTTCTCCATCAACATATATGCTGTATATTGTTTTGTAATCTTAATTATATTTGTTGGTCATTTTGTGGTTCCTGTTTTCTCTGCTTCCATTTTTTAATTAATGTAGCCTTTTTTTTCTTTTTTCTCTTGTTTTGATTTACTTTTACAACAATAATAATCTCAGCAAAACAAAGCAATGAATCAATAAATAAGCAAGCATGGGGGAAAGTGCCCCAATTAGTACTTTGACCAGAAGTAATATGCTCCTGAATTTCCCAGCAAAACATTTGCAATGTGCTTGATTTGCCATTCCTAAAAAAAAGAGGAAATACTCAAAGTGTCTTAAAAAGCAGAGACATCACCTTGCCAACAAAGGTCCGTATAGTTAAAGCCATGGTTTTCCCAGTAGTGATGTATGGAAGTGAGAGCTGGACCATAAAGAAGGCTGATCACCGAAGAATTGATGCTTTTGAATTATGGTGCTGAAGGAGACTCTTGAGAGTCCCATGGACTGCAAGAAGATCAAACCTCTTCATTCTGAAGGAAATCAGCCCTAAGTGCTCACTGGAAGGACAGATCCTGAAGCTGAGGCTCCAGTACTTTGGCTACCTCATGAGAAGAGAAGACTCCCTGGAAAAGACCCTGATGTTGAGAAAGATGGAGGGCACAAGGAGAAGGGGACGACAGAGGACGAGATGGTTGGACAGTGTTCTTGAAGCTACCAGCATGAGTCTGACCAAATTGCGGGAGGCAGTGGAAAACAGGAGTGCCTGGCATGTTCTGGTCCATGGGGTCATGAAAAGTTGGACACGACTAAACAACAACAACAACTCAAAGTGTCTGTACATGTAACCTCAATGGTTTCTTTGGTGGGAAGTGGGAAATGACTCCAGCAACTTGTCGAGAGCACCAGCTTGTCCATCCTTGCTCTACAGGTATTAATTAACTCAGCAAAGCCTGGTAGCTCAGGTGGTTGAGCATCTGCTTTGCCTGCCCCAGTATCTCCAGGTGTGGATGGGTGAGACTGCTGCCTGAAGCCCTAGAGAGCTGCTGCCAGTCAGTGTAGGATGTACTGAGCCAGTCTAAGTGGTGAAAAAGAAGGTCAAGGACCGCTGGATGGTTAAGTCCAGTCAAAGGCGACTATTGGGTTGCGGCGCTCATATCGTTTCAGGTCGAGGGAGTTGGTGTTTGTCCACAGACAGCTTTCCGGGTCATGTGGCCAGCAGGACTAAACCACTTCTGGTGCAACAGGACACTGTGACAGAAGCCAAAATGCATGGAAACGCCGTTTACCTTCCCGTCGCAGTGGTACCTATTTATCTACTTGCACTGGTGTGCTTTCAAGCTGCTAGGTTGGCAGGAGCTGGGACAGAGCAACGGGGACTCACCCTGTCATGGGGATTCAAACCGCCAATCTTCCGGCCAGCAAGCCCAAAAGGCTCAGTGGTTTAGACCACAGCGCCACCCGCGTCCCTGTATTCTAAGTGGATCCAATGGGCAAACTCTGTAGAAGGGAAATCCCTATGTTCCTAAGTTAGTGTTATTATCACCCCTATGTTTCTAAGTTATTTTGCCCACATGTAAGTCTCTTTTTTTTTTTGTATTTCTTTGCCATGTTTAAATCTGCAGATGACAAGATTGTAATTGAAAACTAATAAAAATTATTATTTAAAAAATGGCTAAATCCACACATGACTCATGGGGACATAGACCCAACCATAGGATGCTCTTTCCACACATTCCGCTTCCTTGCTATCAGTCCTGACATGTCATGCTAGAGGTCAATACAGTAGTCATTTCCTGATTGCCACAAAGACGCCTCTGTGGTTACATGTGCACCCTCTTTGACCATTCATTTCCTTTTTAGGAATATTTTTTTCTTCGCCTGTGTGAGCATGACACACACATAACACACACACACACACAAATTGGATGCATTGGTGTTTCTGTGTGTGTCCCTGAAAAAGGCTTACTGAGAATTTGGTTTCGTTCCAAAAAGCAAAGCTTGCTGCAGGTCGACTCTGCATTGCTCCCACAGCACATCCCTTTGAATACAGTCCTGGCAATGGTGTCTTTGTGGACCCACAGCTGCCCAATGACATTACGGGTGGGTGTTCCCCACAACTGCAATCACCACTCCCTTTTTCATTCACCTGGACCAGGGATCAGCAAACTTTTTTAGCAGGAAGCCGGTCCACTGCCCATCCACTCAGACCTTGAGGGGGGGTCAGACTATATTGGGGGGGGGAATGATGCAAGAACACCATGAGCCCCAATGGCTGCTTACCTGTGTCTTGTGAGCAGCCGCAGCGGGACAATGAGTGGCACGTGGAAGGGCTCCGGAGAGAGGTTGCTTAAAATGGCGGCCGCTGGGGCGCTGCTGCTGCTGCTGGCACCAACAAAGCACAGACCCCTTCCTCCTCTAGGCAGGGCGGGGAGAAGCCAGGAGGAGGGAGGGAGGAGGCTCCGCCACCACCGCCGTGGGAGGGAGAGGGAGGGAGAGGGAAAGAACGTGCACGCTGGTGATCCACGCAGCGATTCCCAGACCGTCTGGAGACCGGATCCAGAAGGCAATTGGGCCTGATCCAGCCTACGGGCCTTAGTTTGCCTACCCATGACCTGGGCCATGTGCAGGGAGGGAAAGGTGTGGATCACCTCTTCCAGGGGAGGGTTTTCATTCTTATTTTTTAAATTTATTTACCGGTATTATTAATGTTGCAATACATATATGAAATCTTTACATAATGATACAATATACATTATATTCGTAAATTCACATTTTCACATTTCGTTATGTACCAACATTTATCCATTTCTTATTTCTTGCCCTGTGTCTTCCCTCCACCTGTGCGTGACTTCCTTATTATTATTTTATAACTTTATTATTGAGATTGTATTTTTGGATCTTAATAATTAAACATTCAGTCATATATCTGCTTAACTTATCAATAAATGTTTTGGTCATGTATTCTTCTACACATTTCCATTCCTGTTTGAGATTTTGATTAGATTGCATTCTAATTGTTGCCGTCATTTTTGCTAATTCAATCATTTCGAAAAATTTATGTTGCCAATCTTTCAATGTTGGTACTTCTTCTGAGGGTTTTCAAATACATCTCAAATAACCACACCCACCCTTCTGGGTGGCAGGATCTAGAATCAATCTAGATTGAAAGCAGCGTGTTGAAGATGAGCAGGAAAGATTCCAGTTGGAGAAAAGCTACATTTTTGTGCTACAAGTAGGTTAGTGTGTATTCAGTAGGCTTGCCATATTTCAAAAAGTGAGAATCCGGACACAAAGTTGTTTTGGCAACTACCTAAATTGTATCGAAACTTATTCATGTGTGCGACTACAGCGCCAAGAGTGTTACTTGCCCCAAAGTGGAAAGAAGAAGTCGCAGCAAAGGAAGAATGATTACAAAAACTTATGGAATATGCAGAAATGGCGAAACTTACCGGAAGAATAAGAAATCAAGATAACAAACTTTTAATAAAAGCATAAAGGTAAAGGTAAAGGTACCCCTGCCCATACGGGCCAGTCTTGACAGACTCTGGGGTTGTGCGCCCATCTCACTTAAGAGGCCAGGGGCCAGCGCTGTCCGGAGACACTTCCGGGTCACGTGGCCAGCGTGACATCGCTGCTCTGGCCAGAGCCAGAGCCGCACACGGAAACGCCGTTTACCTTCCCGCTGGTAAGCGGTCCCTATTTATCTACTTGCACCCGGAGGTGCTTTCGAACTGCTAGGTTGGCAGGCGCTGGGACCGAGCAGCGGGAGCGCACCCCGCCGCAGGGATTCGAACCGCCGACCTTTCGATCGGCAAGTCCTAGGCGCTGAGGCTTTAACCCACAGCGCCACCTGCGTCCCTAATAAAAGCATGGAAATGGCTTATTGAATATTTACAGATAAATTGCAAACAGATGAAAACTGTAGTAGGATTATTGTAAGAACATGCAGTTTCATAAGAGTATATATTTAAAGTAGATAATTAAATGAGCAAATTAAATGAATTTGGATATGCAGAAGATATTTAAAAATAAATTTAAGGAACCACACAAAGAAGGGGAAGGAAGTCAGACTTTGTAAAACTAATGAAATGTATAAACTTGAAAAGTATAAATAAAAACTTTAAAAAGGGGGGGAAATAATTTTTTTATATTTTATATTTATAGCGAAGACCTCCCTTTTTCATCAAGACTTTTAAGTGGAGATCTTTACCCAAAAACACTGGACCTATTTTAAAGTATGTTTATCTAACAGATTGGTTTTTAAAAGCCTTTGTATTGCTTTTTTACGCATGGAATAGGTTTTCTTCCTGTTTCTACAATTTTGTTTTATGGCTGTATTTGTTTAATTTGCATTATAATTGCAGATCTTCTCATTGTAACTTTCTCTGGAATCCTATGGTAAAGGATGGGGTAAGAAATGGAATGAAACAAGTAGATAAAACGTCAGTGGCTGCCTTAAAAAAAAGACAGCTGGAGATTATGTCACTGAATTGCCTCTATTGCAAATGCTTTGGGTTCCTTGTTTTGATCCGAACCCCTGACTTGCTTGTGGTGAAAGTGTCTCATGGCCTGGTCTAGTGAGCATTAGCCACACAAAGAGGAAACTGTCCTGATGCTCTGAGCAGGCAGAAACCAATTCCAGAGGAAACATTCTAGCAGCTAGTCAGAGATGTAGGCTTGCCCCCCCCCCCCCCGCCAAAGCATGAAGAAGCAGAAGCAGAAGAGTTTGGATCTGATATCCAGGGGCCAGTGCTGTCCGGAGACACTTCCGGGTCACGTGGCCAGCGTGACATCGCTGCTCTGGCAAGCCAGAGCCGCACACGGAAACGCCGTTTACCTTCCCGCTGGTAAGCGGTCCCTATTTATCTACTTGCACCCGGAGGTGCTTTCGAACTGCTAGGTTGGCAGGCGCTGGGACCGAGCAGCGGGAGCGCACCCCGCCGCAGGGATTCGAACCGCCGACCTTTCGATCGGCAAGTCCTAGGCGCTGAGGCTTTAACCCACAGCGCCACCTGCGTCCCAATGAACATGCTTAGGCATGTCCAAAGTCTGTTTGGGAGGCCTAATCCGGCCCGCCGGTCGGTTTAATCTGGCCTCTGTGCAGTTTACTTCCTGGGGTAAAATCCTAAAAATAGCTCAACAACATCAGTCCTAAAAAAAAAGGTTAACAACTTGGGTCGGCCTTTGGTCGGCCCTCACGGCCCTTCACTTCATCAAATCTGGCCCTCTTTGAACAAAATTTGGACACCACTAAAGAAGGGGCTAATGCTGTTATGATTTGGTGGGGTGTGAGACACCGTAAATTCCTGGGTCCACGAAAAGAATTGATCAATATTTGGGTTTATGAATGGCAGAGTTGTTATGCAAATAAAGGAGCAGGGAGATGGGCAATTAACAAAGCAGGAGAGGGGTGCAAGTCCCTCCTTCCTCCAGTGAGGTAGTTAGCAGGAAACAAAAGGCGAGAGTTTTTAGGATGGCAGTTGGCAGTGGTGTGTTAGCAAACACTACTTGTGCTGCGCCAGAAGCGGTTTAGTCCTGCTGGCCACACGACCCGGAAAGCTGTCTGCGGACAAACACCGGCTCCCTCGGCCTGAAAGTGAGATGAGCGCCGCAACCCCATAGTCAAGTTTGACTGGACTTAACCATTCAGTGGTCCTTTAATTAGCAAAATCTGTGACAAGCTGTAAAAGGAGACAGAGTGCATGGCTGGTTTCTATTTTGGAGCCAAGGCTGCTGCGCCTATGGAACAAAGCAAAAATATCCTCTTGGATTGTAACACTGGGAACCTCTCCAGTCTCCATCGTAGGCCAAGATTGGGTATGTGTGTAAATAAACCATATATCATAAAGACACCACGGTCTCTGCAGTGCCTCATTTCCAAAGGGTAATCCTGGGTAAGTGCTTGAAACTGCAAGAATATTTCACTACTGGGACATTCCATATCAAGTGATCCAACTTTTTTCTTAATATATTTGACACTTGTTGAATGATCAAAACTAAGTTTAAATCTAAAATTTTATTTTTTTTATCTCCTCCCGTTTGTGAGTTATGAGGGTTTGAAATTTCAAGAAATCGACCATTTTGGCCTACACAAAACCCTTAAAAGCTCAGCCCAGAATTGAGACACATCAAAACTAAAAACACCAGTCTCTTTAGAACTTCATGGGCTTTAATATGATATGTCGCATATTTCAAAGTCCTAAGAATCTATAATTCCATGCTTTACTTTGCTGCATATTTTGTGATTTTAAATCTCTGCTGGGGTTCTCTCACCTAAGAGTACTTGCCCCAAACTTGGATCTTGGCCTATATATATATATTTCACCAACACACATGGTGAAACCCACGCTGGCTGTGTATAAAACATACATATACAACAATATGTATTCAATAATACTGGGAACTGTAGTTTGCTATGGGTGCTGGGAAATATAGCTTTGCATGGGGCAAACTGCAATGCACGGGAATTCTTTTGCGGGGTGTGTGTGTATTGTAAATGTCATTTCAAGTTGCTTTCAATGTCTGCAGCCACTTTCCAAACCCAGACTTCTTAAAAAAATGCTACAACCCACCTCTTCAGGATTTCAGCTGGTCAGCCAGTCGTGCCCTCCTCTAGGACATTCTGTTCCATTCCTTCTCTTCTTTTCCAATGACAGTAAAAGTTCTGTGGTCACACTAAGAACGCTCCGTTCTAATTCTTTTTTTTTTGGGGGGGGGGGGGAGGCGCATGCAGGATTGTTAAAAACTACTTCTACCAACCTGGGATTCTCCCCCGTGCATTCTGATCCTGCCCTCTTTGTTTCCCGTCACATCTCTTTTGGGCTCCGGTCCAGCTGGCACTCGCCACCTGAGCTTAGTATTTTCGGGACTAGGGAGGGATGTTCTGCTCTGGGCTAGCAGCAGGAAAGTCTCCGGCAGGCACAAGTGTGTGATGTCACCGGTGTTCCCGCAGCTCGGAGAACAAAGCTTCCAGTGGCAGAATGTATGTTTGGCGCGTCAAGTTGGCTGGGAATGAAACTTCAGAGAGCAGCGCAAGGAAAATGTGGTGCCAGGGTACCGCAGCCAGGAAGGCTGAAGGGAAGAGATGGAGGAGAACACAGGGATCTGAAGAAAAGCAACATGCATGAAGGGTGAACCAATGATTCAGGGGTGATTCTCCTGCTGCCTGGAGGGTTACAGTCTGAGATCACCTTCTGAGGCCGTCCTCCTTTGTGACTTCTCCTCAAGAGGTGCGGAGGGTGGCAACATGAGAACAGGGCCTTCTCTGCAGTGGCTCCATGCCTGGGGAGAGTATTCCACAGGGAAGTTCATTACCTACCTTTAGGCGCCAGGCAAAAATCTTCCTTTTTAACCAGGCCTTTGGTTTATCTGTTTTACATCCTATACCCTTTTAAAATGTGGATCTTTTCTGGGGGGAGGGTGTTATTGGGTTGTTGTTTTTATATTGATTATATATGTTGTGATCTTTTATGTGAACCACCCTGAAACCTTTGGGTATAGGGTGGTATATAAACTCAATTAATAATAATAATAATAATAATAATAATAATAATAATAATACAGTCCGCCCATACCTGTTTTAAGAGTTCAAAGTGTTTCACATCCATTAGCTACATTAGTCAAAAAACCACGGTTTGAATGCATTATAAACATGCAACACCAGATGGCGCTGTAGAGCAGAAAACTTTTCTACGGGATTTTACATAGGGTTTTTTTCTTTTGGTATAATGACCTAATTTCTGACTTATTTATAGTTCCTTCCCCCCCCCCACCCCTGTGTGTAGATTCACGCTAGGTCTGTAATTTTTAGGATCACTATAAAGCAAGCCAGCATTTTCCTTGTCTTCACAGCATCACATACATTAGTTCTTTAATCTTTAGGGCAATTATAAAGTAAGCCAGCATTCTCATTGTCTTCGCAGCACAAATGAGTACATCACATGCTTAAAGGTCCCTCCAGATGGCCTTTTGATTGTGGCTTCATTATGAGTAGTATAGCAGTAATATTTATTAAATTCGTATGCTACCCCCTAAAGAGGTAAAACAACCAAATAAGTCTATAAGTAGGAATCGATATATAAGCAAAAGTAATTACAAACTGGAATAATGAATAGAATAATAACAGGTGGTAATTTTTTGTTTGAGGATATGCAGCATAAAAAGGAAAAATAGGAAGCCAGGGTGGGGTGGGAGGTCGGAAGGGAATAAATGAAGGAAAATATGTAGAATATGTACGTATATATGGAAACTCTGAATAATAATAATAATAATTAAACAAAACTTTGAAAAATGGAGGAAAAAGGACACTGCCCTTCATCTGCAGATCTCACAACATAAAAGTGCAATATAAAAGCACAAAATACATGATAACAACTACAACAAAACCCCGAACAAATAACCCCTCTCCATGATTTGTGCTCATTATCCTGCTCTCAGTACTGCTTGTTCCTGCAAATTGTTTGGAGTAGCCACGGTGTTTTGTTCACAGTTAGTGCATATCTCATCATTTTCTGCTGAAATCTCCTGACTTTTAATACCACAAATTCTCAATCCTATCCCCTATGTTGTTTAATATCTATATGAAACTGCTGAGTGGAGTTATCTGGGGGTTTGGAGAACGTTGTCAGCAGTATGCTGATGACACTCAGCTCTACTTCTCCTTTAGACCTGCAGGTGAGGCAGTGGAAGTGCTGGACCGGTGTCTTGCCTCAATAATGGACTGGATGAGAGCCAACAAACTAAAACTCAGTCCAGAAAAGACTGAGGCACCGTTAGTGGGTGGTTCCCCAGATCGGATGGCTTCGAGGTTGCCTGCTCTTGATGGGGTTACACTTCCTCTGAAGGAGCAGGTTCATAGCTTGGGGGTGGATCCTTTGCTGTCACTCGAGGCTCAGGTGGTCTCATTGGCCCGGAGTGCCTTCCATCACCTTTGGCTGGTTGCCTAGCTATGCCCCTATCTGGACAGGGATAGCATAACTACTGTTGCCTATGCTCTGTGAAATATACTCGGAGTCAAGAGTTGATTTCACGCTCTTTATTCAGCTCATAGTGGTGAGGAGGAATGGAAGTTCCCCCAGAATGTCTGCTTTATATACATTATTTACACAATGAGCCCCACGTGATTGGCTAATTCCGGGATTCTCCTGTAGGCCAATCAGGTTGTGGATTCACTTCCACCTGGAGCTGGATTGGGTGGCTCCTGTGGACCAATCAGACTGCTGCATTCTGGATCCTATTGTTCTAGGACCAATCAGACTGCTGCATTCTGAATCTGATTGTTCTAGGGCCAATCAGACTGCTGCATTTTGGATCCTATTCAACTCAGTACATAACACCACTCTGGTAACCTCAAGGTTAGATTACTGCAATGCATTATAGGTAGGGCTGCCTCTGAATATGGTTTGGAAACTTCAGCTGGTGCAGAATTCAGTGGTCAGGTTGCTCACTGGAGCAAGATGGTTTGAGCATATTACACCAATCTTGGTCCAACTGCACTGGCTAGCAATTAGTTTCCTGGCCCAATTCAAAGTACTGGTTTTGATCTATAAAGCCTTAAATGGCTCAGGATCACAATACCTCAAAGACCACCTCCTTCCTTATGAACCTACCCAGACCCTGAGATGATCTTCTGAGGCCCTTCTTCGCATGCCTCCTCCTCAAGAGGTCCGGAAGGTGGCAACACGAGAAAGGGCCTTTTCTTCAGTGGCTCCCCATCTGTGGAATGCTCTCCCCAGGGAAGTTTGCTTGGTGCCTTTATTATATCCCTTTAAGGTAAAGGTAAAGGTACCCCTGCCTGTAAGGGCCAGTCTTGACAGACTCTGGGGTTGTGCGCCCATCTCACTTAAGAGGCCAGGGGCCAGCGCTGTCCGGAGACACTTCCGGGTCACGTGGCCAGCGTGACATCGCTGCTCTGGCGAGCCAGAGCCGCACACGGAAACGCCGTTTACCTTGCCGCTGGTAAGCGGTCCCTATTTATCTACTTGCACCCGGAGGTGCTTTCGAACTGCTAGGTTGGCAGGCGCTGGGACCGAGCAGTGGGAGCGCACCCCGCCGCAGGGATTCGAACCGCCGACCTTTCGATCGGCAAGCCCTAGGCGCTGAGGCTTTAACCCACAGCGCTACCTTTAGGCACCAGGAAAAAACATTCCTTTTTAACCAGGCCTTTGGTTGATTTGATTGACATCCTATGGCCTTTTAAAATGTGGGGTTTTTTTGGGGGGGGGGGTATTGGATTACTGTAATGGAAGATAAAGCTATCAAGAGCTACTAGCCACAATGGTTATGTTTTGACTCTACTGCCAGAGGCCAGCAATCTGTATAAGCAGGAGAAGTTTAGAAAACTAGGGCTCCTAACCTTTCTTCATTTTCCCCCCAGACAGCATTAAGGTTTCATGAGTTTCTTTTTTTCTGCCAGACCCTTTGTCAGCATTCCTCTTCCCTTACTTTCACTTCTTCTTTCAGGTTCACATGAATGGATAATGTAATTCTGAAGAAATGTAATAGCATCAAGAGCTGCTCGTTCCTCAATTTTGCACTTAAAAATAGATATTTATTGAAATAAATCCAACACATAAAACACAATAAGAATAATAGAAATACAACTACAAAATAGCAGTGTTTAACATTTTACATTTTACTATGTTTTCAGATTCTACTGTAATCCGCCCAGATAATAAATAATAATAATAATAATAATAATAATAATAATAATAATAATAATAATAAATATCAGGTAGTTAATAGTATTTAAGACCATTTGGAAAGCCAAGTTTCACATTGTATTGTGGAGTCTTGTATGTATTTATTGTATATGAGATAAGGTCCCACCAAACACATATTTTTCAGGGTCCTCTGAACCTTTGGCAACATGTAATTTTTGATTTATTTTTTCAACTAATGCTAAACACCACATCTTTCGTACCAAACTGAGAGCCACAAGTCCTGTAAGGTTTTCCATTTGGGGGCAATGGAGATTCTGGCAGCTTGATAGAGCTGATGGGAAGTGTTGTCCAACAATGTCTGAATGGCCATTGGTTCCCCATCGGTGCTGGTCCCGTGGGTTCACCGTGAGGCGAGGTGCGAGTCCAGTCCGAGGTCGAGGGTGCAGTATGGAAGCAGGCCGACAAAGCTGAAGCTGGATCCAAGGCAGGGAGTTGGGTGAGGTCAGGAGCTCCGGCCCGACAGAGTGCAGGCAGGAACTGACTACCAACAATGTTGCTCCCGCAACCTGGGACTGGGGCTGGTTGGCTTTTATCTGCCCTGAGGCATAGGGCGGCCCCGGTCCTCAGGTGACTCTCCTCTCCTGGCCTGGAGGCAAGCACTCCTCCTGTGGGAACTTAGCTCCCTCCGCCTCTCTGCCCTGAGCCTCTGCAGCTCAGGAGAGGCTGGAGGGTTACTGGACCCAGAGGCAACCTCAGCTTCCCCTGACGGGGCTGAGAGTGGAGCACCTGCAGGCAATGGGTCCTCCATCACCTCAGGAGCCAGAGCAGACTCAGCTGGTGCCTGCACCTGAGGATCCAGCACAGGTGAGGACCCTTCAGGCTCAAGCCGCAGCCCCGGCTCAGCTGGTTCTGGAGGCGGGGAAACCTGTGCAGGCAGGGATTCCTCAGGTTCAGCCTCCAAGTCCGAATCCCAGACCATCACACCGTCCCAGGTTTACAACAATGGCCACTTGTGCACCTCTGCATCACAAAGAGGGCACTGATTTGCATACAATTTGCATATGCTAACTTATATCTCCAAATGCAAATTTAGGAACAGTCCCTGTAATAGAAATGCAATGCAATACATACAACTAAAGTAGGGAAGACTGACCAAGTGATTTGTGTGCTTGTTCAGTTTGCTGATGGGCAACTTTAAATCTCATCCTTCTTTGACTTCATTATATTTAAACTGGACTTGAACCAGATGACCCTTTAAACATAGGACTTTCCTATGTAAAGTTGGACACATGGCCATTGGGATGGTGTGCAACAATAATAATTTCATCATATCTTAACACATTGGACTAGGGTTCTTCAACCTTGGCTCCCCAAATGTTGATGGACTACAACTCCCATCATTCCTGGACACTGACTAAGCTGGATGATGAAATTTGTAGTCCAAAATCTGGAGAACCAACACTGAAGAACACTGCTGTGGTTAATGTTTTGGATTTCTCCAGGTCCCCAATTCTAGTTTTAGGCACATCAACAATATTGGTGACAGTACAATCTGATTTTTGCAACAGCAAGGTCAATATGAGTTCTGCAACTGTGTGTCAATATAAGCAAACTACATTTAAAAACAAACAAACATGAAAATCCCACATTCTCTCTCACACTCTGATGTATCTGCATCATCTATTTTTTTTAGGAGTGAACTGTGTTATCTTTCCACTGTGGTTATATAAGGAAGAGAAAAACATTGCTTCCAGCAAAGGAATCCATGTGCAAAGGTGAAGCCACCCTAATTTTCCTTAATTATTTTGATTACACTGCAGAGCAGGGCTGTTCCTGGCAGAGGCGATTAAGCTATTTATGATCTCAAGGTTATGGGTATCCAGAGATTTTTTTTTTCTCTCTCTGCCTCATTAGTGCCATTTTCTTGAGATGTTGTTTAATTAGCATCCTGGAAAGGTGATCTTTGTCTATGAAAAGCAACAATCATTCTTTGTGCAAGTTTGACGTGTTACTAAAAAAATCTGTGTCTCCGGGTGAGTTTGTTTATAACTAGGGAAGTTTCTGCTCCTTCAAAATAAATGAGCTGTTAGGGCTAAACTAGAGGTGACATTTGTCACGTAGTTGTCCTGCCTCCCTTCCAACATGCACAGTAAGAAAGAGAATCGGAGAAATGTAGAGGTGGAAGGGACCCCAAGTGTCATCTATTCCAACGCCCTGCAATGCAGGAATCCAAATTCTTCTTTGGCGATCCTTTGTAGCCGAGTAAGATTGTCTTCCATGAACATGGTCTTAACTGTGAGTCCGTAAGTGACTGTGGAGGCCAATTCTGGATCTACACGTCCTTCCACAGTGGGGACATTGGTTTCCGGGTGGGAGTTGATCACGGTGTGGATTTGCCAAGCGTGCCTTCCTCTTAGCACATTTCTCCCTTCCGTCCTGAGTTTGAGTGTCCCGTGACACCTTTGGTAAAGGTTGTTCTCCAATTGGAGCGCTTGCAGGCCAGTGTTTCCCAATTGTTGGTGTTCATACTACATTTTTTTAGATTCGCCTTGAGACAGTCTTTAAACCTCCTTTGTTGACCACCAGCATTACACTTTCCATTTTTAAGTTCGAAATAGAGTACAGTGGTACCTCGGGTTAAGAACTTAATTCGTTCCGGAGGTCCGTTCTTAACCTGAAACTGTTCTTAACCTGAAGCACCACTTTAGCTAATGGGGCCTCCTGCTGCTGCTGTGCCGCCGGAGCACGATTTCTGTTCTCATCCTGAAGCAAAGTTCTTAACCTGAGGTACTATTTCTGGGTTAGCGGATTCTGTAACCTGAAGCGTCTGTAACCCAAGGTACCACTGTAGTTGCTTTGGAAGAAGATAATCAGGCATCCGCACAACATGTTCAGTCCAACTACGTTGATGTTGAAGAATCATTGCTTCATCACTAAAGCATACCTGACAAATGGCCACCCAACCTTTGCTTAAAAACTTCCAATGTAGGAGTGTCCTGCAGGGGACTTTACACTAAGCATCCCCAGGGATGGCCAGGAGCAAGGGAGTTTGTGCAAACTAACACAGACCTTACTGTTGAGTGCCTCTATCTTCTTCTGGACCAGCTGGTGCTGTGGGCTATAGGTGTCATGGTCTGTCAGCGACACCACCTCCACCTCCATGTTAAACACACAGCCGATGGTCTTGATGTCTTCTTCTCCAGGGCATCACACTTCCCCAGGAACTCCATGGAGCCAGGCAGCTTGGACTCCAAGACCAGGGGGTGGTCCTCCAGGACAGAGTTGAACTGCTCTGATAGGGGACCTGGCATAAAGTTCAGTAGCATGTAGAATAGCTGCCTCATGTGCTTGCTCTAGGGCTGAGGGAGCTTCTTGAATTCTACCTGCACTACAATTCTCAGAGTGTTTTAACAGTTAACATACTGCCCAACATTTCTCCAACAAGAATAGAGGAGTCCCATTCCATAATGATAATTTTACTACTACTACTACTACTACTAATTTATTATTTATACCCTGCCCTTCTGGCTGGGATTCCCCAGCCACTCTGGGCAGCTTCCAACAAAACACTAAAATACAATAACCGATTAAACATTAAAAGCTTCCCTAAACAGGGCTGCCTTCAGATGTCTTCTAAAAGTTTGGTAGTTACTGGGAGCCACTGTAGGTCTTTCAAGACCGGTGTTATATGGTTTATACCCCACACATCTTACTGAGTTGCCCCAGTAATAAAACGTTCATAAAGCTTCCCTATACAGGATTGCCTTCAGACGGCTTGGGGGTTGGATAACTCCATAGCCTCCAACATTTCTCCAATGAAAATAGGGACATCTAAAGGGAAAATGGGACATCCTGAGATCAAATCAGAAACCAGGATGGCTTCTCTAAACCAGGGACGTCCTTGGAAAATAAGGACACTTGGAGGACCTGACTTAATTCCTCTTCCCCATGACTACACTTCCCAGGATTCTCTCCGGGAAGACACAACTGTTTCCAGTGGTATGATACTGCTTTAAATGCATAGTGCAGATGGTCCCAGAGAATTTTAACAAGAAGGAGATCCCCGAAACACCCCAACAAAGAAGATTCTGTCTACATTTCTGATCAAGCTGGAAACAGTTAAAAACTGAATACATGCACTGGATTCGTTTAGTGAGTAAGCATACATGACCTTCACTTATCTAAACATTATTGTTGTAATAGGCTACTGTTGGGGAGATCAGGGGACAATTGTCCCGGCAGTCACGTTTTCAAAGGTTAGAACTTAGCTGTACAGCCATAACCCCCCCCCTTTTTTTTGTCCTGCCAACATCATTTCCCAAGGCAGTGTATAAAAATGTGAAAGTTATGGGCCCAATCCTCTTGGAAGCTGTCCTGTAGAGTCTCTATTGATTGCAGAGGTATCGTTACATTTTCGATTTGAGTGCCACACTTCAGTTTTGAGTGTTAAGCTGAGGTCTGTCTGTTTTTGCTATTAATTTTGCGTTTTTGTTTTTGCGGCTGTTTTTTTGTGTGTGACTGTGTGGAACCCAGTTCAGCTACTGATTGACTGTGGGACTGCAGTACATTGTTTATTGCTTTCATTTTATGGAACAATGGTCTTGTTAGATAGTAAAAGTCATGTTAAATTACTGTTTTTGGGGTTTGTTTTTAAAAGTCTGGAACGGATTAATCCATTTTGAGTTACTTTCTATGGGAAAGCACACCTTGGTTTTGGAACGGACTTCCGGAACGGATTAAGTTCGAGAACCAAGGTACCCCTGTATATATAACATTATATATTGTTGCTATTTATTTATTTTCTTTTGCAACATGGCCATTTATTCAATATGCAAATGATAATGGTCTTAAAAGACAAACTCTTCAGAGCATCGTTGCTAGTGCAAACAGCACGGTCTGAACTGCACACATTATTATTATTGCCGTCTATGACAGATAAGACGATTTCTGTGCTGCTGTCCCCAGGACTTCACATGCTTGGCGTTTGGAGAATCTGTACGGATTGATTAAAGCATAAAACAATAGAAAAAAACAGTTACCTTAATGTATATACAACCTGATACCTAAGGAGTAGTGGGGGCAGAGAGAAAGAGGTTAGAGATGTTATTGCTATATGCTTGTCACACGAAAGCCAGTGAAATTTATATTAAAAATAAAATATAATAAGAATTGCAACAATATACCATGTTTTCTATATATATATATAGAGAGAGAGAGAACACATAATATATTGTTGCAATTGTTGTATGTGTATACACACACAGATATATATATTTCCTGGATTTGAAACGAGGACGTGGACGAGGGACGAGGATTAAACCAAATGCCTCCTCCCTCCCCATCCCTGTCAAGGGCAAGAAAAGTTACAGATAGGTAGCCGTGTTGGTCTGCCATAGTCAAAACAAAATAAAAAAATTCCTTCCAGTAGCACCTTAAAGACCAACTAAGTTAGTTCTTGGTATGAACTGCAACTTATCACCAAACTTAAAACCATGGAGAGACCTGGTCTGAACAAAGACATTGGATTCTTATCTCATTATGCATGACAAAGCCATTTTTCACCTTCTCACCCCTTGCTTTTTCCTGTAAGACCTATTGCAGTCGTTAAGAGTCGTCAACAGGCTCATCACAGCTATCTGCCAATCACCCAATCCCACCACCCTTCTGAGTAATACCCCTCCCCACCTTCTCACTATATAGAAGGGTCTGGTGACTTCTGTTTCAGTGTATCTGAAGAAGTGTGCATGCACACGAAAGCTCATACCAAGAACTAACTTAGTTGGTCTTTAAGGTGCTACTGGAAGGAATTTTTTTATTTTGTTTTGACAAGGGCAAGAAAAGAATCCCTTCAGCGGAATCTGAGGGTGGGGCGGGGGGGGGGGAAGATAACAAAAAAGAGAGATACATTCTAGGACTTTCTCCTCGACTGCTCCCTCCCTCTCTCTCCCCCTTCGATTTCAAAAGCAGGCGACGGCAGCCAGGCCGACACAGAGAGCGCAGGGCTAGAGCGGGCCGCCGAGGCTTGTGGGATGCGGGCGGAGCTTCAGGACGAGGAAGTCTCCCGCCTCCTCCCCTCCCCCAGCGCTGCCTCTTACTCCGGGCCTGGCTGCCGACTGCGGTGCCTGAGGAGGGTTTTTTGGACGAGGTAAGGGGCGAGGCGGCGGCGGCTGCTCCTCCGGCTTCCCGAGTTTGAGGCCTACCCGCTTCCCTCCTTCCCCACAGCCCAGTCTAGGGGAGGGGACTGAGGGGACTGACTGACTTGACAGCCCCCCTGGAGTGGGGGGGGGCGAGAGGGGTCGCTGCCCCTCAGCTTCTTCCACTGGGGCGTTGCAGGTGGTGCCCCCCCCTTTTCCTAAGGGCCGAGGTCCCTTTTCCTGCCCCCCCATAAAATATTTGAGGGCCCTCCCCCCCCAGTAAATGAGCACTGCCATTCAAATGGCGTCTCTGTGTGTTCTCCAAGTGACCCCCCCTAATATTTTGTTTTAAGTTGCCCCCCCCCCCCCTGGTGCACCCGCTGAGGAGGAAAGGCTGCTGTGGTTGGCATCCATCCGGGAATGAAAGGGTGCCCAGTAATGGGGGTTTGGGGGCGTGGGGGTGAGCAGAGAAAGTGCTGTGGGCCACTGCAAGAGCACTTTGCATGCAGGCCAGGGTGGATCAATGATTTTTTTTTTTAATTTAAAAATCGGATTTTTAAAAAATTAAAATCGTTTTTTTTAAAAAAAAAAATTAAATCGGATTTTTAAAAAGGAGGAAAAATCTTTCTAAAGATGGTTTTCTGTTTAAGTTACATTATACTCCAAAGGCTATTCATCAGGAAATAAGGATTAGTTTTAAGTTTTTCATGTGTGCTAAAACTCAAAAGCTTTTTTTTTAGTCGTTTAACCACATCAGTTAACAAACATGGATACATATGCTATAATGTTACTGTTTTAGTTAAATAAATTGTTTAAATTGTTATTTTTCTCCTTCCAATAAAGTACGGCAGAAAAGCTGTCCAAATATAAAACTTATTAAACCTCACAATTTCATAATTATCTGTTTATGTATTTCTAAAGTATAACCAGATCAGAAATTTTTGCTATAACTGTAAAAACTACTCTAAAAATTTATCATTCCAAAAATGAAACCTTCATCTAGTTGTAAATATGCAAGAATGAGTCTTTCTGTTAAAAAAATGATTTAAATCAAGTCTTACTGACTAGTGATTTAAATCGATTTGATTTAAATCAAATCCACCCTGACACAGGCTAACTTAACTTCCCTCCCTCCCTCCTTTGAATGCTTCCTTCAGCTCCCGAACTGGACCAAGGAGTGGCTGTTTTGGGGGGGAAAGGGCAGACTGTTAACTCAGTTCATAGGAGCCAACCCCTTTGGGCCCATCCACCCCCCCAGTAAAATATTTGAGGGGGCTGCCCCCCCAGTTGATGGGCATTGCCATTCAAATGGTGGTTGGGTGCTGTGTCATGTGATCAGTTAGGCAGGGCAGGGCTTACCTGGGCCCCCCAAATATTTTATTCCAGTTGGCATGTATAAAAATCATAGAATTGTAGATCTGGAAGGGACCCTGAGGGTTATCTAGTCCAACCCTCCACAGTGCAGGAACTGACAGCTAAGAGTCTCATACTTGACCAACTGAGCTAGAAGACAGACAGCTTAATTTACTGTCTCTCCCCACCCCCGGAAGACATCCCTACTTGAATGAGGGGCAACTGGTTGGTTGTGTTTTTTTTGCAGGGGGTGGGTGGGCTGTGACTTGGCTCATGATTCATTCATTTTATTTGCTTTATTTTTATCTTCATAAAATTTATACACTGCTAGGTTGGAAGGGGACATCAAAGTGATTTGCCAAGAGATAAAACAGCAAAACCAAGAAAATGACTGCTGTTTTGCATGCAGAAGCTCCCCAGGTCAATGTTATTAAACACAACCTGAATGCTTTTGTTCCCAGGAATGAGTAGTGGCAGTCTCTCTTGGCGGGGAAGGTAGAAGGGCCTGTTGTTTTGTGGGTAGAGCATAGACTTTGCATGCAGAATATCCTAGTGTGATTCATTCTCCCTGATAATGCTCCCCGCTCCCAAGGATAAGGGGTGTTTATTCTTTTTGGGAAGATTTTGTCACGTTGAAAAACAAACAATTAGTTCTGTTGTGTTTTTGTATTGCTTTGTATTTTGTACTTAATTTAATGGGGCTTGACCATAATAAACATTTCAGTTTTTTAACTATGTATATACTTCTTAGCACCATAGTCTCTTAAGTGATGTAAAGTAAGGATAAAAAGATAGAAAAAAAGATAAAATTGGTTAAAACTAACCATAAAACCAGAGAACGTACTTGAAATGCTTGCTGAAATAAATAAAAAAGTGCTGGAAGTTCAACAGGGAGGAGGCTTGTCTGGTCTAAGCTGGGAGGGAATTCTACAGAATTGGGCCAACAGTCAGAGGTTGGTGAAACCGGCCCCCGCTGGGGGCACAAAAATCTCCTGTCAGTCTATGGAGTGTATGATGTATAGGAGTGTGACGGCGCTATGCTGCTGTCATGGCAAGATCAAACATGGAAGAAGCTTCCCTTCCAGGCATGAGGTAAAATGATTTATTTCATACAGCTCCTCGCCAAAGGCTCAAAGAACCCTAAGTATGAGCTGTGCATCCAAGCCATGAGGGGCCACTAACTGACTCCCCTGAAGACCTCAGTGATGAGGCAGCAATATAAGGAGTCAGGTGGTCCTTAAGCTATCCTGTACTAAAGTCGTTAAGGCCCTTGCAAATTAACACAAGAACCTTGAACTCTGAACTACTTTTTGAGACACAGTGCTGCAGCTATTGGGCTTGGTGGACAAAGTGTTTGACTTGATATAAGGCAGCTTCCTGTGTTTTTTTTTCTGGCAGGGCTCCTGTATCAGTCAAAAAATAGTAAAAATCAACAAATGGTTTTCTGCTGGAACAGATATGCAGGATGGGTGGGATAGTTAGTGGTGGAAAGCATCACCTGGTGATATTTTGCCTGTTGCAGACATTTAAAATCTACTCTCGGGATTTCCTGATGGAGCCCCAAGCTGCTATCAGCAAAATTCCACATTAGATGATAGTCCATCTCTCTCTCTCTGTAAAGTTACACATTGTGCATTTTTGCTTATCACACATATTTGAAAGCCAACCCTGTCCCTGGCTGGGCTCCTGTGTCTTTGCTGGGTGCAAAAATAAAAATAAGCAGGCAATATAGGTCCAAGCAGGGATGATGGGGAATGCAGTTAATTTTGACCTATTATACAGCTTTAAAAGTAATCATGGGAACCTGGAGCTACTCCCCCCCTCCCCCATGTTTGCATCAAGCAGTAGTTCATTGGAATGCTAAATGCTTGTTTTAATCTAAAAATTAGCACCCCTAGTATCTTCCTCCCTCTTCCTAGGAATGCCCTGTTAACTCACTTCTGAAGTGGAAAGAGGGAAATATGTGCAGTGCTGGCTCTGAGAGCTGCCTGGGCATTTTTAATTATTATTTTTTTGTAGTGTAAATCCCCAGCTGGAACTGGCAGCTTGAGGAAAGGAAGACCTGTGTGTTTGGAAATGTTAAAAAAGTAAGGCAAGCTGCATTTAGCTGCATCAAAATTTAATTTAATTTTCTGTTGGCGTGGGGAGCATTTTCCAATGCTAAAATACTTAAAAGCTTCATGTGCCTGTCCATATGTGCATAGGTGTTGCAGGTCGCAGATGGGAAATCCATTCATTGCTTGCTGCTTTGGCAAGAAGGAAAGTGGCTTCTGATTATGTCCTGCCCTATTTGGCAGCCATTCATAGAGCTGTTTTTCTAATCCTTTGTGTGGGTTTTTAAAGCCACGCATGCTTGCACTGTTGTATTGGGAAGTGAGGAATAACAGCAGTGGTGAGGGTTAAGGACATGCGTGCAGGCTGCTACAAAATTGCAACGAAGCCGCACACGGGAGAAGCTGTAAGTATGACACGCAAGCAATATATATTGTTTCCCTAAACTAGAAAACATAATTGCATCTCTGAGTGAGCTAAGTGTCAGACATGCACATCCATTTATCACTGAATGGCTTTATACAGTTATACAGCTTTATCTAGTTACAGATAGGTAGCCGTGTTGGTCTGCCATAGTCAAAACAAAATAAAAAAATTCCTTCCAGTAGCACCTTAAAGACCAACTAGGTTAGTACTTGGTATGAGCTTTTCGTGTGGTATCTGAAGAAGTGTGCATGCACACGAAAGCTCATACCAAGTACTAACCTAGTTGGTCTTTAAGGTGCTACTGGAAGGAATTTTTTTATTTTGTTTTGACAGCTTTATCTAGTTATACAGCTAAATACTTAGGATTTCTCCATCTTAACCCCTGTTTCTTTCTCTGTGCTCATAAGCTCCAGATTTGTGCTTGGCTTTGCAATTCTGAAAGCATTTTAGGAATGCCACATGGATCCAGTACTTCCTGCTTCCATCCCCACCCAGAGCGTCTGGTGTAAGCTATTGGGTATAGATCCTGGCAGCAAAACCTGATCTTCAAAATACTGCTCAAGAGTTGGGTGTTTTTTTGTTCATTCTTGCATATATCCCTTTCCTTTTTAAAAAAATAAATGGAGAGATGGAAAAGCTCTTTTGTGGCTTTCATCCAACTATTCTTCCCTTGGAAGGCTGTAAAATGTTTTTGGTTTTGGTATTAAAAATGCATCAGGCTGCTTACTCAGTTAAAACCATCTACAGACATAATCACTGCTCCACATGCCAGACATGCAGGATTTGAAAGAATAAGAGATGGATGTCTGAGCTGGTTTGTAATCACTTCAGAATTACAAAAGCTAAAAGAGACACCATCACACGATGGCTACTCTCACAATGATAGACATTTCTGCAAACTTGGGAATGTTACCCTATTTTTTTATGGATTCATTTTTAAGGGCCCTAAACTGATGGCACAATAAGTATTCTAGTCTTTAAGAAGTTTTAATGCCAATTACAAAATCAGCTTACTATGGAAAAAAATAGAAAATCACTCCGGATACCAAGAGCAGCAGGATATAAACAATGAATTGTTTTTATATACACACATGCTCTTATAACCATGATGATAAATCATTGGCTAATTTTTGGGTGGGTGTACTGCAAACCTGAAAACTTTATACAATGTTTTCATTTTGTTGTGACTGGAGAGTGAAGTCCTCAGATGCCAGCTACTAAGTTTACTTTTTGCATCCCAAAGTTACAAAGGAAATGACCTGGGTTCCTTCCTGCCTCTTCCAGAAGGGGCCTCATCTCGTAATGGACTTTTGGGATGACAACATACTTTGGACGCTAGTGTTTGATTGTCATGTCCAACTGACGTGGATCTCTGTACACTTTGAGTGTAATTTTCAAAAGCCTGCGCTCCCGTGAGATCGGAAATGTTATTGGTACAGTATGTGTCCTTCTGAAATCAACTTTGATGAATGGTGGCTTACCAAGTTATACAACATCAAAATATGCCCAGTACTGATTTTTTTTTTTAAAAAAATATTGTACAGTTTTGTGTGTGTCTAGAAATTGTTAAACCACATGTGGTCAAGTGCAGTGGTACCTTGAGTATGGAAATTTGCTTCTGTATCGATTGCTGATCAGTTTTGTGAATCAGGTCTGCCTTTGCTTAGTTGAGATGTTCCTTAAGCAAGACTGCGTTTGCTTCCACACTGCCATGTGTAGTTTTAACTAATAGCAAAGCAGTTAGGGGGTGGGAGTGTTTGTCAGAAGAGGGCTCTGCTCCCCACATCCCTGCAGGATGGATTGCTTCTTCCTTCCTCTGCAAGCCCATTTTGTTTCCATGCTGTCAGTGGAGGATGACAAGCCTGTCCCTCCATGAATATGGAAACCAATCGGACTGACAGAGGAGAGACTAAGAGGTCTGTTCTTACTATGTTGGTGTACTAGGTAGAAAGCACCGCCCAGCAGGGGAACCCCCCCCCCACATTTAGTCTCTTAGGATTAATTATTTTTTGGGCCTCCTGTATGAAGCTTATTTAAGGCTACAGCTGTGATGCTTGTAGCATAGGTTGGCTGCAAACATACCTACAAAGATATGAGGATGGGTTTTGGATATTTTGCTTGCAAAGAGGGCTGAGAATGCTACAAGTTTATTGGACGTTGGTACTTAGTCCAGCTTCGGCTATCAGCTGACCTCTACGAAAGATGCCTGGGCATTAGTCCAAACACTACTGAAAGCTCTGTTTGTACAGCTGCATTGCTTTTTGGGGGATGGGGAGGTCCTTAACAAAACGAGTAACGGAGTTGCGTTGAGACTATTGTTTAAAAACATGTTTGGTGATTATTATTTTTTAATGACTAGTAATTAGGCAGCTGATTTTTTTTAAAATTTTAAATACTGTTTTATCTAAACATCAGATGGCAAACGTGATCCCATCTACTCTCATCTCTGTTGTCCAAGAGAAAATGCTTCTTCCAACAGATGCCAGCTGCCAGACATATCATCTAAAGCAGGGTTAGCCAACATCTGCCATTGAACTCCCAGCTCCCATCACCCCCAGCCAGTGCAGCCAGTAGTCAGGGATGATAGGAGCTGCATTCCAGTCCTGCCACCAGGTTCCCTATTTCTGATCTAACCTAATGAGGGTGGCAGTTCTATGCATGCTTAAAGAAAGCCAAGTGCCACCGAACGAATGCAGTGAGAATTAACTTCTGAGTAAATGTGTATTTGGGTATGATGCACATCTCTGCAGTACCTCTTGCACTGTTTAGAGCAGCTGGAGCTGGTCTGTTAGGATGAAGGGGAACTGCCCTATCACGCTCAATCTGCCCTTAGCCAGTCTCCAGCTCCCCACCTTCCTACTTAACAACCAATCCTGGGGGTGGTACTGGCTGTAAGCTGCCTCCTCCTTGGTCTTAGTTTTGTCCTTCTAGAATTCAGCAAGGAGGAGGATGGGGCCAAAATGATAGTTAATTGGTTCTCCCTCTTGTTGGTTCTGGCTCCACCTGCTGTTTTGGCTTCCTGCATTTTGCCGTACCAGTCCCAATGGGCACCAGTCAACACCACTTAAGACTGATTGCAGAGTTTGGGGCTTTGCTGTCATAGCCAGTGTTTGTCATATCCAGCTTTTCCTTTTCCTTTGTGTGCGGATAACCTGTACTGAAGATGCACATCTTTACCCTGGTCTTTCATAGAATCATAGTATTGTAGAGTTGGAAGGGATCGCAAGGGGCATCTAGTCAAACTAAAGCATCCATGACAGATGACCATATGCCTAAAAGCCTCTAGTGAGGGAGAGTTCACCACCTTCCAAGGGAGTCGGTTCCACTGTCGAACAGCTCTTTCCTGATGTTTAGTTGAAATCTCCTTTCTTGTAAATTGAATCCATTGCTTCAGGTCCTAGTCACTGGAGCAGCAGAAAACAAGCTTGCTCCATCCTTCATGTGACAGCTCTTTAGATATTTGAAGATGGCTATCCTATCTCCTCTCAGCCTCTTCTTTTCCAGGCTAAACATACCCAACTCTCTCAACTGTTCCTCATCAGTCTTGGTTTCCAGACATCTGAGTTGTGTGTTTTCAGGACCCACCCTATTCCTGTGGCTGTAACTTGTTTTAACTTTTTAATACTGAGTTTCAGATTGTTGTGACCTGCCCTGGGACATGCTGGGGAATCGTGGGTAATAATAATATACTAAAAACGCTGTGGGGAACTTTAGCAAACAGGCAAGCGCTGTGAACCAGCACTGTGAATGGTTGATCTATGTATTTGTGATCTGTATATTTGCTGGGGAGCAATGGGGAAAAGCTGAAGATTCCCCTCCCTCCAACTAATTTTCTAACCATTTTTTCGATGCAAACATTTAGCAGTCCTCTTGCATTCTATTACAACTTGGTGTTGCATCCTGCCAGCAACACTGAACATTAGTAAGCAACAGGAAAGCATCTGCATCCAGAAGTCACAGGTGTCTGTCTGTAGGTCACTTCCTTCTTTTCAGGCCACAAAATGTGTTTGTCAAGAAGGCCAGTGATTAAACTTCTTGAGTCTCTCCTCCTTTGTTTCTGTATAATTTCTGAATAAAGGAGCAGTTGGCTTCATTTTTTTTATACTCAACTGCACGACAAGTATATTGGAAATCCAGAAACATAAGAACCTGCTAGTCCTCGCTTAGTTACAGTGGTGAAAATTCCTAAATTATTGATATAGGAACTCAAGAGTGGCTTCTGAGAGCAATGTGGTTGAGCTTTGAGCAAGAAGCTCACATGTGAGCTCTTTTCTCCTTCGATCAGATTGCAACTTAGCTGAGAGTCAGAAGCTACTGCTTGAAGAGCCACGCTCTTGTCTCATTTGCAAAATGATGTTTTCTTTGTTTGCTGCTTCCAACTTGGTTATAGTAAATTTGTTTACAGTATTTATAATTTGTGAGTCACCCAATAAAATACACTCTAGGAGACGTACAACAGAATAAGCAACATTAAAAACAAAGCACATAATGACAAATCAGCACTAAAACCAACCCCGCAACTTTCTAGGAGTCTTCTCCCCTTATACCCCTCTTCTGCATTATTAGCAGCATCCTTCTCCACACCCCCCACGGGTGTTCCTTCTCCCCTTAAACCCCTCTCCTGCATTATTAACAGCATCCTTCTCCACACACCCCACACATGCTCCTTGTCCCTTGAGTGCTTTTCCTTCCCTCCCCACTTAAAACATGATTACAAAGCACGGATCCACATGGATCCTCAGGATTTTTGCACTGGGTCACCCCAGATTCACCATCAGATCACATAGCATGTCCATGGCTACAGCCTGCACCAAAAAACACCCACGCACCCACTGTTTCATGGGGCCGCAATGGCGCAAAAACATGGTTACAAAGCATGGATCCACATAGATCCTCAGGATTTTTGCATTGGGCTACCCCAAACTCACCGTCAGATCACATGTCTGTGGCCACAGCATGAACCACAAAAATCATACATCCACTGTTTCGTTTAGAATATTTTTTTTTCTTGTTTTCCTCCTCTAAAAACTACATGCGTGTTATGGTCAGGTGCGTGTTATGGAGCGAAAAATGCGGTAACTTATCAATGGGACTCAAAAAGCTTAAATTGAACCTGTTGCTATCACTCTACAGATAATAAAATAAATGATACCAAATAATGGACAGAACAGTCCTTTCCCCTAACACATATTTCCATAGCCAGAGGTGGGTGAGGGTCTGCATCTGTTTGGTTCCCTGTGCCATAGCAGTAAAAATGATGAGATGAATTCTTGGCTTTCCCATTTAACACAGACTTTGTTCCTATTCTCTTCCTCCCACCCCAATCCAGGCTCTGAAATTTGGAGTGTGAGAACATGTCTCAATCTGGTGAGAAAGTGAAGGTAAGTAGAATGGGTTTGTGGCAGACCTTACCAGAACACTGTGCTAGCAACATTGCTTGTATGTGTGTTCTGACTTGTGAGCGTAGGGCTGCATGTTAAGGACTTTCAAAACAGCCCCTGTGCTGCTCTTTGAAGCCCCGACAACCTAGGCTTCAAAGCACAGCATCATCTGACATTACTGTGACATTGTGTGATTGCCAGGTGGTCAGCTGCCAAATTTGGCCTGCCTGGGGTGGAGATATAGTGATCTGGCCCACTAGCCAGAAAGGGTTACCCCCCCCCTCTGTACAGTCCTATATGACATTGATTTGAGCAGAAGGTTAGCCCTCCAGCAGCCATCCTTTGTTGCATTTTCAGCAGTTGGTATAAACCACACAATTCTCAAACATGAGTTGGGTTATTAAGCAGTAATTTGGTTATTAAGAGAACTTTGTGCCACTTCCGACACACACGGGAAGTGGTGAAAGAGGAAGTGTGGCTAAGTCTGTGTGAGGGCAGGATGTCTGCACTCCATGTGTAGAGGGCACGTTCTCCAAATTTGGGGATGACACGAACATTTCCTCCCATGAAACATTTACATGAGACCCAGGAAAAGAGGAAACATGAGTTATTGTTCTTGCTGTTCCACTTCTGTCAAAACACCCAACCCTGTGGTCCTGCCGATTTGTGTTGATTCTTTCTTGGTTCATTTTGTGTGCTTTTGTCATAAAACCCCTGTGCTTTTGTTACAACCGACTTCCATGTCCAGTTCACAACTTTTATTGTTTTTCTCCGTCTCCTCAGTTTTCTGACTCGGCGGGATATGTAGGCTTTGCCAATCTCCCCAACCAAGTCCACAGGAAGTCTGTCAAGAAAGGTTTTGAGTTCACCCTCATGGTGGTTGGTAGGTGCTCCCCCCCTTTTTTATAAGCACTTCATTATTAGACTATTTTAGGCTGTTAAATATATATCTACCTTTTGTGTGTGTCTCTCCATCAGTTCTTCCTCCTTTTTGTGTGGAAATCTATTGTTGAAACTGTCATATGGAAGCTAGTTCAGTCTGGATTTCTTCCTGTGAATTGTCTGTCCCTGTTCTTGGGGGGTGGGGAAAGAGACGAGGTAAAGAGCACTGAAGTTAGTATCTCACTAAAGAGGCACAGCCTTCCTGCCATTGCTGGTGAAGGAAGGGAAATAGCTCGGTGGCAGGACAGTTGCTTTGCATGAAAAAGACCCCAGTTTCAACCTCTACCATTTGCAAATAGGGATTTGCTTGCAGGAAGGTTATATGACAGGGGAAGGGAACCCTTTTCAGCCCAAAGGGCAGTTCTCTTCTGGGCAACTTTCTGAGGGCCTATGATGCAAGGTGCAATAGTGGGCAGAGCAATGAATATTATTATTATTATTATTATTATTATTATTATTTATTTGTATTAGTATTATTAGTACCCCACCCATCTGACTGGATTGCCCCAGCTTCCAACATATATAAAAACATAGGTAAAGGGACCCCTGACCATTAGGTCCAGTCATGGCCGACTCTGGGTTTGTGGTGCTCATCTCGCTTTACTGGCCGAGGGAGCTGGCGTACAGCTTCCGGGTCATGTGGCCAGCATGACTAAGCTGCTTCTGGCAAACCAGAGCAGCGCACGGAAACGCCATTTACCTTCCTGCCGGAGCGGTACCTATTTATCTACTTGCACTTTGACGTGCTTTTGAACTGCTAGGTTGGCAGGAGCAGGGACCGAGCAATGGGAGCTCACCCCATCGTGGGGATTTGAATCGCCGACCTTCATCCCTCTCCATCCTCCAACCAGGCAAGCAAGAGGCATTACCGGAGTCCATAAATCATAAAATCGTTAGAGTAGGAAGGGATTACAAGGCTCATCTAGTCCAACACCCTGCAATGCAGAAATCTTTTGCGCAAGGTTGAGCTTCAACCCACAACCCTGAGATTAAGAGTCTCATGTTCTACCGACTGAGTTTTCCTCCAATTTAAGTAGACATTCCAGCCTGGGAGGAACAATTGGGGTGTGATGAGGGTCAGTGAGGGATGTGACTTGGGAAGAGAGGATGTAACCTGCGGAGAGTCATGAGGGTCAGATGGAGAGGCCTTGAGGGCTGCATTTGCCCTTGGGCTGGAGGCTCCCCACCCCGTTATACAACAATGATAATTCATTTTGCATTCCTTTTTAATACAGTATGCTTGCAGAGTGTTTTCATGTCTTCTGGTTAGTCATTCCTCCATCCCACGCTTTTCAGTGCATTTCCCCATCAATTTCCAAACTGCAGAAAGTCCAGGGTTTGTGTGTATGCATGTGTATCATGACAGACTGCTTTATTCCACTTCACTTACGCAAACCTAAACATCTGGTTTGTGTTGAAATTGCTCCTGCAAAATGCAGGCAGTTGGGGGGCACCATGAATGGAAACTTGAAAATGAGGCCCAATGCAGATGTAATCTTCCAGCAGCTACCCAAACCATAGTTGAAAGGACCATCAAGCTTGTGAGCTCTTCCTTCCTACCCCTGCTTTCCTTTTTGTAGGTGTAGCCATTGATAGCTTCATCCTACATGAATTTTGTCAAATCCTCTTTTAATGCCGTCGAAACCGGTGGCCATCGCTGCTTCTGTTCCTAACTTTGGTTGCATTTAAGTGGACCGTGTCTAGTTGTGGGCAGATACAAATGTACCCTAGTTGGATCCAAAAAGAGAAGTTGGAGGAAATTGGTGCCTGAGGGAGATGAAAGTGACCAAGTTTGCGAGTTGCACCCAATCTCCTAGATGTGGTTTGGTGACTTACGTCTCAACTAGGCCGATAAATGTTTGTACATACGTGTATTATTTCACAAGTGCTGTCCACTTTGGTCTGTTTAGGGAAGCTGCTAGCGAGAGAACATTTTCTTGCGGTTAGAGATTATGTTATTAAGACACTGAACCTAGACTATTATTGGAAAGTCATTTGTACCAACATTGACTGCGGTTAGGTTTTAACACCACCAAAACTCCGTCTGACTCACTTCCTCTAAGTTGTCTATGAGGGCACTTGGGAAGCTTACAAGAACTGTCAAAATTCTTTCAAGACACAGTTGTGGAATGGGGGAGAAATTTGATTTGGTTTGCATTTAAAAAAATAAAATAAAAATTAAAGCCAAATCTATCAAATTTGCACTTTCTGAAAGAATATGAGAACTGAAACACAGTCATGGTTTGAAATTCACACTTAAACCAAATTTTGTGGGGTGGTTCTCTGACCAAACAATGCTTCCAAAAATAGATATATTAGGTAAAAGCATGCATAAATAACATACGGAAATGCATTATGTTAAGAGAAGCTGCTTGCAAAAATGTGTATATTAAGTAAAAAAATGTACACAATAATGTGTGGAGAAGTTTGCACTGAAATGTTGAAGAATTTTTGTGAGGATTTTTTATAAAATAAACGAAAACCACAAATTGCTGCAGAAATGTGGGGAACTGAATTTAAGATGGGAAACTGAGAGGACCAAAACTGGCAAATTCTTCCATCCCTAGTCAGAACCTTCATATGTCGAAAGAGCTGCCAGGGTCACACAGAAGGCAGAGGGAAATGGCTCCAGTTTTTTTCCCCCAGGGTGGAGATAGGCTTGCCAAAATATCTCCTTCTGTGTCTGTGGGGCAACGGTGGCAGTGAGCTGTTGGGGTGGACACAGTTGTGTGTGGCGTGTCCAGTACCCCTTCTGCTAGCTAGCCCCCATTCATGTGCAATGGAGGATGCTGTCTTGCCACCAGCTTTGAAGACTCGCTCCACATTCAGCTAGCTTCTGAATGTGTAAAAGGGAGTGTGACACCTTGCCCTTCATTCAAGGCAACCCAAATACCTTGAGCCATCTTTGATGGCTACCACCTCAGAAATGAATGGACTAATGCTGTGTGATTGATTTTAGGAGACCAAATTTCCTCCATAGCCATTCACCCCAACTTTTGCTTTTTCGAGTGTGGGGTGGTGGTGATGCATTAACTTAACTTGATATCGAGAGATAAATGTGAATCAAATAAATACAGGAACTGAAGAGAAAGTGCTGGAAAGATGCTTGTCTTGTAGGTATTTGATTAGAGCACTTAATTTAGCCTTATGGGTTGCATTATGAAAATAGGTGGATTAAATTTAGAATTCGCATGGCTCACTTTCCTCAGGCTTGTTTTTCCTGTTTACTTTAGCTAAGCTTAGGAAAGCCTTTGATGTTGTTATCTTATAAAACCAGGGTGGATACTGGCCGTAAGAGATAAACCTGTGGCTTGCATGAAAGTGGGGGGTGGAATTATTCTAGTAATTAAACATCCATCTTATTTACAGGTGAATCTGGCTTGGGAAAATCCACTTTAATCAACAGTTTATTTCTGACCGATCTCTATCCTGAACGTTACATTCCTGGAGCTGCAGGTAAATCGGTTTGTTCTTAATGCTCACTTTCTGATTTCACATGCTTTGCTTCCTCTGATATTTTGCTTGCACAAGGCTTTTCTTATGTACTGATGATGATAGACTTCTTTTCATAAATATCAGGGCTGTAGCTTCATTAAAAAGCAACAACCAACAACCAACTGTAGATTTAATCAATAAATTAAGTGATTAAGGTGTATAAAACGGAAGACCTCTGATGGAAGAATAACTGCACTTCCTAGTAGGAGTGTGTCTGTTTGGGGTTCATGCTAGCTGGGAAGCCACTTCTCTCCTGCTTACCTACCCTGATACTATGAACCAGGGTTGGAGCACCTTCCACAGGCTGCATGCCAGTAATGGGCCAGGCCAGAGGCAAAAGTGGGTGGGGCATAACTGTGACACTAACTTCTGCACGGTAGGCTACATTCTAGCCTCTCAAAAGTCAGAGGCTTCTACACTCCCATGTGCAGCCTACTTCCACCTGGGCAGGTGAGAAGCACCTTCACCAAGATGCATACCAGCTAGGCAGAAAGGGTGTGTGGAGTGGCCTAGGGAAGGAGGGCAGCCTTGGGAGAGTTTCAAGGGCTGGGTAGAGAGGGCTGGAGGGCCACATTCTGCATTTGGCCCATTGGGTCTGAGGCTCAGGCAGAAGATCCTGCTCTCCCCAGCTTCCTGCTCTTTTCTTTTCCAACTGCTATTCAACATTATTATTAGTTGCTTGTTGTGCAAAGGTCTCCAAGTGGCTTATAACACACGTAGAACCTAAAAAGCAGATATTGGGGTTATAGCACTCTTAATTCACTCTTGTGAATTCTTAACTGTAAAAAATTGTAAACACTCTTAATGGTAAACAATTGTGGGTGGTTTTCGTGTGTGTGGCCTTCTTACATTTTCATATTTCTAAACAAAATAAAAAAATTTAAAAAATTCCTTCCAGTAGCACCTAAAAGACCAACTAAGTTAGTTCTTGGTATGAGCTTTCGTGTGCATGCACACTTCTTCAGATACACTGAAACAGAAGTCACCAGACCCTTCTATATAGTGAGAAGGTGGGGAGGGGTATTACTCAGAAGGGTGGTGGGATTGGGTGATTGGCAGATAGCTGTGATGAGCCTGTTGACGACTCTTAACGACTGCAATAGGTCTTACAGGAAAAAGCAAGGGGTGAGAAGGTGAAAAATGGCTTTGTCATGTATAATGAGATAAGAATCCAATGTCTTTGTTCAGACCAGGTCTCTCCATGGTTTTAAGTTTGGTAATAAGTTGCAATTCAGCAGCTTCTCTTTCCAGTCTATTTCTGAAATTCCTTTGTAATAGAACAGCTACTTTGAGATCTTGTATAGAATGTCCTGGGAGATTGAAGTGTTCTCCTACTGGTTTCTCTGTCTTGTGGTTCCTGATGTCAGATGTCCGTTTATTCTTTGGTGTAAGGTTTGGCCTGTTTGTCCAATATAGAGAGCTGAAGGACACTGTTGGCATTTGATGGCATACACAATGTTAGACGATGAGCAATTAAATAGTCCCGAGATGGTATGTGTGATGTTGTTGGGGCCAGTAATGGTGTTGTCCGGGTGTATGTGGCAGCAAAGTTGGCATCTGGGTTTATTGCAGGCTCTGGTGCCAGTGTCCGTGTTAAGTCTGGTTGTAGTATTATTGGAGTTGTTTAAGATTGGGTGGCTGTCTGTAGGCAATGAAAGGTCTTCCTCCCAGAGCTTGAGAAAGAGAACTGTCATTGTCCAGGAGAGGTTGTAGATCTCTGATGATGCGTTGTACTGTTTTAAATTGGGAGCTGTATGTGATGACTAGAGGTGTTCTGTTATTTTCTTTTTTGGGTCTGTCTTGCAGCAAGTTCTCTCTGGGTATCAGTCTGACTCTGTTGATCTGTTGTCTAACTTCATCTGCTGGGTATTTTAGTTCTAAAAAGGTTTGCTGTAGATCTCTTAGGTGAGAGTCTCTGTCTGTAGAATTGGAACAGATGCGACTGTAACGTAGATTGATTCATTGTTAGGTTGATTGTGGGGTGAAAATCATTGAATTTCTGGCGGAAGGTGTCCAGGGTCTGTTGACCATGTGTCCAGATGATAAAAATATTGTCAATGTATCGCAGGTACAAGAGAGGTTTGAGTGGGTAGGAGTTTAGGAAACGTTGTTCTAAATCTGCCATGAAGATGTTGGCATACTGTGGGGCCATGCGGGTGCCCATTGCTGTGCCGCTGATCTGAAGGAACAGGTCATCACCGAATTTGAAGTTGTTGTGGGTAAGGACAAATCAACCTAACAATGAATCAATCTATGCAAGAAATACATTTTTTGGACACTACTATAAAAATACAGGATGGGCGCATAGACACCACCTTATACCATAAACCACCTGACCGACAAACATATCTACATGCCTCTAGCTACCATCCCAAACATACCAAACAGTCCATTGTATATAGCCAGGCACTACGTTACAGTCGCATCTGTTCCAATTCTACAGACAGAGACTCTCACCTAAGAGATCTACAGCAAACTTTTTTAGAACTAAAATACCCAGCAGATGAAGTTAGACAACAGATCAACAGAGCCAGACTGATACCCAGAGAGAACTTGCTGCAAGACAGACCCAAAAAAGAAAATAACAGAACACCTCTAGTCATCACATACAGTTCCCAAGTTAAAACAGTACAACGCATCATCAGAGATCTACAACCTCTCCTGGACAATGACAGTTCTCTTTCTCAAGCTCTGGGAGGAAGACCTTTCATTGCCTACAGACAGCCACCCAATCTTAAACAACTCCTAACCCACAATAATACTACAACCAGACTTAACACGGACACTGGCACCAGAGCCTGCAATAAACCCAGATGCCAACTTTGCTGCCACATACACCCGGACAACACCATTACTGGCCCCAACAACATCACACATACCATCTCGGGACTATTTAATTGCTCATCGTCTAACATTGTGTATGCCATCAAATGCCAACAGTGTCCTTCAGCTCTCTATATTGGACAAACAGGCCAAACCTTACACCAAAGAATAAACGGACATCTGACATCAGGAACCACAAGACAGAGAAACCAGTAGGAGAACACTTCAATCTCCCAGGACATTCTATACAAGATCTCAAAGTAGCTGTTCTATTACAAAGGAATTTCAGAAATAGACTGGAAAGAGAAGCTGCTGAATTGCAACTTATTACCAAACTTAAAACCATGGAGAGACCTGGTCTGAACAAAGACATTGGATTCTTATCTCATTATACATGACAAAGCCATTTTTCACCTTCTCACCCCTTGCTTTTTCCTGTAAGACCTATTGCAGTCGTTAAGAGTCGTCAACAGGCTCATCACAGCTATCTGCCAATCACCCAATCCCACCACCCTTCTGAGTAATACCCCTCCCCACCTTCTCACTATATAGAAGGGTCTGGTGACTTCTGTTTCAGTGTATCTGAAGAAGTGTGCATGCACACGAAAGCTCATACCAAGAACTAACTTAGTTGGTCTTTTAGGTGCTACTGGAAGGATTTTTTTAAATTTTTTTATTTTGTTTTGACTATGGCAGACCAACACGGCTACCTATCTGTAACTTTCATATTTCTGCATGTAGATACCTCTCTTTTGTTTCTCAGTGGTCTGTTTTTGGCTATTATTTATACTACTTTATGCCAAAATAAGATTGTAAGGGGTTTATGAATTAGAAAAACCAGTTATACAAACATTGTTACTTAAAATAGAGAATAAAACATCGGAGAAATTAAAACAGAAGGTTCAGGTACATCTTCAAAAGCCAGTGGGATGGCAATATACATGGTTCCTCTCAAAGTTTTGTTGGCACTTGCCATCTGAGTTTGCCATTAGAAGGACTATTATGCTTCTGAATGCAGTTGCAAATGATTTAGCCTAACACATGCGCTAATACATCCAGTTAATCCTCAAAGTGCTCCAGGGTGCAGGAGTGCTTGATTGAATAGTATACATGCTAATATTAGCCCACTATTGAGGTGGAAGTTACTGTTTTTCATCTTCCCAGCTTAGCATGAAGCAGAGTTCCCTTGTCATCTGCTGGAGCTTGTAGAAAGACAAGGGATCTCTGCCTCCTTCTAAGACAGAGGGAAAGACAGTGAGAGATTATAAGTGCAACAGGTGGGTATGGAGGATTGACATGGATACAAAACTCAATTAACTGAGCCCAAGATTTTTCATGGACTGATTGGCTCAATTAATATTGCAGTCCTAATAAATGTATATTCAGGCTTGCACCTTTCGTACATCATTATATAAGGAGCATGTTGCAAATTGTTCCTTATCCCATTCAACTTGGTTCCTTTGCTGCCTTTTGTCCCATGTTCTTTTTCGCATCACTGCTTCTGTTGTTTGACTTCAAAGTGCTTCTCACTTGTCGCTGAAATCGTTATATTGTCTACCTTGGTTGCCTTCTAATTTCCCACAGTGTTCTTCCTATCTATCCTTTAAGGAATGACTTAAAAGAAGAAGAAGAAAAAGCTTCAAGCTTTTTGGAATGAAGTGCCATAAACTAGCCCGTTGACAGGATCCTCAAGGGCCACTCACTGTGTTCTGCGTGTCCAAGGCAGCTTCATTCTTGCTTTCTGAACTGTTTCACCCCAACTGAGACACCACAGGACAACTAACAGCCACCAGAAAACCATAAAAGTGGCAGTAAAGCAACCATTAACCATAACACAATTACTCTATTTGGGTGTTCACTCCATGTGAGTGCTATTATGTGGAAGTGGGACATCATGACTATCCTTCCTGGCCCTAACCCCATCCTGAGTCCTACCAGCCCCACCCCCAGGCAGTCATCCATGCATGGGGGGGGGGGGTGTTCCTCTATAGAGGGAGAGACCTGCCCTTAGGTTACCCCTGTGATTTAGAACCCTGACTGCCCAGAGTTCTAAGTCATAGGGAGGCAACCTGAGTACTTAAAGCAGGCTGCCCTATACAGACATGCGTTCTCAATGAGCCTTTTGGTTTTCCCCACTTTCCTGCACTACGTGATTATAGAGCTGGGTTGAACTCCCAAATAGGCTTGTAGGATTGCCAAATTGCAAACAGCAGCAATGCTATCATATCCACCCCACATATTTAAAGCACTCTTAGACCGCTCTGACAGTCATAGAGAATCTCGGAAACTGTAGTTTGTTAAGAGTGCAAGGAACTGTACCTCTGTGAGGTGGGCACTACAGTTCCCAGGATTCTCCGTGACTGTCAAAGTGGCCTAAGAGTGCTTTGTGACCTAAAAACACAGCAGCCAAACTGAAACTGAAACAGATTAATGAGGAGCCTGATGAAACACACTTCTGTATAGCATTGCCTTAGCCTGATTCCTGACTGTGAAAAGGAATGGCATCACCTGGGTTTCATGGGACAAGGGTTTCCATAACCAGGGAGCTGTCAGGGAGAAGGCCTTGTTCTTCATTCTCACCCTCTGCACCATCAGGTGGTGGCGAGACATGGAACAGTGTGGTCTCTGTGGCTACAACAGAATCGTCAAAATCCTCATGCTACTTTTGAGTTCTTTGAGGGCAACCACTGAGGAATTCTCAGTAAAGGCTGGGCACATGCATTGGATACACAGGAATCCTTGGGGATTCAGACTGGCCATAGGAAGCATTTCTTTTGTGTGGGATGTCATTTCCAGCCTAATTTCTATTATATATTCCCTCCCTCCCTCAGTAGTTTGAATAACATTTTACTGCTTTGTTGGCCAGGAAACTTTTAACATTATATGACATTTCTCTTTTAGAGAAAATAGAGAGAACGGTCCAGATTGAAGCTTCCACCGTAGAAATAGAGGAGCGAGGGGTGAAACTCCGTCTTACGGTAGTCGACACTCCAGGATATGGAGATGCCATTAATAGCCAAGACTGGTATGTTATTTCCTCAGGTTGTGATGCTGACTCTTCATATCTGTCCCAGGCTCCAATTCTGTTGTATACAGCTTTGGTGATGTTTTAAACTGTTTTAACTCTCATGTCTTCCTATTGGTGCTGGGGATTAGGCAGCAGAGACACAGCTTCAAAAAGCAGGATTGAGCCTCCCCATGCATCAGATGATGTGTGGGAAGTTCAGTCCTGCTTGGGTGCACCAGTCAGTTCCCAAACTCCCCGAAGCTTGAAGAAAGCTTGATTGAACACCCCCCCCCACATCAGGTGATGCATAGGGCAGAGGTTTTCAATCTTTCTGAATCCACGGCTGCCTTGACCAACTACATTCTTTCTGCGGCACCCCTGTGGGGCTCAGGAGCCCAGTTATTTCACCCCTTGCCTGCAGACTTGGCCCCCGCTCACGCTTTTTCGAACACGCTCCCTTGTGGAGTGTTCCCCTCAGCCTCCCCTCCCCTCCCCTTGGGAGTCCTCTGGGCAGCCACAGCCGCCACCCATGGTCTCTGAACTGCCCCCCTGCCCCCAAGAGAGGTACCTCCTCACACTTCCCCACAAGGGCCTGTGACTTGTCTGTCCATTCCCAACAGCAAAGGGCTGCCTCAGCTCCTGGCAACCAGCACTCTCTGGCCAGCCCCAGAGGCACCATTCGCTTGTGGAGTTTGTAGCCAGGGCTGCAACAAACAGCTGTGCAAGCCTTTGGGAGGCAGAGACGTGAGAGGGCATCAGAGGGAGGGAGGGAAGGAAGGAAAGAGGGACAAAGGCCAGTGTTGCCCGCGGCACCCCTGACCATCATTCAAGGCATTGGTTGAAAACCACTGGCATAGGGAGTTCAATGTAGCATTGCCATATTTCAGAAAGTGAAAACCCAGACAAAACAATTGACCTATTTTCTGGGGGAGGCGATCGAGTGCCACAATGAGAAGGCCACCCTCCTCGTCTCCAACAACAGCTGCTGCTCGGTGCCCAAGCTGGAGCACCGCTTCTCCCACAGCGAGCAGCGCACCCCAGGGACAGGGAGTCTCACTGTTGCAGTTGAAACAGCATCTGGGTGCAAAGCAATGGTAATTGGGAAGCCAAACACGTATACTTTTGAGTGCATTGTGGAGCGCTTTGGTGTGGATCCGTCCCGTGTGCTCATGGGGGTGACTGGCTGGAGACATGAGTTGCCATATATCCAGGTGTTCCTGGACATTTCAAACGGAAATTTCAATATTCTGCCCAGACACCATTTTTGGAAGTGAAATCCCGGCGATGTCCAGGATTTTCCGTACGCATAGCAGCCCTAGTTCAATGCCTCTGTAGAGGTTCACTCCAATAAATGCTGTAAACTGGGAGCAACTGACTTTTATGATGGGTTGAAAAACAATATTTCAAGCAGATGCTACGTATCCTGCTGCTTTGGCCTACACAGTATTGTTAAATAATTTTGCTTTCCTCGAGTGATCTTTCTAGTCTTTCTGCACAGGATCGCTTTTAACATTTTCTGCAATAGTTGACTTAGAATTTCCTTCTGTGGGATCTCCAAGCCCCTTTAGCTTGGCTATTGTGTTGCAAGTAGGACTTCCTGTTGATTGTGTTCTGATGCCGTGTTTATTCTTTGGAAATGTTTCTTGCGAATCCTGCGAGTTTGAATCCCCACCCACTTTTTCCGGCAGGGAGGCCGAGCAAGCGGCAGGCAGCAAGATGGTGTTACGGTCCATCATTGCATTACTGTTGTTGAATTTGCAACAGAGAATTATTGTTGTTGTTGAATTATTGCAACAGAGAAATTTGCAGAATAGGATTACAAGGGCTATGTAGAAACTATTATTTCTCCCATCTCCCTACGTTGGAGGCTTCAATTCCCTTTCTTTCCACAGTGAATAAGAATGTTCTAGAGTTTGTAAAAACTATCTTCTCAACGGTATTTATACTTTTAAGAAAGCAATATATCACATATTTACACAGCATGCCCCTGAAAATGTTGGCTGCCTGGCACAACTTAGCTGAGCTCAGGGTGTGACCCACTGTTGAAGACCAGTCTTCCGTGCCACTTCTTGTTTTGTCTTACCACTTGAACCCTCTTCTGCTAGTCGATCTTGACTACTTTCCCGTGAATAATCCCTCAGGCAGGATCCAATGGAAGACTGATATTCTGCCTACAGCGTCATTGCTATGTCCCAACTGAGAGTTAGCGTAGTAGAATGATGAGATTGGGGGACATTCCAGCTATATACTCACCAGGAAGCTGTGATCAAACATTGTTTCCTTAGTCTCAGGCCTCATTTGCCCAGCTCATCTGTCATACAGTATAATACCGGCTTATTTTATGGGTTTGTCATTAAGGATAGGAGGAATAATATAATGTGACGTACTATGAGTATGTAAGAAAAGTGATATATACTTTTTAAAAATGCCTTTGCCGTTCTAGGACTCTAGCGGCTATATTAAACCTGTCATGTGGCTCTGTGTTAAATAAAAGGTGTCAGGTGATATTTCCTCTGTTCTGAACCTTTTGTTCCACTACAACAAGACCAGTCTTTCTGGGCTGCTGCCTTGTTAGGTGGAAGGAGGGCGTGTGTTTTGGCAACATTCGGTTTATTTCATTTTCTCAAAAACCATTTTTTCCCCTATGGAAAAAAAAAGATTGCTTTGTTTGCTGTTGTAATGCATAGTACAGGATATGGAGTTGTTTAACTAATGATACTGTTGTGGTGGAAAGCAGGTGCTTCCCGGAAGGTAGAATGTACAATTCACTGCTGACTTACCCTTACAGAAAAACGGAACAGCAGTGAGGACTTCAAAGCAGCACGTAAGCAAATTACAGTGACAGAGAAGCGCTAAGTAGAGTTTTTCTGGCACAACACGCTGAGGTTTTCCCTCCTGATCATATTTCATCAGCCCCACTTCCCTTGAATTGCCAAACTTTTTTGTAATTCCTGTGGAGGTAGAAAAATTGAGGAAGCTTGGTATACGTGTGTACTATCACCGTCTCAGCATGAACCCTTTGCTTTGGGGGTGGGTGTTTGGATGTGACTTCTGTGGGAGGCAGAACAGGATTTGCTAATTTAACAGTTTTTAGTCATATGGGAACTGAAGACAAATAATCTCAGTTTGTAGGTGAGTGCAGTATTGCTTGTACTGTAGTAGAACTTTCAAAAGAACTATTCTATTTACACAGAAACTCCCAAAATAGGAAACTTCCATTTATTTACATAATAATAATAAAAATAATAAAATTTTATTTATATCCCGCCCTCTCCCAGCCAAAGCCGGGCTCAGACGGCTAACAACAGTAAAATAATATAATACAGTAAAATAAAATAATACATTATTTGAATACCTTTAATAACTGATATGTTCTGGGCAGTGAACAATGTTTTGTAAAATGGTGTAAAAATACAGTGGTACCTTGGGTTAAGTACTTAGTTTGGTCCAGAGGTCTGTACTTAACCTGAAGCACCACTTTAGCTAATGGGGCCTCCTGCTGCTGCCGCTCCACTGGAGCCCGATTTCTGATCTCATCCTGAAGCAAAGTTCTTAACCTGAAGCACTATTTCTGGGTTAGCAGAGTCTGTAACCTGAAGCGTATATAACCTCAAGTGTATGTAACCCGAGGTACCACTGTATGCAGTTAATCACAATAAAAGTTAATCACAATAAAAGTAGATATAACACCACCAGTCAGTCATATAAAACAGTATTAAAAAGCACCAGATGTTCTTAAGAATTTGAAACACCATGGAAAATTATTAAGGTTTTCATCTGGTGCCAAAGAGGCCATAATGTAGATACCAGGCAAGTCTCTCTGAGAACGGCATTCTGCAACTGGAATGCCACCACTGAAAAGGTCCTCTCTGCCCATTACCTAAGAACCATATCCACCCTCTACCCCAGGCTTCCTCAACCTCAGCCCTCCAGATGTTTTTGGCCTAAAACTCCCATGATCCCTAGCCAGCAGGACCACTGGTCAGGGGTGATGGGAACTGTAGTCTCAAAACAATCTGGAGGCTGAGGTTGAGGAAGCCTGCTCTATCCTGATCCTAAACCCACCGTCTGCATTTTAAATCCTAACTCTTCCTTCCCCAGCATTTTGCCCTTCAGGAGTCCCCCCTTCCCTTAACAGTCCTACACTTCAAGCAATTCTTGGTACCCATTCAGAGAGCCAGTGTGGTGTAGCGGTTAGAGTGTTAGGTCATAGCATGACCTAGAGACTCAGGGTTCAGATCCCCACTCGGCTGTGAAGCTCACTGGGTGACCTTGGGCCATTCACTGCCAGTGTGATATAGTGGTTAAGAGTGGTGGACTCGTAATCTGGTGAACCGGGTTCGCGTCTCCGCTCCTCCACATGCAGCTGCTGGGTGACCTTGGGCCAGTTACACTTCTCTGAAGTCTCTCAGCCCCACTCACCTCACAGAGTGTTTGTTGTGGGGGAGGAAGGGAAAGGAGAATGTTAGCCGCTTTGAGACTCCTTCGGGTAGTGATAAAGCGGGATATCAAATCCAAACTCTTCTTCTTCTCTTCTTCAACCTCACCTACCCCAGAGGGTTGTATTGGGCATTAAATGAGGGGGAGAATCAAGTATATCACCTTGAGTTTCTTGGAGAAATAGGTGGGATCAAAATGCAAGCAACAAATAAACACACACACACACACACGTACTTGCAAAATATTGTGTACACTGCCCTTCTCAGCTTTCAGCTTGGTTATGTTTGGGTTGTAAAAAGTTCAGGTGGAAAACCCTGAGGTTCGGAACCAACATTGCGGTGGGTTTGAGAGTTGGCAGGGAGAGAAACATCAGGTATGACGCTTCATGAGGTTTGTAACCCTAATAACTCTAGTCCTAAAGGAAAGCATGAGAAAGGAGGGAAGGGAAAGGGCTGTGAAAGAGGTGACTCAGAATTAGTCAGCCTTTTGAAAGTGTTCCTGCTTTGGGCGGGTGGCTTCCTTTTTTCACTTGTACTTAATTCTGCTGGCATTTGACTGTCGCGTGTCCAAGTCATGCTGCGTGTTGTGCTGTAAACATGCTTTATGTTGGTCCATAATGTGGCAGCCCCCCCCAGATCAGTCTGCCTTGAGTCAGCCCCCACATGCTTACCTCATTACAGTACTTTAAACCAGTCTAGGTGATTGGCACTGGCTGTCAGCCACCTCCCCCCTCCTCCTTAGTGTCAGTATTACCTTTGTGGAATTCAGCAAAGAGGAGAATAGGAACAAAGGCAGAACTAGACCCCTTCTGCACAATACATATAAAGCATCGTCATACCACTTTAAACAGTCATGGCTTCTCCCCAGAATCCTGGGAACTGTAGTTTAAAGGGGCTCAGAGTTGTTAGCAGACCCCTATTCCCCGCTCCAGAGGGACGCGGGTGGCGCTGTGGGTTAAGCCACAGAGCCTAGGGCTTGCCGATCAGAAGGTCAGCAGTTCAAATCCCTGTGACGGGGTGAGCTCCCGTTGCTCAGTCCCTGCTCCTACCAACCTAGCAGTTCGAAAGCACGTCAAAGTGCAAGTAGATAAATAGGTACCGCTCCGGCGGGAAGGTAAACGGCATTTCCGTGCGCTGCTCTGGTTTGCCAGAAGCGGCTTAGTCATGCTGGCCACATGACCTGGAAACTGTACGCCGGCTCCCTCGGCCAATAAAGCGAGATGAGCGCCACAACCCCAGAGTCGGCCACGACTGGACCTAATGGTTAGGGGTCCCTTTACCTTTACCTATTCCCCACTCAGAGCTACAGTTTCCAGGGTTCCCTGGGAAGGAGGAGCCATTTGTTAAACCACTCTGGGAAGTGTAGCTCTGTGAGGGGAATCGCTGGAAGAAGAAGGGGGACAAAACTAGGTTGAATTGGTTCCACATCCCATCGGCTCACGCTCAACTTATTGTTGGGCTTCCTGCCCCCGTCCAAGTGGGCACCAGTCACCACTAATGGTTGTGAAGAAAAAATGGGAGGCACAGAGTGTGAGGAAGCATGCTCTGAATGCCTTGAAGGTTAGGGCTTCTAGAGAAGAAGCAGTAAGAAGTAGAAGCTAAATAGTTCACAAGTGGATGCAAACCTGTCTCATCACAAGTTCCTCCTTTTCCCTTTTCTCTCACTGCAGTTTCAAGACCATCATCCACTACATTGACAATCAGTTTGAAAGGTACCTTCATGACGAGAGCGGCCTCAACAGGCGCCATATTGTAGACAACAGAGTTCATTGCTGCTTTTACTTCATATCCCCCTTTGGACATGGGTAAGAAAAGATTTGCATTCTAGGGTAAACTTTTTTTCACCATTAAGCAGCCACTGGGGAAATTCCAGCAAAGAGATTTAACCACCTTATGAGCAAAGCAAGTTTCTTTGTTGTCAGTCGGCCAACTCAATTAAAATCATCTTTGGGATTAATGACCTCCATTTCAGAGAGGATTTGCTATTAAAACTTGTCAGAGGCACATATTAAAAATGGATGACTATCTAGAAACTTAAAAGTTGTAATAACTATGTCTTTTCATATGTGTAAATGGAAAGTTTAATTAAGCATGTCAGCCACCCACATTTGAAGTAAGTAGTTTTACTTTTCACCTGGGTCTTGGAAGTTCTGTTTGTTCCCAGCAAAAGTAGAACTTTCTTTAACTTACAAGAGTTATACTTCAGCTTAAACTCTAAAAATGGTGTACGCCCTCCTGCCGCCAACTGAAATAACAATATTGAAAATATTGAACATTCTAAAACAATGATGGGGGCACCTGTGGCCCTCTAAAAGTTGCTAGACACCAACTCTCATCAGTTCCAGTCAGCTGGCTATACAGTCGTACCTTGATTCTCAAACAGAATGTGTTCCAGGAGTCCTTTCGACTTCCGGAACTGTTCAGAAACAAAGACACGGCTTCCGATTGGCTACAGGAGCGTCCTGCAGCCAATCAGAAGCCATGGAAGCCGCGCTGGATGTTCGACTTCCGAAAATCATTCAAAAACTGGAACACTCACTTCTTGTTTCCGATCGTTCAGGAACCGAAACGTATGAGTTCCAAGGGGTTTGGCAACCAAGGTACAACTGTATTGATGTGATGGCAGATGAGTGTTAGAGACCAAGATCTAAATTTGGGAGATTGCAGTTCAATGGGAGAAATGTTCATTTTAAAAATTACTCAATGATATTGAAAACATTAGCTTAAGAAGCTACTGAGTATATAAGCAGGTCAGGGGCGATGGAAGTTGTGGTCCAGCAACGTTTGGCGATCCTCTCCAGACCCCCCCCAGTGGTTATCAAAACAATATCAGCAGCAGGACTAAACACAAGAGCAGAGGACTAATTCTGTTTGTGGAATTAAAGAGGGAGATAAATGAACCACCCATGAAAGGGTGTTCTGGAGTTCCAGGGCTGCATTTGCAAAGGCCCTGCTGCTTGTTTGGATCTTTTTGACTTTAGATACATAACAGATGATCCATAAGATGCTGCCAAGGATATCTTCACTCAGGACTCCATTAATAATTATTGAGGTTTCCTCCCTCCCCCCCCCCCCAATAATTGATACACAGGCTGAAGCCCTTGGATGTAGAATTCATGAAAGCACTTCATGGGAAAGTCAACATTGTCCCTGTGATTGCCAAGGCAGACACTTTGACACTGAAGGAGAGAGAGAGACTGAAAAGAAGGGTATGTATGTATAAGCTTTAAAACGAAATCCCACTTCCCTTTTCTGATGAGTATATGCCTTAGAAAGTTGTGTATCTGTTTGCTATGCATTTGGACACCTCTTAATATCCCATAACCAAATTATAGTTCCTGATATCACTTTTATATATATATTAGGATTGGACACCATTTTGAATCAAGATAGTGGAATGAAAACTGCACTGATTTTTCTGTTTTTGTTTAATGCAGTTCCTGAGCAAATGCCGAGTAGAAGGTTGTTTGCATTATATTAAGAGTGTATGCAGTCCACCTTTATTCCATAATGAATTTCATTCATGCTGCCCATCAATTAAATTTACAGGGTGGCTGGCATAAGTAGGGAGGCAGCTGACAAACACCTGTTCTAAAGGAGGAGGGGGGAGTATACTTTCTCTGTGTTTTCAGATGACACAATTCAGTTATAATGGGCATCATTTTAGATGTTCTCTTTAATTTCTGGTGCAGAAGAGGGTGTGCCTCTTCTAACATGGCACTTGAAACCTGCATCTTTTGTGTTTTGTATTTTTTAAAAAATGTTTTTGTTCAATCTGTTCTCCTGCTAATCGGACAGCACGTTTTAGTCTGTCAAATGGGCAGGATTGAGCGTTATTTTTAACTGCTCTTGATTTTTCAAAAAGGTAATGAATAAATCAGGGGGCGAGGAGGAAGGAATAAACACAACCAAAGCAGGCTGTTTGTTTTCCTTATCATGAGTATTTACACACCACTCTTCAATTAAATTCCCTTGCATTAAAAGGGAGAAAAGGACTGTTGATCTTCACAATCATGGGGTGGGTGGGAATCAAACTCATTTTATGCAAGTCATTTCATTCAAAAAGTAGCATTTTGATTGATGGAACTGCCTGTTCCTTATTAGTTAATTAAGCAATTAGTTGCAAAAAGTATAATGTGCTAGAGCTCTTTCCAGGCTGCTGTCTGATAATGCAAATGCGCTGAAACTATTCCTCTTAGTCTAGATTTAACAATGCACACTTGTAAATTTAATGTTGTATTGTTTTTAACACTTGATTGGAAGCCGCCCAGAGTGGCTGGGGAAACTCAGCCAGATGGGTGGTGTATAAATAATAAATTATTATTATTAACGTTTGCTATTTATTTTGCTTTAAATCAGAGATGGAGAACCTTACTCAGCCAGCATGCATTTCTGGGCAGCCGGTGTGGGTGGGGACATGCAGGGAGGGGGGGCAGGCAGGACCAGAGGCAGACGTGGGCGGAGCAATGAATGCAGATTTTACCTTTGTAGGTTGGTTTCTACACACACTTGCATGCGTCCCCCTCTGTCCTCCAGACAAGCAAGAGGATTGATCAGAGTTTGAGAATGCATTCCAGCCACGCCAAAACACTTGGGGTGTGAAGCAGGGCTGGTGGAGAGTTCAACAGCTGCATTGCCCCCCCCCCCAGCCTGAGGTTCCTCACCGCTGCTTTAAATGAACACCAGCTGCAACAAAACCGTTGCCTAATAAGGAGCACTTAAAGGACAAATAAATATAAACATCTTAGCCCTTTGGTCCGCTTGGGTCAGCCATTGTTACCAGCAGCTTAACCAGCATTGAATGCTTTTAATGTTGATCCAGAGCTTTGAAAGCTTAGCTACTGTATATTTTTCTAACTCAAAAAACATCTCTGTATTCAAAATCTGTAATCAAGGCAGGGGATCAGGATCTGCCTCTCCTGATGGAGCTTTGAAGCCTTTGCTAGGTTTTTTTTTAGATGTCTCTGCCATTTGGCAATCAATCTAAGGTAATGCGAGGGAGTTTTGGGGCTTTGTTTTTTGTCCTGAATTGTGGAGAGGTTTTTTTTTTTTGTTTTTTTTTTGGAATAAGCAGAAAGCTTAGTTGTGGGGCTTCTGTCAAGGAAACCCAGCTTGGTGTAATTCCTGTTTTGACTCTGTGGAATTTGAACTTCGTTTTTCATTTTTAATATAAAAACACCCTTCTTTTGAGTGAGAAGAATTGGAGGGCAGTTTCACAAGCTGTGTGCTGCAAAGCCGCAAGAGGAAATCTGCTCAAAAGAATGATTACATGAGAATGGGGATTTTTTTTTGGGGGGGGGACCTTGGATTTTGACTTCTTAACACATTTCCCTGGGGAATGCTAATCTTTAGGAACCACAGAACCTCCTGGGGCCAATAAAACCGATGTCCGAAGCAGCAAAATGTTGCTTCATTGTTGGGAATATGAAAAGCAGTTTGTTTTTCCTTGAGATTTGCTCCCCCCCTTTCCCCTTTCAGGAAAGCACTTGGCTGAACAGCTGTGATATATTATTCCAGCACCCTTGTTGGGTTTTTCCCGCCATTGTTCCTCTTTTATCGCTAAGATCTCTGCCCAGAGAAATGGGCTTTCTTGTTCCGTGCCTCTGGTGAAAGGCGAGCTGCAATGCCACCCTGCTCCTCTGCATTGGGACTGACTTTCTGTTGTGTAGCAAATGCTAGAGATGCTGTGCCTTTAAAACCAAGCTGTGTCAGGCATGCTTCCTTAAGGAAGTACCGAGATTTGCATAGAGAATACATTTCCTTCTCCAGTGTGTTGGGTTTTTTGGTGGACTGGGCTATTTGTTGTTGGCTATTTATCTCATTTAATGATTGACGGTGCGGAAGGCCGTAGAGCAACTCCATTGCTTTCCCTTTCTGTGAAGTCTTTCTTGGGGAACATTTTCAGTGCTCAGATTGACCACTGACCCCTTCCATTCTTCATACCCCATTCTGGCCGAATGGGCTGGTTCACAGCATCAGATGTACCATATTCGGCCCATCACCCCTGCTTCATCTCTTTACCTGTGCACTGGCGTTGATGCTTCTGTCGTGGTGCATTTAAACCACAGTTTCCCATTCGAACCAGGAAACTGGCTTAATCTCTGATTACTAATCAGGGATATACAGTGGTACCTCGGGTTACAGACTCCGCTAACCCAGAAATAGTACTTCAGGTTAAGAACTTTGCGTCAAGGATGAGAACAGAAATCATGCTCCGGTGGCACGGCAGCAGCAGGAGGCCCCATTAGCTAAAGTGGTGCTTCAGGTTAAGAACAGTTTCAGGTTAAGAACGGACCTCCGGAACGAATTAAGTACTTAACCCGAGGTACCACTGTATATCTAGAATCTGATCCCAGTTAGTAAGTCAAAATTAAACCAGAGATTCTGGAAACTGTGGTTTGCACAAACCACAATAGAAACAACACCATGCTGGTATGCAGCAGGGAGTATGTGGACAGGCTACTTGTTCTCAGCTTAGTAAATAATGGCTTATTAATTCAAGGTAGCGTTGTCTGAGGGACACGAGTAGCGATTTGGTCTAAGCCACAGAGCCTAGGGCTTGCTGATCTGGTTCACCAGAGGCGGCTTAGTTATGCTGGCCACATGACCCGGAAGCTGTCTACGGACAAACGCTGGCTCAACCCCAGAGTTGTCTGCAACTGGACCTAATGGTCAGGGGTACCTTTACCTTTTAGCGTTGTCTGAACAAGAACTACTTGCCTTTCACAAGTCAGGATTTTCTCTGGATGTCTTGGGTTTTCTCTCCAGAAGCCCAGTTGCTTCAAAATCATGCCTTTGGGAGGCTTGCTGGATTTTACACAATTGAAAATTATCTTCGTCTTTTGGGTTCTGTGCGGGAGGAAATGCCAATTCATAATTTTGTTAAGCTTCAAAGTGTGTCACGATTGCTTCCCCTCCCAAATAACAGCTGAATTTTGCAGTGCTAAACAGATTCATTCCCTGTTGCAAAATTATTTTTTCTTTTTCTTTTACCAAACACTCCCCGCTCCACAATAACAAGCTAAATAATTAATAACTCTTAACTATTCTTCTGTCTAGGGATAGTGTTTAAACAGTAACTTCATATTGCAATCTAGTGGCATTTGCTAGTGGAAGCAATCAATTTAATTTAATCATCACGAAGGAGTGTAAGAAAAATGGAAGAATAGGTCAGTGCTTTAGGAACAAATCCCTTAATAGCTGAAATAATGCAAGCTCTGGGGTTTGAGTGGCAACAACATAAGAATACAATTTATTATTAATGGTAATCATTTCATTTATGTCACAACTTTCCCTCCAAGGAGCTCAAGGTGATGTACACGGTTTCCCCTCTTCTAATTTACTGTATTTTTCGCTCCATAAGACGCACCTAGTTTTTAGAGGAGGAAAACAAGAAAAAAAATATTCTGAACGAAACAGTGGATGTATGATTTTTGTGGTTCATGCTGTGGCCACAGACATGTGATCTGATGGTGATTTGGGGTAACCCAATGCAAAAATCCTGAGGATCCTTGTGGATCCGTGCTTTGTAACCACGTTTTTGCGCCATTGCGGCCCCACGCAACAGTGGGGGCGTGATTTTGCTTTAGTTTTCTTGTTTCCCCCCTTTGCAAGTTTGCTGTCTTTACCTCTCCCCTCCTAGGCAGCCTCCTTTATCTCTAGCGTCCCATATCTCTCTCCCCGATCGGCAAACGATCAACGGCTTTGTTTCAACACCCATTTCCCGCTTTCAAAAGAAAAGCATGATCTGCTTTTTGCCCCTGGGCAATTCGGCTCCAAGGACCACACATTCGCTCCATAAGATGAACAGACATTTCCCCTTACTTTTTAGGAAGAAAAAAGTGCATCTTATGGAGCGAAAAATACGGTAATCCCAAAAACAACACCTTGAGATAGGTTAGACTGAGAGTGAGTGACTGGCCCAAGGTAACCCAGGGAGATTCATACCTGGGCAAGGATTTGAACCCTGGTCTCCCAGATCCAAGTCTCAACACACTGCACCACCGCAGGCTCTAGAATGTAACTAAACATCGCACCTGCGTTTTGTCTCTTGCTTGCCTGCACCCATAGGTTTTAGATGAGATTTCTGAACATGGCATAAGGATTTACCAATTACCTGATGCAGATTCTGATGAGGACGAGGAATTCAAAGAACAGACCCGAGTTCTGAAGGTGGGTTCAACATCAACAGGTGCTAAATTAGGCATTTGTCTAATTTAAATGTATTCCTCATGTAGGTGTTAGTTTTGCTATAATTATTGCATATAGGAAGGCATATTTACTTCCCACTTTTGCAGTTGAAATAATACCCTTGCCAACATCTCACAACTCCAGTTTCTGGGTATTGAGTGGCAAGTTGACTCATACCATTGTCATTATTCATTGATGATCTTATAAAATGGAATTTATTGACTCATCTAGGCTAGCATTCCTTTTGCTGTGATTGGGTCCAACCAACTTATTGAAGTGAAAGGGAAAAAGATCAGAGGTCGCCTGTATCCCTGGGGAGTGGTGGAAGTCGAGAATCCGGAGCACAATGATTTCCTGAAGTTACGCACCATGCTGGTGTAAGTAGAGTCCCTTATTTAGTCTTAAACTACAGGCATCTCTAACAAAATGTGTTTGTTAGAGAGAAATCCCTCTTGTACATACTGTCCGCAAAAACATGTTCGCCTGTTTAGCTGCAAGGTTTACGTGAGAACTCTGCTTCTTTCTTTATACTGAAACTGCTTTTGTCTTTTGTTTCTTGGCTAAATAATCAATAAAAATATGTTGTTAGGAAATAGGTGGCTTGCTTAAAATCTGGCTTGCTTTAATTGGAATGTACTGTACCATTTTTGAAGCAGAAATCCTTAAAGGAATTTAAATTTGAAATGTCAGGATGTTTCAGAATTCATCTTGATCATGTTGCTGCTCTGATTGGCAAGGGGGATTCTTGGAATCTGAGTTATTTCAATATTTGCTTTTGCAAGAGATTGAAGTTGATTTTAGTTTTATTCTGCAATGTGTATCTGTTCTGAATCATAGCCACAAGTTATGTTATAGCTTCATTGTCAGTGTATAGATTTCTCTCTCTCACCCTTCCGTACATGCACACGCACCTCGACTAATGCATGTTATCTCCTCTAACAATGCAATTGTACCAAAAAAGATTTGAAACAAGTCAAGCGGAGCATTCCTTGCAGCAAGTGCTGAGAAACTAAATATAGTAAAATTCCAGGAATATGTTAGGGTTGATAATCCAAAAAGTGCTACTTAGCTGTGTGACTCTTAATAATGTCTGAGTTATTCCTCCTAGGGTAATTCCATTAATCAGGCTTTGTGGGTTACAGCAATTCTGTGGCATTTGATTCCATTATACATCCTTGGCTTGGTAAAGTTTCAGTCAAAGATTTCCCCCTGCTGGATTGTTTCCATGTCACATGTGACTTTCACCTTTGAAGCCACAGTGATAGTGAAGACTATTTCTGCAAGTAAGGTGGAGGTTCAGATTCTGTATTTTATTGTGTCTTTAGGTCAAGTGGTCCCCCACATTCCCATCTTCCTTCACATATGACACTTTCCAGGCTAGGAAGTTCCTCTTAGCACCACATTTAAGAAAACATCCCAGATAGATATTTTTCTAAAGCGCTTGGACCTGTGTGAAGCTTACGAATATGTAGCACCGCAGTAGAGAATTGTTGAGGATGTGGGTTGTAGGAACAGAATACTGTCTGTTTTTACTTGAAGTTTGGAATCGGTTAAAATTTAAATTAAGCTTATGGATCTTGTCATTGAAAAGACAGAAAATATAGCATTTCAGTTACTATGGGTTAGTAAAAATGGAGAAAACCATTCATTCATGGCATGAAAAAAAGCACTTGCATGAATCATGTCTGTATCCAGTTAAGAGATGAACCTAACTTAATAAAATTTGACTCAGCAGCTCCTGGCAAAGGAAGTTAAAAGCTGCATTTCTCATTTCAGGACCCACATGCAGGATCTTCAAGAAGTGACTCAAGATTTGCACTACGAAAACTTCCGGTCAGAGAGGCTAAAACGCACCGGCAAGTGAGTCTCTCTCTTGAGTTGTGCTTTTCTCCCTTATGACTCTGCCCAGCCTTGCTCTTAAAAGTAGCTTCAGAAACAACCCCCTCCCCAACTCCTGTATCTGCTAATCTCATTCTGGTAACCTCTCCCTTCCTTTTCCTAGCCTGAAAACACACACGGAAACCAAGGGGAAGGGGCTCCTGTTTTAAATTGCTTCCTCTGTGTTAATTAACGGGAAGAAACCACTGATCCAGCTAGGATGGTGTGTGTGTGTGTGTGTGTGTGTGTGTGTGTGCGCGCGCATGCAAGCTCCAGAAAGTATACCAGCTAAGGGCTTTGTGAAATATCACATCTCTCTCCCCCACCCAGTATTCATTCAGTAATTGATGTAATCTTTGGGTTGTATCCAAACTTTTCTTGTTTCCGCAAGACCTGCCTCTTGCTCAATGGAGAGTCCACTCCCATGCACCCCCCAGATCTGTCCTGGGGATTCCCCCGATCCTCTGGAGGTGTCTTTAGGTATGTGCAAATGGGTTGACCTTGTTGGATGCAACCCTTTATTCTTATGTTGCCCATCTGACTTGGGCCGTTTAGATAGATATGGGGAATATGCATACAAACATTGAAATCTGCCTTATACTACGTCAGGCTGTTTGTTCATCTAGCCGTATTATTCCTGTTCTGTCCGGCAGCAGCTTTCCAGACCAAAATCTTCTCCCAATGCTACTCCCTGAGATCCATAATCTACGATTGTGACACCCCGTAGCTCTGTAGTACAGCACATGCTTTTCATACAGAGAGTCCCAGGCTCAGCCACTGGAATCTCCAGTTAAAATGGATTGGGTAGCTGGATATGGGAAAGCCCGAGTTCCTAGAGAACTGTTGCCATTGTAGACAATAGGTGACAATTAATCTGACCTGGTATAAGACTGCTTCTAGTGTTTTAAACTAAATATTTTAGGAACTGAGCCTTTTGCATGCAATGCTGTGGCCCCTTCCCTGTCTCATGCGTAGATCTCACAGCAATTCCTATACGTCTTGCACATATCTCGTATATTTTAAAACAGCATGCACAGATGGTCACAGTGGACTGCGTTCAGAGTCCCCATTTGCAGACTGCACTGGAAAGGCAAAGGGATGTTTTCACACATGTTCATCTATTGATGTGAAGTTGAGATCTGTGTGCCTGAATGAACCATCCCCAAACCAAATCAAACACCATATGGGCAGAACTTTTAAATGCCCTCTCAAATGCAGTGTGTTTAATGCTGTAATAACTCACTAATTCAGCTGTGGCTTGTTGAGTGCCGAGGAATCAGTCAAGTGGTGTTCATGCCTGTGAGGCTTGACTCTTCAACCTTCAGAAATGTACAGTGGTACCTTGGGTTACATACGCTTCAGGTTACAGACTCTGCTAACCCAGAAATAGTACCTTGGGTTAAGAACTTTGCTTCAGGATGAGAACAGAAATCGTGCTCCAGCGGCGCGGCAGCAGCAGGAGGCCCCATTAGCTTAACCTGTTCTTCAGGTTAAGAACAGTTTCAGGTTAAGAACGGACCTCCGGAACGAATTAAGTATGTAACCAGAGGTACCACTGTAGTCCAACGATTCTTGATTGAGAATGTCCCAGCTTCCTTCTCTCTGTGTTAATTTTATATAACCAGGCAAATTATCTTGGCTAAAAAATGTCTTAATTCCTCTTCCTGATGCCACTCTAAACTCACTTCAGTCCCTCTGTGTGAATATTGTGCCCTTGACCATTCTGTTTTTAGTGTGTGAATCTTTTCTGTTCGTGTTGTGCCTTTCCTGACAAAAAAGCTTGTTTCTCTTTGATATCGCTCGGCGCGAGAGTGCAGAAATATTTCTAGTTAAGGAAATGACTGTGTGTGTCTGGGCTGGTTCTTTGTTTTATAACTTGGTGCCATAGGGTGTGGGTAGGGGGGTAGGCAGAGGAAATGGCTCCACTGAAATGTAGGACAGAATTAGGGTGTAAAAATCCAGGAAATTCCTTATACAAAACAAGAGTGAAGAATGAGAAGGTGACAGCTGCAAGGCTGCCTGGGCTTGAGAAAACTGCAGAAAGGCAATTCCTCCTTTGCATTTTTGGAGAAGGGTTACAGTATGGAAACTCGGGTCAAATCATTGGCTGAATTCTAATTGGTTACATCTACAGCAGTCGGTAAAGTTGTCCTGAAGCAAAAAAGCATATTTATTTGCTTTTAGATCAGATGTTGCCAGACTCCCAACTTGCATCAACCTCAACCAGCATGGCTAGTGATCTGGGATGTTGAAAGTTATAGTCTAACAACATCCCTGTTTTTAGATAATGCAGGGCTTAATCCCAGAAGAGACGTTCCCAGCTGTAAAGGAAGAAATATCTCTTCTAAGACGGTTTTTGCCACCTGCATATTTGCAAGAACTTGCGTTGAAAACACGTGTGTGTTTTTTTAAAAAATCTGTCTGATTAAAGGAGCTAGGTTTCTTTTCCAGCTGAACAAATTATTTTTAATAAAACCAATTTGTCTAATTGGCTGCATTATGTTTCTGCTCAAGATCTGAACCCTTGTCCTTTAGCGCTTGTGATGCTCATGTACATTTCTTGTACCTGCAGGCCTGTTGAAGAAGAAGTTGTGGACAAAGACAGGATCCTTCAGCAGAAGGAGGCGGAGGTAAGCTTGCGAGCAAAACTAAGTTAACATCTCATTAGCAGCGAGGCGCTCGGCTGAGTTAATGGCATCTTGGTCTAGCATCCTGTTGTCATAGTGGCCAACCAGATGCTTCTGGGAGGTCCAGAAACAGAACTTGAGCAGCATAGTTCTCTTTCAACTGCTATTCAGAGGCACATTATTTACTTAAAAGCATTTATATACGCTTAATACTTTGAATAACACTAAGAGGCGTACAGTCTAAAAAAAGAAAGTATATATCACAAAAAACCAAAGCACAACCTGAAACCAGTAAAACAGCATGATATAAAAAGTCACACACAAGCACATACAAATGAATGAATTTGTCTCCTGCCCTTTTAAAGCCATCCAGGTTGGTGGCCATTGACACACCTTGTGGAAGTGAACCACCCAGTTACAACTACTGTATTTTTTGCTCTATAAGACTCACTTTTTCCCTCCTAAAAAGTAAGGGGAAATGTGTGTGCGTCTTATGGAGTGAATGCAGGCTGTGCAGCTATCCCAGAAGCCAGAACAGCAAGAGGCATTGCTTCTTTCACTGCGCAGCGATCCCTCTTGCTGTTTTGGCTTCTGAGATTCATAATATTTTTTTTCTTGTTTTCCTCCTCCAAAAACTAGGTGTGTCTTGTGGTCTGGTGTGTCTTATAGAGCAAAAAGTACGGTATGTGCTCTGTGAAGACGTTCTTCCTGTTGCCTGTCCTGAAGTGCCCTCTCTTCTGCTTTATTGGATCATCCCCTAATTTTAGTATTGTGAGTGAGGGCCTACCTGCTTTCTTCACACCACTCCTATTTTAACACACCTGTGTTACGTCCGCCTCCCTGCACCTTATTCAGCCTTTTTTCTAATATGAAAAGCCGCAAATGTTGCACCTCTTTTTTCATAAGGGAGCTGCAACCTCCCAATCATTTTGGTTGTCCTTTGCGGCACCTTTTCCATCTCTATGATGCGCTTTTCGTGGTGCAGCCACCAGAACTGTGCACGGTATCCCATATCCTTGCCCGCTCCAAAAGTGTGGCCCATTGTATATTATTCCACTTCTGTTTGATAGCTAAGCATCTGGCGCCCACTGCTGGCTGCTTCTACTTGTCACAGCCATCTTATCTGTTCCCTGCCTTACTTCAAATAAGGAAATCCTTCCACATCGGAAAGCTAGCGTGTCAGCAGAGAACAAGGCTTGCAGTCCAGATTAATTTTTGACATGCTGGTTTCCCCCCTGTAGGAATCCTCCCCTTTCTCCCCACCCCTGACCCCCAACAAGATGCGGGAACATTTTATCAGGGTGAAGTGGTTAAGCCTAGATTCAGGTTTGAGAATGAGGCCTAAGACAAATTTGCTAATAGCTATGTATGGGTGAAGTTGGCCTCCAGTTAATCAGTGGGGAAGCCTTTGTTTTATCTATACAGTGATACCTTGGGTTACATATACTTCAGGTTACATACGCTTCAGGTTACAGGCTCCGCTAACCCAAAATAGTACCTCGGGTTAAGAACTTTGCTTCAGGGTGAGAACAGAATTCGTGCTCTGGTGGTGCGGCGGCAGCGGGAGGCCCCATTAGCTAAAGTGCTGCAGGTTAAGAACAGTTTCAGGTTAAGAACGGACCTCCGGAATGAATTAAGTACTTAACCCGAGATACCACTGTAGTTGATTAGGATTTTCACATTGTTACAATAAAATATTGCAGTCCCTTATTACCTGTCCGCCTCCCAGTTTCTCTACCTCCCTCAGCCCTTGTGAGTGTGTGTCCCCCTCCCTTTTTAATCACGGCTTTTCCATTTTGGTTGTCCGTTGTTTGATGTGTCAGGCTTGCATGCTCAGATAAGAGTTAGTGCCGTTTAGGGGTCCCAGATGAACAACCATTATTACATTGGAGACATTTCCCTCCCTGCATTGTCCCTCCCACTGCTTCTGGCTGTGTAGGTATTAGTTCCAAAACTGCAGTCCAAATTTCTTGGAAGCTTGGCTTCTTGCGTAGTTTACGGAGCAGGATTTTGTCAAGGAGGTCTTGTAGGAGGACGCCTTTGTAAACTGGAAGAGCGTTGGCTCTTATTTTCTTTTGAGCCTGATAGCTTCCCCTGAACAATGTAATGTTTGTTTGTATCAGATTTAATCCCACCATTCCTCAGAGTTGCTTGGGGTGATGCAGATGGTTCTTCCTTCCCTCCCCCTCTGTCTGCACAGCAGCCCTGTGGGGTAGATTAGACCAAGATTGGCCCAAGGTGACCTAGTGAACTTCACGGCCGGCAGAGGCGCTGAACCTGAGTATCTCCAGTTCCAGTCCAACACTAACCATCACACCACTTCGGCTGTCCACACATAGGGGCATCAGGGCTGCTTCTGAAATGTGGAGGAGGCTAGAAGCTTTTTCCTTGGGTGGATTTCTTGAAAAGTCTTTGCCAAGACTTTGACTTCTGAGTGGAGTTTGAGTCTTTAACTTGGCTGAACGTAGCAGCTGTTAGCTTAACCTACCATGCAAGATGCCGTGATAATATTGATGTTGACTCTCCTCTTTCCTGCTGAGTTTTCCTGTTCCAGGGTATTTGGCAACTGTCAGCAAAACAACAGAGAAGCAAACCACCCGTCCTTTTCCCCTCTTGAACTCTCCCGAATGTATTTCCAAGCCTCTTTGTTGTATAAATATACAATGTACAATGAAATATGATGAGCATATTAAGAATGCACATTTAATGTGCAAATGAAGAATGGGAGGACTTTTGATGAGATGAACGGCTCCCTTATCCTGTTTCTACAGCTACCCACTAGTGCAGACAGTGAGCGGATTCCCCACATGGGTGGAGAATCTGTGGCCCTCCTAATGTTGCTGGGCTGCCATCTTTTCATCAACTCCATCTAGCATGGCCAATGGTCAGGAACGATGGGAGTGCTGGTCTAGCAAGATCTGGAGGGTTACAGGTCTCCCATTCTTGTGTTAATAGGCACAACACCCACTTTCGTCCCGAAAGTCTCATTATGAAAACTAAAACTGAAAGCAAGCAGACTTCTAGACCTTATGGTTGGAATGTCATGTATAGTTGTGTGCGGACAAATCGGGGCTGGAGAACTGGATCTGGGCAGCACCCTGGATCTGTATTACTCACACAAGTTTGATAGGTAAGCAGGTCTGCTTGCCTGTCAATTGTGACATGAGGTGACCCATTTTTGCATAGTGCCGTGCACTATGCAAGCAGTGAAGTATCAAAGCCCGCAAAGAATCTTGCAGTACCTTTAAGGGACTAGCAAATTTATTGTGGTGAAAGCTTTTGGAAGCTGAAGAACATCATGACTGGATCAGGTCCAGCATCCTGAATGCCCAGTGGCCATTCAGATGCCTAAGGGACCCAAGCTCGACTTCGCTCTCCCCACTTGTGATTCCCAGCAATATTTAGAGGCTATTTGCTTCTGACAGTGGAGGTAGAACATAGCTATAATGGCTAGTAGCTCCTGATAGCCTTCTTTTCCATAGGATTTGTCTAGTTCCCTATTTGGTTAATTTGCCTGGTTGGTGGCTAACACTACTTCTGTTCCTAACCTTGGTTGCAAACACTGGATTGAAGCAGACCAAGTCTTGTCGCACAAGTCCACTTCGTGAACAGTTGTCCTAAACTGGCAGGTAGGCACTCATCTGGGTACCCAGAAAGATCAGTGTAAGTAGTGAAGTTGGCTCTTGAATTCTGGAATTGTTAGGAAGCCATTAACCATGGTTTCCAATCTGCGCGTAATGGGAAACCGTGGTCAGCTGCTGCTTTGTGGTGTGTTTGCTGCTCAAGCAGAGTGACAGCAATGGAGTGGCATATGGGTGCATGATACTCATGTATATCCTGCCTTATTAAGCCAGGATTCCGTTGCAGGAATGAGGCCAGTGCATTTTAATGTTTCTTTTCGGAAGGGATTAAGTGACCTCCTCTGTGCCTTAGTTTTGAATTTATAAACAAATATACATTGAAGGCTTTTGGCTGTATTTGGAGGGTGAGCTCCTTGTGAGATAGGCCTGCCCTAAACAGCTGCCGTTTTAAAGTTGGGAAGGATTGGACAGATAGTGCAAGAAAACAAATGTTTGTTGAATTCCTGTTGTCTGTCATTTCTGTTAAGGACTGAAGAGGCTTTGCTTAGTCTTGTGTAGATAAGGTGGCACGAAATCTCTTTATCTCCAAAGCAGTCTGCTGAGGAGTCGAGTTGGGGGAGGACTGGGGGGTTAGGGGGCAAACCAGAGGAAATGGGCTTACATTCTTAGGCCTTTGCTGAGAACACAAACATCAATTTCCCTTTCTGTTTTTACATTCTGAGCAGTAATGATGCTTGAAGTTCTATTTACAGATTTGCAAGGTTTACATAACCTCGGGGTGGGGGGGTGGGGGTGGGGGGGGGATGAAGTCTTGGGCAGGTGCCAGGTCCACCATTATCAAGACATCACTTCTGCTAAATAATCATGGATTTTATCAAAGGACACTATGCTTGGCTGGTTGGAGCCATTAATCTCTTGCCTGCTTTCTTCGACCATGTTGCAAGATCATTTTGGACATGTGTAGATTTATTTTTTGCCCTCCCACCGGCAGCTAGCTTTTGTTTTCGGAACTGCCTTTTTTATGCCTTTTCTCCAGATACAAAACTAGTTGTGTCTGCAAAGAAGGATATTCATAGGGAGACTTGGTAGTGTGACTACCCTTCTGCGGATCTCAAGGTACCATCAAGCACATTTCTGCTATCCTCCTTTGGTCACTTTAGGAAGGATATTTGAGCTTCAAATAGAAATACGACATGCTGTGTTTTTTGCATTTCATGGCCTGTTTACAATCTTATTCTATATATACATACTGAGCTACTTTGCATGACACAGTAGGCCAAATCCTGGTTTAGCAAGTGCACACAAGTGGAGTTTCCCCCTGGACCTCCTTACTGCTAGGTTTAGCTAAGCCAAAGATTGGCTTTATAAAGTCCAGTTCTCAGAGTTAAGATGGCTCCTCAGTGGTCACCAGTGGTGGCTGGTGCCTATTTGGGACTGGCAGGGTGGCCAACAGTAGGAGGAACCAGAGCATGAATGGGTGTAGCTAGAGTTAATGACAAGCAGAGCCAACTCATTCTGGTTTTGTTGTCATCTACCTCAATGCTGAGTTCTACAAGGGCTGAGACTAAGGAGGAGGAGGAAACAGGTGTTGGCGTACTGAGGGCAGACTAAGGTTAGTGGTGCAGTGCCCCAGTCACCCTATGGACTAGCCTCCACTGCTAACCATGAGATGTCACCAATGTTTGTTTTGATCCGCGCCTCCATCAGTGTGGATGCCAGTCCACAAAAGCTTCTGTTACTGTAGACCTGTTAGTCTTCACTGTGCCATAGGATGCTATGTCTACTGTCCTTGTGTCTTACAAACAGTTAGTCTACTGTCCTTGTGTTACAAACAATTAGCCTCCTTGTGTGTTACAATTAGTCTATTCCCCCACCCCCAACAAAAAATTAATAGGGTTGTTTGTTTATGTCTGGTTGAACATTAAGAGTGTTGAAAATGCTTGTGTGTGTTGGCCACTCCCATGGCTTCTCTAAGGTTCCACTTTACCGCTGTTTGGATCTGCACCTTTTGTAGGGAGACTTTCCACATCAGTGCTTCTCTCCCCGTGCCTTTAGGCCCAGTACAGATGTGCTTCAAATGGTCTCTTCATCCACATTACCAGAGACAGAGCAACTCTTGTAGATGAAGTCCTACCAACATTTTTTTGGTGTGTGTTTGTGTGCGCCCACCATGGCACCACGCATGTTGGCATGTTCACCTGTTAGATCATACACTTGTTAGGTGAGCTTTCCCCAAGCTGGTGCCTTCCAGGTGTTTGCACTCCATCTCCCAGCAGCTGCAGCTGGTAAGGCCAGTGGTCAGGGGTGGTGATGGAAATTGTAGTCCAAGAACATCGGGAGAAGGTTGAACTAGGACAGAGGTGTAGCCAGCGTGGTGTTCTCTGGATGTTCTTGAGTAATTTGCATCAACCCACCTCAGCATGTCAAATGGCCAGTGATTGAGTTGTGGTATAAGAACATCTGGAGGGCCCATTTTGGCTACCACTGAACTAGAACAGAAAGTCTCAAAGGCCACTGCTGGAAGGTATCCTATAGCACTCCTATCTGAAGACTGACCTTATGTCTCTTGCTCAACATTTATACCTCTGGCTTAAATCATTTCTTTTGCTCTGTGCTGCATTAGCTTCTTAAAGCGGTCTTCGTTCTGGAAAACAACCAACATTCTAAACCAATGCAGAGCAGCTCATAAAGAAACAGTGCTTAGTTAGCAGTAAACATATTCTGTAATTTAACACGCATGGCTGTACTATGTGCACGTCAACTTCTATTTTCCCTCTTTGGCCTCACTATATATCCTATTTCTAGAAATGTTGCTTTTTTGATATTGCAGATTATTAAACCAAAACAAACGCAAGCCTGTACTTAAGGAAGCCACAAGGGGGCGTAATGTGGTACAGACTTGACTGCTGTCAACTCCCCAAGGGCTGATAAATAAGTAGATAATGTAGGAATTTGGGAAAGCCAGAAGATAATATTTAACACGAAGCAGTAAGCAGAGCAGGGGCACAAATATAAAAGTTCAATGTGAAGTGAAATTATTCACCCTTGGAGAAATTAGCACTGATGGAAGATGAATAACAGAGGAGTTAACTGTGTTAGTCTGTTACAACAAGATCTCCAAGGTACAGTTATGACTCTGCTGGAATGCAGTTGATTATTACATTTACAGTTGCACAAAGCATTCATACCACAGTTGATCTGTTAGTCTTTGAGGTGCAATGAAACTCTCTTCTCTCGTTTGCATGAATGAGAGATGTTGATTTGATTCTGCTGCTTAGGATGTGGGGTCAAGAAGATAACCTTGCTAATTCTGAGAAATGCATGCAAATCAGAACCTGGTGATTAGAAGCTATGGGGCTCCCCAGTCCTGGCAGACTGTAGCCCTTTCCATGAGTTCAAAAGATAGGGTGTGGGCATAAAGTGTGTAGGAGGAACAGACACACCTTGGTTGTTGTGCCTGCTGCACTCCAAAGTTATTTCCCAGTCTGAAGGTGTCCTCTTGGGGCAGAGGGGACAGGGATGTAGGAAGGCACCGTTTTCTGTTCTGCCTTGTAGTCATCACATGCAGCGCTGTTTCCGTTCTGCTGCAATTCATCTTCCACCAAAACCCATGTTAATCGTCTTCCATGGTGAAATTATGTGGCTGATTTATGCAATTATTTATGTTTGTGGACTGAAGCAAACGCAACAGCAAATACCAATTGCGTTTGCTGGGTAGATTATTACTGTTCCAGACGGGACAAATAAGCAACCCGCTGGTAATTTCCTCTCCCGTTTCTGTTTTCATCAGAATTCACCAACATCCATACTGGGGGGGAGGGTGGCGCCTGCACATCTGCTCCCGAACACACGCTGTGTTTGCAAGCGTTCAAAGAATGCACGGACAAGGCTTATCATTAGCAAGATCCAGATATGCTTAAAAGTTGTCAGTGTGGGAGGATGGACCGTAGCAAGTCCTCTTCCTTTGGCTTCTCATTTGTCTGTCTTATAGTGCAGGGGTGGCTAACCTTTTTTTTTTTTTGGCCCAAGGGCCGCATTCATCCTTGGCCAAGCCCTTCGGGGGCTACTTGGGTATGGCCCAGATTGGGTGTGAGCTCCCCATGCCCATCCACACGCTTCCTCCTTAGCCGATCCATGTAGATTACCAGGGTGGGGAAAATTTCTGTCCCTGTTACAGAACTGGGCTGAATAGACAGGTGCCCACATGAGCACTGTGCTTATTTCACAAAATGAAAATATTCCTTGTTGTCATATCAATAGCAGCAGCAGCAGCAGCAGTAATAATAATAATAATAATAATTTATTATTTATACCCTGCCCATCTGGATGTGTTTCCCCAGCCGCTCTGGGCGGTTCCCAACAGATTAAAAACAGAATGAAACATCAGATATTAAAAACTTCCCTAAGAAGGGCTGCCTTCAGATGTCTTCCAAAAGTCAGATAGTTGCTTATTTCCTTGACACCTGATGGGAGGACGTTCCACAGGGCGGGCGCCACCACCGAGAAGGCCCTCTGCCTGGTTCCCTGTCACGTTGCATCTCGCAGTGAGGGAACCTCCAGAAGGCCCTTGGAGCTGGACCTGTGTGCAGTTCCAAGCCCTTTTGGAGGGTGGGGTTAACCACCCTTGTTCCACAGTGGCCATTGAGTTGCCTCTGGGAAGCCCAAAATAGGACATGAGTACACTGGCTTCAGTGAGTCTTTGGTGGCCTGCTGTCTTTCATACGTGATGGTGCAGGGCAAAAACTTCCAATCTCTGCATTGGTTCTCATGTAGCAAGGGACTTTCCTGAGTTGTCTGTTCAAAGTTCTTAGATTCCCCCTGCCTTGCCCCACAGAAGGCTTATTTTCAGGTTTTCTAAATTCTTGTTCATTTGGGGGGGGGGGAAACGACAATAATTTTGTGTCCTTTATTGTTCAACTTCTTCTAAATACAAGGGGGGGGGGAACTGTTGTCCATAAATAGCAAGGGCGCAGCAGCTTGTCACACTTGAAGAATGTCTCTTTTATGATGCCCAAAGAAGTCCCATGGAAAAAAAAAGTTTCCCGCGGGAGACTTGAAAAAAATAAGCATTAAGACTGGCTTCTGAATGTGTGTGGGTTTTTTGGCCTGTGCGCAGCGAGATTAGTGGCTAGTTTAAAATACCTTCAATACCAAAGAGTGCATTTAGCATCGTGGGAACGTCTTCCTGTTATTTGCTTCTCCATGGCCCTGGAACTTCTCTTGGTCCTTCACCCTACAATCCTCTGCTGGGTTTTATTAGTTAAGAGGTGGCTATTTCTGTCTCTTTCAGTTTTAGTTGGCTAAACGGCTGACAGGCTCCGCAGCGGTCCTGGTTGTCTCCTATTTTTTTCCTTACCTTTTGTCCATAGTAGGGCCTAGTATGATCTACTGGAGGAATCTCTGTGGCTCAGTTGTGCTGGACAACTAGTCAAAACATGCCCTCCATCAGATAAATAGCCGCTTGTACCCATGATGTATAAGACTAGAAATGCATGCAGTTTATTTGAATATTTTATAATACAGTGGTACCTCGGGGTACATATGCTTCAGGTTACATACGCTTCAGGTTACAGACTCTGCTAACCCAGAAATAGTGCTTCAGGTTAAGAACTTTGCTTCAGGATGAGAACAGAAATTGTGCTCCAGCGGCGCGGTGGCAGCAGCAGGAGGCCCCATTAGCTAAAGTGGTGATTCAGGTTAAGAACAGTTTCAGGTTAAGAACGGACCTCCGGAACGAATTAAGTACTTAACCCGAGGTACCACTGTATACACCATATAGTCCCATTATTGGGGTGTTAGGGGAGGGGTGGTACCCCTGGTGGGGGGGCGCTCCTGGGTTAGTTTGTCTGCCTAATAATAATAATAATAATAATAATAATTTATTATTTATACCCCGCCCATCTGGACCTCAGTGTCCGGGCAGAACAATGGAGGTGCCTTGCACTCAGTTCTCACCTGTGGCTTCTAGAAGCTGTCAGCATGTGACAGTGGCTACACCCCAGGAATGGCTTCAGCTAGCCAGTTAAACCAGGTGAGGATAGTTGATGGGTCTCAAACCCTCAGTGAGTTAAGGGCTTCCCCTGCAAGCGAAGACAGGCCCCGGCAGATTGTGGGTCCAAGGGTCAAGAAAGCTGTTTCTGCATGTGCTGTAAAGGGAAGTGAGGGGCAGATGAGGCTCATCAACCTGGGAAGGACAGCCTTTCTCAACCTGTGGGTCCCCAGATGTTGAACTACAACTCCCATCACCCCTAGCTAGCAAGGCCAGGGCTCCGGGATGATGGGAGTTGTAGTCCAACAACATCTGGGGACCCACAGGTTGAGAACTGCTGATCTAGGAGAAGGAAAGCCCTGATCCTACACCTCCGCTGCTTTGTGGGATATTTTTTGGGGGAGAAAAGGTGAAGGATTAAACCCAAATCCACAAATCCAGAGTAGAGTCCCTAAGACTCTTGGATAATGCCTTGTACGCCTCCTCCCAGCTATTCCTGCAGCCAAGCTCGTGCCGAATATATTGCTTTCCTTTCCTTTGGACCCCATCAGCAGAGCCATCAGTCCACCACTAATCACCTGCCTCTTTCTCATTTGGTGGAGATGCCCTGAGCAGGGCCTTGACATGGGCTCTGAATCCTGGCTGCTCATGTGCTCTTTCCTCGGCCTGTTTTTCAAATCACTTGAAGCAGACATCCTTTCCTATGGATGGCTGAGCTTGCTGCTTTTACTTTCCGCCAGCAGCATGAGCATGAGTGCGCGCGCACACACACACACACACTCGCAGGGAGAGAAGGGAAAGGGAGCTCATTTTCAGCCCTGAATATTTATGAGAGGCTCTTTGTTTCTTCCTCGCAAAGGTAAATGTCACGAGGCCAGATCATTTCAGTTCTTTACATGGAACGTAGGATGAGCAGTCTGCCTTGAAAAGCTCCTGAAGGCACCGCTGAGCAGATGGGTTTTTAATGATACTGTCAGTTTAGAGTGTTGAAAACAATTGCTCATTCCCAAAGGGAATGTGTCCCCCCACCCCCAAGAGGGTGCATTCAATGCAACCTTGTTAGGGGTCACTGAAATTAAGTCTTGTGTATAAATACAGCGCCTAGGACTTGCCGATCGAAAGGTCGGCGGTTCGAATCCCTGCGGCGGGGTGCGCTCCCGCTGCTCGGTCCCAGCGCCTGCCAACCTAGCAGTTCGAAAGCACCTCCAGGTGCAAGTAGATAAATAGGGACCGCTTACTAGCGGGAAGGTAAACGGCGTTTCCGTGTGCGGCTCTGGCTCGCCAGAGCAGCGATGTCACGCTGGCCACGTGACCCGGAAGTGTCTCCGGACAGCGCTGGCCCCTGGCCTCTTAAGTGAGATGGGCGCACAACCCCAGAGTCTGTCAAGACTGGCCCGTACGGGCAGGGGTACCTTTACCTTTTTATAAATACATGCAGCAGTCTTATCCACCAGCCTGGTGCCTTCTCAGTGTTCTGAACTACAACTCCCACCAGCTCCTGCCAGGCAGGCAAAGACCATATCCACTGGCCTTGATGCCCTTCGAGGAAGGAGGCGGGGCTTTGACTACGGCCAGCTCCAGGTTTGAGGAGGTGCCTTCCTCTGCCCGAGTGCCCTGGAAAAAATGTATGTGGTAGTGGTGAGTCGCAGCAATGCTAGGCGACTGAGACTAACTGCCATTTTCATTTCCCACAATGACCCAGTATTGTGGTTTTGGAGCCTTTTGGGAAACTTGAATGGCAGCTAAACCCAGCTGCCTGAAAAGGGTTGTTGTGGTTGCTGTTGTTAAAAAAGTGTCTTAGAGCAGTGTTTCCCAACCTTGGGCCTCCAGCTGTTTTTGGACTACAACTCTCATCATCCCTAGCTAGCAAGACCAGTGGTCAGGGATGATGGGAATTGTAGTCCAAAAACAGCTGGAGGCCCAAGGTTGGGAAACACTGTCTTAGAGAACATAGAATCATTGAATTGTAGAGTTGGAAGGGAACATGAGGGTTCTCTAGCCCAACCTCCTGCAATGCAGGAATCAATCAATCAATCAATCAATCAATCAATCTTTATTACGGTCCAGAGACCCAACATATCGTTACAAAGCAATGCACAAGTCAGACAGCCTACCTCCAGGTTAAACAAGCTTTGCCATGCAGGAATCTTTCGCCCAATGTGAGATTAAGAGTCTCATGTGCTACTTACTTAACTATTCATGTTAGTTTTATGCCCTGATGAAACTGTGGCAGCTTTCTGAGAATGCCAGGTGCTCCTGATAGCCCCGATTTAATATTATATATGTAAAACGGCTGGCAGTCCTATTGATTTGATGTGCAGGGTGCCTTCCCTATTTCCTGTTCCTATAAACATCTTTGCCTTTTGTCCCATGAACTCCTTTCCCTACTGACTATTTGTATTTTTAATGTCTTTATATCCCTGATCTCTGATGAATTACGGTTAAGGTAGCTTATGAAAATAATAAAACAAGGAATTACAGCTCCTTTAAGTGTTAGTATTTTTTAAGATCCATCATGATAAAATTCAAGAAGCGGCTGCAGCAGGATAAGGCAACGCAACTGCTACCTCTCTGCCTTAGGGCTTCTGTTATGACATGCCTTAGGTCAGGCGGCAACTCACTGGCTGGCTAACCCACCAGTTCAGAGGTGATGAGCCTGCGGCCCCTCTTGATTCTGTACTGGCCCTGCTGGGGTGTGGTTGGTGGGCTTGGGGAACTGGTGTCCCAACAACATTTGGAGGGCTACAGGTTACCCCCACCCGTAAGCTAGTTGAAAACCAGGGCCTTAGTTGACAAAGCAGAGGCAAACCAAACACCCTGGCCAAATCAAACCCTGCAAGATAGGTTTTCATGGCATTTGTTTTAACTGTGCTAGGAACTTGTTTAAATTGTGCTGGGCATTTAGAATTCTCTTTCCTTCTTCCATACAGTTGCGTCGTATGCAGGAGATGATTGCTCACATGCAAGCCCAGATGAGGCTGAAGCCTGGCGACGAGTGAGACGGTTCACCAGGCTGCCGACGGTAGGTGGCGCTTCACATTTTGGAGGCCTTGGCTGTAAAAGTGCATGCAGGTCAATTTTCAGCAGCAGCAATGAAAAAACAGTGGGGGTGGGGGTACAGCTCCTTGGAAAATAAAAGAGCAACAACCGTAAGCACACGGAGGAATGACTAGGCTGGCAGTTTTGTGTCGACGAGAAAATGCAAAGCAGTACGATCAGATTAAATTCCAGCTTTCTGTAATAAATGGATTTGTGTATATGGTTCCTTTGGTCCTCGAGGGGCCATTGGGCTACGTTGCACAGCTTGGCAGGAATGAGCCCTGCCTGGAGGCCTCTTCTGGCTTCAGAAAGGTAGGTACATTTCTCATGTTTTTCCCCTAAACTATGGAAATCGAAAACATAGGGGGGAAAGCGCACGAAGTTTGTTGCTACTGTTGCTGAATGCTCAAGTTTTAAGACACCCAGCTTTGGTTTGCTGGTCCTCTGGAATGTAAAGCCTGAGTAAAAATGGTTTATATTCTACCTTATGACCGCGTGACAAGCTGCCAACATTCCAGCCCTTAAATAAGGAGTTTTTTGTTGCCTCTACTTGAACCTTTGCTTTTCCTGTTTGCATTAAAAGCACACGCACACAGCCCTTCTACGTTGTTGTAGACATCTTAGCTAGCTACAAACCACTTTCCACAATTCAGGAAGCCTGTTCTGCCATTTCACCAAGAAGCTAAACAGATGATGTGGTTTAAGAACACTTAGGGTTTTTTTTTTGTTCAAATTACTGGACAGGAACAAAGTTAGGCTTTCAGCAGCAATGGTAATACTGTCCTTTACCAAAACGGCACCTGCACAATTTCCCCAAACGCCAAGATAATTATGGTAACTGAGGGGGGTTGCGGGGAGAGAAATAGGATTCATGGAACAAGTGAAGGCAAGGGAGGCGGTGCTGGGCTTCATGAATGAACATAAGAGGATTGGAAGCATTTGTCCACCTGGTCTTGAATGGACCTTCATGAATCCTTCCAGTCTCAGAGCTATTTGCAGATTGCATTTGCTTTTACATTTAAAATATGAAAACATGGGGAGCACAAACTTGCTTTTGAATATAAAGGAAGACTCTTTAAAAACAAAAAACAAAACAAAACCCCGCTACCTTGTAAAATCAAACCCATCTGCTTACAATGGCAGCCAGGAAGTGGTTAAGGACCAGCTGGAATTCTGTTTAAGACAACACTGATGCTATCAGAGGTCTAAACGCCACAGCATTTGGCATTCTGAAAAAGCGATTCAAGCATACAGTCCAAGCCTTGTCCACCTCCTTATGTGGCCTATTTTCCAGCAAAAGGAAGCCTGTTTTCAAAGTTGACTTGCTTCTTTCTGACTAGTATACACTGAAGGTTAAAAAAGACAACAGGGGTTTCGTGTGTATTCAAAAGACCAAAAAACATGTAGCATTGTTAAGAACCTGGACTCTTAACAAGTTGCAAGCTATTTCAGAATTCTTAGGAGTGTTTTTACTGGAAGAAAAAGAAAATCGGAGGAGCTTAGAAAAGACTAATAAATTTACGCTTTCATAAGCGTTTGTGGGTGAGATGCTACTGCATGATAAGGTGGATTCTAGTCCACAAAAGCTTATGCCATCATAATAAGGTGCCACAAGACTCCTTCCTGTGCCCCCCCCCCCGGCAGATTAAGACAGCTACTCCTTTCGAAACTATTCAGTGGAAGAAAGTATTCAGAAAGCCTTGCCCCCCCCGTGTTCAGAAGCCCACTTCTAATAATTGGTAGTGCACTTTTGAGATGTCTGTTCAAAACCTTACTGAAATGTTTACCGAATTGTGTGACTGTGAGAGTATCCACAAACAGACAGCCAGACACACACACACACACACACACACACACACACACACAGCTGAATGTGTGAAACCATTCACCCTTCAGAATTTGTAGCAGGAAGCCTGGATAAGGGTTATCCATGGCCACACCTTAGCTTGTGTTCTTCTAGAGCAGGGATGGGAAACCTCTGGCTCTCCAGATGCTGTTGGACTACAGCTCCCCATCATCCCTGACCATTGACCACCCTGGCTGAGGCAGGAGTGCCTGCTTGGCCCCACGACTGTGGGTGCCCTGGGCCGTGGGTGCCATGCAGCATGAATGGCCCTGGCACCAAAATTTGTGGGAGCCTGGGCACTTCATGGGGAATTTTGTGGGTGCTCAGGACCCCACGGAGCCGGCATCTGTGGGCTGAGGCTGATGGGAGTTGGAGTTCAGCAATATCTGTTCCCCATCCCTGTTCTAGGGGGGTGCTTAGCATTCCAGGCCCAACTGCAGCCTACAGGCTACTGAATTGTTTAACACAGATGGCAAGCGGGAACATAGATAGCTGCCTTACACCAAGTCATTCCATTGGCCCACCTAGCTCAGCGCTGTCAACTAGGGTTTGGGGCAGGGAGTTTTTCTCAGCAGCTGGTACTAATGCCTATTGCACTGGCTCTGTCTTTTTGGGGGCTCAATTCAGAGTGCTGGTTTTGACTTGGAAAAGCCCTTCCCTGCTTAGGGTCAGTAGAGTTGAAGCATCACTCGAATGTGCCCGCCTGTATGTGAGGATGTAGAGCAGTGTTTCCCAACCTTTGGTCTCCAGCTGTTTTCAGACTACAATTCCCATCATCTTGCTAGCTAGGGATCATGGGAGTTGTAGTCCAAAAACAGCTGGAGATCTAAGGTTGGGAAACACTGATGTAGAGGCCCTTCTGTGGGTGTCTTTGTCATCTAAAGCCAGGCTTTCCATCCCTGGGATGGAAAAGATTCCCCACTCCTGCCGGAATGTTGTTTTCAGACTGCCTGAGATGTGCTTTTACTCTTCTTGTTCCCTCGGTCTAGTCTGTTACCACTTGCCGTTTAGACAGACTTCTTTTGAGCTGATAGGAGCACTGGGAGTGGGTGTGGATGAGCACATCAGCACCAGTGCAAGCAAGATTGGGAATGTCTCCTGGCACACTGGATCTGGGATCTGGGAGCCCAACCTCCAGCCCAGAAAGCACAGTCCTGTCTGCACAGCACAGCAGAGAATCACGCTGTCGGCTGATGGATTTCCATCTTTCTCAACTCTGCAGGCTTCCCTTTTTTTTGGCAGCAGGCTCCAATAAAACAATCCCAAGCCTTTTTTTTTTTTCTTTTTTGAGTTTTCAAAATTAGACCAGTGCTTTATATTATTTTTATAACTCATGGCATCTCAATCTGCCTGTGTTGCCGAAATAGCTGCGGTAAGGTGATAGAGATGGCTTTCTGTTTTTCTTTCTGGAAATGAGAATTAGCAACATAAATCTGCCTCCCCCTCCAATTTTTTTTGGCAAAGAATAATCTCCCATCACTAAACTAAAAACTTGCAAGGTTGGGTCGCCTTCATATTCTGCTCAGTTCGTTTAGGGCAGCCTGCCTTAACTTGTTGCCCTCCCAATGTTGTTGGACTCCAAGTCCCATCAGCCCCAGCCAGCATTTCTAGCAGTCAAGGATGATGGAAGTTGTTGTCCGAGACATCAGGTTGAGGAAGGCTGATTTAACATAGCAACTGGGGTGTCTTTGGGCCAGAGTCAAGAATTTAAACTCTGGAAAAGACTGCGACAATTAACTCATCCCACCTATCTTGTAATGTTCCTGCATAACGATGGAAGAGTTTATTGTGTTTGGCTTTTTTTTAAGGGGGTGGGGGAGTCCTGAGCTACTTTCGCCTAGCCTAACTTGACCGTATTATCACAACATGCGGTTTATCTTGCTTTTAAAACCATTAGTCATGCTCCTGACAGGCACATTGCAAAGAACTGAAAAAACAGCCCACTCCCTACAATAATGGATACGTGGGGTTCTAAAAGAAAAATATGTGTGGCGTCGCCCTAGCAACCAGACTTTAATCATGGTCCGGTGCCAAACTGATGTGATGAGAAAAGTCATCTCGGGGGGTTAGTGGGGGAGGAAGGATGTATTTCTGTCTGTAGCTTCTGATGCCTGGAATGTGAAGCTTAGGCAGAATTCTAGCCTTTTTGGAGCAACCACCTTGTAGCCTGCGGGGTGTTTTGCTAACCAAGGCTGGGTGAGCTGCCCCAATGCTCTGGCTCCCCTGCCTCGCCGTGAGTCACGCCGGCCCGTCTGCTTTCTTGCGTCTGCAGAAAATGTGTTGGGATTTGCTCCGATGAGGTTCACTTGCTGCTTGAAGCTTCTTCCGTCTTTTTGAAGGGTAATGCTGAAATAATGAAAAATCCCGGTTCTTTTTATGCTTTGTGAAGACCTAGAGATTTGTGGCTTTTAAAGAGGGAGGATTTTTCTGGGTGTTTTGTGGTTGCTTGGATCTGTGGATTACGCTCACATGGTAATGATCTTCCTTAACATGAGGTCATTGCATGCTCCGGTGAGGTGGGAGCAACCCTTTTTCTCCTTAACTCATTAATCTTGTGTGCATCCTGCCTTTCCTCCATGGAGCATGAGGCTCAGTATGTTGCACTCTCATATTCTCAGCGACCCTGTGAGGTAGGCTTGGCAGAGAGAGAGACAGACAGAGACAGAGAGTGTCAACTTCACCAAGGCTACCCATTGAGTTTTATGGCTGAGTGGGTTTCCCCTGATATAAATCTCAGGTCTTAGATAGCTCAGTTAGTTAGAGCATGGTGCTGATAAACGCCAAGGTTGCATGTTGTATCCCCTTATAGAACAGCTGCATATTCCTGCACTGCATTGCAGGGGGTTGGTCTAGATGACCCTTGGGTCCCTTCCAACTCTACAGCTTCCTTATTCTATAGCCTAACTATATTTTAATACGAACAAGCAGTGCATGCTGCTCAAAATCCCACAATTTGCTCCTACCCACCTCTCACTGGGAGCAACAAACCATGAGGCTCTTCTCGTTGGCCCGACTTGTGGCTCATGGTTTATTTCTAACAAACAACAAACCACTTGTGGTTTGTTTGGGGAGAAGGCCCTCTTGCCAGTAGCCACCTGCCCAAGCTCAGAAGATAATGAAGAACCCAGAGAATAGATTCTGGGGAAGATTGTGCTGTATCCCTTTAACCCACAGGCACTGACAACAAGTAACACTGTTGAACAGTATTTTGGGAAGCATGAAATACTGTTGGGATGGAGTTTCTGGTGGAGCTCATGAGTAGTGTTTCGCTGGTTGCTCATCGGGAGGGCAAGTGGTGCAGTATGAAAGGGAGGAGTAAAGGAAATGGGGAGGATAACCTCCCCTATCTCTGTTCTTTCTGTTCTGTTTCTCTCAATGCCACCTTGATGGTGGGGGTAGCAGTAGGAGTCATAGGAGACAGTTAGCATCCGTGTAGAAAAAGGCAGGGAATCATCTAGGGCGTAAACGGTTTCCCTCCCAGAGCCCTGAAATCCCTTTTAATCATTGGATTTTTGTCCTTTCATCAGTTTTATCACTGTATCATAATCATGAAGACTAGGAACCTGCTTCTTTCCATTTAAAGATTGGAGGGTTGCATTCTGATACTTCAGGAAGCTGAAACGATGCTCCAGATTTGTGGTCCATGTGTTAGTGTTCTTAACATCTTTGCATTGCTAGTGGGGGGGAGGAAGGTGCTGTATGATTTTAAATGTACAATAACTAATATTGTGCTAAAAGAGGATTTGGGATTTGTATTAAGCTTTTAATCCTTGAGGTAAGAGAGAACACAAACCGTTCAAGTAGGAGTGCTTAAAAAAAAGAAAGAGCCCAAACAAGTAATATCCTATGACTAGTGATCCATGTTTTATTTCTCCTCATGCTGCCAGTTTTTAAATAATTGTGAAAGTCTGGCTCCACGTGGCTTCTTCGTCTCCTCTAATCCTTTTGGTGTTAGTGTCATTTCACAATTTTTGTCAGTGATCTTTTCAGACAGAGTTGTGGTGTATCCTTTTGACTTCTGTAAGCTTCACCCCACAAATTCCCTTTTTTGATTTTGTAAATGCAAAGAAGTGAAAGTACCTGGAATGTTGGTGACTGATTGAAATACATCAATCAGCGTCACTGATGTGTTCAGTACAAAGGGAATGTTTCCGGATTTCACATTTTCTCTTGATGGCACACCAGCAACCCACGTGGAGAATTGTGTTGGTAAACAAACAGGAGGCTGGGGGAAGTGGCAATCTTATCATTTTATTTATTCATTAACCCATCAATTTCTTTTCTAACCCATCTTTCCGCCAAGGATCTCAAGGTGATGTACATGATTGTAGTCCCACCCACCCCACGGCCTCTGCACTTTATCCTTACAAAATATTTTATTCATTTATTCATTCATTCATTCAGATCAGCCTTTCTCAACCTGTGGGTCCCCAGATGTTGTTGAACTACAAATCCCATCACCCTTAGCAAGCAAGGCCAGAGCTCAGGGATGATGGGAGCTGTAGTTCAACAACATCTGGGGACCCACAGGTTGAGAACCGCTGATCTAGATTAATATATCCTGCTTTGTAACCCTGAGAGGTGATCAAAGTAGCTTATGAATGATTATCACAAAAAAAGAGCCCCATTCTGGTATTGGGGACAGAAACAACATGGTGTCCCCCATGGCGCCAGGATTTATTCATTTGCTATCCTCATCTGTGTTCCACCCTTACGTTCCCCTTCTGCTTCTCCCTACCAGACAACAGCTTTGACTGATGTTCTCTGAGGCAAGGGAGTGGGGTTCGACAGCTGGAACAACAACCTTGTGAGAGAGGTTAGGCCAGGAGTGCGGAAGCTTTTTGACTCCATGCGCCAGAGCCTAATTAGAATTGGACTCACCAGCCAAATTCAGAAGGTGGGTGGGGTTCCCCACCTGTCAAAAACATGGTGCCATAATGGCATCATAATGGCAAATCCCAAAGTCAGGGCTTCAAAGCACCTTGCATGGTTCTGTGAAAAGGGAAAGGTTCTTCCCTCATTTTAGCAGGTTAAAAAACCCCCTCTGTTCTGGCAAGAGATTCCGATGCCTTCCTTTTTGTGATTCAGGGCTGGGTGGGCTTTGGAATCCCTTGCTAAAAGAGAGCTTTCCATTGTTTTAGCAGGGGATCCCATGCAGGTTTGCATGGACTGGTCTACTAAAATAATGGGGGGCGATGGTGGAATCAGTTTTAGCAGGGGATTGTGGTAGCAAACAGCTTCCTGAATCAATAGGAGGTTAGCCTGAAAGAGTGCTGAACAGAGCAGGATTTAACCCTTGCTCATCAACGAAGAGGCAGCCAATTTAGCTTGATCTACACCGCTTCCTGCTGTGGGGACGCAGGTGGCGCTGTGGGTTAAAGCCTCAGCGCCTAGGGCTTGCCGATCGAAAGGTCGGCGGTTCGAATCCCTGCGGCGGGGTGCGCTCCCGCTGCTCGGTCCCAGCGCCTGCCAACCTAGCAGTTTGAAAGCACCTCTGGGTGCAAGTAGATAAATAGGGACCGCTTACCAGCGGGAAGGTAAACGGCGTTTCCGTGTGCGGCTCTGGCTCTGGCTAGAGCAGCGATGTCACGCTGGCCACGTGACCCGGAAGTGTCTCCGGACAGCGCTGGCCCCCGGCCTCTTGAGTGAGATGGGCGCACAACCCCAGAGTCTGTCAAGACTGGCCCGTACGGGCAGGGGTACCTTTACCTTTACCTTTACACCGCTTCCTGCAAGTATGCTTTTCTATCCCAAGGGCTTCTTATGACATTTACATTCATAATACTCAGTTGCAGTGGACCAAGGGTTTTGTTTTGGCCTCTTGTGCTAGGTCTTGAGAGATTCGTGACAAACCCTTGCACCTGCTGTTCTCCTGGTGATGTAAGCCCCTGGTTTTCTGTCAATCCTGCCTCTGAGGCGAATGTCCCAAATATTTTTGCATCTTCCTCTGCTCTTACCTGGACTGCTCAACTATGTTCCCAGCACAGCTGCATAAATATACGAGGGTATGAAGTGGCCTCCTGCCAGAATTCTGCAATTCAGTCACGTTATAAAACAGCTTAATGGATTTGGATCGAAGCAGGGCAAGCAGACTTCCCCATGCTGGTGCCCTCCAGGTATTTTGGAATGCAACTCCTGCCAGGCCTAGTCAGCATGGCCCTGCTGGCTGGGCCTGGTGGGAGTTATAGTCCAGAACTTCTGGAGAGGCACTAGGTTGAAGAAAGCCGTTTTATTTTGCTTTAGTGGAGATGCCAGATGGGGTAGCTGTTAACCTGTTAGGAACGGAGAAGCCCAGGGCTTTCAGATCAGTAAATGTCCTGGTGTTCATCTGAATGTGAAACCTATTTGGAGTAACTGCAAGGCTTGTGGCTGCAGTTCAGTAGATGAGAACAGAAAAATCCTGCTGGATTAGGCCAAAGGCCCATCCTAGTCCAGCACTCTGTTCTCACAGTGGCCAGCCAAATTCCTACAGGAAGCCCCTAACTTAAGCAGGGCCTAACTGCAGGTTCAACTGAACTGAAGTGTCTAGTTGAGTTTCCCCCCAAACTTGGGTCTCCAGCTGTTTTTGGACTACAGTTCCCATCATCCCTGGCCACTGGTCTTGCTAGCTAGGGATGATGGGAGTTGTAGTCCAAAAACAGCTGGAGACCCAAGTTTGGGAAACACTGGCCTAGCCCTTAAGACTACCCACCTCCAGCACTTTCTTTTGCATGCTGCGATGCCTCACAAACTTTGTTCTAACATCAAAATATGGAATTCAAACAGCGCACTCTTTCAGGGATGGTCGTTAGCCTATCTCAACTTTGTTTCCCCAAATCCCTCCCCTGAATTACGGCAGGCAGTAATTCAGCAGGTCATGGGGTCTGGAAGTAAGCACCGTGGAGGGGCTGCTACAGCTTCTCCCTCTGATTACCTCCGCCATGGCAATTGGTAGCTAGGAGGAGTCTAAACTGGGGCTGGATCCAGGCATGGAGGAGCAGAGCTTGACAGCTGCTTCCTGTCCTTTTATGCCCTCTGCAATAAATAAAGGCGTGTTCAGTTGTCAACCTGTTAACTTTGCCGTTCCAGCACTTATCTGTCAGTGTATAACGTCTGATTTAAAAATATGACTTTTCCGAGGAAACCAACTGTGTCAAGGCAGGACTGCAACATTAACAGTGAGCAGAATTTAGAGCTGGTTGCAGCTGCTGAGCCCACAGTGTACTGTTGCAAAGGTCCTTCGAAACAGCAACAGCAGTGGTTTAGGTCAGGGGTAGGAGCGTGCAGTCCAGATGTTGCAGACTAAAATGCTCATCACCCCCAGAATGTGTGAAGCAGGGCCATTGAGGGTCTGGGGGAAACAGGGTATGGCTTGGTTAAAGCTCTACGGCCTGGATGGCTGCATTTGGGCCCTGGGCCTGACATTCCCCACCCCTGGCTTAAAGTTCTCTAACTGCACTATGCCTTTGTGAGTAATTTAGCAGAATATGGCCAGCCTGCTTTTAAAAAAAAAATATCTCCCCAAGTAGAAGGATAAAAAGGCTGACGTTTTCAAATCTGGGAATTCAAAGTGGAAACCTGAGATAGTCCCGGGGTGAGGGGAGGGTGGGTCTGCAGCCCTGCCCTCTCTTTTTACGGTTCTTCAGACCCTCCCTGGCCTAATTCCCTTGCCAAAGATCTCTGGACTCAGATTCCTCGTTTCCCATTTTGCTCTTGCCCTGTTTTTCAATTAGGACACAGTGCCTAACCCAGCACAACTGGCACTTTCTCAAAGAAACTGGAAAAACAAGATGCTGCTGCTTCTGGATTGTGTCTAATAAAATGTAATCTGCCCTGGAGCAAATTTAGGTAGCATTCCCTTAATTTTAGTCTGCTTCCAGGAAATTTGCAGGATAGGGTTTTTTTTCCAGGTTCCTCCCCTTCTTAAAATAAAAATAAAAACGTGTGTGGTGCCTAACTCTTGAAAGGGCTAAATTGACAATATAATAACAATAACAGATAATATCCTGCCTTTTTCCCAGACTGGGACTCAAGACAGCTTACGCATACCCACACACAAAACACCACACACACACTGGTATCATTCGCATGATTTGGAGGCAGACAGCATGTGCAAAACTTTGTATGTTTGAACTGCTCGGATGTTTAGTAACTGCTATTATTATTTAATTCAGATGCCAGAATGGCTGCTAAGTAGTTTGCAACTATGAAATCATTGCACAATCAAATCAATACATAATTAAGTCAACACATAATTAAAATACACAATTACAAATCCATCAGGGGATTAACCTATCCTTAATTAAAATTACAATAAAACAAAGAGTAAAAATAAAAAAAAATGTTTAAACTGTCAAAACCGTAAAATTGCAGGTTCTGTTCAGGGAAATGCTTGAGTAAACAGGTGAGTCTTCTGAAGCCGGCGGCATGCCAACACTGGTTGATGGGAGCTCTAATATTTCAGCGGGGAGGGCATGTCCTGCATTGAGAGCACGAAAGCCAATACCAGGGAATTGTGTCCATGGGAAAGTTTTCTGTTTCTTTCAATAGAATGGATCTGTGCTGTGTTCGTTTACACAGGGTGATCTACCTGTGGAAGGAAGTCTATGGCCTTTTCTTCTTTTTCTTACAGTGGCTACTCAATGCTCTTAAAATGGGTCAGTGCTTTATCTGAAACTGAACGGTGACACTAGTGAAACGCCAATGGATCATGCCTGGACGCAGGGCTGGATGCTACAAGGAGCAGCTGGCGGTCTTGAAGATCATATTGGAAATCAGCTTCTCTTCTCCCCGTATACATATATATATACCTCTCCTTAATCATGTTGCTTATATCACCCTGTTGGTAATAATATGCTCGTGCTTATAATGTGGGACTTACTTTTCCTTATCTTTCCCTTTCTCCTTTTTTTTTAATTCAAAAGCAAATATGCCATCTTATATGCTGTAGGCTTTGAGAGTAGGTTGATGAACCATGTTTCATTTTGTTTAGCTAGGCTAACATGATACCTTTTTTTTTGTGTGTGGCAACTTTCTTACTAAAAGACACGGTGACCTGTTTACCATAAATGTCTGCAGTCTCCTAACTACATTTTGTTTAGGCTTTGTGTAACCATTGTGTAATTTGTTGCTAGTTTACAACAGCCCCGTCCGCACTGTATGTTTAAAGCAGTACCACCCCACTTTTAAACAGTCACGGCTTCCTCCAAAGAATGCTGGGATGTGTAGTTTGTTAAGAGTGCTGAGAATAGGAGTCTCCTAATAACTCTTGGTCCCCTTAACAAACCGCAGTTCCCAGGATTCTTTGGGGGGACTCATGACTGTTTAAAATGGAATGATGCTACTTTAAGTGCATATGGGACCAAGATTCTTCTCTCACTAAAAAAGATGTCTGTCTCTGTAAGCCAGTCTTTGCCAACCTAACACCCTCCAGATGTGTTGGCGTACAGTTTCCACCAGCCCGAGCCAATGGGTTAGTGGGAATTGTAGTGCAAAACATCTGGCAGGCGCTAGGTCAGTGAAGGCTGTGTTGTCACCTGTGCTTTGGCTCTCTGGGGTAGAATTCCCCTTGGTGCTTCCTGGTTTTATTATTATTATTATTATTATAAAAATACAAATAAACGGTACAAAACACTAAAGTGATGGGCGAGGATGAGCCATCCTTTTACCCGCGATGCCTTAAAATCATGCAAATGTCTTAACATGCCAAATATTCTCAGAGGCCTCCTAGAAGATCCGCCTTGAATTTTTCAGGTACTAATTTAGCAACCTTTTCTATCGGAACAGGTTTTGTTTGTCCTCGGTTGAAAGAACAACGGTATTTTCACAGTTATTTTATATTGTATCATGACACTAAACGCCCCTTTGCAGTTTTGTAATAAATTGAACAGACACGAGGGGAGGTAAAGCGTGTGGTTTTTTAAAATCCTTCTATTTTGGTTCACTAAACAAAATACGTCGGCTGTATCTGTAAAGACCCGGGGATGGGGGACCTGTAGCCCTCCAGTTGTGGTTGGAGTACAACTCCCATCACCCCTGACCACTGTCCATGTTGGCTGGGGCAGATGGGTGTTGAAGTTTAGCCACATCTGGAGGACCACAGGATACCTACCCCTCTTCCCTCTCCAGCCGCAGTCTCCAGGAAAGTCACTGACCCTGCTCCCCCAAAATTTGGTTGGTGGGGTGGGGGTGGAGAATGAAAACACAATGCTAGTAAAAACATAAGAAGAGCCTGCTGGAGAATGGCCCATCTAGGCCAGGATGCTGTTCTTACAGCGGCCAATCAGATGACTGTGGGGAACGTGCAAGCAGGACCCAAACACAAGAGTACTGTACTCTCCTCTCCTGCAGTTTCCAGGAACTGGTTAGGCATGAGTGTGGGGTGTTCAAGTATCAAAGCGACCCCTAGGGATGCTGGTGGTGCTGTGGTCTAAACCACTGAGCCTCTTGGGCTTGCCGATCGGAAGGTCAGTGGTTCAAATCCCCGCAACGGGGTGAGCTCCCATTGCTCTGTCCCAGCTCCTGCCAACCTAGCAGTTTGAAAGCACGCCAAAAAATCTGCTGGAAAGTAAAACCCCTAGGTGGGTGTCACCAATGGAAGCTAGGGAAGTAAAAAAGCTTAATATGGACTCTAAATGGCCAAAATATCATGAGATTCTAGAATATGATGGTGAAAGGGTGAAACTTCAGAGTTATGAGAAACTAAAGCCTAAGGTTCGAGATTGGTTGCATTACCATCAGATAAATGAGACATTTAAACAGGACAGGAAAATAGGATTTCAGAAAGAGAAGTCAAAATTAGAAACAGAACTGTTGGAATCCAATACTAAGAACTTATCAAAAATGTACAACTTGCTGTTGAAATGGAATACACAGGATGAAACGGTGAAATCAGCAATGATTAAATGGGCACAAGATATTGGTCATGATATTATGTTTGCTGACTGGGAACAGTTATGGACCACCGGTATCAAATTTACTGCATGTAATGCTTTAAAAGAAAATATTATGAAAATGATCTATCGGTGGTACATGACCCCAGTCAAGCTTGCAAAAATTTACCATTTGCCTAATAATAAGTGTTGGAAATGTAATGAGTCTGAAGGCACTTTCTACCACCTTTGGTGGACCTGCCCAAAGGTTAAAGCTTTCTGGGAAATGATCTATAATGAAATTAAGAAGGTCCTTAAGTGGACTTTTCCTAAGAAACCAGAGGCTTTTCTTTTGGGCATGGTTGGCCAAGTGGTGTTAAGGAAGGATAGGATTTTTTTTATGTACGCCACTATAGCAGCAAGAATTCTACTGGCAAAGTATTGGAAGACGCAAGAACTACCTACTCTGGAAGAATGGCAAACAAAGGTGATTGACTTTATGGGACTGGCCAAGATGACGGGCAGAATCCGTGACCAGGGGAAAGAGACAGTGGAAGAGGACTGGAAGAAATTTAAAATATACCTTAAAAATAATTGTAAAATTGAGGAATGTTAAGATGTCAGGGGGTAAGAGGTAAAGAATCGCAGCAGTAATCAAAAAAACTAAAGGAACTTTTATGAAAAGGAATTAAGATAATGGACCTAAGGGTTGCTAAAGAACCATTAAACAAGGATGCAGGGATGGGGAGGTATGGGGAAGTCAAAAGAAAGAAGGGTACGAAACGATGGGTTGGAAATTATATTGTTTTGTATTGTTTTTGTTATCTGTTTGAAAAACGAATAAAAATCATTAAAAAAAAAAAACACAAAACGAAAGCACGCCAAAAAGTGCAAGTAGATAAATAGGTACAGCTCTGGCAGGAAGGTGAACGGCGTTTCCGTGCTCTGCTCTGGTTTTGGTGTTCCAATGCCCCAGAAGCGGTGTAGTCATGCTGGCCACATGACCCAGAAAAACTGTCTGCAGACAAATGCCAGCTCCCTCGGCCTGTAAAGCGAGATGAGCGCTGCAACCCCAGAGTTGTTTGTGACTGGACTTAATTGTCAGGGGTCCTTTACCTTTACCTTTTTAAGGGACCCATGGATGGTTAAGTTCAGTCAAAGGCAACTATGGGGTTGTGGCACTCATCTTGCTTTCAGGCTGAGGGAGCTGGCGTTTGTCCACAGACAGCTTTCCGGGATATGTGGCCAGCAGGACTAAACTGCTTCTGGCACAATGGGACACCATGACGGAAACCAGAGCGCACGGAAATGCCATTTACCTTCCCCCCGCAGCAGTACCTATTTATCTACTTGCACTGGCATGCTTTTGAACTGCTAGGTTGGCAGGAGCTGGGACAGAGCAATGGAAGCTCACTCCATCGCGTGGATTCAAACTGCTGACCTTCTAATCGGCAAGCCCAAAAGCCTCAGTGGTTTAGACCACAGTGCCACCCGCATCCCCCAAGTATGCACAGTTGTGTGTATGGCATCCACAACTCTTTCACCGGTTAGCAAAAACGTTGGTGAACCTTGATCAAAATAAAACACAAATGTGTAAAAACAAACCCACCTTAAATCCTATTATCATTCTTATATAATCGCAAGAAAGAGACTCCTGTGCAGCTTTGCAGCAACCTAATTCTGACTTGAAAGTCACTGGGACTGATTCGTATAAGAACTTGGCTGGATCAGGCTAAGTGTCAATCTAGTTTAGTTTTAGCAGATGTCCCCGTCTCCCGGGGACAGTCCCCAGATTTGCAAATAAGTCCCTGGACAAATTCCATCCCCGGAATGTTCCCAGATTTCATCCAATGTCCCCGGGAAACATAGCAGCAGCAGTCTCAGCAGCCCGGAGCAGTTGGCTCTGGCTGGCTTCAGGAGCTGCTCAGAAGACCCCATATGATGGTGGTTCAGGGGTTCTAAGATGCAGCTTCTGGGCTGCCTCCACCTTCCCTGACCCCAGCAACTAAGCAGTGAATGGAGGCTTCATGCTGCCTATCGGAGCAGCCTCCGAACTCCTACTTGTGTGCAAGCAGGAGTGGGGCAGGGATCTCTCAGCTGTGAAGGGAGGCTTCACGCTGCCTATCGGAGCTTGCGTGCAAGCAGAAGGGGCAGGGATCTCTCCGTTAGGCAATGGGAAGCCTCCCTTCCCAGCTGAGGGATCTCCGCCCCCTCCTGCTTGCACAAAGGTAGGAATGGGATTGGGGCTGCTCTGATGGGAAGGGAGGCATTGCGCTGCCCGAGCCTCGCTGCCGCCGCCGCTCTCGGCCCTCCTCGGCCTTCCATGCCTGATCCGCCGCGCACCGCTTCCCCACCACCACCACCAAAGAACCAATAACTCAGGGGCTGCCCAGGCTCATGGAGAAAGGAGGTATGAGCCACCCCTCTGCCACCACCATCGCTGCAGCATCAATGTCCGGAATGTGAAGTATGTATGTATGTATGTATGTATGTATGTATGTATGTCTTTACAGTGGTACCTCGGGTTACATACGCTTCAGGTTACAGACTCCGCTAACCCAGAAATAGTGCTTCAGGTTAAGAATTTTGCTTCAGGATAAGAACAGAAATCGGGCTCCAGTGGCGCGGCCGCAGCAGGAGGCCCCATTAGCTAAAGTGGTGCTTCAGGTTAAGAACAGTTTCAGGTTAAGTACGAACATCCGGAACGAATTAAGTACTTAACCTGAGGTACCACTGTATTTAAAGTGTCCCCGGATTCATTGAAAGAAATCTGGTAACCTTAAGCTAGTCCAGCATCGTCTCCCCCTACAACTGGCCAAGCAGATGCCTCTAGGAAGTCTAGAAGTAGGCAGCTGGGGCTGGTCCTTGAGGCAAATTGGGCTCTGCCCCACCCACCTCAGCCAGCCCCCACCTGTCTTGCCACCTTCCTTACAACCTGCCCAGAGGGTTGCTTCTTCCTCTAAAGTCTCAGCGTTGTAGAACTCAGCAAAGAGGAGGAATATGGGGCCAAAACCAGAAATGGTTGGCTCTGCCTCTTGCTCCACCTGCCATTGGGCTCCCTGGCCTTGCTTCCCACCAGTCCAAATGGGCACCAGCCATCCCTGGAAATGGGATATGCAAGGCAATTGCTCTCCCCTGCTCATTTTGGAAGTGATGGCACCCTTCTGTAGTTTTGCTGCAGCCCAATCCCGTGTTCTGGAGCAAGTCTGTATTCACCAGAGCTTTCTCCCAAATAAATGTGCATAAGGAATACAGTTGTCTTACTGTGTTTTCATGGGGGAAACCCTTGCAGGGTGTTGGCTCCATCTAGAAATTGAAACTGATGTGGTAGTTTGGGTTGATCTTCGGCATGGATTGCTGATGGGAAAATAAACAAGTCACTGTCTTTGATTACCTAAACACTGAGCATACAAATAGTTCCCTAAAATCCCAGGGAATGTCAATGGGGAATCCATTTCTTAGGTTGCATATGCACCATACATTCAAAGCACATTCCCCTCCTGCAAAGAAAACAGGACAGTAATTTCTTAAGGGTGTTGGGGATTGTAGCCTCTGTGAGGGGTAAACTATAGTTCCCGCAGTTCTTCGGGGAGGAGGGATGTGCTTTAAATGTATGGCGTGCCTGCAGCCTTATAAGGGAAGAACTTCAGCCAGGGTCTGAATCAAAAGGGTCCATAAAGGCAAGAAAGATATGTAGATTAAAACCGTGGACTATCACTGATGAGGAAATGAGCTGTCATTTTCTTCACAGTAATGTAAACTCTTCTAAGCTTCCCATAGACTTGTTTCCTGAGTGCTCTGATTCTGCTTGGTGCTGGTGGTGTTGGCAGGGAAGAGAGAAGGGGATGAGATTTTCTTCCCCCGTTGTGCCGTTGGTGGTGAAATAGCCCAGGCACTGCTGAGCCAGTGCAAATGTAGCCCAGGTCTAACTCACAGGATTTGCAGCCTCTATCTGAAGGCCCACATCCACACTATGCATTCAGAGCAGTATCATAGCACTTTAAAAAAGCATGTCAGGAGCTGGAGTCAGGGGCAGGTCAGCAATAAAATTTCTAGTGTCAGTGAACTCAAAGAACCCCAAACAGACCTAGTGATCGCAGCAAATCTTCCCAGTAGGTCTTGCCCAGGCTTCCTCAACCTTGGCCCTCCAGATGTTTTGAGACTACAATTCCCACCATCCCTGACCACTGGTCCTGCTAGCTAGGGATCATGGGAGTTGTAGGCCAAAAACATCTGGAGGGCCGAGGTTGAGGAAGCCTGATCTTGCCCCAATGAGGCAGTTGCAAGGACTGAAGGTCCCTGCCTTCTCACTGCTCTCTAAGGCTCCATGCCCAGGTCCTTCCCCAGCAATCTGAAGCTCCTTTGTCTTGTCTCTCGTTGCTCCGCCCTCTTCATCTCTCTGTGTGTTCTGGGAGACCAGTGGAGAGGGGAGCTGGTCACAGCAGGAGGGGGAGATTCCCTGTCTTCTTCAGCAGCCAGCCTCCACTCCGCCTCTTGACCATCCTCTGATTCTGGCTTGCTCTCTGCCCCAGCCTCTTCCTGTTCATTCCTGTTGCCTCTTCACCTTCTGACACCACCTGTTCCCAGTCTGATCCCACTGACCACTCATCGCCATCCAACCCCCCCCCCCGACTCGGAGCTGTCTTCCCTTGGGGGCTCCCAGCTGGTGCCTCCCACGTCCACCACTCCTCTGCATCCAGCCAGTCCATGTCACATGACTTCCCCCAAAGCATCCTGGGAGCATCTGCTTCACCAGCATCTGGTGGTGGAGGAGGAGCCTTTCTCTCTCTCTGGAGACACATGCTAGTGGTGGGCGGGACTAAAACCAGCAGTGGGCAGGACCAAAGCCAAAGTGGGTGGGACTAGAGAAAAAAGTGGGTGGGACAATCCCTTTCTCCCTCTCTTTTAGCCCTCCCACTCCCCATCTAGCAGGCTGCCAAGAGAGGGAAGGATAGCTCTGAAATGATCTCTTGCAGACGTCTTCTGAGATTAAGTCAAGAGCTGCAAATTACCTCTCCCTCTGTCCTGTACTAGAGCGGGTGGCACTGTGGTCCAAATCACAGCGTCTAGGGCTTGCCAATCAGAAGGTCGACGGTTCGAATCCCCGCAACGGGGTGAGCTCCTGTTGCTCGGTCCCAGCTCCTGCCAACCTAGCAGTTCAAAAGCACGTCAAAATGCAAGTAGATAAATAGGTACCACTCTGGCGGGAAGGTAAACGGCGTTTCCGTGCGCTGCTCTGGTTCGCCAGAAGCGGCTTAGTCATGCTGGCCACATGACCTGGAAGCTGTACGCCGGCTCCCTCGGCCAATGAAGCGAGATGAGCGCCGCAACCCTAGAGTCGTCCGTGACTGGACTTAACGGTCAGGGGTCCCATTATCTTTACCTGTCCCGTACTAGAGCAGGAATGTCCAAACTTGGCCCTCCAGCTGTTTTGGGACTACAATTCCCATCATCCCTGACCACTGGTCCTGTTGGCTTGGGATGATGGGAGTTGTAGTCCCAAAACAGCTGGAGGGCCATGTTTGGCCATGCCTGTACTAGAGGAACCCTTGGTTGGATCCAGGCAGCAGGCCTCTTTTTCTGTGGTGTTTTGCTAGGAGGAAACCCACCATGACACAGTCTCCTGAACAAGCTTTGAATTATCCATGTAGTCTGTATCCGACTTAAATTTTTGGTGGCAGGCTGTCAAACAATGTATGGATCTGACTCGGTGAGGTTGCCTTTTGTTGCGCAGCAGAGACTCAAACGGCTTTGCGGTTGTCTGGCCTTTAAAAAATCATGCCGATATAGACTCCATTTCTTCTTTCCCACCCCTCCCCCATTGACTGAGTTGAACCGAGAACTCGAGAGGTTTCCAAGCAGCTTTGGTTACATGCATTTGTTGCGACAGGCCAGTGGCCAACTTTCTGAGCTTTTCTTCTTTGCGTCGTCGTGAGGGAAGCATTTTATGTGGAAGAGGTGACGGAAGAAGGCCTGCGGTAATCACTGCATCACTTCAAAAAGGTGGTATTTGATTATGGCAACAACCACTCGAACACACCATGAATATCCTGCATGAATATAAGTATATAATAATAATAATAATAATAATAATAATAATAATAATAATTTATTATTTGTGCCCCGCCCATCTGGCTGGGTTTCCCCAGCCACTCTGGGCAGCTTCCAACAAAGATTAAAAATACATTAAAATGTCACACATTAAAACCTTCCCTGAACAGGGCTGCCTTCAGATGTCTTCTAAATGTTAGATAGTTGTTTATCTCTGACATCTGATGGGAGGGCGTTCCACAGGGCGGGTGCCACTGCCAAGAAGGCCCTCTGCCTGGTTCCCTGTAGCTTTGCTTCTTGCAGCGAGGGAACCGCCAGAAGGCCCTCGGCGCTGGACCTCAGTGTCCAGGCAGAATGATGGAGGTGGAGATGCTCCTTCAGGTATACTAGACCGAGGCTGTTTAGGTCTTTAAAGGTCAGCACCAACGCTTTGAATTGTGCTCGGAAACGTACTGGAGCCTGTCTTTGCATGCTGGGGAAATCCCTAACTCACTGAGGGTTACCCTCACCTGATTTAGCCGGCCAGTCAAAGCCATTCCTAGGGTGTGGCCACTGTTGTGTGTTTACAGCTTGTAGGAGCCACAGGTGAGATCTGAGTGCAGGGTGGGGACCAAAGGTGGACAAAGTACCATAGAAGGAGCAGGACATGTCACCCACCAGAGGTACTACCCTCCCCTAACACCCCCAAACCCTTTTTTTAATTTCTTTTAAGTAACAGTTGATTATTCAGCCTAAGGTAAAGGGACCCCTGACCATTAGGTCCAGTCGTGGCCGACTCTGGGGTTGTGGCGCTCATCTCGTTTTATTTGCCGAGGGAGCCGGCGTACAGCTTCCAGGTCATGTGGCCAGCATGACTAAGCCGCTTCTGGCAGACCAGAGCAGCGCACGGAAACGCCGTTTACCTTCCCACCTGAGTGGTACCTATTTATCTACTTGCACTCTGATGTGCTTTCAAACTGTTAGGTGGGCAGGAGCTGGGACCGAACAATGGGAGCTCACCTGTCGTGGGGATTCGAACCGCTGACCTTCTGATTGGCAAGTCCTAGGCTCTGTGGTTTAACCCACAGCGCCACCCGCATCCCAACTTATTCAGCCTTGCCCTTTCACAAAGGTCTTCTGGGTCAGAACTCAGAAAACGCATAATTATAATAAATCATTCAGGTATTTAGGTCCCTGTGATGCTGTCTGATTCAGAGTCAGTCCATCCAGCTCAATATTGTCTACACTGACCGACAGTGACTCTTCAGGGTTTCAGACAGGTGTCTCTCTCCCTGCCCTTCCCGGAGATGCTGAGGGATCTTCTGCATGAAAATAGCTCAGCTGATAGAGCACCAGACTCTTAATCTCAGGGTTGTGGGTTCAGGGGGTTGGACTAGATGACCCTCGGGGTCCCTTCCAACTCTACAATTCTGTGATGATTCTGTTGTGAAAATCAGATGCCCTGCCGCTGAGCTGCGACCCAAGAAGCTCAATTATTGTTAGGGTTTTGGACAGGGCTCCTTCCCAGTCTTTCCTGGAGATTGAACTGGGACCTTTTGCATGCAAAGCAAAGTGCTCGGCTCTTGATTTGGGACTCTTCTTCTTCTTCTTCTTCTTCTTCTTCTTCTTCTTCTTCTTCTTCTTCCGTAGGGCTTCCTCCTTGGCAAGCATGTGCAGAACTGCAGCAGCCTTAGATTCAAAATAGGCTGACAGGATTCTCCATGATGTGACCAGTTCATTTTCCACCCTCCCCTGGAACTGTTATTAGTTCTGGTTTGAGGGTCATGGCGCCTACATGTGACTTGGAAAGTGTTCTGAGTGCCTGATAGAATCATATAGTGGGAAGGGACCATTAGGGTCAGGAATCTTTAGCCCAGCTTGAGGTTTGAACCCACAACCCTGTGATTTAGAGTCTCATGCTTTATCGACTGAGCTATCCCAGGCCTACCCTTGTTTTCATAAACAGAAAACAGCACTATCCAGTTTTAAAACGCAGAACTGGCTGGCTGAGTCCTGCAGGCCAGGGATGTGCACACCACAGGTTTCGTAGATCTACTTTCCTTTTCCCTTTTTACTACAGCTCCAAGACCTACCAATCAGAGAGGACTGCAAAAGGAAGTCAGCTAGAATCAGTAGAGGTCAATCCATTAGGGCAGGGGTCAGCAACCTTTTTCAGCTGTGGGCCGGTCCACCATCCCTCAGACCATGTGGTGGGCCGGACTATATTTTTTGTGGGGGGAAATGAACGAATTCCTATGCTCCACAAATAACCCAGAGATGCATTTGAAATAAAAGCACACATTCTACTCATGTAAAAACTCCAGGCAGGCCCTACAAATAACCCAGAGATGCATTTTAAATAAAAGGACACATGTAAAAACACACTGATTCCCAGACTGTTCGTGGGCCGGATTGAGAAGGCGATTGGGCCGCATCCGGCCCCTGGGCCTTAGGTTGCCTACCCCTGCATTAGGGAATTCTCCTTGGTCTCAGGTTCGCCTTTATAGAACTCAGCAGAGAGGATAGGGACAAAACCAGAATTAGTTGGCTCCACCCCCCATTTCCTTGGCTCCACCCACTAACAGGCACCCGGACATCTGCCCTACGATTCCCAATCAGCTCTGGTCCCCACTGGTTAGAATTAAAGAACAGGGTGCTTCTGAGCACATCTTGAGCCTAGCAATCTCATTTTCAGTACCAGAGCTGAGCTCACAGTCCTTAAAAATGCAGACACACAAATATCCTCTCCTGGTTACCCGCAAGCCTTCTTCATTTCAGAAATCTAATTTAGGTGCAGGAGAGTGGATTTGTTGCTATTGCTGAAACAGCAACCCCTGGTGATCTCCTGCAGGTACCCAGATGATCTACCAACAGATCGCTGATGTAAACTTCGACCCAACCTGTGCTGTGGGCTGTCAAACACCCGCCCCCCACAAGGTGAATTGTACAAAAGACCCGCTGTTCTGTACGGCTCCAGTCAACACTGCCGACACTCGGCAAATACAGGTTTGAGGAGGAGGCGGCAAATTCCTTTCCAAGCTTGAGATTTAGAAATGATTAAGCTGCCAGCCTTAAAAATAGACTTGGCATGCCATGTGTCCAGGAGAGCACAGTTGTACAGGGATGCTGGATTCCCAGCCTCCACTCTTGTTACACCGGAGTGGGGGTGTGTGGGAATATTAAATCTTCAAGACTTGTCCTAGGAGCAAGCTCGCCAGTCGAGTCCCTTTCCAAATATACTTTTCTTTTGCCAGAATCTCCCTTTCCTATGCAAGCAATTGAAACCCAATAGGCCATTTGCAAGATTGCCCAAGGTGGAGAAACCAACCCTTGCTAATTTGATGGAGGGTTTGGTTGGGGAAAATAGTTTATTTCCAGGGGGAAATAGTTTTATTTCCAATGTGGATGCCCATAAAGGCTCTGTTCCACTTCCTAACAAGTTCAGGCACCTCTGAGTTGTATCCAATGCTAGTCCTACTCAGAGTAGACCCATTGAAACTGATGAGTGTGACTAACTCAGTTTCATTAATTTCAATGGGTCAACTCTATGACTTAGTCTCAAGCATGTATTTTTTCTTTGAAAATGTCACCTACAACTCATCTAGGTTACACACATTGGTCTTCTAGGGCTGTTTTAGTGCTGCTGTCCAGCAAGCATGTTGTACTGGTCAGAGGAAGGTAAGTGACCTTGGATGGGGTCACACTCTGCCAGGTGTGTAGTGAGGAGATGCTCTTAGATGCAACTCTGTCACTGGAGGAACAGGTGTCTTCAGTGACTAGGAGAGCCTTTTAGCACCAGTGTCGAAGCAATGATTCTTCAGCATCAACTGGTCATGTTGTGCGGATGCCTGATTATCGTCTTCCAAAGCAACTACTGTACTCTATTCCAAACTTAAAAATGGAAAGTGTAATGCTGGTGGCCAACAAAAGAGGTTTAAAGGCAAATCTTCAAAAATGTAGTGTAGACACCGACAACTGGGAAACACTGGCCTGCGAGCGCTCCAATTGGATAACAGCCTTTACCAAAGGTGTCATGGGCTTTGAAGATGCTTGAACTCAGGACGAAAGGGAGAAAGGTGCTAACAGGAAGGCACATTTGGAAAACCCTTACCGTGATAAACTCCCACCTGAAAAACCTATGTCCCCACTGTGGAAGGATGTGTAGATCCAGAATAGGCCTCCACAGTCACTTATGGACTCATAGGTAAGACCGTGTTCATGATAATCTTACTCGGCTACGAGGGATCGCCAAAGAAAGGAGAGAGATGCAAATCACCTTGAAACAGTGGTTTAAAAGGCAATTGATGAATTAACTTTAATAATCATATTAATATGCAAACACTGTGAGCATTTTTATGTCTACTTTGAAGTAAGCCTCATTGAATTCAGAGAAACTTACTCCCAGGCAACCCTGCTACATAAGGCTGTTGCAATCAGTTAGTTTCTTTACTCGTTTACTGATCCTCTTATATTCTAATATCAATATTTCCCCCCTCAAAATAAACTTCCATACATTTCTGTGTATCTTGAGTTCTTGTACACACACACACACACACACACACAGAGAGAGAGAGAGAGAGAGAGAGAGAGAGAGAGAGAGAGAATTACAATGACTAGCAAAACAGAGATATTAAAGCCTCGGCTTCTGCCTTCAAGACCATAATGTCTGCTTTGTCTGTCACTGTAGTAAATAGATGGTTTTAGTGACTGACACATCATCTCTCAAACATTCAGAACAGACTTGCGATGCTTTAAAAATCGTGCACAGGCTTACACTGCCTTTTTTTTTACTTAATAAAATCCATATACCGCTCAATTGTAGAAACAACCTCAGAGCGGTTTACCAAAAAGCAGTTTATTTGTTTATTCTTACATTTATATCCAGCCTATCCACTCCAGAGAGGCCAAGGTGGTATGCACACTTCTCTCCCTCTTCATTTTACCCTCACAACAACCTTGTGAGGCAGTTCGGGCTGTGCAAGGGTAACTGACCCAAAAGTCACCCAGTGGGCTTCGTGGCTGGCTGCGAATTTGAACCCCAACCTCTCAATGTCCTAGATAAAGGTAAAGGGACCCCTGATCATTAGGTCCAGTCGCAGACAACTCAGGGGTTGCAGCACTCATCTCACTTTATTGGCCGAGGGAGCCGGTGTACAGCTTCTGGGTCATGTGGCCAGCAGGACTAAGCCACTTCTGGCGAACCAGAGCAGCGCAGGGAAACACTGTTTACCTTCCCGCTGGAGCGGTACCTGTTTATCTACTTGCACTTTGATGTGCTTTTGAACTGCTAGGCTGGCAGGAGCAGGCACTGAGCAACGGGAGCTCACCCTGTCGTGGGGATTCGAACCGCCAACCTTCTGATCGGCAAGCCCTAGGCTCTGTGGTTTAACCCACAGCGCCACCCGCGTCCCAATGTCCTAGCACTTTAACCATTACTCCACACTGGCATGCATGTATGTGTCATAAAAACACATATAACGCAGACACACACTTTATTATCTATCACCACCCAACATCTAGACACGCACACATGCAGAAGACCTGTTTCCTTGCGAGCTGCTTGAGGGCTTCCAACTTGGAAGGGAGGCCCAGAGCCATGCTCCTCGCTTACCCCCCCTCCTTTTCCATCTGATGTCTGCGAAAGAGTAATACTAATAACAGAAGGGAGAACGGAGGATGCTCTAGACACGGCCAGCCCTGGCCACTCGCTTGCAGGCTGGAAAAGGAGGCGGAGGATGCAGATAGGGTGGCTCAGGGCGAGGCTCTGATTGGCTGAGGGCTGTGGGCAGGGCTGGGCCGCATCCTGCCCCGCCTTCCTTTTTTAATTTTTCTCCCTCGGCCAGCCTCTCTAATGCAGCAGCAGCAGCGGCGGCAGCAGCAGATTCTGGCTGACAGGCGCATGCAGATAGAGAGAGAGAGAGAGAGAGAGAGACCTTTTTGTAGTCAGGAGGGAGGACCGGACGGAGAGCAGCAGATCGGAAAAGAGGGTGGCTCGCCTCTCCGGAGGAAGCTACATCTGGTGCAATCCCCTCTGATCCCTTAGGAGAGAAAAGATGAGCACGGCCATACGATACAAAAGCAAGCTGGTCAACCCAGGTAAGGCTCCTAATGGGTGCGTTTGCATTCATGCATCTATATTATTATTATTATTATTATTATTATTATTATTATTATTATTATTATTATTATTAATTATTACTGGGACTGATGCTGGACGTTGCTAATGCCTTCCCGTTTTATTCCCCTCCTCTCCGATCCCCTCCTGGACATCTCTTGCCGCTTCCCAACGTGTCCCTTTGCAGAAGAAAAACAGGTGAGGCTGATTTTATTATTATTATTTTATTTTCTCGGTTGTGGCTCTTTTTGTCCCCAAATGATGGTATCAAATCAGGGCGCCTCCCCCGAAAAAGAGGCGCATCCCTTTTCTTTGCTGCTTTAATGAAGAACCTATTCTCCACCCCTCCCCCACCCCCTTCATCCTCTTTGTCAGCCCCTAATCTTGAGGGACTTGTGGAAGGTTCATTGTACGTGTTTGTGTGTGTATTTTGCTACCAGTCTGCCTGTGTCGGTAGCTGACACTGGGGAAGGCAGGGAGGAGAAAAAGGAGCTCTGTTTCCTCTTTAATGGCTGGAAGAAAAATCCCATGATGGATTCTGGTGGCATCCACTCTCTGTGTGATGCTGGCGATGGCGTTGTGGGTTTCGTGTGTTTTGAAGCAAGGCTCCACACCCAGTGGATGGTCAGACAACCTCACTTGGTTGACCTCGTGGTGCTTTAGGGCACGATTGGGAAATCTGTGACCTCTCCAGCATGTTTTTGGGCTCCATCCACCATCATGCCAATTGGCCAGGGATGATGGGACTGGAATGCATCTAGACTTAGGACCACAGGCCAGGCAGGTGGAGATGTCACAGTCAGCCCACGTTTCTCTGGGATCCTTCTTTTGACATTAAAAGCATGCTGTTGTTGCTTTTCTTTTTGATACTTCCCTTCCTTGCTGTGGTCCACACCTCTTCAGCATCCTTTTGGCACACATCTCTCTGGAGATGTGTGCCTGTTTGCATGAGCTTGGAAGGGCTGATGTAACCAGAATGCATCAAGGAAGACCAGTGGCGTAGCGTGGGTTGTGAGCACCCGGGGCAAGACAAGTAATTTGCGCCCCCTAACCCGTGGATTTGCGCCCCCTAACCCTAACCCCCAGATGTTGCGCCTGGTGCGGCCGGCCCCCCCTGCACCCCCCACGTTACGCCACTGAGGAAGACTTGTTTATCTGTGATTTCGTTTGCGCCTTTGTATTTCTAGCATCTAGCAGAAAATGGTGTATGTGTGTGTTTGGTGTGTGTGGCTGATCTATCTGCATGCCTTTTAAAATGTGGGTTTGTTATTCGGCGTTCTAGGATGAACCGAAGCCTGGGAGTGTGTCTCTCTGTGTATTTAATGAGAAAGATTTTTTTGTTCCTGGTGATTAAGCTTTAGCATCAGCCCAGGGAGTGAACTGAGACTGGCTTGGCCTTCCAGTATCATGAATCATTCTCAATGGAGATACAGGAAGAGTTGAATTAATGTCTCTTGGCTTGGTGTTCAAGGTTTGGTGGGACAGAAAATCCAGAGGTTAAAGGAATTGCAAGAAAAGAAAAGCTTGTATTTGGTATTACAAACCGGACTGTGTGTGTCACACACACACACACACACACACACACACACAGAGAGAGAGAGAGAGAGAGAGAGAGAGAGAAGATAGTTTATTCTGCAATTACCGTCACAATTGGCCTAGGGAGTGAATGGGGTGATGCTTCAACTCTCCTGGTTATTAATCATTTCTGACAGCAGATAAGTGCAGACTTGAAGTGGTGGCTTTGCTGATGCTCATTGAATCTGGGACTTTCTGTGTGCTGAGCCACTGAGCCATTGCACTTTCTTGAGAGAAGGAGGATGAAATCTAGGGGGCAGAGAAAGGGGTGACTTCAATTCCCTTCTCCTAGACTGGGGCAATCGCTTGTTCCAGTCAAGAGGCGAACTTTCTAAGAGATGCTAAATGACTCTGCTTTAGAGCAGTTGATTTTGGAACCAACCAGAGGAGCTGTGACCCTGGTCTTCGGGGACCTGACTTCAAAGGAAAGAATCCTGACCGTGCATTCTCCCCTTTTTTCATTTCTTCCTTTGCGGCTTGGCTTGAACTCAAGCTGCAAAGGAAGATCTTCACTGAAGGCATGGCTTGCAGGCACCAGAACCAGCTGTTGTGGAGGGCACAGCCCAAGGAAGATGGCCAGGGGAGAAGCCTGAGGGACTGGATAGAGAGGCCTGAGGTTCTTCCAGCATGATCGATATCAAGATCTGGAATTCCTGGTCTTTCTGGACTCCAACTCCCATCAGTTTCACGCAGCATGGCCAATGGCCAAGGATCATGGAAGCTGGAGTATAACCATATCTGGGTGGGGGAACAGGTTGTCCATGCCTGGTGAAGAATGCTGAGCTTGTTGTTGTTGTTGTTGTTTAGTCATTTAGTCATGTCCGACTCTCCGTGACCCCCTGGACCAGAGCACGCCAGGGACTCCTGTCTTCCACTGCCTCCCACAGTTTGGTCAAACTCATGCTGCTAGCTTTGAGAACACTGTCCAGCCATCTTGTCCTCTGTCATCCCCTTCTCCTTGTGCCCTCCATCTTTCCCAACATCAGGGTCCTTCCCAGGGAGTCTTCTCTTTTCATGAGGTGGCCAAAGTATTGGAGTCTCAGCTTCAGGATCTGTCCTTCCAGTGAGCACTCAGGGCTGATTTCCTTCAGAATGGAGAGGTTTGATCTTCTTGCAGTACGTGGACCAAATGTCTGATTTGGTATGAAGGCAGCTTCCTATGGCTGGGTCCAATCCCTGGCACCACTGGGGGAATCGGAGAGCCACTGTCAGCCAGGGTAGACCGGGGTAGGCAGTGCTCTCCAGATGTTGGACTACAGTTCCCACCAGCACTAGCCAGTATGGCCAATGATCAGGGATGATGATGATGATGATGGGAGTTGTAGTCCAAAGCATCTTCAGGACAACACGTTGACTGTCACTAGGGTAGATAATACTGGGTTAGGTGGATGAATAGTCTGACCTGCTATAAGCTTGCGTGGCCCTTATGAAAAAATAAAAAAGGTTGTAGACAATACTGAGATAGGTGGCCCACTAGTCTGACTTGGCATATAGCAACACCAGGGACGTGGGTGGCGCTGTGGTCTAAACCACTGAGCCTCTTGGGCTTGCCAATTGGAAGGTTGGTGGTTCAAATCCCTGCAACGGAGTGAGCTCCTGTTGCTCCCTCCCAGCTCCTGCCAACCTAGCAGTTCGAAAGCATGCCAAAAAGTGCAAGTAGATAAATAGGTACCACTGTGGCACGAAGGTGAATGGCGTTTCCGTGCGCTCTGGTTTCTGTCACGGTGTCCCATTGCACCAGAAGTGGTTTAGTCCTGCTGGCCACATGACCCGGAAAGCTGTCTGTGGACAAATGCTGGCTCCCTAGGCCTGAAGCAAAATGAGTGCCGCAAGCCCCTAGTCGCCTTTGACTGGACTTAACTGTCCAGGGGTCCTTTACCTTTACCTTTTATAGCAACACCCTATATTCCCAGGAGTGACTACCTGGCCATAGTGGAGATTGGAATGCTGGACAAGTTGGGCCCTTTCTGTCTGATCTAGCTGGGCTGCTGCCATGTTCTTGGCACAGTAATTCTCAAATTATGTGCTGGGATAAATAAGTCAATTAAAGGCACACATGCTCCCAAAGTAACTGCCTTCTTCATTTTAGGCACAACCAAGATAGATAGCTATCCTATATACCAGGAGTAGCCAACATGCTATCCTTCAGATGTCATTGGACTCCATGGTCAATGGAGGACACTAGGATGGAGAAGGTTGCTTTAGAGCAGGGATGGGGAACCTGTGGTCCTCCAGGTGTTGCTGGACTACAGTTTCCTTCACCCCTGACCATTGGCCATGTTGGGTGAGGTTGATGGGAGTTGTAGTCCATCAACATCTCAAGGGGATAATGTTGGCCACCCATGGAATAAACAATTCTGAGTCAGACAAACCAATTGATGATGCTATCATTATTGCTTCTTCTACATAAATCTCTCTCCTGCCCTCCATTAGAATTCCAGTGTGGTGTAGTGGAGAGTCAGTGTGGTGTAGTGGTTAAGAGCAGTGGACTCGTAATCTGGGGAACCGGGTTCGCATCTCCGCTCCTCCACATGCAGCTGCTGGGTGAGCTTGGGTCAGTCACACTTCTTTGAAGTCTCTCAGCCCCACTCACCTCACAGAGTGTTTGTTGTGGGGGAGGAAGGGAAAGGAGAATGTTAGCTGCTTTGAGACTCCTTAAAGGGAGTGAAAGGCGGGATATCAAATCCAAACTCCTCCTCCTCCTCCTCTTCTTCTTCTTCCAAAAGCATATGTATCTTGCTAAATGCACTTCGGGAACTTTGCAAAGGAGACTTCTTGAGATGGGGCAACTTAGAGTTAATAGTGGATGGGAAAGGGTTGGGACCTCCGCTGCTGTAAATCCCCCCTCCTCAAAAGCCTGGGGGGGAAAACGAAACCTATGTTTGCAACTAACGTTCAGTTAGGCACACCCTCAATATGTCTGCCATGTTGGATTTGACCAATGGGGTAAGGAACCTGCAACCCACAGGCTGCACAAGAACCTTAATTTCATGAAACCCACAGAGACTGTGTGGCTTGCAGAGATCTTTACAATCTTGTGATGTCTGCACACCATTGGCTCAATGGTCCTACACAGAAGAAAGGTTCCCTGACTCTGCCATAAAGGTCAGCACATCAAATGCCAATATTACCCCAAGATGTTTTGCTGAGAGATCTGTTGTTTTTCAGAACAATATGGAGACCTTGCATTTTTCAGAACTGCTGTCCTGTGTGCCTCCGTCCTGTGTGCCTTCGGGGAGAAAAGAAAGGTCACCACTAATTCTGCTTATACAGGTGTAACTTGAGAACTGGCCCTCTGTCAACTAGGCACGCACAATGGGATTGAGCTAGTAAGTCACAGAGAAACACAAAGCCTTGGTGGGATAAGAATAGGTTTAGCAGCATTGCTGGAGACAGAAGGCATTTTTCTGCATCTGCATCCAGTCTTGTAGCTAGGCAACACCCGGCATCTGTACTCTTTCAAGATGCACTTCAAGGAAGAAACAGTGCACAATAATAAGTGTGACTACCTGTCTGTGTGGCAATTAGGGAGCATGACGGCACGTTAATATTAGCAGCTCGAAATGCTGCAAGGTCATTTCTCCCCCGCTGCGTTTCAAGCTGAATTTGCATGGTGTTGTTCATATCTGAGAGAGGGCAGGGGTGCCCTGAAATGTCATGCATACTGGGTTTCCCTGCTCCTATTCACTGAGCTGTCACCTGCGCATGTGTGCTCATCTGCGCATGTGCGGTGACTGTTAAAGAGTATGTTCAAATTAGGGCTTCCTCTGCCCAGTTTTCCAGTCGGACTGGAAGCAGAGTAAGTGGCAATAGGAACACACCCTGAGATTGTGCAAAATTGCTGGGCAGATTAATGTGCCATGCTCACATTGCGTAGGCAAAAGTCAGGGGCAGTGGTGTAGTAAGGTCAGGTGGAACCCAGGGCAGAATTTCTTTGTCACCTCCACCCCACATTGAAATTCCCCCTTCCTCTCTCCAACCCCCCATCAAAGAAAGCCGTGCCCTGCCCCCCTCCAGCAGCCTGGGAGCGCATGGGGCAATGGTGCGCCACCTGCCTGCGACTCCCAAGCCTCCCCCAAGCTGTCAAAAAGAAGGGGGAAGGCCATCGGCAAAGCAGTGCAGCTCCCTGCCTTTCCCCGACGGCCCGGGGTAGACTTGGGAGTCACAGGCAGGAGGGCAGTGCGCCTAATGCCACCCCCTTCAGTGTTGTGTGTGTGTGTGGCCACGCTTGAAGCTGTGCTGCTGCTCATGAGGCAAGGCAGGGTCCCCCCCCCCACAAGGGCGGGATATGGAAAGCGTCGAGTTGCATTTTGTCACCCACCCCCATTGATGGCACCTGGGGCGATCCGCCCCCACTGCCCCCCTCTTCCTCCGCCAGTGTTCAGGGAGAGGCCTTATTGAAACCCATAAGCCCACTCTGTGGTCCCCATCAATTGGAGTCAAGTTATGCCTCTTCCTGTAGCCTGGGGAAATAAAGGAGCTAAAGGAGGCATAGCAAGAGGTAAAGGTATGGGACCCAAAGCATTGCAGCTTTATAATTTAGGAAAAGGATGACCAATTAGTACCAGAAGAGAGTGGCAGAAAATAGAGAGGGCTTAGTGCAATAAGACTGTAAATGGAGGGCAGACCCACACAATAATAATAATTTAATAATAATAATAATAATAATAATAATAATAATAATAATGCTCATTTTGCCCTAACTGGATTGTATTCATAGCTTGCTTTCACTCCATTAGCTCCCCTCAGTCTTGGGAGCAAGTTGGCGCCTCTGGGATGAAGAAGAAATTAGATTCAGTTTGCATTTAAAGGCAAATCTATCTATCATCTCTCTCTCTCTCTCTCTATCTATCTCTCTATCTCTCTATCATCTATCTATCTATCTATCTATCTATCTATCTATCTATCTATCTCTATCATCTATCATCTATCTATCATCTATATCTATCTATCTATCTATCTATCTATCTATCTATCTATCTATCTATCTATCATCTATATCTATCTATCTATCTATCTATCTATCTATCTATCTATCTATCTATCTATCTATCTATCTATCTATCTATCTATCTATCTCTATATCTATCTATATCTATCTATCTATCTATCTATCATCTATCTATCTATCTATCTATCTCTATCATCTATCATCTATATCTATCTATCTATCTATCTATCTATCTATCATCTATCTATCATCTATCTATCATCTATCATCTATCATCTGTCTATCTATCTATCTATCTATCTATCTATCTATCTATCTATCTATCTATCATCTATCTATCTATCATCTATCTATCTATCATCTATCATCTGCATAGTGCCTGGATATTGAAAGGGCTGGAATAACAACCATCCTATTATTATTATTATCAATAATATTTTGCCTTTTCCCTAGTCTGGAACTCAAGGTGGCTTACCAAAGTTAAGACAACCTGGATAAAATACAGAACGCTGGAAACCCATAAAAGACAATAGCTGAAAATGCCACTGTTGAAATAGAAGAAAATTAAAACCATATAAAATATTTTTTTAAAAAACAGGTCTATTAAAATTCAGATACTGCACTGCAGTATTAAAAGCCTTTTCTTTGAAAGAAGCACCACTGATCTTACAGACATAAATCTAGATAGATTTGGCTAAGTGCTGGACATCCCAAGCTGTGTGTCCCACCTGCCCTGCCCTCCACAGGCTGACTTGCCCTCAAGTGCCACAGAAGACTCTGTCCCATCAACAGCATCGGAGAAAGGCCTCATCCATACCACCCCGCCACTTTAAACAGTCTTGACTTCCCCCAGAGAATCCTGGGAACTGTGATTTGTTACGGGTGCTGAGAGTCGTTAGGAGACCCCCCTCTTCCCCTCACAGAGCAATAATACCCAGATTTCTCTGGGAAGAGGGATTGACTGTGAAACCACTCTGAGAATTTTCGCTCTCTGAAGGGTCATTTGGGTCTCTTAACACCTCTCAGCGCCCTTAAGAAACTACACTTCCCAGGATTCCTTGGGTGGGCTGCTTAGAGTGGTATGATACTGCTTTAAATGTATAGTGCAGATGGGGCTTTGGTATGCCCAGAGAGGGCACCACTCCTTTTTGAACGGGCAGCTAGTCTGTTGTGCTTCGGCAGAGAACGGGATCCGTTCTGGAGGCCCGTTCGCAACATGAAAAGAGCGCAACCTGCAGCGGCGTGTCTGCGCACAGGTGGGTTGCGATTCGCCACTTCTGCGCATGTGCGTGATGTCATTTTGCGCGTTTGCGCATGCGCGAGTGGCAAAAACCCGGAAGTAACCCTTTCTGGTACTTCTGGGTCGCCGCAGGACGTATCCTGAAAGAATGTAACATGAAGCAGACGTAACATGAGGTATGACTGTATAAAAAATGACTGAAAATAATGTCAAGGAGAGTAACATTTATTTAAATTTCGGAGTTGTCAGGAGGCAATGTCTGCTTCCACAATCTCTGCCATACAAGCTTTGTTGTCTTGGCGTGTGTCTTTTGTGGGCATCTGAAATATGCAGTAGATCTCGTTTTCCCAATTAGCCTTGAACTTCTGACTATCAGCTTGTCCCATTTTCCTGCACCTGATTAGACACAGGGCTGTCTCTATATTTGGAGAGACTTCTTTTCCACCCCTTTTTGCAAGATCTACCCACTCTTTGTAACGATGACTCATGCCATCAAAGGATTGCCTTTTGCACAGACCATCTGGGGAACCGTCTGTGATATGGCTTATCTCAAGAATGGTATTATAGGCTAAAGAAATGCAGGGATCGATCCTTGGGTTTTTCTGGATTGTAGTACTGTTAATGTAAATATTAACGTAGTTATCTTCTGCTTTTTATTTTATTTAATGATATCATCAGTGGCTCATTGAAATGCTTTATCTCTTGCTAAATTAACAGGGCGCACACTTTTGAACAATTAGACACATGGAGAAAACTTATAAAAATGATGAATGAGTAATGAAGTACCACCTTTTTATTTTTCTAAGGTCATTAAATATTATTGCTTTCCGAGTTTTACCCCCAGTGGGATTTGATTTAGGATTAGGTGGGAGGACATTTTAAGGCACCTCTGAGTTTGCATTTTTCTAAAGAGAAAGTTATCATGAAATTCACCAGCACTTTAGTGCTAATATATTTCTGCTAATTTCTGCTGATATATATACATGTTTGGTGCAATTTTTGCCCAATATGCACATTTTCGCAAAGCAGTTTCCTTCAATATGCTGTATGTATTTTTGTATGCATTACTTACAGTACACATTATTTGAAAAATTAAGAGGCTGGTTGTGATTTAGGTGTGATTTAGATAGGTTCAATTTACAGACAAACTGAATCTTATTTCTCCCCTACTTCAGAGTTACCTTTTTGTAAAAAAGAAGAAGAAGAAAGATTCCCAGCCAGTTTTATCCTTGAGTGGATCCCATGTGGTCCTATCTTCCTGTGTGCTACCTTGGGAGTAAATGCTGTGAAACTGTTCTTGAGGACTGGGCCTCAAACAGGAATGGAATAGATCAGTCCAGTTGTTTTTTCCACATGTATCATATGCCTACAGACTACAGACATTTGCATTGTTTTGGAACATATCTTTTTACAAGTTTTGTATCACAAAATTGTAGAGTTGGAAGGGACCCAAGGCAAACTGGTCCAACCCCCTCCAGTCCAGGAATCACAGCCAAAGAATCCCTCTCCCAAGAAGGAAAGTCCATCACCTTCTGAGGTAGTCCGTTCCACTGTTGAACAGCTTTGACTTCCAGAAAGTTCTTTCTAATGTTTACTCGCGATCTCCTTTCTTATAACTGGAATCCATTGGTTGGGGTCCTCCCATCTAGAGCAGCAGAAAACAATCTTGCTCCATTGTCTATGTGGCAGGCCTTCAGATATTTGAAGGTGTTGATCGTGGCCATCTCTTAGTCTTCTTTCCAGGCTAAACGCGCCCAACTTCTTCAACTGTTCATCATAAAGCTCTTGGTTTCCAGACCAGCTTGTCGATATCCTTCTTAAGTTGTGGTGCCCTGAACAGTAAACGGAATGCATTGTATTCTAAAATATGTGATTTTTGTACACATTATAACCTACGATGCTGATTTTGTGTGCATTTTAAAACTGGGAAATATATTGCGAAATTCAAAGAAGTGCAAAAACCTAAGGGGAACAGTGTTCCAGGGCGCATATTTACCATTTGCCAGTTTGTTTGGGGGCTCAGTCTGAAGTACTAGGGCTGCCACACGCACAGATTTTCCCAGACATTACTGGGATTTCAAAAGCGGAATTGATGTCAGGGGGAAATTTCTGAAAGGCAGTGCTTTGTCTTGGATCTTATGCAAGTCAATCAAAAAATCACGGTTTTTTTGGCTCAACAACATTGGGGTCTTCGGAAAAAGTGTCCTTGTTTTTACTTTTCGAAATATGGCAGCCCTAAAGGTACTCACAAGGGACATGGGTGGCGCTGTGGGTTAAACCACAGAGCCTAGGGCTTGCTGATCAGAAGGTCGGTGGTTTGAATCCCCATGACGGGGTGAGCTCCCGTTGCTCGGTCCCAGCTCCTGCCAACCTAGCAGTTCAAAAGCACGTCAAAGTGCAAGTAGATAAATAGGTACCGCTCCAGTGGGAAGGTAAACGGCATTTCCGTGCGCTGCTCTGGTTCGCCAGAAGCAGCTTAGTCATGCTGGCCACATCACCTGGAAGTTGTACGCCGGCTCCCTTGTCCAGTAAAGCAAGATGAGCGCCGCAACCCCAGAGTCGTCCATGACTGGACCTAACAGTAAGGGGTCCCTTTACCTTTTAAAGGTACTCACACTAGTGTTTAAAGCCTTAAATGACTTAAGCCTCAAATATCTGCAACATCCCCTCCTTCCCTACAGATCCTCTTCGGTGTAAACATCAGCAGAGGGGGGACCCTCTTGGTTGTCCTCAGACGCTGGGCAGCAGGTGAGAGTATTCCAGGGTAGAGGGTATTTTTTGTGGCAACCCCAAGTGGCGATTTCCCTCCCCACAGAGGCAAGTAGTTATTAGGATTTCTTTTCTCTCTGGACTCTGCATTCTTCAAGTGACTGGCCTAGAAGCAGCAGATGTGAGACAGAAAGCCACAACAGATGTGCTGTGCTTGGACAAGCTTCCAACTGTTTACCTCAGGATTCCCCAGTAATGTGATAAATACATTGCTCCCTTTTCAGTGGGCAAAGATTACGGTTGTGTTTAGGTGTCAGAAGGTGTCAGAAGTCAGCTTGGAACAAACCTTTACATGCAAGGAGACTGAAAACTGCCCCCCCTTATACTAGACAAAGGAACTTGATTTATTATTAGTGGCAATATTAGCGGCAGAGGAGAAGATGACTAGAGGTTTGGAAGCAGCTGGTTGAAGAGGTAGAGGCTGGAAGTTAAAGTCGTCTGATTTCACTGGTGCTTCCAGATAACCTGTTCCATGGGCATTTATTCTGATTTGTTTGCAAAGAGATTAGATGATGTTGACTGTTTAAGGAGCATCCATTCTGAATTGTTTGTGGGGAGCTTAGATGATGTTGTATCTATCTACCCAGTGCTTTTTTCTGGGGGTATGCAGGGATACGCATAAAGGTAAAGGTAAAGGTACCCCTGCCCATACGGGCCAGTCTTGACAGACTCTGGGGTTGTGCGCCCATCTCACTTAAGAGGCCAGGGGCCAGCGCTGTCCGGAGACACTTCCGGGTCACGTGGCCAGCGTGACATCGCTGCTCTGGCGAGCCAGAGCCGCACATGGAAACGCCGTTTACCTTCCCGCTGGTAAGCGGTCCCTATTTATCTACTTGCACCCGGAGGTGCTTTAGAACTGCTAGGTTGGCAGGCGCTGGGACCGAGCAGCGGGAGCGCACCCCGCCGCAGGGATTCGAACCGCCGACCTTTCGATCGGCAAGTCCTAGGCGCTGAGGCTTTAACCCACAGCGCCACCTGCGTCCCCTCAGGGATACGCATACCCCTAAACATTTTGTGAATCTTTATACTTTTGTCCATTTACTTACATCATAGGAGCCTACACAACACAAAGCACTGTTGCTGTATGTAGGTTTTATTTTATTTGTTTTTTTATCTTACATTTTGGAAATTTACAACCAGTTTTTTCCCCTTTAATTTTTTTGGGGGCCCCCAAGGGAGCAGGGCCCTAAGCTATAGCTTGTTTAGCTTATACGTAAATCCGGCACTGAATAAAAATAGGGATGTCCTATTATTATTATTATTATTATTATTATTATTATTATTATTATTATTATTCCATGTATAGCCCACCCATCTGACTGAGTAGCCCCAGCCACTCTGGGCAACTTCCAACATATATAAAAACATAATAAAACATTGTTGTTTGTTGTTTAGTCGTTTAGTGTGTCTGACTCTTTGTGATCCCATGGACCAGAGCACGCCAGGCACTCCTGTCTTCAATAAAACATTAAACATTATAAAACTTCCCTATACAGGATTGCCTTCAGGTGTCTTCTAAAGGTTGCATAGTTTACTCATCTCCTTGGCTTTGGGGGCGTCACATAACTCCATACCCTCCAACATTTCTCTGACGAAAATATGCATGTCCTAAGCAACAGTGGGACATTCCGGGATTAAATTAGAAATCTGGGGTTGTCCCTGGAAAATAGAGACACTTTGGGGTGTCTAGTCTCCTAGCAGCTTTTGATATTACATGCTGTTTTGCTGCCCCCATAACCTGCTTGGGGCATATGCCCTCTCCAGCCCCTGCTTGGCCCGGGCCTGTGAAAACTCCTGAATATTTGTACGAAGTAGGTCTTTGGACTCTGGCCACAGAGAAGTCATCTGTTAGCTCTGAAAAGCTCTGGGGAAAAGCCTGTCACAAGAATCTGCCTTCTACCCGGTCAGACGATTTGGCTACCGGCCCTTCCCAAAGCTCAAAGCTACTGCTGCTGCTTCTTCATCTGCTTCTAGGTCAGAGAGGAACACCAAAAAGTAAAGAAAAAATGCATCTTCCTTCTCTCTTGGAAAACTGCCTGTTTGGCTTCCTTGTGCCCAAATGCAGCCTGCCTATCTGTGCTGCCTCTCAGAACAAGACAACAGTTGGGATATTAGCCAGGCTGGGTCAGGTGTAGGTCAGAAGGTTTTCAGCCTCGGCCAGCTTCACCTCCTTCTGCACATCTGTCCAAGCGGCTCTGCGGCAGGAGCCCCTGTCGTTGGCCAGATGGCCTGTTCGAGACACATGGGAAGGCTTCCCCCCCCCCCCCCCCCGTGGAAAATGCACCTCAACAATATCTGTCCTCTGCTGCCTTTGAGTCGGTGGCAAAAAGGAGGTCAGGAAATGCATGTCCCAGCGGCTGGAGGCCTGCTCATCAAAGCCTTGCCAACAGCATCGTGGAGCCACTTGAATTATTAATCCGACAAATGGATAAAACGGCCCGCAGGGAGGGGGAAGAAGCTTTCTGTCCATGCCCTGTGTTGTTGACATGGGACCCAACCGTTTGCAGAATATAAACTCTAAGTACTTTTTACCCTAATTGGATTTTCCATTATTTGCCTCTCCCCGTTCTGTCCACTCCAGCAATTTCAGATGCATACATTTAGGGGGAACGTAGAATTCTGCCTTATACTGAGTCAGACTATTGGTCCATTGAGCAAAGTATGGTCTACATTCAGAGGTGGGGATTGTTTCCTGGCTGGAGGGCGAGATCTTTATCTTCCCCACCCCTATTGGGCCAAAATGGACAAGTGGGCAGGGCTGCTCATTTGTCAGTCACTTGGTGTCATAGTGATGTCAAGTGATTCATCTATTTGAAGCTGTGATTGCTGTCACTTTCAAGTAGCCTTTTGTAAACATCCTTTCAAAGAGGGTGGGTCCAGGCAAAATGCTTGCCCGTTTATACATTTATTCCTTTTTTTTAAAAAAACAAACAAACACATTTTTATTTGATTTTGTTGTTGTTTAGTCATTTAGTCATGTCCGACTCTTCGTGACCCCCTGGACCAGAGCACGCCAGGCACTCCTGTCTTCCACTGCCTCACGCAGTTTGGTCAAACTCATGCTGGTAGCTTCGAGAACATTGTCCAACCATCTCGTCCTCTGTCGTCCCCTTCTCCTTGTGCCCTCCATCTTTCCCAACATCAGGATCTTTTCCAAGGAGTCTTCTCTTCTCATCAGGTGGCCAAAGTATTGGAGCCTCAGCTTCAGGATCTGTCCTTCCAGTGAGCACTCAGGGCTGGTTTCCTTCAGAATGGATAGGTTTGATCTTCTTGCAGTCCATGGGACTCTCAAGAGTCTCCTCCAGCACCATAATTCAAAAGCATCAATTCTTCAGCGATCAGCCTTCTTTATGGTCCAGCTCTCACTTCCATACATCACTACTGGGAAAACCATAGCTTTAACTATACAGACCTTTGTTGGCAAGGTGATGTCTCTGCTTTTTAAGATGCATGTATAAATTTATTACAATACCAAATACATATCCGTAAAATGAGATTTCTCTAAATCTCGAGACTTCCCCCCAATTTTTAAAATGGGTGGGGTGGGGAAAGGTTGTTTCTGAGAGCGGTTTGGCAACCAGCTTTAAGACGGTTTCCGCAGTCCTGTTTGAGCAAATGGGAGCAGAGGCGCTGTCTCAAAGCCTTTGCTAAAGCTTTTTTGAAGTAGCTCTCTCAGGAGAGTGGCTTCAAAGGGTGCTTTTGCACAGGGCTTTAATCCCTTCTCAGATGATGAGTAGCGATTAAACCTTGCTGCCTTGGCTTCAGGATCCTGTTTTTCGCTGGGATCAAGATCGCACAGCCAGTGCAGGATTGAACCCTGTCCTCCCACCTGTCAGTTGAAAACATCAGTGAACTCAGTTACTTGACAGCTGGGTGAGGTTTGGGGAATCTTTCGTTGGCTTTATAGTTATACGTTGTACTAAGTGCGGATTATAAATTTGCAAAAGAACAAAATAGAAACTCATGTTTATCCTGCATTGTGGGGGGTTGGACTAGATGACCCTTGGGGTCCCATCCAACATCTACAATTCAAAACCCATCAGCATGTGTGTGTGTGTGTGTACATGTTGACAGGGAGTTCCTCAGTACACAGAGTAATTCCCCTGTGGTCAGTAATGTGGTCTGTGTGTTCTTTGCTTTTTTAAAAATGTCAGCACTATGTTTAGCTTCGAAGCAAAGGGAGGGAGAGTAAAAGAAAGAAAAGTGCTGCCTGTTTACTGTTGCACATTCTTCTTGGAAGGGTGGTTTTGCAAATGTCCCTCAACTGTCAAAGATGTCCTAATGCGATTCACATGGCTTGTCATCTTAATGGCACGAGAGCAAGATTCAGCACGTCGAGAGCTGAAAACCTCTGGTCAGGTTCTCTAACTTGCTTCCTGACAACTTCCCAACCATAGTCTCAGCGATGGCTCTGCTATTTTCAGGGTCTGAGGATAAATTTTATCTTTGCTGATCTCAGGGTTGTGCTCTGCATAGAACTGGGGCACATTTTAATGTCTCTAAAGCACTTAGCCTGCTCCTGCCGCTAAGAAAAGACACCAATTGCAAATACCAAGAATAATGACCATTGCCTGCCCTCAAGCTTGCAGTATGAAGCAGCTCAGGGCCACAATACCTCAAGGACAACCTCTCCCCATATAAACCAACCCAGGCCCTGCAATCATCAACTGAGGCCCTTCTTCAGGGCCTGTGCCTCCTCTGTGAGAAGTCTGGAGTGTGGCAACACGAGAGCGGGGCCTTTTCTGTGGTGGCTCCCTGTTTGTGGCATGCTCTCCCCAGGGAGGCTCACCTGGCACCTTCACTACATATCTTTAGGTGCCAGGAAAGAATATTCCTCTGCAACCAGGCCTTGGGCTAATTGAACAATCTGCAGCCTTTTAAACTGTTGGTGGAGAGAGGTGTTCTTTTTGTTTGTTACTATGGTATGTATTTCTGTGTTATTATACTGTGGATGGCCCTGTGATTCTTGGATGAAGGGCAGTGTAGAAATAAATAAATAAATGAGTTTGAAATCTATTTTTTAATTTATTTAAATACAGTGGTACCTTGGTTCTCGAACTTAATCCGTTCTGGGAGTCTGTTCGACTCCCGAAACCATTCAAAAACCAAGGCGCGGCTTCCAATTGACTGCAGGAGGTTCCTGCAGTCAACCGGAAGCCGTGTCGGACGTTTGGCTTCCGAAAAACGTTCGCAAACTGGAACACTCACTTCTGGGTTTGTGGTGTTCGGGAACCGAAATGTATGTGTGCCAAAGTGTTCGAGAAGCAAGATTTGATTGTGTTTATAAACAACAGAGCACAACAACAATAACACCAGCTGATAAAACTTCACAATCCAAAGGCCTGTGTGGGCAGGACAATTTTTGCTTGGTAAATGATTTTTTATTGAGTTATAGAAAGCATGTAGTGGATACAGAACTATGCAGTCAGAGTAAGGTCTGCAACAGCGTTTGGCGTGCTATTACAAAAGTTATTTTCACAGAACAATCTTTAGAAGATAGCTAAGAGAAAACGGGGAGGACTCCTGACAAACTTCTAGTAGCAAGGAGTCCCACAGGGCAGGGCCTGCCACACTAAAGGCTCTGTCTTTGGTAAAGGCCAGCTGATAACCAGGGGAATATGCTTGCTCAATGTTTGGAATATCCTTTTGTGGTGGGCAATGGGGGGGGGAGGAGATACTTCTTGTGCTGCGATTCCCACGTGCCTGACAGCTGCGTGCCTGGGTTTTGACCTGTCAGTCATGAGATGCCAGAACAGTTTCCCCATCCCTGTCTTAGAGGGTAGCTGGAAGCTGAAGGATTTGATTAGCCAGGGTGAGAACCTGACTGCAGACGGATAAACCAAATGAATCAATGATATATGGTTGTTGAGTGAACTATATAAGGCTTAGATGGTGCCTTTAGAGCAGGTGAAACCCTGTTTGCCCAACTTGAAGGAAACTTTGTTTTGGGGATGGATTTTGGGTGTGGAGGTGACCTGAAACTTTGTGGGAGTAACAAAGTGAAGGGTGTGATTGTAGCCTGAAAGAGTATTGTTCTGAGTTTCTAGGTCTGGTAGAACAGGTAAGGCATGAACTGAACAAGCATCCCAAAGAGAAATTTAAGGCAAAGGAGTGGAAATACAATTCCAGCAAAATCTTGGTTCAGAGAGGTCCTCCTGGTTTTTCTTCCACTGGTTAGTTTTCCCAGAGGCAAAGGTTTGGTTTCACACAATAACATATAATAGGTCAGGCCTAAGGGAGGCGGGTGGCGCTGTGGTCTAAACCACAAAGCCTAGGGCTTGCCGATCAGGAGGTCAGCGGTTCGAATCCCCTCAATGGGGTGAGCTCCCGTTGCTCAGTCCCTGTTCCTGCCAACCTAGCAATTCAAAAGTACGTCAAAGTGCAAGTAGATAAATAGGTACCACTCTGGCGGGAAGGTAAAGGGCGTTTCCATGTGCTGCTCTGGTTCGTCAGAAGTGGCTTAGTCGTGCTGGCCACATGACCCGGAAGCTGTACAGAGGCCACCTGGGCCAGTAAAGCAAGATGAGTGTCGCAACCCCAGAGTTGTCCGCAACTGGACCTAATGGTCAGGGGTCCCTTTAGGTCCTTTAGGTCAGGCCTGGGAATCCAAGGTGTAGTGGTTTGGGGTTCTAGTGGCCTGAAGACCCCTTACTATTTCTGTAGCAGGGGTCCTGTGTCCAGCATCCTAGAACCACAAGTTAGCACAAAAGGGAGCACTTTAGCCACTGAAAAGTCTCTCCCTCCCCTTTGCCCTGATTGGAGCCAATAAGCATGAAAGGAGGTGAATCATCCACTGAGGATTGGCTCCTAAGGTCACTCTGCAGAAGGACACTGAGAAGGAATTCTGTATGCTCCAAAGCTAAGCATGCAGGAACCATAAGGAGTTTCAATTTCAAGAGAATGGTGGGCGAGTTCTGTTTCGTGCTGTTGAACTTCAAGGGAAACTGTTTTCTCCAATCCTCACTGTGGTTTAGCAATCCACTCCGGGGAATAGGGCTGGGCAATATATCACCCCAAACCGTTTTGAAATCCATATCGGGTTATTGGTGTCATAATTATCGACCTGGCACTGTATCGCGAATCATGGCTGTGTATATGTTCTGTGCACGGCCAGATTTAGGTTTCATGAGGCCCTAAGGTACTGACGGTAATGGGGTCCTTTACACGTCCAGCTGTCTTTTGTCAACAACACATTGTTGCTGTTTTTTGTGTTGAATATATGCTATATGGTAATTTATGGACCTAATAGGTTGCTGTATGTAGGTTTTATTTTATTTGTTTTTTATCCTATATTTTGGAAATGTACATCCAGGTTTTTTCCCTTTTGAAATTTTTTTGGGCCCCCAAGAGAGTGAGGCCCTAAGCTATAGCATGTTTAGCTTATATGTAAATCCGACACTGGTTCTATGCATAAAATCGCAATGTGGGAAAAACCTTGATGCCAGCCAATGCTTCTACAGAGCTCCATCCTGATTTCAGACATTTTGATATAACAGTATATCACAATGTTTAGCTGGTGATATATTGTGATGTTGAAAACCAGATATTGCTCAGCCCTACCAGAGAACTCTGGCTTTGGCCCCCACAATAAAGTATTTGAGGCCCCACCCCCAAATTGATGGGCGTCGCCATTCAACGGATGTGTGTGCACTGCATCATGTGATTGATTAAGAAGGGCGGGGCTTACCTGGACCCCCACAATCCTTTATTCCAGTTGCCACCCCTGTTTGGGAGAAAGTGAACACACAAATGCACATACTAGTGCAAATAATGTACAGATATGGATTATGTGTGGTGCAGCATTTAAAGTGCTGGACTAGGACTAGGGAGACCAGGGTTCGAATCTCCACTCAGCCATAAAAGTGGCTTGGTGACCTTGGGCCAGTCACAGACCAGTCACAGACTCCCAGCCTAAGCTTACCTCGCAAGGTTGTTGTGCATATAAAAATGGTGAGGAGGAAAACCATGGATGCCACCCTGAACTCATTGGAAAGGTGGGATAGAAATGTAAATGCTGAGAGAGAGAGAGAGAGGGGGGGGGAGTTGCTTGCAGAAAAAATGGATATATTAGGGGAAATGTACCCTAAAATTCAGGAAAATGTTCATGTGGGCTTTAAAAAAACCTGATGCAGAAACTGAATTTCAGACAGGAAAAGTGAGGCATGAAAATGGACAGATTCACTGAATCAGCTCTGACTCTTAATTTTAATCTTGCTCACGCTTTAGGCAAGTTTGTGATGACAGGTGGAGATGATGCCTCTGAAGAAGGTGACTATAATACATCCTCTTTTCATCAGCAGTTATTAAAGCGCTGAGTGCTAATCCTCACTCAGTTCTACTGGTAAGGCAGGCAATTATATTCCAGTTTTTCCAAACAGAAATTTTGAGAATGAAATGTAGTGCCTCTGAGAGTGTCTACCCACCCTATTACAACGGCTCGGGGCTGGCTGGAATATAACCTGGGTGAGAATTAATATTATTACTTCAAAATGCCTTCAGAAAGAGGCACAGTACAACCCTAGGCATGTCTACTCAGAAGTAAGCCCCGGTGCCTGCTGTTGTAAGCAGGTATAGAAGTAATCCTCCCAAACTGTTAAATGGACTCAACAGTACAAATGGATTAAGCCTCTACTCTGAGGGAGGTAAAACTTCTTCAGTCTGAGGGCCACACAACTGTCTGGGCAGCCTTGCAGGGGCCACATACCAACGGTGGCCAGAGGCAAAGGTGGGAGGGAAATCAAGTGAAAATTTTGCCTTTGGATGCTTGGCGAGTTTCTACACACCATCCTGCATTATCAGAGTTTGGGGACACATCCTGACTGGGCAGAAACACCCAAGAAGAGTACAAAGAGGGATGCGGCTGTGGGGAGTCTTGAGGGCCAGATAGAAATATATGGAGGACCACACATGGACTTTAGGCCTGAGTGTCCCCATTCCTGCTATTCCTCTTCTTCTTTGTCGATCACTTGTAGCCAAGTAAGATTGTCTTCCATAAACACGGTCTTAGCAGTGAGTCCGTAAGTGACTGTGGAGACCAATTCTGGATCCACACATCCTTCCATAGTGAGGACATAGGTTTCCGGGCGCGAGTTGATCACGGTGAGGGTTTGCCAAGCATACCTTCCTCATAGCACGTTTTTCCCTTTCGTCCTGAGTTCGAGCGTCTTCAAAAACATGACACCTTTGGTAAAGGCTGTTCTCCAATTGGAGCGCTCGCAGGCCAGTGTTTCCCAGTTGTCGGTGTTTATACTACTTTTTTTTAGATTTGCCTTGAGAGAGTCTTTAAACGTCTTTTGTTGACCATATGCATTATGCTTTCCATTTTTAAGTTTGGTATAGAGTCCTGCTATAGCCTTCACTACACAATTAGGTAAAGGTAAAGGGACCCCTGACAATTAAGTCCAGTCGTGAACAACTCTGAGGTTGCGGCGCTCATCTCGCTTTAAAGGCCGAGGGAGCTAACGTTTGTCTGTTTCCGCAGATAGATTTTCTGGGTCATGTGGCCAGCATGACTAAGCCACTTCTGGTGAAATCAGAGCAGTGTATGGAAATGCCGTTTACCTTCCTGTCAGAGTGGTACCTATTTATCTACTTGCACTGATGTGCTTTTGAACTGCTAGGCTGGCAGGAGCTGGGACCGAACAACGAGAGCTCACCCCGTTGTGGGGATTCGAACCGCCAACCTTTCGATCAACAATTACCTTAGAGTAAATGTATACCCTCTAACATTTCTCTCATTAACATAGGGACACCCTATTCAATAGTAATAGTAATAGTAATAGTAATAGTAATAGTAATAGTAATAGTAATAATAATTCCCCATCCATCTCACTGGGTTGTCCCAGCCACTCTGGGCAGCTTCCAACATAAATAAAAACATAATAAAACATTTAACATTATAAAACTTCCCAATAAAGGGCTGCCTTCAGTTGTCTTCTAAAGGTTGTGTGTTACTTATCTCCTTGGCTCAGGGGTCGCATAACTCCCTACCCTCCAACATTTCTCTGATGAAAATATGGATGTCCTAAGGAAAAGTGGGACATTCCGGGATCAAATGAGAAACTGGGATGGCTTCTGTAAATCTAGGACTGTCCCTGGAAAATAGGGACACTTGGAGGGGCTGTAAGTCCTGCGGACTTTAATGTCCTTCCTTTTTATAATGTTCTTGCAGTTATAAATTTTGTAGGCTGCCATTCACTGCAGATGGAGTACCAGAGGGCTGTGTCTCCATCCCAGAAATAAAACACAGCGTTTAAAACAAAATGGCAGCTGAGACACAAATCGGCATCACCCATAAATCACACAAGCCACCCTCGGAAAGCTAAGCCCTCCAAAAGCCTGAGAGAACAGATGTGCTTTAATTAAGCGACGGAAGCTCATCAGTAATGTAAGCATCTGTGAGCATCTCCAGAGTCTCGGGAATCTTGTGTCCTCACACCCAGCAAGCAATGTTTGAGTTGTCTCCGAACTGTCACTATCTGGCGGAAGGAATTCAAGAGCAAAGCAGAGATCTCTCCCAACACAGCCACTTCTTAAGAAAATACTCAGTTTGGAAAGCAACGGGAAAATGACAAGTGGGAAGTTTTATAAACACTCCGCAGTCAAAATCAGGAGCCATGCTCATTGTCCTACAAGCACCTCAGAAGAAAATGAGATCGAAGGCTCAGTAAAGACCGGATATAATCTAACCTCCATGTAAGCTTTGTGCAAACAGATCTGGAAGGAATGCTCAAACTGCTCAGAGACAACTTGAGCAAGTACCGTATTTTTTGCTCTATAGGACGCACCCGACCATAGGAAGCACTTTGTTTTAGAGGGGGAGAACAAGAAAAAAAAATTCTCCCCCTCTCTGCTCAGCACCCCTTCAGCGAAGCGGCAGGAGAAACGGAGCCCCTTCCATTTCTCCTCCCGCTTGGCTGAAGGGGCGCTGCGCAGCTCTCCCTCTCTGCTGAAGCCAGGAGAGTCTTGCTCTCCAAGCTTCAGCAAAAGGAACCCAAAGCCTTTGGAGCGCAGCGTGAGTTCCCGCTGCGCTCCAAAGGTTTCAGGCGGCTATCCCTGAAGCCTGGAGAGCAAGAGGGGTTGGTGCGCACCGACCCCTCTCGCTCTCCAGGCTTCAGCGAAAGCAACGCGAAGCCTCCGGAGTGAGGAGGGAGCGCTCCCTCTGCGCTTCGGAGGCTTTGCGTTGCTATTGCTGAAGCCAAGGAGCCTGCATTCGCTCCATAGGACGCACACACATTTCCCCTCAATTTTTGGAGGGGAAAAAGTGCGTCCTATAGAGCGAAAAATATGGTAAACAAAGCAGTGGGTCAAAAATAAGGACTCCCTCTGCAGATCTAAAAGCCTGGACTGGCTGATACAGGGAAAGGCCCACCCCCAGGTATCTGGGTCCTAAATTGTTCAGGGCATCAATACCCTGAATTGGGCCCAGGAGCATACAGGTAGCCAGTTCTGACACTGTAAAATAAGTGCTTTATGACACCACACCAAGATGCCAGCCAATACTCTGGTGGCAGCATTTTGCCCTACCTGCAGTTCCAGGACTGCCTTAAAGGGTAGCCCCATGCAGAACTCATGAAAGGAAAGAGGACTGGGGAGGGAAGAGGAAAGCGAGCAGCGAAGCAGCTCCTCTTTCACTGACAGATGGATGGGGTCAGGTTGGCCTCCCTACCCTTTATGGGAGGCAGGGGCGTGCAGCTCCCCAGGGTCTGTAAGTCTCCTGGTTAGATGGACCAGTGATGTGACGCACATCTGTATGTCCCTACGAGTTTGGACTGCAATGTTCTCCCCTTTGTTTATTTAGGTAAAGGTACCCCTGACCATTAGGTCCAGTCGCAGATGACTCTGGGGTTGTACACTCATCTCGCTCTATAGGCTGAGAGAGCCGGTGTTTGTCCACAGACAGCTTCCGGGTCATGTGGCTAGCATGACTAAGCCGCTTCTGGCGAACCAGAGCAGTGCACGGAAAAGTTATTTACCTTCCCGCCGGAGCGGTACCTATTTATCTACCTACATTTTGATGTGCTTTCGAACTGCTAGGTTGGCAGGAGCTGGGACAGAGCAACAGGAGCTCACCCTGTTGCAGGGATTCGAACCACCGACCTTCCGATCGGCAAGCCCTAGGCTCTGTGGTTTACACCACAGCGCCACCCACGTCCCTTTTTGTTTATTTATTTTACCCTTTACTTAGTACGATGAGGACTAGTATCCTCATCCTTTTTTCTTTTCAAGAGGAGGAGCCATAGCTTAAAGAACCCTAAACAAATGCAGGGTAGAGCCCTCAGCAGTGTAGGACAGTGAAGGGTGAGGCTTGAGCAGCGACGCTCAGTATGAGGATCAGGGCGTTCCGAGCGTGTCACTGTTTTTGCCTTCGGAAGACTGGCGGGGATGTTGTCATCTTTTGAAAACAAGCCTCCCTCCCTCCCTCCCTCTGCAGCTTTGATGAAACCTCCGCCCTTCCACCATGCGCACTCAGGCTCTGGGAAAGCTCCCGAGCTTTGACTCCGCATATAAAAACTGTTTAAATAAACAAAGCCCAGTAGAGGAAAAAAGAAAGAAAGATCCCAGCTTTCCTCATCTCTTCGGCTGTCTCCCCCCCCCCCCTTGCTCGGTGTGTGTCACTGAGCAGGGCTGCATGCCATCAAGATGCTGTGTGGCAGTATTATTTTAAGCCGTCCCACACTGGCAGCGAGTGAAAGGCTTTCCTGTTTTAAGGCTGGAGGCCTTGTCCTTTTGGGCAGCTGCTTGCAGGCTCCAGCCAGTACCAGGACTTTTAATTGCGAGGCTCGATTTGAATTGCTGATGGGCTCTCTCTCTTTCTCTTCTCCAAACCTCTCTCCCCCCTGATGCTTCCTGGCTGCTCCATCGAGGGGAGATGTCAGGACATAGCGGGATCGTTTACTTGGTAAACAACTATAGCGGTGGGCCCAGGCGCTGTTTTAAGTCTTTGTGTATAGATGGGAGGAATAAAAGACTCTACGGGTGGCGGCACATATTCCCACTTAGGGATGGGCAAATAGCTAAGTGATTAGGACTGCCAGTCCCGGTGGCAGGGAGACCACATAACACCGGTCTTGAAAGACCTGCATTGGCTCCCAGTACCTTTCCGAACACAATTCAAAGTGTTGGTGCTGACCTTTAAAACCCTAAACAGCCTCGGCCCAGTAAACCTGAAGGAGCGTCTCCACCCCCATCGTTCAGCCCGGACACTGAGATCCAGCTCTGAAGGCCTCCTGGCGGTTCCCTCCCTGGGATAAGTGATGTTGCAGGGAACCAGGCAGAGGGCCTTCTCGGTGGTGGCGCCCGCCCTGTGGAACATCGTCCCATTAGATGTCAAGGAAATAAAGAACTAACTGACTTTTGTAAGACATCTGAAGGCAGCCCTGTATTGGGAAGTTTTTAATGTTTGATGTTTTATCGTGTTTTTAGTATTCTGTTGGGAGCCACCCAGAGTGGCTGAGGAGGCCTAGCCAGATGGGCAGGGTATAAGTAATAAATTATTATTCTTTATTATTATTCCTTATATTAAAGACTATGCATGCAGCTGACAGGCATCATCCTGGCAGGAGCTGGCTGCAAATTACAGGCACCCCTCCGACTTACACAGCGGTTATGTTTCGGGACCCCATGACCATAAGCGAAAATTGCGTGAGTGGGGAGCACTCTAGAAAGCCTCTAGACACTCGTCTCCTGCTCTCCAGCTCTCTCCCCCAATCTTTTTCCATGCTACTCTCCTCTCAACTAGAGTTGAAGCTCTGGGGCTGGCCTCGTAGAAAAGTGGCAGCTGTTGCATGCGTCAGTTGTTAGACGGGGAGCCTGAGCAACGAAAACAAAGCCCCTGTGCACCTCCAGTCTCTTCAGGGGTTCCTCCACCCTCACTTATGTCCTCTTCGGGCTCTGGGGAGGGTCTCTTCACAAGGTCTCTGCCGCTCTCTCCTATCATTTCCTGGTTTAAATCTACTGTTTCTTTATTTCCCGGCATGTATACGCCGTCGCACACAAGTTGATCACGCGTAAGTGGAGGGAACGCCTGTATTGCATATACCTCTCCTCTCCCAATTAACCTCCGTCTCCCAGGGTCAATGGTGGGAGGAAGCACAGAGGAAGAACTGCCAGGGCCCGCCCCCCCATGACATCACCAGGGCCTGCCCCTAGGTCTCAGATTTGGGCTTGAAATCTCAAGGTCTGGGGTGCTCCTCACCTGGCAACCCCAGGGATAATAATAATAATAATAATAATAATAATAATAATAATAATTATTATTATTTTTTATTTATATCCCGCCCTCCCCAGCCGAAGCCGGGCTCAGAGCGGCTAACAACAGTAAAATAACACAACATTCTAAAATCATTTCATTATAAAATCTGTACAAATCAAATTAATGACAACCATTGGACTAGAGTTCTGTGAGGATTGCCAAAGGAGGGGGTCAGGCTGTGCCCTGACCAAAGGCCTGGTGGAACAGCTCTGTCTTGCAGGCCCTGCGGAAAGATGTCAAGTCCCGCAGGGCCCTAGTCTCTTGTGACAGAGCATTCTTCCAGATTGGAGCCACAGCTGAAAAAGCCCTGGCTCTGGTTGAGGCCAGCCTAACCTCTCTGTGGCCCGGGACCTCCAAAATGTTTTTGCTTGAAGACCGTAAGGATAGAGCATCTGCCTTGCGTTCAGAAAGTCCCAGATTCAGCACCTTGAAATGTTACCTACCTGAAATCTTGAAGAGCTGCTTGCCAGTCCATTTTGGTTTCTCATTCTTCTAGTCTCAAATTAAGTTCTTTGCATGTCTGTAACAGTTTGAGATTATTATTTTTTAAAGTCCCCACAGAAATGCAACAGCATCTGAGTGCAAATTTCTTCTTCTGTCATTTTTAATTGTTAGATTCATATACTGCTCGCATGCCACAATGGCCTCTAAGTGACTAATATTTTTATTTTTTTATTTCAATCCCACCTTCTCTTGAGATGGCTATGCATAGCTTTCCTCCTCCCCATTTAACCCTCACAACAACCCTGTGAGGTAGGTTAAGCTGAGAGGCAGTGAGTTTCGTGGCTGAGTGGGGATTTGAAACCCTGGTTTTCCAGGTCCTAGTCCAACACCTCTGCACCATTCTGGCTCTGTATACACACATGTTACAATTCTCCCTAATAGCAACATATATTTGCATGTTATTTGCATAAATATATGCACCTTTATAAGACGCAGGTGGCGCTGTGGGTTAAAGCCTCAGCGCCTAGGGCTTGCCGATCGAAAGGTCGGCGGTTCGAATCCCTGCGGCGGGGTGCGCTCCCGCTGCTCGGTCCCAGCGCCTGCCAACCTAGCAGTTCGAAAGCACCTCCGGGTGCAAGTAGATAAATAGGGACCGCTTACCAGCGGGAAGGTAAACGGTGTTTCCGTGTGCGGCGCTGGCTCTGGCTCTGGCTCTGGCCAGAGCAGCGATGTCACGCTGGCCACGTGACCCGGAAGTGTCTCCGGACAGCGCTGGCCCCTGGCCTCTTAAGTGAGATGGGCGCACAACCCCAGAGTCTGTCAAGACTGGCCCGTACGGGCAGGGGTACCTTTACCTTTACCTTTATGCACCTTTATGCACACTTTATCCTAGTACCTGAGTTCGTGTACACATTGCTTGGCTGGAGAACTGCACAGCAAAAATTCAGATTTGCAAATTTGGCTTTTTCTTGGCTCAAATATTTTTTCCAAGAAGTACAGATTATGAAGGTTTACCTTTTGAAGCAAACGCAATCAAATTTCTCCTCCCTCCCTCCCGCCCCCGGCATGGAGGTGCTCAAAGCTCCTAACGCCACCCAAAACTCTACCAGCGGACACTCCTAACTCTAATTAACGACCCCCTACAATTGGGCAAATCCAGGCTAGGGAACTTGTAAAATACAAGTCAGATCTGCAGCAAAATGTTGCAGCGTGAAGTGCTGTGGTTCGAGATGCCAACCACGTCAGCTTCCAGGATGTCCCATTTCTCCCTCCTCCAAAAGCAGTGGCATTATGTGACCGCTTTAAGTGCTCGGTCCTCACTGGGCTGTTGTGAGGTTTCCCCTACCAACGGTTTTTCAAATTCTTACACAAACCTTGCTCCTTGCCTGAGCCTCCCTCTCCGCATTGTGGCTCTGTCTTAGCTATGTAGCTGTTGGCACTCAGTACCCTGAGCTCCCTCTTAGCGGGAGAGACAAGCTATGGTGCAACCTTATGGGGAATACTGGTACAGTTTTGGCCAATCCATCAACAAAAGCTGGAAAAGGCACAGAAAAGACTCTTTCAAAGTCTGCAGCACCTTGCTAACTTTGTTTTTCCAATAAGGAAGGCAAACTGAATGTTTCTTAAGATGTTCCAGCAGCCAGGGTGTGGACTTGAATCTGAACGCAGCCATTTACATCCTGGGTAGGGGGAGAGCCAAAATATATAGCAAAGGGGCGTGTGTGTTTTGACACTTGCCAAGAAGGCTCAAACTCTAGACCCATCAGCCATTACATGGCTTCTCTGTTACTCAGCCAGGGAAAACTTTTGACACACTCAGAACGGGCATGTTTTGCCTCAAACTATGTTGTGCCATGTGCATTTTGGACTTGGAGATGTTTGTTTATGGACTTGTTGTGGCAGGCGGGAGGAAGGGAGAAGTGGGGAGTGTGGCTGGCTTCATTTTCCATCTCTCAGGGGTGGTTTAAGATGGGGTTGGGAAACTGCAGCCCACAGGCCCATCTGCTCTGGACATTTAAAGTGGGCTCATACCGAGGGATGCTATACGTCTGGGTCTTGCCGGACACATCTGGGCTGCAAAAGGGCATCTGGGCGGGTTTTTGCTGAATCGGCAAAATGTCCAGAGAAACCTGGACGTATGGCAAGGAGTGTGATTTTTCTTTTTAAAAATGCATTATAAATCCCCCCAAAGCCCCAAAACTTATATTTTTCTGGGAGATGTTTCCCAAAAGAACAAACAAACAAAAGCTCAACAACTCCTCCACCTGCAAAAAAACCCTTAATAGAAATAATAATAATAATAGTAATAATAATAATAATAATAATAATAATTTATTACTTGTACTTATTACTTATTACTTGTACCCTGCCCATCTGGCTGGGCCTCCCCAGCTCAACAACTCCTCCCCCTGCCAAAAAACAAAACAAACAAACAAAAACCCCTTTGTCTGGATTTTCACTTTTGGGAATGTGGCAACCCACTTAAAACACCCAAAGCTGTAGTTGGTTAAAGAGCCCAGGAGTTATTTGGAGATCGCCAGTTCCTCTACCAGAGCTATAACTCCCAGATTTTGCTTTTTTCTTTATCATTAATAATAATAATAATAATAATAATAATAATAATAATTTATTTATACCCCACCCATCAGACTGGGTTCCCCCAGTCACACTGGTTGACTCCCAACAGAATATTAAACAGAATAAAACTTCAAACATTAAAAACTTCCCTAAACAGGGCTGCCTTCAGATGTCTTCTAAAAGTCAGATAGTTGTTCATTTCCTTGACATCTGATTGGAGAGCGTTCCACAAGGCAGGTGCCACTACCGAGAATGCCCTCTGCCTGGTTCCCTGCAACCTCACTTCTCGCAATGAGGGAACTGCCAGAAGGCCCTTGGTGCTGGTCCTCAGTGTCCGGGCTGAATGATGGGGGTGGATGCTCCTTCAGGTATATTGGGCCAAGGCTGTTTAGGGCTTTAAAGGTCAGCACCAACACTTTGAATTGTGCTTTGAATTTTATTTTTCTTTTAGTTTCTCTGATTTCTTGCTTCTTTCTTTTTCTTCTTTTTTCCCCCTCCTCTTCTTTTCTTTCTTTGGTGACTTCTGCTCAGGGCCTTTATTAGGGTCTAGGGATTGTACACTCATGGGGGTGGTAAATGACTGATGGAGGGGCCTTAGTGGGAGGCAGGAAAATACTGGTCCCCCATGGTGAGAGACTGAGAGGAGAAAGGAAACATCCCAGATAAGACCTGCGAGGGGATACAATCTTCTGTGGGTGGCGAGAGCTGCCATTAAGAGAGGACTGCTTACTCTATTTTTATTTTATTTTTTACTTTTTGAAGCTGTTTTTTATTTTTTACTTACATCAGTTTCCTATATTGTATCATGAAGAAACTTTAAGAAAAACCTTAGTGGTGATTTGCACCCTGTTAGCAAAAAAGCCCCTCAACTGCTACAGGATTGTGCCCCAAACTGACATGCCGTGATTGACGCCCTTTTTATTTCCTCCTAGCTAGCCTGATTCTGTCGCTTTGGATACAACCGTCTCTCTGACGCAGGTGCCATGGAGAGATCTTTCCCTAATTATGCACACTTACGGGGCTGTTCCTTCCAGCAGTGTGCTGACTTCTGAATCTTTCCCTCTTCCCCATCAGGGCTGCCATTTAGCAAAACATAATCTGGCACACACCGTTTTCTTGGACTGCATCTCACCCTCTCTATTTCTCTATCTCTCATGCTGGATGTGGCTTTTGTCTTTGTCTTGTGTGGCTGTCATATCCTTTTTCTGCCATGCAATCGTCGCCTCGCCTCCCGGGCGTTCCGAGTTCAACGTCTTTCTTCAGATTTTTTGGGAAATCAAAAGCAATTATTTCAAAGATGACCCTTCCACGAACTCTGCTGTTTCCTCTTCTGATGTGGCTTATCTGTGGCCCTCCAAGATGTTGTTGGACTCTGATTCCCATGATCCTCAGCCACTGGTCATGTTGGCTGGGGCATCGCTCCTGGGGGGTGTATTATGCCTGCATCTCACTACTATAAAGTAGCATGCTCAGCACGCAAACCTGGTAGACCTTCATATTGGTATTGTCCATTAGCATCACATTCTCCCATACTGTTTTGGAGAGGCGAGCTGTTGCCATAGATGCCTTGACAATAACTGTAAAGGTAAAGGGACCCCTGATCTTTAAGTCCAGTCGCAGACGACTCTGGGGTTGCGCCGCTCATCTCGCTTTATTGGCTGAGGGAGCTGGCATACAGCTTCCGAGTCATGTGGCCAGCATGACTAAGCCTCTTCTGGCGAACCAGAGCAGCACACGGAAACACCATTTACCTTCCCGCTGGAGTGGTACCTATTTATCTACTTGCACTTTGACGTGCTTTCGAACTACTAGGTTGGCAGGAGCAGGGACCGAGCAACAGGAGCTCACCCTGTCACGGGGATTTGAACTGCCGACCTTCTGATCGGCAAGTCCTAGGCTCTGTCGTTTAACCCACAGCGCCACCCATGTCCCTGCCTTGATAATATGCTTGTCCAAATGTGGTCCACAGACAAAGTCAGGCGGCAGTCCAAGGTCAATATCGCAGGGGGTTCAGGCAAGGTGCGACACTGGTAAAAGAACCAAAGAATTGTGTTGTTTCTAGAAACTAGTGGATCTAAGATAAGGGACTTGCAGTGCTATTTTTATAGAAAAAGAGGTGCTAGAATTCACCATGGACACCTCCCTTGTTCTCTTATACATTGGTACCTCAGAAGTCGAAAGGAATCTGTTCCGGAAGTCCATTCGACTTCCAAAACATTCTGGGATTGCGGCATTCGGGAGCCAAAACATTTGACTCGCAAGGCATTCGGGACCCAAGGTACGACTGTAATGGCAAGGGTATCCCCCTGAGAGGTGCCAAAACTGAGTTCCGGTGGGTTCTGGCTGAAAAAAAGCCCTGAGGACCCCTAACCAAAGCGGCACCCGGTCAGCAGACTGAGCAGGTCACCTGGACATAGTCTTCCCCACTATTGTAGTATTCCCCATTATTGTAGTATTTCCCACTATAAGTTTTGCAGTTCTGTATAAATCACACTATATGGGATGCGGGTGGCACTGTAGATTAAACCACAGAGCCTAGGACTTGCCTATCAGAAGGTCGGCGGTTCGAATCCCCGCGACAGGGTGAGCTCCCGTTTCTCGGTCCCTGCTCCTGCCAACCTAGCAGTTCGAAAATACGTCAAAGTGCAAGTAGATAAATAGTTACCACTCCGGCGGGAAGGTAAATGGTGTTTCCGTGCGCTGCTCTGGTTCGCCAGAAGCGGCTTAGTCATGCTGGCCACATGACCTGGAAGCTGTACGGCAGCTCCCTCGGCCATTAAAGCGAGATGAGCGCCGCAACCCCAGAGTCAGTCATGACTGGACCTAATGGTCAGGGGTCTCTTTACCTTTACCTTTTATTAATCACACTGATTATTTCCAAATGTCCATTTCTCTCCCCACATTAGCACAGGCAAATCTGTGCTCTCTTTTGTTTGGTGATGCATTTTCTTTTTGGGGGAGGAGAATGCTGAAGTAGCCATCTCCTGTAGTCTACACAGTGATCACTGAGAGTTGGGGGTAGCATTAACAAATGTTTTTTTCACTTGCACCTACAAAGGGCATTGTGTCTGCTGAACGTGGACAGGGCATGAATTCTTTTTTGAGGTTCTGAGCTGGATGCCAGGGGCCGGCCAGCAATAAATCACATGGAGTATGTGGTGTTAACTCTTTATTAGGCAAAACAAAGCTGCTCAGCAGTGCCAGGCCGAATGAGCACAGCAACTCTTCCCAGAAGATCTTGTGCCGATGAGGCAGTTGTGGGGACTGAAGTGTCAGTTTGCATTTCTTAGTGCAGAAAGTATTGATCTGATGTGTAGAGATCTTTCCTATTCTTATTTCAAGAGGGTTCTGGAAGTTTCTGGAAGCTTCTCTGTGTGAAAGAAGCAAGCAGAAGGTTCAATATTTTTTGGTTATTCCTTCAGAGAAGCCGAGTACAGCTGGTTTAAACTGGTTCTGTTATCAAGGTCATGCTGACTATAAAAGTAGGACCAGAAGGAGCCTGGGTTTCACGTTCTCTTTCTATCTCTTTTCCTTCTGGTGTGGTGTTCTGTACACAGTATGCTTAGTGTTAAGATTTAGACTTATTTTAAGTTATTGTAAGTTTAAGTTAAGTCTGCTGCAACTGGATTTCTTATGGGCAGTGCCAATCCTGAATGTATTGGGTTTGTGACCATTATGCTCATTTGCCTTCAGTAGCGGTAAAGTTCTGCTGGATGAAATACATGGGAATCCTGCAACTTGTTTAAGTTGTTACTCTGCTAAATATACATTGGAATCTACTCTGGATCAATACTAAGTAGAATTTCATGACATGAAGGTCCAGACCTTCCCACAGCTGCCTAAGCCTCCTCATCTCCTGGGTCCTTCCCAAGCAATCTGAGACTCTGCCAGAGCACCTGCCACTGCTCCTCCTTCTTCATACCTCTTCTGGTTCTGGCAGGCTGGTGGAAAGGGAGCTGATTGCAGCAGGAGGGGGAGACCCCCCTGGCTTCTTCACCAGCCTGACTCCTCTCTGTTTCTTGGCCTCCCTCTTCTTCTGCTTCCACTTCTGCCTCTGATTCTGGAGGTCTCTCTGCCACAGCCACTTCCTGCTCACTAAACCTTGTTGCCACTTCTGATACTCCCAGTCTTCTCCTTCCCTCTTCTCCCTCTGACCACTCATCCTTGTCGCACCACCAACCCCCGGGCTCTGAGCCTTCGTCCCTCGGGGGGTGGCCCAGCTAGTGCCTCCACCATCCCTCTGTGTCCAGCCAGTCCACGACACTGGAGAACTGTTTCAGGAAAATGGCACTCTGTTCACACTGTATGTAACCGGGTGTTTCAAGCTGGACAGATCTGTATTCTGAACCCGGGAGCTATGAACTTCACTGGCCTTGCTGAACCAGATTAAAGTAATAATTATAGCAGGCAGACCAAGCGACGTTCTGAAAGGTCTCTTTTTCTTCCTTGGCAAAAACGGGTAAAATAAGTTGTGCAACATGAGATCTTTGGAAAGTGTGCAAGCGCTTATGTTTCCCTTCTGCTCTGTTGACAATTTCCTGCACCTAGAAGGCCCGCTAAAGAAAATTTGACTTCTGAGTTTCCAGAGTTGCATGCAGACTTTGTTCATGCTCTTGACGCCAGTCAGATCATATATTTTGGGGCCTTGAGAGGTGTTTGTTGGGGGAATGGAGATGGAAGCGCGGATTTCATGGGGCTTAAGCAGGAGGAGAAAGAAAAAGTTTAAAATGGAGGTATGGGAATAGTATGCAGTGCCTAGAATGCAGAACTTCAGCACTTCATGCTGCAACATTTTATTTTTATTTTTAAATGGACTAAATTAAATGGAAAGCTCAGAAACGAAGAGGACAAGAAATTTAAAAAAGAATGGGAAATGTTTGTTATGTACTTACAAAAGTATTGTAAACGGGTTAATACACTGGCAGGATTTTAAGAACACTTGTAATTTTAGAAATAATGTAAGAAATGTGAGGGAGAAGAATAATTTGGAGTAGAAATGATATGCATCTGAAAAAGAAAATTAAGGAACCAGGGGAGGAAAGTCATGGGATTCGGAGAATCCCGTTTTATGGATTTGATATTGTTTTTATTTACAGTTTTGTTTGTTTGTTTGCTGTTGTGTTTGCTGTTGTTTGTTTTTATTTTTGTTATTTTGTCATACTGCAACATTTTGTTGCAGAGCCCACTTGTGACGGGAGAACGACAGGATATAAATGTGTTAAACCGATGCGTCCTCACACCCACACTCTCTCGATGTGAAAAGATTGATTCATGTGCTAACTCTTGAGGGGCTCTTGAGGCTGTGGTGAGCTCGCTTTCTCATGCAACTCAGCTTGCATTAGGAATTTTGAATATTAGACGAGCCTGGCTGGACCACGCCAAATTGCCATTAAGTCCCGCATCCTGTTTCCCACAGTGGAAAGCCAGATGCTTCTGGGAAACTGGCAAGCAGAGCGTGGAGGTAACAGCCCACTCCCCCAGTTGCCCCACAGAAACGGGATAACGTAGCTGTGCTCTGTCGGAGGCAGTATGCCTCGCAATCCCCAGCAACGTGGGAAGAGTTGCTGTAGCAGCCAGGTCCTGCTTTCAGGCATCCCATAAGCATCTAACTGGCCACTGTGAGAACAGGATGCTGGACTAGATGGGCCGGTGGAGCTGCTCTTGCATTCTTACAAGTGAGACCCACAACAAAACATTGCAGAGTGGAGGGCTACAAATCAGGATTCCAGAAATTCCATTGCATCCTTCTGCCCACAACAGTATTCTGATTTGTTCCTGGAATGTCCAGTTTTTTCCTTAAAGGTAAAGGGACCCCCGACCATTAGGTCCAGTCATAGCCGACTCTGGGGTTGCGGCGCTCATCTCGCTTTATTGACCGAGGGAGCCGGCGTACAGCTCATGTGGCCAGCATGACTAAGCCGCTTCTGGCGAACCAGAGCAGCGCACAGAAACGCCGTTTACCTTCCCACCAGAGCGGTACCTATTTATCTACTTGCACTGGCGTGCTTTTGAACTGCTAGGTTGGCAGGTGCAGGGACTGAGCAACGGGAGCTCACCCCGTCACAGGGATTTGAACTGCCGACCTTCTGATCAGCAAGACCTAGGCTCTGTGGTTTAACCCACAGCGCCACCCGTGTCCGTTTTTGCCTTAGGATGTCCCTATTTTCATCAGAGCAATATCTGGGGTGTGCAAATATCCGACCCCCAAGCCAAGGGGATAAGTAACTATATAACCTTGAGAAGATATTTGAAGGCAGCCCAGTTTAGGGAAGTTTTTTAATGCTTAATGTTTTTTAATGTTAGGGTTGCCATGCTTCAAAAAGTGAAAGGCCGGACACCAAAGCTTTGTGTGTGTGTGTGTGTGCGCGCAAACCTGTTGCGCTTTTAAAAGCTATTTTTCTGGAAAATTCACCAAAAAATCAACACTTCCAATATGGGCTGCCATATGCCTGGATTTTTGAAAATTCTGACCAGACACTATTTTCAACAGACAAATACCGGCTATTTCCAGGAAATTCTTGACGTATGGCAGCCCTGTATTATGTTATATATATATATTGGAAGCTGCCCAGAGTGGCTGGGGCAACCCAGTCAGATGGGCGGGGTATAAATATTATTGTTATTACCATTATTATTATTATTATTATTATTATTATTATTATTATTATTTAAAGGTAAAGGTACCCCTGCCCATACGGGCCAGTCGTGACTGACTCTGGGGTTGCGCACCCATCTCGCTTAAGAGGCCGGGGGCCAGCGCTGTCCAAAGACACTTCCGGGTCATGTGGCCAGCGTGACGAAGCTGCTCTGGCGAGCCTGCACCAGCGCAGCACACAGAAATGCCGTTTAGGATTATTATTTAGGATGCCCCTATTTTCTTCAGAGAAATGTTGGAGGGTATGTCGCAGGCCTCCTCTGAAATACTTTGCTTCAAGGCATGTATTTAGGCTCCTTGCCTAAATACAGATTTATTTATTGCTTGCACATAATAACCTCTGTCTGCATGGGCTGGGCTGGAGGCAGGATGTCTGCGATCTGAGATTCTCCACATTTCCACATCAGTCTGCATTTTTTTTTTAAAGGTCCTCATGAAAATTAATCAGCATTTTTAGGTGCATTTTCCCCAATAATCTCCTGTTTGCACGCAATTCCCCCTAACACAGCACGTTTTTGTATGTTATTGTCATGAATATATGCCTTTTTAGGCACAATTTACCCCAGTAGATGCATTGTTGCACCCGTTACTTGGGTTGAGAACTGCACTGCAAATCCAGGGAAGAGCAAACATTGAAGGATGGCTGTGCTTCAGATTGTGTTGTTTCAGAAATGGTCTGTTAGGTAGGTTCACCTTGGAATGTGAACTGAACCAAATTCTTTTCCTCTCCTCACTCACATCCCAACCAAAACATCTCAGACATCTTCTTATTTTCATTTTTGGGCAAGTAACATTCTTGCTGCTGTAGTTGCATACATGAATAAGTTTCTATACAATGATATATATATATATACAATTTCTATACAATTATATATATACAATTATATATACAGTGGTACCTCAGGTTACATGCGCTTCAGGTTACAGACGCTTCAGGTTACAGACTCGGCTAACTCAGAAATAGTGCTTCAGGTTAAGAACTTTGCTTCAGGATGAGAACAGAAATCGGGCTCCGGCGGTGCAGCAGCAGCAGGAGGCCCCATTAGCTAAAGTGGTGCTTCAGGTTAAGAACAGTATCAGGTTAAGTACGGACCTCCGGAACGAATTAAGTACTTAACCTGAGGTACCACTGTAATATACAAAAATAATAATAATACATATACAAAAAATAAAATAAAATTGGTAGTTCTGTCCCTATAATTCTGGAAACGCCTCTCTCAAATCACTGGAACTTGCCATACAAGGAACCTAAACGTTGGAAGACTGGGGACAGACAGAAGGACAGACCTTTTCACACAGTGCAGAGTTAAATGATGGAATTCGCATCCACGGTATGTCACTGTGGCTGCCGTCTTGGATGGCTTCCAAAACAAGGGGGAAACAAATTCCTGGAGGAGAAGGTTACTGACAGCTAGCAGCCACAAGGGCGGCGATGTTCCAACTCCCCTATCGGAGGCAGTAGACCCCTGATTAACAGTTGCTGGGAATCACGAGGGGCAAGAGGGGCTGCCTCCAAGTCCTGTTTGTGGCCTCCTTATCTGGTTGGCCACTGTAAGAACAGGGTGTTGGACTAGAGACGGCATTGGCCTGATTCACCACAGCTCTTCTAAACAGAATTTGACAGATTCATGGAGTTTAAAGCTATCATTGTCTGCCAGCCATGATGTTTTTATGTTCTGCCTCTGCTGAATATTTGTACATTGAAGAATTGGAATTTCTAGGCTGCTTAGCTGTTAGGAAATGAGCTTCCTTAAACTAGTTCCATCTGGTAGCTCTTCTTCTACTAATTATATGTGTATTGGAATCAAGTCCATTTTCAGCCCTTTTTTTACAGACTGTAAAGGCCTCCGGTATTATTATTATCAATAATATTTATTAATTGCTTTACTCACAAAAGTGACCCAGAGCAACTTACAAATCTAATACTAAGACCATTGATAATAACTTTTTTTTGGGGGGGGGGCTGTAGATCACACCCTTTCCTATTTAATTGAAAGAATTATTTATGACATTTCTCTTTTGTTGATCAATGAAGTCCTTCAGGCTGCTCACAAACTTTTTTTTTTATTATATAACAAAGTACAGACAGTATACAGCTGTTGCATTTCCTGACCTGCTGTTGCAATGGTCAGTCACCACCCTCTTTCAGGATACTCCATTCCGTTGCCTCCACCACTCCAAACGTCTGTCACAGTTCCACGCCAACTGGACCTGCACTGCAGCCATTGGGCTGTTCAGGAGTCGCTTTCCTGCTTAGTTGCACTCCCACCCCTGGAAAAATAGTTTTTGTGCTTCTAGAAACCTTGGGCTCTTGTTCCCCAAGCCTGCCGAAACCTTCCTCCCGTGGATGGGCCCTGCTGTTTTGGTTACCCGAGGAGAATTCAGATAGCTATTTGCATAGATGATGCTCGGATGAAAGAGGAACCATGAATACTGAGAAAGAGAACTTTCTTGACCCCAAATGAAGCAGGCTTGAGCAACAGACTTGGCAGAGTTGTGAAATTCTGGCGTTGAGAAAGAAGGATGATTTCCGTTGCAGCTCAGGCGAAGAAAGAAAAAGAGATGGAGAAGACGTAGACCATGGGTAGGCAAACTAAGGCCTGGGGGCCGGATCTGGCCCAATTGCCTTCTAAATCCGGCCCGTGGATGGTCCGGGAATCAGCTTGTTTTTACATGAGTAGAATGTGCCCTTTTATTTAAAATGCACCTCTGGTTATTTGTGGGGCCTGCCTGGTGTTTTTACATGAGCAGAATGTGCCCTTTTATTTAAAATGCATCTCTGGGTTATTTGTGGGGCATAGGAATTTGTTCATACTTTTTTCTTCAAAATATAGTCTGGCCCCCCACAAGGTCTGAGGGACAGTGGACCGGCCCCCTGCTGAAAAAGTTTGCTGACCCCTGGCGTAGACTCACCCCAAACCCTTATGGTTTAACAACCAACCCCTCTTCCGAGGGTGCTCTGGAATTGTAGCTCTGTGAGGGAAATACAGGGGTCTCTTGACAACTCTCAGCACCCTTAACAAACTACAGCTCCCAGAATTCTTTTGGGGGAAGTCCAACATACGGTGCAAATGTGGCTTATGTCTGGTCATTGCTAGCTCTAGAGTTGTGTGCCAAGCATGCCCACCCAGCACCCAGGGAAACTGGCAGTGCCATGCTGACACTGAGGCGACTCTGGAGAGGTGGCAGGTGCCATCTTCCTTTTGAGCCTTCAGTGGACCTTTCTGGAGGGCAAACAGGGTCGCTGGTGTAACGCAGAACGAGGGAGCCCAATCCAAAGCCTTTGACATCTGTTGGCAGTGTCAAGGGCTTAGTTCTTTAGGAGGAGTGTGAGGCACGGTTGCCAAATAAGAGGCACACGCTGAGATTGGGAACAAGCAAATGGTTGCCATGGGAGCGACACACTCGTCGGTTTGGTTTTTTTTGTATGTTAAGTGCGACAAGAAGGAAGGCACAGACCTTCCCCTTTTTGGTTGCCTTTATCATTATCTTTAAAAAGTATTTCATTTGGAGATTAAGAGAATGCAACTCCTGGGAAATAGAATAACATAATGTTATTAAAAATAACCTGTGGGTAAATCCTTGTCTAAATCCCATTTAAAATAATATTAAGTACAGATAGGTAGCCGTGTTGGTCTGCCATAGTCAAAACAACCTTAAAGACCAACTAAGTTAGTTCTTGGTATGAGCTTTCGTGTGCATGCACACTTCTTCAGATACACAGCCGCTCATGACTCTTCGTGACCCCATGGACCAGAGCATGCCAGGCATTCCTGTCTTCCACTGCATCCCGCAGTTTGGTCAGACTCATGCTGGTAGCTTCGAGAACACTGTCCAACCATCTCGTCCTCTGTCGTCCCCTTCTCCTTGTGCCCTCAATCTTTCCCAACATCAGGGTCTTTTCCAGGGAGTCTTCTCTTCTCACGAGGTGGCCAAGGTATTGGAGCCTCAGCTTCAGGATCTGTCCTTCCAGTGAGCACTCAGGGCTGATTTCCTTCAGAATGGAGAGGTTTGATCTTCTTGCAGTCCACGGGACTCTCAAGAGTCTCCTCCAGCACCATAATTCAAAAGCATAAATTCTTTGGCGATCAGCCTTCTTTATGGTCCAGCTCTCACTTCCATACATCACTACTGGGAAAACCATAGCTTTAACTATACGGACCTTTGTTGGCAAGGTGATGTCTCTGCTTTTTAAGATGCCATACTTTCTCATAAAAATGGCAGAAAGACTGTATTTAATTGTCTTCTGTTTACTATTCCAAAGTTCCTTAAATTTTCACCAGTCTAGTTCAGATTTATTTATTGATTAACCCTAAGAGCATGTGGGCTGCAACGAGTACATGGCGGAAGAAACGTGAGAGATTTATGTTAGAAAACAATGATGCTATTCAAAATGGCACACCATACATTTGAAGCATCATCATGCCACTTTAAACAGTCAGAGCTATTCCCTTTGGGAAATGTAATTTCTTAAGAGTGTTGAGAGTTGTTAGGAAAACTCTATTCTTCTTAAAGCGCTACAAATCCCAGAATTCTCTGGGAAGAGGCATTGACTGATAAAACACTCTGGAAATTGTAGATCTCTGAGGGGTTCAGGCAGAGGACGTTCGCAGCCCTACCTGGAGATGCCGAGATTTGAACCTGGGACCTTCTGTGTGCAATGTGACGTGCTCTGGCACTGAGCTACAGCCCTGCCCTGGACCCAAGAGCCTGAAAGATTCAATATAAGGCTTGTGCTCCCAGCACTGAGGGCCTCAAGTGTACAGTTCAGCTGACCGACGGCTCGTTTGGGTAAAATAATTCACCCTTTCATAAAACTGCCTCCCAAACATGTCTGCACTCAACATGTCAGATGGAGACAAAGCGCTTCCAGGCTCCTTTGATTTCACTCTGCCAAGGATAGAAGACAAAAGGGCGGTTGTTTTCATTTTGCCCTGGATCGGAAAGGAGGATCCACATTTGTATTATGTGTCCGGGCCTCGGTGTGCATGTCTTTTTGTTGTCGTTCGGCTGCTTTGATATTGCTGGCTCAGGAACATAATACTTGTCACTTCATACCAAAATTTTGTTCCCCTCGAGGTCATGGGCAGCTTCAGCTGGAGGGAGGCCAACTCTTGTAGAGTCCTTGAGGGGGGGAAAAACCCAACTCTATTTTGCATCTCCACCGTGGAAATTGGAATACAGTGGTACCTCAGGTTACATATGCTTCAGGTTACAGACTCCGCTAACCCAGAAATAGTACCCCGGGTTAATAACTTTGCTTCAGGATGAGAACAGAAATCGTGCTCCGGCGGCGCGGTGGCAGCAGGAGGCCCCATTAGCTTAAGTGGTGCTTCAGGTTAAGAACAGTTTCAGGTTAAGTACGGACCTCTGGAACAATTTAAGTACGTAACCAGAGGTACCACTGTACATGACTTGCCTTGGGCCAGCCCAGGGCTGGATTTAGGTTTGATGAGGCCCTAAGCTACTGAAGGTAATGGGGCCCTTTATATGTCCTGCTGTCCTTTGTCAACAACAAATTGTTGCTGTTTTTTGTGTTGAATATATGCTATATGGTAATTTATGGACCTAACAGGTATCTAAAGCTATTTGCACATAACAAAATATGTATTTTATCAAAGTAATTGTTGAACTGAAATACAATTAAGAAGAAGTATATTAATAGTGAAATACAATTAAGAAGTATATTAATAGTGAAATAATTACCAGTGATATTTTAGGGAGCAGGCTAGCAGGCGGGGCCCATTACTGACATCATAGGAGCCTACACAACACAAAACACTGTTGCTGTATGTGGGTTTAATATTATTTGTTTTTTATCTTATATTTTGGAAATGTACATCCAGTTTTTCCCCTTTAACTTTTTTGGGGGCCCCCAAGAGAGTGGGGCCCTAAGCTATAGCTTGTTTAGCTTATACAGTCATACCTCGGGTTAAAGACGCTTCGGGTTAAATCTTTTCAGGTTGTGTCCCCCGGCGACCCGGTAGTATCAGAAAGGGTTACTTCCAGGTTGCGCCGCTCGCGCATGTACAGATGCTCAAAATGACGTCATGCGCATGCACTGAAGTGGCAAATCCAACGTGCAGATGCGCAGACACGGGTTGCGTTCTGCTCAGGTTGCGAACGGGGCTCCAGAACGGATCCCGTTCGAAACCAGGGGTACCACTGTATGTAAACCCAGCACTGGGCCAGCCACTGAACCACTGTCAGAGGAGCTACGGGGAAAGGGCAGTACAGTGGTGCCTCGCAAGACGAAATTAATCCGTTCCGTGAGGCTCTTCGTATAGCGGTTTTTTCGTCTTGCGAAGCAGGCCCATTGACAGCTTAGCAGATTAGCGCTATTAGCGGTTTAGCGGCTTTTAGCGATCAGCTGTTAAGCGGCTTAGCAGCTTAGGAAAAGGGGGGGAAAAGGGGGGGAAACCCGCAGGAGCTCGCAAGACATTTTCATCTTGCGAAGCAAGCCCATAGGGAAATTCGTTTTGCGAAGCGCCTCCAAAACGGAAAACCCTTTCGTCTAGCGGGTTTTCCGTCTTGCGAGGCGTTCGTCTTGCGGGGCACCACTGTAGTTTAGTGGCAAAGCAGGCAAAAGAGCGCAGGTTGAATCCCCACCTGGGAGAGGACCATGTCTGGAACCCTGGGGAACTGCTGCCAGTCTGTATAGATAATATAGGATGAGATGCAAGGCTGGATTAACCATTAAGCAAAATAAGCATGTGCTTTGGGCATCAGGGAAAGGAGGGCACTGCAGAAATTCCCCGTTGCTGGATTTTTAACATTAATGGTCACAAATCACTCAGCTGAGCTTTCATTTTCTCAGTTGAAGTATATTAAAAATCCCAACAGAACAACTATGCAACAAGGCAGGTTGGCTACTTCCTCTCCACTAAGTATAGATGCAGATGTGTTATGCAAGATTACTTTTGAGCAGGCTTCCTCAAACTTGGCCTTTCAGATGCTTTTGGCCTACAACTCCCATGATCCCTAGCTAGCAGGACCAGTGGTCAAAGATGATGGGAATTGTAATCTCGAAACATCTGGAGGGCCAAGTTTGAGGAAGCCTGCTTTTGAAGATCTGATCAAAGACTTTGCAATTAGAAAAAGAAGGAGAATTTATTTTCAAATATAAATAAAGTGGAAGTATACAAAAACAAATGTTTTTTTCCATTTTGGTGTAGGTTTTGCTTCATTTCAGGATTTTTTTTTTACATTTTATTATTGTTTATATTTTGAATTAGATATACAGGGGGGTACCAACATCTTTCAAGGGCTCATGGGGGCCCTGGCTAGATGGAACAATGGCTTGGTTCAGGATAAAGCAGCTATAATAATAATAATAATAATAATAATAATAATAATAATAATTCATTTGCACCCTGCCAATCTGACTTGGTTGCCCTTGCCACTCTGGGCTTCTGGTGTTCCTGCAATATTGGATTGCAATGCCCCCTCCTCATGTGTCGGGGATGGGGAATATTTTTGGCCCAAAGTCTACAGTCTGAGGTAGAAAGTGGATGGAGCGACAGATTTTCTTTAGCCTCATCAACACTAGCCATATAAAGCAGTATGATACCACTTTGAACAGTCATGACTCCGCCCAATGGATTCAGGGTGCTTAAGGTTGCTGGGAGTTGTTAAGAGACCCTTAATCCTCTCTCAGAGCTACAATTCCCAGAGTGGCTTAACCCCCCCCCAGTCCCTCTTCACAGGGGTCTGTCTCCCTAACAACTCTCAGCACCCTTAAAAACTGCACCCCCTTGAGGGAAGCCATGAGTGTCCCAGAAAAAGGGGGCTTCCCATTTTTTTCGTGCGAGATCGCGGTGGCCATTTTGGGTTCCACAATCTCATGAACTCTCACGTCGAAACAAAATCACCCCCAAATGTGTAGTTTCTGGTACCATGTGAGATTGTGCCCCCCCCAAAGCACTTTTTGGGGCTGAGATCGTGGCGTGGGTCACGTGACCTGCCTGAGAGTACATCCCAGAATATGCGCTTCCTGATTTTTGATCTGAAAATGTTGGACGGTATGTGAATATCGCCTTTGTGCAGTATGTCACCTTCAAGCCTTGTGACCTTCTGAAGTTTTTACATGTGCCCCGCTCTCTGCCATCCAAGGCAAGTAAGATTCATTGCCACCATTTGTGGACATATTCCAGGACAAACGTTTCTCTTCCCTAAAGTGCTCTTCCACAAAGTTATTAATTCCAAACATCCTGCTAACAAAATTCAGTTGTATTGTTTTGGTTCTCAATCCCTTTTCTTCTTCTTTTGGTTAAGGGACCCTTGTTGTGTGGTCATGATATCCTGCAGAAGCTGAGCCCTCTATTCTCCCTGCCCCATGCAAACCAAGAAACTGAAGAAAAATGTGGTAATAAGTATTTCACCCAGAATGACAATGTTTCACAGACCATCCTGGGGAGCCTTCCACAGAACCCTGTCTGGAAAACAATCAAACAAAGGTCTGGCTAATTTAGTAGACGGAAGATTGACAAAGGATGGGGAGGTGTTAGCTGCCTGTATTGCAGTCCGGTGCACCCCTCTAGTGGAAGAACAGAATTCTGCAAAAAGGGAGAGGGTTTTTAATTTGCACAGGGCTAAAGCTCATTGGTTGCTTCTTGGGATGAGCACCAGAGTCTAGTATTAAAAGTGACATTTTGGGAGGTGAGAAGGCCTGTCTGCCTGAGAAGTCATCAGCCAGTGGTTGATGTGAGCCCCTGGTTAGTGTGTCATTTCCTTATCCAATTTCCTGGTTGGTAGATGTTGTTGTGCAGAGAACGCCTGTGCTGTATGCTTATATATCTTCTCTTTCATCATCAGCTGGTCTGTTTAAAACTGGAGGTTTTCTACCTCCCTTTGGGAAGTTTTGTAATTCGAAATGTGGCAACCGTTAAATGAATTACTAGTTTCGCCTCTCTTCTCTTTCTCATTTTGTGTGGGGGCAGGGAGAGCGGATGGCGGTTCTACTGCAACAGATTTGGGGGGGGGGGTTAAGCAAAAAAATAAATAAAAAAAATTGGGACTCGGGTGGCGCTGTGGGTTAAAACACAGAGCTTAGGACTTGCCGATTAGAAGGTCAGCGATTCGAATCCCCACAACGGGGTGAGCTCCCGTTGCTTGGTCCCTGCTCCTGCCAACCTAGCAGTTCGAAAGCACGTCAAAGTGCAAGTAGATAAATAGGTACCGCTCCGGCGGGAAGGTAAACGGCATTTCTGTTCGCCAGAAGCGGCTTAGTCATGCTGGCCACATGACCCGGAAGCTGTACGCTGGCTCCCTCGGCCATTAAAGCGAGATGAGCACCTCAACCCCAGAGTCGGCCACAACTGGACCTAATGGTCAGGGGTCCCTTTACCTTTACCTTTAAGCAAAAAAGGGTTGAGAACCACAAACAGCCCCTTAGTATGCTGGGATGTATACGATATCTTCAACAATAAGTATAATAACATAACCAGGGAGGAGGGGAATGCCAGGAAACAGGGAATTATGTTCACATGTGGTGGGGATGTAAATATGTACAATTATTTTGGCAAAGGGTTTTTGAGGAGATAACAGAAATCACTGGGTTAAAGCTGACCAAAAGTTCAGAGGTAGCATTATTATCAATTTATGATGGGGTGGAAGGTTCGCAGGCTATGGAGGACTTGCTTACAAATTTATTGACAGCTGCACAAATTGTTATAGATAGGAAGTGGAAGGGGCAAGCAGAATATCAAATGGAAGAATGGTGTAAAGAGGGGTGGGATATAGCTATGAATGATAAATTGACATGCGCCATTAAGGTAAGATGGGGAATATGCAGGAGAAATGATTTTGAGGAGATATGGAGGCTGTTTGTAGAATTTGTACTGTTAAAACGGAAAGGGGTCAAACCATCATGAGAGGTGTTGAAATTTTGGGAGGTTGGATAGTTACAATGGAATGGTCTCGGTGGTTGGGGTGCACATTTTTATTCTTATTTATTTATGATTACTACTTTGCCAAAATAGGAACAGAGAACCATAGACTCCGGCATTTCAGTGCCTTGGATTAGATGACACTCTGAATTCCTTCCAACTTACAATTCTTGGCACAAGAGCACACTGCCTACCTGTAATTCCCTCAGAAGCCTCACTGCCTCTAACCATGGAGGAACAACGTAGTCTTTATGACTATGCAGAGTAGACCCACTGAAAGTCATGAGCGTGACTAGGTTAGGCCCCTTGATTTCAGCGGGTCTACTCTGAGTAGGACTAGCATTGACTACAACCCAATAACTTCGGACCGAAAAGAAAATAACTGCTGGACACACCCACTGGTTTGTTTCGCACTCAAAGGAAGTGAATGTCCTTTTAAGATAGCTGGGGCAGAATGCCTGGATTGTTCCCGCTCCATTTGAGGCAGCTGCTGACTTGGTGGACAAAGGGCTCCCTTAGAGAGAATTATCTGATGCACGAGATGGAATCAGCTTGGTACCAAGTGGGGCAAAAGCAGCTGGGATAAAAATAAAAATAAAAATAATGCAGTGTTCTTTGTAGCCTAAGGTCATTCGGGGAGATGCAGTGCAGTCATCTTACCCCTTTACATTTTTAACAAAATTATTTATTAAATTTATTAGTCCTTTGTTTACCTGACAGGCTTCCAAGCAACTTAACGTTTAAAAACCATAAGCATAAATACATCATCCCATAGAAAAATGCACATAAAGCATCAACATTTTTCTACAACACCTCCAAACTTTATCCTACATATCTTCCTATATATAAAAAACTGTAAGGCTGTCGTCACATAGCCCCCCACTGGAGGATTTGTAGTGCTGCATCACGATCTGGGATTTGTGTGAAGTTGGGCGGGGGAGAAAGTGGGAAGGCAGGCTTTAAAATGGCGGTTTTAAACAACAGTTTCGAATAGATCAGGGATGGAGGATGAACAGGGATGAACTGTGAGGACATGGGGGCAGGGCTTGAATAAGCTGTGGGGGCTTTAAGGGGGAAGGGGGAAGGGGGAAGAGAGAGAGTGAGGGGAAGAGAGCTTGGGTGAGATGTGAAGGGAGGGGTGTTGGGTTTGGTGGGGGTCAGATGGGGTTGGCGAGGAATGCAAGCACAGGTGGCAGTCTCTAGTGGATGGGGAGCCACAACTTAAAAGGCCCTCTCTTTTGTCACCACCTTTCGAGCCTCCCTTCAAGGAGAGGTCTGGAAAACCATATTTGTTTTCTTTAACAAAATTTATATTTCATGGGACGCGGGTGGTGCTGTGGGTTAAACCACAGAGCCTACGGCTTGCCGATCAGAAGGTCGGTGGTTCGAATCCCCGCAATGGGGTGAGCTCCTGTTGCTCGGTCCCTGCTCCTGCCAACCTAGCAGTTCAAAAGCACGTCAAAGTGCAAGTAGATAAATAGGTACCAGTCCAGCAGGAAGGTAAATGGCGTTTCCATGCGCAGCTCTGGTTTTGCCAGAAGCGGCTTAGTCATGCTGGCCACATGACCCGGAAGCTGTACACCGGCTCCCTCGCCCAATAAAGCAAGATGAGCTCTGCAACCCCAGAGTCGTCCGCGACTCGATCTAATGGTCCGGGGTCCCTTTACCTTTACCTATATTTTGCTTGGAGGTTTTGATACAGAGCGGTTTACAAGAAATATTAAAATTATCAATAAAACAATTTTAAAAATTAAAAACATTTAATTTTTTTTAACAACAATAGATTAAAATGTGCCAACAACCATGTGTCTGGAGAAGCTTGTGTGAACAGAAATGTTTTAAGCCGGTGCCCCAAAAGCCTGATGTCAATATAAATATAAAGTGGTCTTCAAACTGATTGAATTGAGAAATTGGCAAGGAGTTACAAAGTGTAGATGCCACCACACTAGATATTGATTTGATGACAGCAGCATTAACCAGAGCCACTGTTTCTGCCAAATTCACTGTCCACAAATTGGGAACATAGCGGTTGTGATGTTTAGATGTCATAGGGTTGCCGTACAGTCGTACCCTTAGTTTTGAAACAGCTTATTTCTCGAAAGTTTTGGCTCCCGATGCTGCAAACCCGTAAGTGACTGTTCTGGTTTGCGAACTGTTTTTGGAAGCTGAACGTCTGATGGGGCTTCCGCAGCATCCGATTGGCTGCAGGAGCTTCCTACAGCCAATCAGAAGCCACACTTTGGTTTCTGAACGTTTTGGAAGTCAAAGAGAATTCTGGAATGGATTCCGTTCGACTTCCAAGGTACGACTGTATTTCAAAAAGTGAAAATCTGTACACAAAAGCTGTTGAGCTTTTTCGGGCAAAGTTGGGTTGCCATACGTCCGACGTCCGAATCTTCCCAGCCATTTTTGCTGATTTCTGCCCAGACACTGCCAACAACTGCAGTATTCTGGGTATGTCACAAATGAAACCAACATGAAATGCTCTGATATATTGCATAACACTTTATGGGAGTATTCCTGCTCAGGGTTTCTGCCAGCCAGCTAGCCATGCCCCTTTCCCAGAATATTCCATTCCTACACCCTCCCATTTTTCCACTTTCCTTTTCCAACTTGTGGCTCTTGAGAATACTCAGTCCTGTTGGGCTGTTTTTATTTTTAGCGGGGAGGTTTTGCCTCCTGGCTTTAGAGATCATTGGTGTTTTGATTTTGATCTCAGGTGTTTCCCCTCCCTCCCTCCCTCGCAGCCTGCTTGATACGGCCCTCTGGTTTATCATCAAACATGTTCTGCCTCCATGTCCATCGGCACTCACCACCCCCGCTTGCTATTAGAGGGACCCATCGCTCTCGACTCCTGGGAAGCCATCTCTTACGAAAGCCGGATTTCAAAAGTTGTGAATGGAGACAGGGTCGAAGGCGTCGGAAGGAGAGAAAGCCAAAACGCCGGCAAAATGGTCTTTCCTGACAACACATCATCAGGGAGGTTAAAAATAGACCTTTTTTTATGGAGCTAGAGCGGCTGTTCAGAAGTAGGAAAGGAGAAGGGAGCTGGGAAGTGTTCCAAGACACAGGAACTTCCTTTTGCATGACAGCTGTTGCATCACATAATTACCCTCTCCTGATTCACAGCACCAAACAGCTTGCTTGAATTACAAGAAATTCGCTTCAATCCTAAAGTTTGTACAAGTATCAGAAATCCCTGGAAGCTGGGATTTGCTGCAGTGTGCTATAGGATCACCTGGCTTAGGAGATGCTGTGTTCTTCAGCCCATCCTCAGTCAGGTCACCAGTTACCGTATTTTTCGCTCTATAGGACGCACCGGACCATAGGAGGGGGAGAACAGGGGAAAAAAAATTCTCCCCCTCTCTGCTCAGCTCTCCTTCAGCGAAGTGGCAGGAGAAATGGAGCCCTTTCCATTTCTCCCCCCGCTTTGCTGAAGGAGCGCTGCGTAGCTCTCTGCTGAGGCCAGGAGAGTCTTGCTCTCCCGGCTTCAGCAAAAGGAACCTGAAGCCTTTGGAGCGCAGTGCGAGTTCCCGCTGTGCTCCAAAGGCTCCCTGAAGCCTGGAGAGCGAGAGGGGTCGGTGTGCACTGACCCCTCTCGCTCTCCAGGCTTCAGCGAAAGCAACGCGAAGCCTCCGGAGCGCGGAGGGAGCGCTCCCTCTGTGCTTTGGAGGCTTCATGTTGCCATCGCTGAAGCCAAGGAGCCTGCATTCGCTCCATAGGACGCACACACATTTCCTCTTAAATTTTGGAGGGGAAAAAGTGCGCCCTATAGAGTGGAAAATACAGTAACTAGGCCCACACCCACACTCTGCATTTAAAGCACCCTGTACCATTTTGTCAGTCCTCCCAAAGAAACTTGGGAAGTACAGTTTGTTAAGGGAGGAGAGAATGGTTCTCCTCACAGAGCTACGATTCCCTGAGTTCCCTGGGAAGAGGAGTTGATTGTCAAAGCACCTAGACTAGCGGTTCTCAGCCTGTGGGTCCCCAGATGTTGGACTACAACTCCCATCATCGCTGACCACTGATCATGCTGGCTAGGAATGATGGGAGTTGTAGTCCAACAACATCTGGGGACCCACAGGTTGAGAAACACTGACCTAGACCATACCCAGGGCAGACTCCCCATCAAAGTCCTTGGTCTATGGCGCACCAGCAGTGGGCCATTGCTTGGCCCCAAGCGCCCCAGAGAGGTGCCACTGACTGGGTCCTGCTTTTCCCAACAAGCTCTCACCTCAGTGGGTAGGAGGTGAGTTTGTGATTTGTGTTTTGCATTTGGGGACAGCAGGACAGAGAGCTCAGTAGCCTTTGGCCATTCTGTTGGCAGATTCAGGACAGACCCAAGGAGGGACTTATTCGCACAACACATATGGAACTAGATCCCACAAGAGGCCACCATCTTAGGTGACTTTGAAAGAGGAGCCGGCAAATTCATAAAGGTCAAGGTTCTCAGTGCCTACAAGCCATGATATGTATGTATTTATGGGAGCCAGCGTGGTGTAGTGGTTAAGAGCTGTAGACTCGTAATCTGGGTGAACCGGGTTCGATTCCCCGCTCCTCCACATGCAGCTGCTGGGTGACCTTGGGCCAGTCACACTTCTCTGAAGTCTCTCAGCCCCACTCACCTCACAGAGTGTTTGTTGTGGGGGAAGAAGGGAAAGGAGATTGTTAGCCGCTTTGAGACTCCTTAAGGGGAGTGAAAGGCGGGATATCAAGTCCAAACTCTTCTTCTACCTCCACTGTTGGAGGCCGTATGAATACCTGTGTCTGGAAAATTCAGGTGGGAGAGCGCTGTCTTGCTTGTAAGCTTCCCAGAGACATCTGGTTGGCCACTGTGAGAACAGGGTGCTAGGCTGTGATGGAGCATTGGTTTGATCCAGGAAGCTCTTCTCATGTTCTTATTTCCCACAATGTACCAGTGCAAGCTGGATATTCATTACTCCCTGTGGTTGGTTGCAGTGTTGGTTGCAGTGGTTGCAGAAATTCGGCATGTGCCTGGGTGCCATGATGGCGCCTGACATCTCCACCATCTGAAGGTGTCTGCCTGGGGTTCCTTGTATCTTGTCTCTTTTCACATACTAACAACCTGTCCCTTGGAATCCTATCAGTTATATTTTATCTGCACAATCAGAATGTATTTCAGGAACAACAACAAAAATTCATGTTTTGCCATTTCAAGCCGTCTGGCCCCAAAATGGCAACTCAACATTCTGTTTGGGCGGCTGCAACCCTGGTTTAAGGAGCCATTTGGCACCTAGTTTATATGGCGCTGTGGGTTAAACCACAGAGCCTAGGACTTGCTGATCAGAAGGTCGGCAGTTCGAATCCCCACAACAGGGTGAGCTCCCGTTGCTCGGTCCCTGCTCCTGCCAACCTAGCAGTTTGAAAGCACGCCAAAGTGCAAGTAGATAAATAGGTACCGCTCCGACGGGAAGGTAAATGGCGTTTCCGTGCGCTGCTCTGGTTTGCCAGAAGCGGCTTAGTCATGCTGGCCACATGACCGGAAGCTGTACGCCAGCTGCCTCGGCCAATAAAGCGAGATGAGCGCTGCAACCCCAGAGTCAGTCACGACTGGCCCTAATGGTCAGGGGTCCCTTTACCTTTACCTTATATATCTCAGTTTCTAACATTGTTTGGTTGTGTATCTTATTTAGTCTGTTCTCTTTTCACCTCCTCTCTGTGTCTCTTTTCCATACGTTGGTGTGGCCAGGCTGGGAGGGGATGTGCTTATGTTGTTTGCTTTGGACAATAGATGGTGTTATGAAAGCTCCTGTCATATTTCAAGGAGAATTTACAGGCTGCGATTTGGCCAGGTTACCAATCAGCCAAATGGCAAGTGCCTTGGAGGTCCACAACTACATCCCAAAGCAGATTAGTTGATGAAAGACATTTACAGATGTATTAGAACAGCTGCCTGAGCCCTTTTAGATTTATAACCTAATGAAATTCTTGCTCTGGCGTGAGCATGCTGTTGCAGCTCTAACCTTGGCCTGCTTTGCAAACAGACTTCTTCTTTGTGTAAAACTCGCTTCCTCTTAGAGATGTTGCAGAACCCTGATGAAAATGGAAACAGGAGCAGAATTCACTGGTGTTCGCTTCTTTAGGGCTGCCATATTTCAGAAAGCAAAAATCTGGACGCAAAAGTTATTGAGCAAAGTGGATGAGATTCACAACTTCTCTGAATTTTGCAATGCAGTTCTTCAGCGAAGTGATGTGTACAGAAATGCATGTACCAGGGGGAAGTGTGCATAGAGGTGCATATATTCACATGAATAGATGCATTCAAATAGTATACAAAAATCTATAAGGAGGGATTGCTTTGCAAAAATGTGTATATTAGTTCACACTAAAGTTCTGTATTCTGTATTTATTTTACTTTGCAAACTGATGAGGAAATATGGACCACTGTATTTAAGAATGGAAAAATGAGAAACGGAGAGAAAATGAAACTGACAGATTAGTCTATTCCTGTCAGTAACAACAACAACAACAACAATTTTATTATTTATACCCAGTGGTGGAGCTTCATGCTCTGGCACCGGGGGGCGGAGAGCAGGCAGGAGCAGGTCTGGCAAGCGTCCCAGGGGCATGACGTGCCACATGCGGGGGCGTGGCGCCCAGAGCAGGCGGGGGGCAGCTGCGATGGCACCCCACCGGGATCGCGTTGCCGGGGGCGGTGAGCTCTCCCCGCACTCCTCTTCCTCTGCCAGTGTTTATACCCTGCTCATCTGGCTGGGTTTCCCCAGCCACTCTGGGTGGCTTACAACATATCTAAAAGCATAATAAAAATATCAGTCCTTAAAAACGTCCCTAAACAGGGCTGCCTTTAGCTGTTTTCTAAAAGTCATATATTTGTTTATTTCCTTGACATCTGAAGGGAGGGCGTTCCACAGGCAGGGGCCACTACCGAGAAGGCCCTTTGCCTAGTTCCCTGTAACCTCACTTCTCGCAGTGAGGGAACCGCCAGAAGGCCCTTGGAGCTGGACCTCAGTGTCTGGGCTAATCGATGGGGGTGGAGACGCTCCTTCAGGTATACTGGGCCAAGGCCATTTAGGGCTTTAAAGGTCAGCACCAACATGTTGAATATCAAGGGAATGATGTTGGTAGATGTGTATACAGGAACCCTAATGTGCCATGCAGTGCTGAGGCATGTTTTGAAACGTTGATAACATTGTTGGACCATGACATTTTCCCAGGTTATCATGTAATCTAAGGAACCATGTCTCTCTTGGCTTTTGTATTGGTGGAGGAAGGAAAGGGGCTACTGCAAATGGGAGGGATGTTGCAAGGAGTCTTTGACATGTAGCAATGGAGAGGGTGGGGCCTGCAAAACAGTATGTAGCATGAGACTAAGGGCGTTAACAAGCGTGCCCTTGTTTTCATTTTGCAAAATGTTCAAGGGCGTGTGCTTGGTTTCCTAACCAAGATGCTCTCCCTTTGAGCAGAACTCAAGTTGTAGGGCTGCTCTCCCTGCTTTGAGACAACACCTCCTGGCTTTGCCTTTGTGCTGGCAAGTGTTTCTCAAAGCTGGGGTAGCTAAGCTGTGGGCCAGATCTGACCCTACGAGCCATGGGGAAGTAGCCAACACATCTCTGCAGCTTCCTTCCCTTATGAGGAAAGCCTGCAGCATTGGGGACATGCCTTTAAAGGCAAGCAAGAGGTCACAAGAGAAGTTGTGCATGGAATAGAGGAAGTGGCTAGAGAAAGTTCAACAACAACAACAACAACAACAACAACAACAACAACAATAATAATAATAATAATTTATTATTTATACCCCGCCCATCTGGCTGGGTTTCCCCAGCCACTCTGGGCTGCTTCCAACAAAGTATTAAAATACAGTGGTCTGTTAAACATTAAAAGCTTCCCTAGACAGGGCTGCCTTCAGATGTCTTCTAAAAGTCTGGTAGTTGTTCTTCTCTTTGATATCTGGTGGGAGGGCGTTCCACAGGGAGGGCGCCACTACCGAGAAGGCCCTCTGCCTGGTTCCCTGTAACTTGGCTTCTGGCAGTGAGGGAACCGCCAGAAGGCCCTCGGCACTGGGCCTCAGTGTCTGGGCAGAACGATGCAGGTGGAGAAGCTCCTTCAGGTATACTGGACTGAGGCCGTTTAGGGCTTAAAAGGTCAGTGCCAACATTTCTAATAACACTCAAAGGCATCCAATGGAGCTGAACGTTGGAAGATTCAGGAAAGATGAAAGGAAGCATTTCATGCAGCACAACTTATGGTAGTCCCTCCTACAGGAGGCAGTGATGGCCACAACTTAGTTGGCTTTAAAAGAGGATTAGACAGATTCATGGAGGAAAATGGCTCCTAGCCACAATGGCTCCGCTCTGCAGTTGGAAGCAACGATGCTTCTGAATTCAAGTTGCTGGAAGGGAGGGAAGAGGGCTCTTGTGCTTGAATCTTGCTTGCGAGTTTCCCACGGGCATTTAGTTGGCCACTGTGAGAACAGGGTGTTCCTTTTAGGGATTTTAGGTGCCGAAATCCCAAGGGAGCAGAAAAGACTATGCATGTGACCACGGCTGCAAGGATGTTATTGGCCCAGAGATGGAAAGAAGATAAAGTCCAGACCAGAGAAGAATGGCAGATCAAGTTGATGGATTATGCCGAAATGGCAAAAAATGACCGGAAGAATCAGAAATCAGGAAGACCAAAATTTTAATAAGGAATGGGGGAAATTATAACTTATCTTAAAGACCATTGTAAACAGTTAAAATTGTTAGTAGGATTGGAATAATGCTTGCAGTTTAATGGTGAATTCTGGACACATTGGAGATGTAAAAGATTTGGATTATCATAAAAGATGCGGGAGGAAATGATTAATAATTGGACCCACAAAGGGGAAGATGGAAGTCCAGGAGATTCCTTGGAATCTTGTTTTTATGATTTATGTTTGATATATCTCTGCAAAGACATCACCTTGCCAACAAAGGTCCGTATAGTTAAAGCCATAGTTTTCCTAGTAGTGATGTATGGAAGTGAGAGCTGGACCATCAAGAAGGCTGATCGCCGAAGAATTGATGCTTTTGCATTATGGTGCTGGAGGAGACTCTTGAGAGTCCCATGGACAAGACGGTTGGACAGTGTTCTCGAAGCTACAAACATGAGTCTGACCAAACTGCGGGAGGCAGTAGAAGACAGGAGTGCCTGGCGTGCTCTGGTCCAGGGGGTCACGAAGAGTCGGACACGACTAAACAACTAAACAACAACAACAACAAATATCTCTGCAAAACTTTAATTTGAAAAACCAAATAAATAAATTTGTATTAAAAGAAGAGAGAACAGGGCGTTGGACGACAGGGACTGTTGGCCTGGTCCACCAGGCTCTTATGTCCTTATGTTTATCTCCTGATCTCAGCGCTGTGGCTCTCACTGCCTTGAGTTCCACCACGGGAGAAAGTTTGGAGGCCCATCAACCTATCACCCTCCTTCCTTCTTAGAGCTTCTGGTTCACCAGTCGAAGCGATGAAGAGGATTCTTCATCTCCAGGGTAGGACGCTGCCTCAGAACCGAGTCAGACCTGTTCCGACCATTACGCCATGCTGCTGCTACTGTCTGAGGAAACTGTCACCCACGGAGCTGCTGCTCCCCACATGGCAGCCACTGCCTTTGTTGTCTGATATTTATTCCACCCTCCTGTGAGCAAGGCGGCAACAGCAACACAGGAAATTCTAGCCAGCTGGTGGTTGCCTTGCAGAAAAGGCTCGGGCTGCCTCTCTCTCTCTCTCTCTCTCTCTCTCTCTCTCTCTCTCTCTCCCCGTGTGTGGGCGGGGGTGGCAGCCTTATGGATTTAGTCAACGCTGGGAGGGAGTGCATGGGCTGGGCTTTTTCTCCCGCTTGGCCCATGGTGACTCCCGGTCTGGCCTGCCGTTGGTTATTATGGATTCAATCATTATTCAGGAGCGATTAGTTGAGCGGCTGCTTTCTCCCAGGACCCAGACCCAGCGAAGCCACTCAGCCAAGCTGAAGGTACAAGGGTATATTTATAGTAATAGCCGAGAGCTGGAGAGAAGGAGGAGGGGGTGGGTGCACAAGAATGGTGCCTGAGGAGAAGCAGTTAGCCACAGAAGAGAGGAATAGGAGGAAGCCGGTAAGGAGGCGAAGGCAGAGTGTGAGAGATCAGGGGAGGGGAAGAGGGGGCCAGAATCTGCGAGAGGCTGCGGTGGGTTATATAAAATGCAAGCCACAAAAAAACCAACACACCAGCCTGTTTTCTATGCTGTTCTCCCATTGCTGCCGCTCACATCAGTGAAGGCCAGAAGGAAAACACACTGATGTACACATGCTGCTTTTTTGGGGTGTCTGATTTGGGGCTGACGTCTTGGATAGGGTACCATTTCATCAGACAATATGTTTGCGTGAACACACATTTGCATGTGTGTCTTGGGCACCCAGCGTTTGACCCACTTTGGACCGATCAGCGCCCAGTCGCTGGACCTCCGGTGTGCAGACAGCTGGGGGACTGTGATGTGTGAGTTTCTGATTCAGTAGGGGGTCATTTGGGGTGCGTGTGCCCAGGGAGTCTGCTTTTATGCTAACTCTAGACATGGATGTCCTCCGTCATGCCGAGTCAAACTGCAAGATGCACATGATGAAGACAATTTTGCTTTGGGCAGGGAATTCAGGGGAAGACAGTGAATAAATTTCCTGCCCTTTCTTTTTAGCCTAGGATGCTATTGCGCCCGACAGAGGGAGCCAGCCAGAGTCAGGCCTGAGTTGAGGATCAGTGCCCAGGCGAAGGCTGGAGCCACAATCTGTTACTATTTCGTTACTTCTGAATTTTCATTTCCAAAGCTTGCCTTTCAGGGGAGATGCCCCTCCCAACAGTACCCTGTCCGAGACAGATGGCAGGGAGGTAGAATTTGCATTCTGGGCCTCTTGGGAAGGCTTCCTCTTCTATTGCCTGCCGTCCAAAGCTTTGAGAAGAAAGGAAGAAGTAGGCAGTGTGACAAAGGGGGCAAAGGCTCCTTAATATCCCCTGCATTAATTCACAGGACCTGGCTTGTACTGAGTCAGACCACAGGTCCACCTAGTTCAGTACCGTCTACCCTGACTGGCAGGGACACGAGTAGCGCTGTGGTCTAAACCACTGAGCCTCTTGGGCTTGCCAATCAGAAGGTCGGCGGTTCGAATCCCCATGCTGCTCCCATTGCTCTGTTCCAGCTCCTGCCAACCCAGCAGTCCGAAAGCACGCCAGTGCAAGTAGATAAATAGGTACCACTGCAGCAGGAAGGTAAATGGCATTTCTGTGCGCTCTGGCACTCATCACGGTATCCCGTTGTGCCAGAAGCGGTTTAGTCCTGCTGGTCACATGACCCGGAAAGCTGTCTGTGGACAAACGCTGGCTCCTTCAGCCTGAAGTAAGATGAACGCTGCATCCCATCGTCACCTTTGACTGGACTTAACCATCCAGGGGTCCTTTACCTCTTTTTTTACCTTTACCTTTACATTGACTGGCAGCAGCTCTTCAGGATTTAAAGCAGGGGTTTACCTAGAGATGCTGGGGATTGAACCCAGGACCTTCTGCATTCAAAGCAGATGCTCTTCCACTGAGCTAGGACCCTCCCCCTATTCAGTTTATGCACTGACTGGTATTGTCCCAGCAGGAGACGAACTTTCCTCTGCTGTCCGTCCTTCCAAGCCCATAAAAGTTAACGCCTAACTGTTTTATGGCATTCTTTGGTGGTGCTGTGGCTAGAGAGTTTATGGAGTCTCCTTCCTTTTTATGTTTATTTTTATAACATGCAATTAATTTTGTGGAATTTGCTGCCACTAGATTTGGTGGTAAACCACCAGTTCATCTTAGAAGGCTTTCAAAGGGGCCTGGAGCCTCTGGTCCTCAGATGTCCTTCGACTACATCTCCCATCAGCCTCAGCAAACAGGGTCAGTGATGCAAGGGATGATGGCAGTTGTAGTCCAACAACACCTAGAGGGCCACAAGCTCCCTCTCTGAAGAACATAAGAACAACCTGCTGGATCAAGTCAGTGGCCTATCTAGTCCAGCATCCTTTTCTCATAGTGGCCAAGCAGATGCCCCCATGGGAAGCTTGTAAGCAGGTCCTGAATGCAAGAACACTCTGCCCTCCTGTAGTTTCGAGAAAAACTGGTACAGTACTACCTCGGTTTTTGAACGTTTTCATTGATGAACATTTTGGAACCCGGACGTCAAAAACCCGGAAGCAAATGCTTCCATTTTCAAACATGCCTCGGAAGTTGAATGGCTTCCGCTGCATATTTTTTAAAATAATAATAATAATAATAATAATAATAATAATAATAATAATAATTAATTTATACCATGCCCATCTCGCTGGGTTTCCCCAGCCACTCTGGGCAGCTTCCAACTGAATATTAAAAACAATACAGCATGAGACATTAAAAACTTCCCTAAACAGTTGTCTTTTAAAAGTAAAATAGTTGTTTATTGCCTTGACATCTGCTGGGAGGGCGTTCCACAGGGCAGGCACCACCACCATGAAGGCCCTCTGCCTGGTTCCCTGTAACCTCACTTCTCGCAGTGAGGGAACCGCCAGAAGGCCCTTGGAGCTGGACCTCAGTGTCCGGGCTGGATGATGGGGGTGGAGACGCAAGCAGGAGATAACTAGAGCATGCACCACTCTGGCGAGACAGTCAGCAGGCAGGTAGGGTCTCAGCCTGTGTACCAGATGGAGCTGGTAAACAGCTGCCCTGGACACAGAATTTTCAATTTTTCAATTTTCTCAATTGAATTTGCTGACAGCCCTTTGCCTCTCGGTTTTCAAATGGTCTTTTGGAATGGATTACATTCGAGAACTGAGGTACAGCTTTATGCAGGAGCACGCTGCTTCTGATAGTAGATATCCACGGATTAGACAAATTCATGAAGAGAACACGTCAACTGATGCCTGCCATGTTCAGAGGCGGGATGGCTCTGAACGCCAACTGCAGGAGAGCAACATCAGTAGTACCAGAGGCATCTGGTTCTGTCTACTATGGGGAACAAGCGTTTGGACTGGATCTGCTTGCTCTCATCCAGCAGGACTCCTCATGTGTTCTTAGTGGGCTTCAGATACATTTGTGATACATCTGTTGATGGTGCTATTGAATCAAACCACATTAGGCTAGAGGGATTGCAACAGGGCAGGATTGGGGACCTCTGTCTACTGGGGTCCACTGTCCCTCAGACCTGATGGGGGGCTGGACTATTTTTTTTTTTGGGGGGGGGGAATGAACGAATTCCTATGCCCCACAAATAACCCAGAGATGCATTTTAAATAAAAGGACACATTCTACTCGTGTAAAAACACACTGATTCCCGGACCGTCCTCAGACCAGATTTAGAAGGCGATTGGGCCAGATCCAGCCCCCAGGCCTTAGTTTGCCTACCCATGTTCTAAGCAAAAGCAAAAGACCCATGTTAGAGTATATGTTGCAACTAGGACCAGGGCCTTTTCAGTACTGGCCCCGACTTGGTGGAACGCTCTGTCACAAGAGACTAGGGCCCTGTGGGACTTGACATCTTTTCGCAGGACCTGCAAGACAGAGCTGTTCCGCCTGGCCTTTGGTTTGGACTCAGTCTGACTCTTACGTTTCCCTCTCCTTATGGTTTTGGATCTATGGGCCACTTTTAAAATGAGGCTGCATTTTAAATAGCATTTTAAGCCGTATTTTAAATTGGTCCCCCCCCCATTATGTTTTTACTGTAATTTTACTGGTGTTAGCCACCCTGAGCCTGGGGAGGGTGGGGTATAAATAAAATTTATCATTATCATTATCATTACCATTATCATTACCGTATTTATTATGTTTCGCAAGCAAAATGGACCCAGGTTTCAATGCCCAGTGTCTCTCGGTAGGCCTGGGAAGGGGTCCTGCTGAAATCCTGGAGATGCTGACAGGAGCACAGGAAGGCCAGACTATTGGTCCATCTAGCTTCACATTGTCTACACACTGGCTGGCAGCAGTTCTCCAGGGTTTCAGGCCTGGGGCATTCCTAGCTTGGAATCAAGGCTGGGACCTTCTAAAGGTAAAGGTAAAGGTAAAGGTACCCCTGCCCGTACGGGCCAGTCTTGACAGACTCTGGGGTTGTGCGCCCATCTCACTCAAGAGGCCAGGGGCCAGCGCTGTCCGGAGACACTTCCGGGTCACGTGGCCAGTGTGACATCGCTGCTCTGGCGAGCCAGAGCCGCACACGGAAACGCCGTTTACCTTCCCGCTGGTAAGCGGTCCCTATTTATCTACTTGCACCCGGAGGTGCTTTCGAACTGCTAGGTTGGCAGGCGCTGGGACCCCGCACCCCGCCGCAGGGATTCGAACCGCCGACCTTTCGATCGGCAAGCCCTAGGCGCTGAGGCTTTAACCCACAGCGCCACCTACCCTGCCCCTTAATGGACTACTGTTTCGATTCTGCCTTAGGCAGCCTCTTAACCCACAGCCAAGGGTTCAACTGGGCTCCACAGGTTCTTCTTTTTGACTCAGGGTTTTTTTTTTTTAATGCAATTGTTAGATCCATCTGTAGTGTCTGTTTGCCAAGTCCCTTTGTTTGTGTTCCTCAAACTTTGGGACCAGGGAGGGAGAAGAAAAGATGGACGGCAAAAACTGGGTTGAGAAGATGTTGGAATAGCAGTTCTTAAATGAGGATGGAGGTGGTTCTGCTTGGGAGAAAGAAGCCTCTGTGTGTATCAAGAGCAGAAAGCAGCTGGGAGGACCTCTTTAGATTTACCACGAGCAATGAATGGGGTATTCAGAGGGTGCCTTGCTGAGTAGAGCTGGAATTCCATTGGCACAAGCAGGCCCACGAATCTCCTGGCCTGTCACCCCTGGCCAACAGGAAGTGGTCTGCCTCGTTCTGGAGCCAATGTAATCATGGAGGGCTGGGTGGGTTTGAGCTTCACATTTTAGCCCTCGTGCCCTGTCAGAGGCAGATTGCTTCTAATTACCAGTTGCTGGGACTCACAAGTAGGCCTGGGTGATGTATCAGTGCCACCCATGAGACAAGATGGGGTGGATTACTTTGGGTGGTGAGATCCACAGAGGCAGCAGATCCTGCCTCCAAAGCTGCCTCTACAGCAGTCTCTTGGTGAATAGGAGGCACTGCAGGCCTCCTCCCGCCAACTTAAATAAAATATTGGGGGTGGGAGGTATGCCCCGTCCCAAGTAATCAATCTCAAAACACACACCTACACCGTTTAAAAGGCAATTCCCATCAACTTTGAGGGGCCTTGGCCCCCTCAGATATTTTATTGGGGGAGCTGAAGGAATCTCAGTCGCTCCTACGTCTCCCACCCTCGTTCCCGACATAGATCTTTATTCCCCCTCTCTTCTTCCTGATGTAGATCTTAACTCACCCCTTCGTCCCTGGCAGGGAAGGAGGCAGGGGGCGCCATTTTGTGGTGCCAAAATGTCTTGAGCTGGCTCTGGTGTCTTCGTTTGCGTTCTTATATTCTGAAGAAATAGTAAACCCAAATGTGAATTCTGGGTAGAAAAAGAGTTATGTGCATCAGTTTCAATGAGTCTACTCTGAGCATTGGGTACAGCGTGTGGACCTCCCATAATAAGCGTTTGGTTGGCTGCTGTGAGAACAGGATACTCTGGTCTAGATGGGCCATTGGCTCGATCCAGCAGAGCTGTTCTTATGTTGATGGTGTGAGGCTCTCTGAAGCACAGGTTGACTAGTGTTGACTATAATCAAAGGTCTGCCATGGAGCTGGTGTGTGCAGGGATGTTGAGGGCCGGACTTGTGTGGACACACCCCTGCTCCCTCCCCACACAGACCAGTTATCTGAAACTCTTGAGGACCGGGTGCCTGGGTTCTAGCTCAGCGGGTTCCTTCTGTTGAAGCAGGAACTGTGGGACAGTGTTGCTTTTCTTCATAACTCCTCCTAATAGCGCAGGAAGGGTACCAAGTCCCACGTCCCTATGGGGAGCTTGCTGTGTGTGCAATTTGCAGCAGGATGCCCTGTGTCTTTGCATCTCAGACTGTGGGTGGCTGGGCACTTTATTTTTAGAAGTTTTAAAAGGAATTTTTCGTTTTTTTACTTTTAGAGGAATGGAGGCAACCTACAACCCTCGGATCACCTTGTGAGTACTTCTTTTTTTAAAAAAACAGTGTGTTTCCATGCAGATGTTTTTGGGATTTCCCATTTAAAAACCCAACCAGAAAAGGACTTTTAGCCCATATTTGCACCACACATGATGCCACTTTAATCACCAAAACTCCACCCCCCTCAAAGGATAGTTTGTTGGGTCCATCCATCCTTAGAGCCAACAAAGGGGAAAGTGTTCCATATATGAACTTATACAAAGGGCAAAATGAGGCAAACTTGATATAAAAAATAAATAAAGTAAAACCGTTGTTGACATTAATTTGAATGCATTCCGGGCCTTTTTAAAGGGATTATGTTGGCTTTGGTCATTTTTCAGTAGTGTTTGGTTAATCGTCTTGAATCTGTTTGGAGAAATGAGTAGGATGGCAATTCTTAAAAGGAAAACAGCTACAGTGGTGCCTCGCAAGACGAAAAGAATCCGTTCCGCGATTCTCTTCGTCTAGCGGTTTTTTCGTCTTGCGAAGCAAGCCCATTGACGGCTTAGCGGATTAGCGCTATTAGCGGCTTTTAGCGGCTTATCGGCTTATTGGATCAGCTGATAAGCGGCTTAGGGGCTTAGAAAAAGGGGGGGGGGAGGAAAAAAAACCCGCAGGAACTCGCAAGACATTTTCGTCTTGCGAAGCAAGCCCATAGGGAAATTCGTTTTGCGAAGCGCCTCCAAAACGGAAAACCCTTTCGTCTAGCGGGTTTTCCGTCTTGCGAGGCGTTCGTCTTGCAGGGCACCACTGTATTATTAAAGGCCTTTACAATGTAAATGACAAATGTGTGTGTGTAACCCACATCAGGACCCTGCTGTGTTATGTGGGGGGCGGGTGGGTGGTTAGGGGGCTTTAACCTTTTGTAGTCCTGATCTGAATCTTCAAATTTAGGGCAGAATCTAATAGTGTGGAACCACTAGTGCAAGGCCTTTGTGCAATAACACAACAATGGTTTATTGACATTTCCATTTAACTGTTTTGCTTTATTTTTAACTGTTTTATGCTTTTACTATATGCTTTTATGTATATTTTTTTGTGTATATTTATGTATATTTTTCTGATATAGCAGTCTACAAATGGTTTCATAAATAAATAAACAAACTTCTCCTCCCTCTCTTCTTGCTGCCCACCCCCTAAATCTGTTTGGGGGTGTGTGTGTTCCCCAATACTCTAGAGCATATTTGGGGAGGGGGGCTTGTGTAGGGAGAGCAGAAGGAAGTCAAATGCCATTGCACAAGTGGACATCCTTTCATTTGCAGATCTAGTTCTTTGGATAGCAGCCTCAACCCCCCCCCAAAAAAAACCTCATTCACCCAGTTGCCAATTCTGCGAATGACTTTTCATCTTGCTCGACCCCGGAGACTTCTTTAAACTCTGCACTCGCTTAAAACATCTACTTAAAGAAACACTTTAACTTCTCATTCATCAGCTGCAAGCCACCATTCTATTGTGGAAATAGAGAATCAGGATTAATCCATCTTTCTTCCAAGCTTGGCAGTGCAGCGAGTATTTCATTAAGAAAGCGCTTGTCCTTCCACCATCCATCTAATGTTCTACTTCGGAAGACACTGAGAAATGACCAGCCCTGTGACCCATCTTCCTTTTAATTATTTTCACTGGCGTTTAAAATTTAATCATGTAGATTAATCATGTAGATTAATATTTCTAATTAATATATCCAGGAAGTCAGTATCTCTGTAGTACTAAGAACCATGTTCTGCCAGGTCTCATGGAATGTGACACAGCGCTTGTCAGGCAAGGAATGTCCAGGGTGAGAAACTCACTCTTCATTGTCAAAAATACAACTACAAGTTTTGAAAAGGCATGTCCATCAGCCCTACATTTCTCAGCCGCTCCTGGGTGTATCCCTGATGAGGCAGTTGCCTCAACAGAGAGTCCCCAACCCTGACCTCAGCTTATCATGAATTTCATTTCAAGACCACTTTACATTTTTAAGAAAAAGCTCAAAGCAGTTTACAATGCATTAAAACATCAAATAAAACAATCCAGAATATAACAGATATAAAGTATACATTCAGAGCATTCAACAGGACGCTCAAATGTTATCCTGAAGATTTCAAAATAAAGCATTACAAAGGAGATCGACTGCTGCACAGAATGCACATTTAACAAAAGAAATACCTTAAACATTTCAAAATAAAACATTACTAAAGGAAATCAAATATAAAATAAAAACAGCATAACTAACAAGAGAGTAAAATACCATAATGTACCAGCTACTGTTGCTGCCAATCCTGCCAATGGTGGTTCATGGCGGGTGGCAGCTGTAGAAGCTCAGGGTCGATGACCTGGGTCTGCACTAAGTGACAGGCAAGGTGGTCTCTTATATATTTTCCCCACCTGAGCTGCCCATAAGCAGGTGGAGACTACGCCTGTGTGTAACTTGTTTCTGCTCCTCCCGCTTCAGTCCTCTCCTGGTCCTGGGAGACAGTGGAGCAGGAGAAGGGTAGGGCAGCAGCAGGAGGAGGTGTGGAAGTCCTTGAGTCTCCACCTGTTCTTCACTCTCCAATCCTGCCTCTTTTGGCTGCTACAGGCTCCTCCAGATCAGTGGCGGAGGAAGAGGGGTGCGGTGGGGGTGGTGCGCCCCAGGTGTCATCCCTGAGGGGTGTGTGACATTGCCGTGCCCCCAGATGCTAGCCCCGCCCCATGGATGGCTAGCCCCGCCTCTGGGTGCACAGCATGCGCCCACAGAGCAGCTAGCTCCGCCTCTGCCCCAGATCACTGATTTCTTTTTCGAAGTCAGTGTCTAACCTCCCTTCTCCTGGTGACCACTTTGTAGCGTTCAGCCACCAGTCCCTGACAGAATGGACAGACCCTCCAAGTGTTCATATTTTCAAGGGATAGTCCCAGATTTACACAAGCCATCCCTGTTTCTGATTTGATCCCGGAATGTCCCACTTTCCCTTAGGACGTCCTTATTTTCATCAGAGAAATGTTGGAGGGTGTGGAGTTATGCGACCCCCAAGCCAAGGAAATAAGTTATTATTCAACCTTTAGAAGACATCTGAAAGCAGCCCTGTACAGTGGTACCTCTGGTTACGTACTTAATTCGTTCCGGAGGTCTGTTCTTAAGCTGAAACTGTTCTTAACCTGAAGCACCACTTTAGCTAATGGGGCCTCCTGCTGCCACCGTGCCGCCGGAGCACAATTTCTGTTCTCATCCTGAAGCAAAGTTCTTAACCCGAGGTACTATTTCTCGGTTAGCCGAATCTGTAACCTGAAGCGTATGTAACCTGAAGCGTATGTAAACCGAGGTACCACTGTATTGAGAAGTTTTTTTTAATGTTTAATGTTTTATTATGTTTTTATATGTGTTGGAAGCTGCCCAGAATGGCTGGGGCAACCCAGTTAGATGGGTGGAATAATAATAATAATAATAATAATAATAATAATAATAGAATAGGATGTCCCTATTTTCATCGGAGAAATGTTGGAGGGTATGCAGGTTAGCTACACTCCCAGTGAGAAAAACTTCATGGAGTAAAGCCAAAGCCAGGGGGTGTTATTTCAAAGCAGGGAGAGCATCCTTAAGATTTGTCCCGGGTACTGGCAACCCACACTACACCACTGGTTCAAGGGCATAGTCCAGCCGGGCAAAAGTAGTCAAGGGGAAGGTACAGAGCACAGGCATGGGGGTTTGGCTTGGGGAAGGACCATGAGAGAGTCCCAGAGGCTGTAGAGTGAGACAGGCCAAGGGGGCAGCAGTTGACCTCTGGGCCTGAGGGTTCTGCACCTCTGCTTTTCCACCTTTCCTCCAAGAAGCTCAAGGTGCCATAAGCTCATATCGCTTGAGTCTTTTAAAGAAAGTAGTCCTTGTCCACTTGCATAACGGGAAATCTGTAATTCTTATTTAACGTGTGTGACCACCTACAATGGCTTGCAGCTGTATGGGCGATTGGCTAATAATAATAATAATAATAATAATAATAATAATAATAATAATACCCCGCGCATCTGGCTGGGTTTCCCCAGCCACTCTGGGCAGCTCCCAACAAAATAAACTCACTTCTCGCAGGGAGCGAACTGCCAGAAGGCCCTCGGAGCTGGACCTCAGTGTCTGGGCTGAACGATGGGGGTGGAGACGCTCCTTCAGGTATACAGGACCGAGGCCGTTTAGGGCTTTAAAGGCACTTTGAATTGTGCTTGGAAACATACTGGGAACCAATGTAGGTCTTTCAAGACTGGTGTTATGTGGTCTCGGTGGCCACTCCCAGTCACCAGTCTAGCTGCCGCATTCTGGATTACAAGTTTCCGCTTGTAAAGTGTCTCGCTTAAGACGGGAGGAAAGCTGTTGTTCTGTGACGGTTGATCTCCAGTCACTGCTTTGTGGCTGTGCCAATCATCCACCCACCCACTTTGCAGTTGTTCAGGTTGTCAGATGGATTCTCAAATGTGCTTGTGTAGGCCAAGCTGACCTAACCTTCCCCTTCTCCCACTTTATTTGCAGACGTTGAAAAGAGGGTGGCATTTGGGCATTTTTTCCAATGGGAGGCGGATGATGTACAATGTCTGCACATGCTACATTAAGTGAGCGTGCTACCTGTGCTCTCGTGTACACAAATATTTGAGCCTGTTCACTTGTACAGTGCTTCACACTTAACATCTGGTGGGTGTATGAACTTTCAACCTGTGTACAAGCTGGACAAATCAATATAAGCGGACATTTCTTTCACACAACCACTGATACACCAGTAGAGACAGCTTGTACTTGTGTTCAGTGTGATGGCTGAACAAACCTTGCGTGACAGTGTGTATTGATTGTGTCGATCAGCTGTAGAGTGCGGAGACTACACTTGTTGAACGTTATATGTGAATAACTGTATAGTACAGCCAGTGCCGGATTTATGTATAAGCTAAACAAGCTATAGCTTAGGGCCCCACTTTCTTGGGGGGGGGGGAAATTAAAGGAAAAAAACTACTGGATGTACATTTCCAAAATATAAGATAAAAAACAAATAAAATAAAACCTACACACAGCAACAGTGTTTTGTGTTGTGTAGGCTCCTATGATATAAGTAATGGGCCCCGCCTGCTAGCCTGCTCCCTAAAATATCACTGGTTTGCTCATTTTTATATATAGGTGCCTACATTCTGCATGGACTGGTTGCATGGCAACATGTGCAAATGGCTTTAGATACCTAGTGGTGTTGTGGTCTAAACCACTGAGCTTAGGGCTTGCCAATTGGAAGGTCGGTGGTTCGAATCCCCACGACGGGGTGAGCTCCCGTTGTTTGGTCTCTGCTCCTGCCCACCCAGCAGTTCGAAAGCACGTCAAGTGCAAGTAGATAAATAGGTACCGCTCCAGTGGGAAGGTAAACGGCGTTTCCATGCGCTGCTCTGGTTTGCCAGAAGCGGCTTAGTCATGCTGGCCACATGACCGGAAGCTGTACGCCAGCTGCCTCAGCCAATAAAGCGAGATGAGCGCTGCAACCCCAGAGTCAGTCACGACTGGCCCTAATGGTCAGGGGTCCCTTTACCTTTACCTTATATATCTCAGTTTCTAACATTGTTTGGTTGTGTATCTTATTTAGTCTGTTCTCTTTTCACCTCCTCTCTGTGTCTCTCCAGAGTCGTCCGCGACTGGACCTAACGGTCAGGGGTATCTTTACCTTTACCTTAGGTCCATAAATTACCATATAGCATATATTCAACACAAAAAAACAGTGAAAATTTGTTGTTGACAAAGGACAGCTGGACATATAAAGGGCCCCATTACTTTCAGCAGCTTAGGGCCTCATCAAACCTAAATCCGGCCCTGAATACGGCTCAACTATCTGCATGCACAGCTACTCAGCTCGTACTCTTGTTGAAAGCACCATGTCTACAGCTCTATAGTCTCTTTCCCAAGGGAGGGGTTTCTTTTGAAGGGGTTGTAGGTGGGTGGGAAGAGTGGCAGCAGGAAATAATTCTGCTTGCCACCACCACTGCGAAACTGGGCTTCAATGGACCTGTTGAGGATCTGAACTCACCTCCTTCTGTTGGCTGCCCAGGTCCATCAATGTGTTTCTGAAACCCTTGTTTCCCCAATATTTGGAATCTACTGACTTACTTCCTCTGAATCTGGAGCCTTGTTTCATTTCATCTCACCCTTCACCTCTTGTCCCGCGTCTCCTGTTTTAATGGGGTTGTTCCATTGCACATTTTTAAAATTACCAATGTTTACATTTTAATATTTTCATGGGATTGTTTTAATGATGCATGTTTATATTTTCATGTTTGCGCAGCTGGTTTTTCTACTTGTAGACTGCTTAGAAGCCTGGTATCAAGTGGTGTATAAACATCAGCAACAATTAATATTAATAACCTTTCCATTTTGATTGACTTGAATTAATTTCAAAACAACTTCCTTATTTATTGCAGTAAGGATATTGATTCTCTGCCTTTTTGGATTGGGGGAGCAGTAAAACAGCTAATTGAATGTTTTAAAAAGCAGCAATAAGAAGGTGACCAATGGCTGCTGCTATCCTTCTTGCAGGACCACGAAAAGCAGTATGTGGGGTTCGCCACTCTCCCCAACCAGGTGCACCGGAAATCTGTGAAGAAGGGCTTTGATTTCACCCTCATGGTGGCAGGTGAGACCCCCCCCCCCAGAACTACCAAGAGAGGGAGACCTCTGAGCTGATCTAAGGACGGTCTGTCGGGATGGAGGTGGTCTTTCAGGTTTTCCCAGCCCGTTGGTTTAACAATCAATCCCTCCACCCAGGGCATAGCTGTCAACTGTCCGTTATTTGGCGGGAAAGTCCCTTATCCCAGCGCCGTGTCCCGCTGCTGTCCTTTATTGATGATGTCCCTTAAATTTCCCGGGTTTCAAAGGAAGCAGCTCCTCTCCCTCCCTCCCTGCCGGCCAGGGAGGAGGGAGGCTCCAACTGTGTTGCTTGGCTGCGTTGCTCACCCAATAAGGAGTCTAAGAACGACTGGGGGGGTGGAGCTTGCATGCCTTGTGCCAATCAAATCGGCCGCGTTGCCTGGGGACTCGCCTTTGCTCAGCGCTTCCCAGCGGAGAGGTGACGGTGGTTTTCCTTGCTGAATCCCCTTTGCCGGGTTGCTGCACTGTGGGAACCACTGCTTGAGGCTTCGTTTGGCTGCTGGCTGGGCTTTCTGTCTTTGGCTCAGAGGGGCTCAGAAGTTGAACATACCTGTGCTCTGAAAATCCCTTATTTTGGCTGCTGATCCCTTATTTTTGAGGCTGCTCATCCCTTATTTTCAAATCTTTAAGTTGACAGCTATGACCCAGGGAACTCTGGGAATTATAGCTCTGTGAGGGGAATAGGGGACCCCTCACCACTCTTAGCAGCCTTAGGAAACCAACAGCTCCCAGGATTCTTTGGGGGTAGCCAGGATGGTACGATCCTGCTTTAAATGCATAGTGTAGATGGGGCCTGAGTATAGTCCGCTTCTACAGGCTCTCAGGGGTGACCCTCCGTGTGTCCTTGGCCAAATCAATGCCTTTGAATCTTTCCCTGCTGAAATAACAGCATCTTATGTGAGCATTGTGAACAAGACAAACTAGATTTGTGGCGATGAGATATTGTGTCAATCCAAGGACAGAGCATTCTACATGGAAACATTTCCTGCTTGGGGGACGATAATCTACCTCCCTGGTGCCATTCCTGAAGAGTAACAAATGCATAATCTTGGAATTTAGCATGAAAACCTCTTGTCCAAGATGTTCTTTTAACCTGGTATTTGCGCCTGTCCCTTTTTAGGAGAGTCGGGCCTGGGTAAATCTACTTTGGTAAACAGCTTGTTCCTGACAGACCTCTACAAAGACCGAAAACTTCTCAATGCCGAAGGTATTTGCCCGTGATCAGACAGGCAACACCTCCGACCAGTAGGTGGTGCTGTTTCCTGCCGTTGCTGTCAGCTAGGATTCTGTGTCTTGTCTTGTGCTTGAAGTGCTATAGCCCTGGCACAGATTTGTAGCCACAGTGGAACCTAGGCTTGAGAAACTGGGATCTGCTTGTAGCATCAGTTGCTTGAAATGTTGCCTCTTTGTTACTGAGCAGAACAATAATAGTGTCTTCAACCAGTAGGTTATGACTTGATCACGGAGCAATGGTTCCAAACTACAAGAAAGAAGATTCCACCTAAACATTAGGAAGAACTTCCTGACAGTAAGAGCTGTTCGACAGTGGAATTTGCTGCCAAGGAGTGTGGTGGAGTCTCCTTCTTTGGACGTCTTTAAGCAGAGGCTTGACAACCATATGTCAGGAGTGCTCTGATGGTGTTTCCTGCTTGGCAGGGGGTTGGACTCGATGGCCCTTGTGGTCTCTTCCAACTCTATGATTCTATGATTCTATGATTCTATGATTCTATGATTCTATGATTCTATGATCACGACCTGATCTAATGTAAGTAGCAACAGCAGCACTACCGCCATATAAATACATGGTAAAAAAATTAAGTGGGTCTGCAAATTCATGCTTTGGTTAAAGGTAGATCCTGGATCTGAAAAGGTTGAAGACTATTGATATAGATGCATCAACCACATGGACGATGTGGGAGCTAATTCTACAAAGCCAACCTAAGAATGTTCAAAAGAAGGGGGGTTGGGGTTGGGGAGAGTATCTGTGACTCTCCAGATGTTCTAGATATAGGTAGGTAACCGTGTTGGTCTGCCGTAGTCAAAACAAAACCAAAAATTAAAATAAATCCTTCCAGTAGCACTGTAGAGACCAGCTAAGTTTGTTATTGGTATGAGCTTTCGTGTGCATGCACACCTCTTCAGATCTGAAGAGGTGTTGCATGCACATGAAAACTCATACCAATAACAAACTTAGTTGGTCTCTAAGACTCTCCAGATGTTGTTTGTCTCCAACTTCCATCAGCTCCAACCAGCATCATCAATGGCCAGGGGATGATGGGAGCTGAAGTCCCAACAACTACTGGAGGGGCACAGGTTTCCTTAGGAGTTCAAAGCTTCTAGAACAATTATGAGTGTTAGAATAGCCCTGCTGGATCAAGCCAGTGGGCCATCAGATACTTATAGGAAGCCCTCAAGCAAGACCTGAGTGCAACAGCACATCTTTCCTCCTTTGCAGAAGCCATGCTGGTTATGCTCCGGCAAGGCTTGTTCTTCTATATGCTCCATAATTTTTTTCTTTAACAAGCCTTTCCACCAGTTTCCCCTGGACAGACATGAAGCTAAACAACCTCACTGGATCCCCATTTTTTGGGTGGGTGGGAGGCAGGGGAATCCCATTTTGGGGAAGGAGAGGAGAGAGAGAGAAAGACCTGGCAACTAATCATAAATAGTGCGGCCGATTTGGAGGTAGGGGAGGGACCTTTCTGGCGCTAACCTCTGTTATTCTTTTTCTTCCATCTTTGTATATCAAGAAAGAATCAGTCAGACAGTAGAGATTGTGAAACACACGGTGGACATCGAGGAGAAGGGGGTGAAGTTGAAGTTAACAATTGTCGACACACCAGGGTTTGGAGATGCTGTGAACAACACTGAGTGGTGAGTCCTACCACTCAGTAGAGAGTAAGAGAATAAGAGAGCCAGCGTGGTGTAGTGGTTAAGAGCAGTGGACTCGTAATCTGGTGAACTGGGTTCGATTCCCCGCTCCTCCACATGCAGCTGCTGGGTGACCTTGGGCCAGTCACACTTCTCTGAAGTCTCTCAGCCCCACTCACCTCACAGAGTGTTTGTTGTGGGGGAGGAAGGGAAAGGAGAATGTTAGCCGCTTTGAGACTCCTTCAGGTAGTGATAAAGCGGGATATCAAATCCAAGCTCTTCAACTCTTCTCCTTCTACCCCCACACCGCTTTGGTTACCTCTGCTGCAGGGGAAATTGTGAGACACAGTCTGGTTTCTCTCCAATAGACCATTTCCCCCTTTTCGTATGCCTTTTGCAATACCAGTGCAAACTGGCCTATAAGATATGCAAAGAGGTTTAAGTGATTAATAATAATAATAATAATAATAATAATAATAATAATAATAATTTTTTATTTATATCCCGCCCTCCCCAGCCGAAGCTGTGCTCAGAGAGGCTAACAACATTAAAATGATACAACATTCTAAAAATCATTTCATTCCAAAATCAATTCAAAATCAATTCAAATCAGATTAATGGCAACCATTGGGCTAGAGGTCTGTGAGGATTGCCAGAGGAGGGGGTCAGGCTGTGCCCTGGCCAAAGGCCTGGTGGAACAGCTCTGTCTTGCTGGCCCTGCGGTAAGATGTCAAGTCCCGCAGGGCCCTAGTCTCTTGTGACAGAGCGTTCCACCAGATCGGAGCCACAGCTGAAAAAGCCCTGGCTCTGGTTGAGGCCAGCCTAACCTCTCTGTGGCCCGGGACCTCCAAAATGTTTTTGTTTGAAGACCGTAAGGTCCTCTGTGGGACATACCAGGAGAGGCAGTCCCGTGGGTATGAGGGTCCTAGGCCGTATAGGGCTTTAAAGGTTAAAACCATCACCTTAAACCTGATCCTGTACTCCACCGAGAGCCAGTGCAGCTGGTATAGCACCAGGTGAATGTGATCCTTCAGCGAGGACACCATAAGGAGTCTCGCTGCAGCATTCTGCACCCGCTGGAGTTTCTGGGTCAGTCTCAAGGGCAGCCCCACATAGAGCAAAGCAAAGCACTTTGCATATCTTCTCAGTAGCCCTTTCAGCAGCTCTGTGAAAGCTGAAAGAAATAACATACACCTGTAATATTTCCCCCATGTTTACATTTTAGTGCAAAAACTCAAAACCTCCTTGAATTTGCTTTCATGGAAGGTAATTATTTTCTTAACAACGCTGTGTAAGGGGCAACCTGTTTCCCCAGAATTTGTTTCTATATGGAACTGCAATTCTCGCTCTTAGATAAGTTATTTTTGCTATCACAGTCCAGTCCCAAACTGTTGTTCCCAAGGAGGGAGTAGCGTAATGTTCTGGTTTTGAGCCATTAACATCCTTGCAGTTGTTGACAGGCAAATTCTTTATGTTCTTTCTCTATGATAGGCAATATTTAGTTCAGCGATTTCTACACTGGATCTAAGGGATCTCGCCTCTGTTAATGTGTGTTATCCTCTGTCCCCAAGTACCATCTAAACTGGTGTCCCATTGCCATCTGTTCCTTGTGACTTGCTCTAGTTGGAAGGCCATCACGGATTACATTGACCAGCAGTTCGAACAGTACTTCCGGGATGAGAGCGGCCTCAATCGGAAGAACATCCAGGACAACCGGGTGCACTGCTGCCTCTACTTCATCTCTCCCTTTGGCCATGGGTAAGGTGGGATGGGCTTGTTCCTTTATCTGCCTCGCATACCCTGGAACCAGTGGTTAGAGTTCTGGACTAGCACCTTGGAGACGAAAGTTCAAGTCCCCGTTCAGCCATGAAGCTCACTGGGTGACCTTGGGCCATTCACCTTCTCTTGGCCTTAACCTACATTTCAGGGTTGTTATGACGGTAAAATCCATATTGAGCTTATTGGAGGAACAGAGCGATACAGATGTAATACAGTGGTACCTCTGGTTACGAACTTAATTTGTTCTGGGGGTCCGTTCTTAACCTGAAACCGTTCTTAACCTGAGGTGCCACTTTAGCTAATGGGGCCTCCCGCTGCCACCGCGCTGCCGCCGTGCGATTTCTGTTCTCATCCTGAGGTAAAGTTCTTAACCCGAGGTACTACTTCCGGGTTAGCGGAGTCTGTAACCCGAAGTGTTTGTAACCTGAGGTACCACTGTAATGGAAAATGTAAGGATGAATATTCAATATGGCATCAGGTGAAGGGCAGATGGGCGTGGCTTGACCCAAATGGGCTTGTGGGTCAAATGGGAGAGACCTGATGGTCCTTATTAGACCCATGGTATGAAGGTTCCTTAGGACGCAGGTAGCACTGTGGGTTAAAGCCTCAGCGCCTAGGGCTTGCCGATCGAAAGGTCGGCGGTTCGAATCCCTGCGGCGGGGTGCGCTCCCGCTGCTCGGTCCCAGCGCCTGCCAACCTAGCAGTTCGAAAGCACCTCCGGGTGCAAGTAGATAAATAGGGACCGCTTACCAGCGGGAAGGTAAACGGCGTTTCCGTGTGCGGCTCTGGCTCGCCAGAGCAGCGATGTCACGCTGGCCACGTGACCCGGAAGTGTCTCCGGACAGCGCTGGCCCCTGGCCTCTTAAGTGAGATGGGCGCACAACCCCAGAGTCTGTCAAGACTGGCCCGTACGGGCAGGGGTACCTTTACCTTTACCTATGAAGGTTCCTTACCCCTGATATAAGACAGTAAGAGCCACAGGGCATTGGTGCCATCAGTACTGGACTTTAAGGCAGACTGGAAGTCTGCCACTCCACAGAATGAACAGGAGGGGTTCCCTGACGCAACGGGACCGGATTGCTACATTTTAAAATAAGCACACACATTATGATCTGAAGAGGAAGCAGGAAGTTCCCCACAAAGCCATTAAGCTTAGAGTCTAATATTTCCCAGCTGCCCTTCTAGGAAAAGGGACTTGTTATAAGAGGAAGTCCTGTCCTTTTTTTTTTTTTTGGCAGAAAGTTCCCCTTGCTAGCGTGCAGGGAAAAAATAGAGATTGCTTGCCTTCTAACGCCACATTTCTTTGTTGCAGGCTGAGGCCGGTAGACGTGGAGTTCATGAAGGCTCTGCATGAAAAAGTGAACATTGTTCCCCTTATTGCCAAAGCCGACTGCCTCATTCCTTCTGAGATCAAGAAGCTAAAAGAGCGGGTGAGCAGCGGTAGAGCTGATTCATTCATTCATTCATTATGAAGATTTATACCAGTCTTCCTCAACCTGGCGCCTTCCTAGATTTTTGGACTACAACTCCCATTCACCCCAGCCAGCATACTTGGGTGTATACATACCACTACTACTACTACTAATTTATTTATACCCCGCCCATCTGGCTGGGCTTCCCCAGCCACTCTGGGCGGCTTCCAACAAAATATTAAAATACAGTAATGCATCAGACATTAAAAGCTTCCCTAAATAGGGCTGCCTTCAGATGTCTTCTAAATGTCAGGTAGTTGTTTTTCTGTTTGACATCTAATGGGAGGGTGTTCCATAGGGCGGGTGCCACTACCGAGAAGGCCCTCTGCCTGGTTCCCTGTAACTTGGCTTCTTGCAGTGAGGGAACCACCAGAAGGCCGTTGGTGCTGGACCTCAGTGTCCGGGTAGAACAATGGGGGTGGAGACGCTCCTTCAGGTATACTGGGCCGAGGCCATTTAGGGCTTTAAAGGTCAGCACCAACACTTTGAATTGTGCTCGGAAATGTACTGGGAGCCAATGTAGGTCTTTCAAGACCAGTGTTATGTGGTCTCGGCGGCCGCTCCCAGTCACCAGTCTAGCTGCCACATTCTGGATTAGTTGTAGTTTCCAGGTCACCTTCAAAGGTAGCCCCACATAGAGCACATTGCAGTAGTCCAAGCGAGAGATAACCAGAGCATGCACCACTCTGGCGAGGCAGTCCGCAGGCAGATAGGGTCTCAGCCTACGTACCAGATGGAGCTGGTAAACAGCTTCCCTGGACACAGAATTGACCTGCACCTCCATGGACAGCTGTGAGTCTAGAATGACTCCCAGGCTGCGCAACTGGTCCTTCAGGGGCACAGTTACCCCATTCAGGACCAGGGAGTCCTCCACACCCGCCTGCCTCCTGTCCCACAAAACATTACTTCTGTTTGTCAGGATTCAACCTCAATCTGTTAGCTGCCATCCATCCTCTAACCACCTCCAGACACTCACACAGGACCTTCACTGCCTTCACTGGTTCTGATTTGAAAGAGAAGTAGAGCTGGGTATCATCCGCATATTGATGTACACCCAGCCCAAACCCCCTGATGATCTCTCCCAGCGGCTGCATGTAGATGTTGAAAAGCATGGGGGAGGGGACAGAACACATTGAAAACATTTTGGAAGTCAAATGGACTTCCGGAATGGATTCCGTTCGACTTCTGAGGTACGACTGTATACACAATAAAATGACATGCCTGAATAGGCTTGCTTAAACAAAGCACCATTTTAACAGTCACCAAAAATAACATAGAGTGGGTGTCTGTCTACAGTCATTGGGCAGGGAGTTCCACAGAGTAGGTGCTGCCACACTGAAGGATCGACGGTTTACAAGTGTGGAATCAACATTACGTAGCTCTTGTGAAAGTGTCAGTTCTATAGATTGAAGCAGTCAAGCGGGCACTTGTGGAGTAAGGCAGTTCAAGTAAACTGGTCCCAAGCTGTTGAGGACTTGACATACTTAATATAGGTGTAGCCAGTGTGGTGCCCTCTACATATACTACAACTCCCATCAGCCCCAGTCAGTGTGGCCAACCACCAGGGAAGATGGCAGTAGTAGCCCATGACATTTGTACTAAATGTTGACGACCCTTGTACTAAATGGTGACACCTTAGCTCAAAACAGTGGGGGGGGGGGCACCGGGTTGGGGAAGGCTGGCTTGTAGCTTGCCTTTCAGTCATGTGATTCTCAAAGCAGCTTGCAAGAAACCAGTTGTAACAATGCTCTGATGTAGGGATGAGGGTGTGCTTCCTTTTTGGCCCAGACTAAATAATACTGGGCTTATTGGTCCATAGCTGTCAACCGTCCCTTGTTTGGTGGGAAACTCCCTTATCCCAGCGCTGTGTCCCGCTGCTGTCCCTTATTGATGATGTCCCTTAAATTTCCCGGGTTTCAGGCTCACCCGGCTTGGGAGGGAAGCAGCGGCTCAGGGTCCTCCGCCGCGCGAGAGTGCCCGTGCTGGCACCGTCGTCCTGGCGTGAGGAGTTCCACCGGCCCTTCCCCGCCCAAGAGAGGGGGGGAGGCAGAGAGACTCTCGCCCACGGGCCTGGAGGCGGCAGCAGTGGTGTCAGCTGAGGAGGCGGCCTGAGGGAGGAGGAGGAAGAGGAGGGGATAGGGAGGGACGCAGAAGGGCGGCCACGACCGCCTCATGCCAGATTGACAGCATCTGTCAATCCTACCAATGTATGTAACTCTTTACAATAGCAAAATCCCTTAATTTGGCTGCTGATCCCTTATTTTCGAGGCTGCTGGTCTCTTATTTTCAAATCTGTAAGTTGACAGCTATGCGTTGGTCTGATGTAGTGGGAAGCAAGTAGTGTGTGGCCCCTGGAAGATTGCCCCAAAGGGAATGTGGCCCTTGGACTGGAAAAGTTTCCCTACTCCTGCTTTAAATGTTTCTCTTTATGGCACCAGCCAAGTATTATGTTGTAATGTGAGTGTTCTTCCTGTTTTCTCCTTCCTGGATATTCCTGTGCAGATCAGGGAGGAGATCGACAAGTTTGGAATTAAAGTTTACCAGTTTCCTGAGTGCGATTCTGATGAAGACGAGGACTTCAAACAACAAGACAGAGAGCTGAAGGTGAGGAAGGGGCAAAAATATTTCCCATAATACTTGGTCATGGTTAGGGATGAGACAACCTGTCAATTTGGGGTTGTTTCAGCTTTTCATTTTGTCTGTCTTAAGTTTCCCGCATTTTCACATCAGTTTGCAATTTTATCGTAATGAAAATTCACCAGCATTTTAGTGCAAATGTTTCTGTATGGTTGCGAATTACTCGGGATGGGGCCAGACCTCCGGAACGGATCCTGTTCGCAACCGGAGTTACCACTGTACCCGTGTAGTTGAGTCTTTAAAAGCCTGGGACACAAATTTTCACAGCCCTCTAGCAGCTATGCTGGCTCATTTACCAGAAGTAATAATGTGTTTAATATTAACTCTGGAAGTATATACTTGATTCTGAGCCAACTAAACTTCCTAGAGCAAAATATACATTAAGAGGCTTAGTTTGGTCAGAATTGAGTATACACTTTCAGAGTTAACACTAACACATTACTTCCACCATAGCCACTAGAGGGCCGTGAAAATTTGTTAAGTGTGCATTAGTTAAGTACTGTCTTTTTTGGTGTATAACACACCCATGTGTATAAGACGGCCCCTATTTTTGGGGACTACAAATTAAGGAATTAAGGGGGGGGAGATTGCCCAGAGTTGTTGAGCTTTTTTTTTTTTTTTGGGGGGGGGATTGCCGCCAATTGCCCAGCCAATTGCCGCAGCAGCAGCCAATTGCCAGCAGGCCTTGACACAGCCACTAATCACTCGCCCAATCGCCACTGACAATCTCCTGCTCATGGCTGCCACCAATCGCCCATTCCCCCTCTGCACTACCCATTTATAAGACAAACCTCAGTTTTTAACATTTATTTATACAGTGGTGCCTCGCAAGACGAAAAACTCGCTAGAGAAAAACTCGAAAGAGTTTTCCGTCTTTTGAGATGCTTCGCAAGACGAATTTCCCTATGGGCTTGCTTCGCAAGACGTTTTCTTGCGAGTCTTGCGAGTTTTTTCCCTTTCCTCCCTTTTTCTAAGCCGCTAAGCCGCTAATAGCCGCTTAGCCGCTAAGCCGCTAAGCCGCTTAGCCGCTAAGCCGCTTAGCCGCTAATAGCCGCTAAGCCGCTAATAGCGCTAATCCGCTAAGACGCTAATAGGGGTGCTTCGCAAGACGAAAAAACCGCTAGACGAAGAGACTCGCGGAACGGATTAATTTCGTCTTGCGAGGCACCACTGTAATTAAAAAAACCTCGTCTTATACATGGAAAAATACAGTATATGTTGAATCACAAAATATGAATTTGGACACAAATGTTATCCTGTAATACCCACACTTGATGTGTGAACATGGTCCTCTCCCTCCTTCAGCATGTCAGGCAAACATCTAAAGCAATATGGACCACATCTGCCCGTCCAGATGTTATTGGACTCCCAGACCCATCACTCCCAACCGACACGGCCAGGGGTTGGAGCTGATGGGAATTGTTGAACCCTGGGCCAAGGAAACAGGAATCCCTCACTCTGCTTCCCTAAACCTTCTTTTCTTCCACTGGTCTTCTCCAGCTGCTCTGATCTCTAGCTTCTTTCTGTGTCCATGTCTGACCATGTCCAATAAACCCTGAAATTATCTCTTCTCCCGTTCCAGGAAAGTGCTCCCTTCGCAGTCATCGGCAGCAACACGGTGGTTGAGGCCAAAGGTCAGAGGGTACGAGGGCGGCTCTACCCTTGGGGAATCGTGGAAGGTGAGCCGTGTTCCTGAGCAGCGAGATGGGAGTCCTGGACGTTGGGTCTCCGAAAATCTGTTTGGTCCTCCTAGCTAAATGGAACCTGCTGGTCCAGGGGCATTCTACCTCCGAGTGCCAACCCAAAGCAGAAAACCCATGCCTCGGTTACTTATACTATTTAATTCTACTCCGATTTCTGCTATTAGCAGTCCCCCACGGCCCAGAAGCACGACTCATGTCAACGAGGAGTCGTGTTTTCAGTGTGGTGGATCCAGCGTTATGGAACTACAGTGGTGCCCCGCAAGACGAAATTAATTCGTTCCGTGAGTCTCTTCGTCTTGCGGTTTTTTCATCTTGCGAAGCACCCCTATTAGCGGCTTAGCGGATTAGCGCTATTAGCGGCTTAGCGGCTATTAGCGGCTTAGCGGCTTAGAAAAAGGGGGGGGGAGGAAAAAAACTCGCAAGACTCGCAAGACGTTTTCGTCTTGTGAAGCAAGCCCATAGAGAAATTCGTCTTGTGAAGCACCTCAAAAGACGGAAAACTCTTTCGTCTAGCGAGTTTTTCGTCTTGCGAGGCATTCGTCTTGCGGGGCACCACTGTATTAGAAATCAGACATTCGCTGCCTCTCACGGTGCCATCTCTGCAGTGCTGTGGGTGCCTGGGCATCCACAAAAAAATTCAACGGGCCCCCTCAATATTCCACAGCTGGGTGGGCTCCAGCCATGGGAGCCAATTCCAAGCGGCCGTGGGTGATTGGGCACCCACAAGAATATAATTCTGGGGGCTGGGCACCCACAGAGTCAATGAGAAGGCATCCATGCTCTGCAACCAGCCAGTGAGGCACCCTTTTCTGGGGGGGTGTGTGTGTGTCAGACATGGAGGCAGCGTCTCTCTCAGCCCCTCACCGCAGAAATAGGGTGCCTCACTGACTGCGGAGAAGAGCCACCACCGGCCAGCACAACACGGATGTGTGACGTCACACGCACATGTAATACAGTCATAGCTTGGGTTACAGATGTTTTGGGTTGTGTGATTTCAGGCTGTGCACTGCGCCGAACCCGGAAGTACCGGAACGCTAAATTGCGCTTTGCGCATGCGCAGAAGCGCCAAATTGCGACCCACGTGTGCGCAGACATGGCGCTGTGGATTGTGAACGTGCTTCTTGCACGGATCACGTTTGCAACCCGAGCGTCCACTGTAATGTTAATATAATAATTTATTATTTATACCCCACCCATCTGGCTGGGTTTCCCCGGCCACTCTGGGCGGCTCGCAACAGAATATTAAAAACACAATAAAACTTCAAACATTAGGAACTTCCCTAGACAGGGCTGCCTTCAGATGTCTTCTAAAAGTCAGATAGTTGTTGATTTCCTTGACATTTGATGGGAGGGTGTTCCACAGGGCGGGCGCCACCACCAAGAAGGCCCTCTGCTTGGTCCCATGTAACTTCGCTTCTCGCAGTGAGGGAACTGCCAGAAGGCCTTTGGAACTGGACCTCAGTGTCCTGCATGTGCAGGTTTGTGCGTGTGATGTCGCACATCTGCATTGTAGCGGCGGGCACCCACAGTCCTGAGGGCGAGATGGTACCCTTGGCTCCAGTGGACCCTACTCTGACTGCAGTGAGCTCTGATGGGCTCTCCCGCTGCAAGTGAGCCTCATTTAGAACCTGTGGCAGCAGCGGGAGGACCTGACGGAGCCTGTTGCAGTCGCAACAGGCCCTGACGGACCTTTCACAGGGTGTGTCGGGGCTCCTACAAGTCATGTCCATGCATTGGGCACCCACAATGTTGGGAGGAACCCAGCACACCTGCTGCCTCTGGTAGGTTTCAGGCACCAGGTGAAAGCAGTTTTATTTCAGGAGACCTTTGCACCACCACAAATGCTGTTTTATTCTCCCGGTGTTTTAATTCATGTTCTAAATTTTGTATATCGTATATTTTTGTTTTTGCAAGGAGATTTAGGACCTAGGTGTGGTGAAGAGCAGGGTATATATATATATATTTAAAATAAATAAATGAAATAATACTCTGCTTTTCCTCCCCTCCAACGGGGGCACTCAAAGCAGCTAACGAAACCCAGCAAACAATTAAGCAAGTAACGGCAACAAGCATGTAACAACCACAGCACTAAAAGCATGATATAAATATGGTGGTACCTCAGGTTACATACGCTTCAGGTTACATACGCTTCAGGTTACAGACTCTGCCAACCCTGAAATAGTGCTTCAGGTTAAGAACTTTGCTTCAGGATGAGAACAGAAATCGTGCTCCAGTGACGCAGCGGCAGCAAGAGGCCCCATTAGCTAAAGTGGTGCTTCAGGTTAAGAACAGTTTCAGGTTAAGAACGGACCTCTGGAACAAATTAAGTACTTAACCCGAGGTACCACTATAACACGATATGCTAAAATGGCAAGCAGCATCAATGGAATTTAGAGAGCCAATGGTCAAATAACTCAGAATGTGCTTGCTGGGGAAGCTTTTAAAACAATCTCTCCCAACCTCTAGATCAGAGTCATCCAATTAAATATATTAATTGTGTATATTAAATAGTATTTACTATATTGCGAACTCTTTCATTTATGATGTGAGAATTAAATTCAGTGCATGGCCCGCAGGTTCTGTGTCAAAGTACTCTTGCGGCCCGTGTGGTCAGAAAGGTTGGACTGCCCTGCTGTAGATGCTGTGGACTCCAGCTCCCATGAGCCTCAGCCACCATGGCCAGTAGAGAGAGATGATGGGAACTGTAGTCCAACAACACCTGAGGGGCCAGATCTCTCCCCTCCCCTGCTTCAGAGGCCTCTGGCAGGCTAGTGTTGGAGCATAACCCTGGGCCTTACTGTAATCCGATGAGGCCATGTGTATGGTCCCAATCTCTAACAGAGGGGATATGGAACAATGCCATCCCAACTAATTGGAGACTTAGCAATTTGTGAGGATGCGAAGCTCAGTGTTGGACCTGTGGCGGCAGTGGCTCCTTTGGTGACTTCCACTGGTGTCTGCAAAGTGCCTCATCTGCCCTAATAATAATAATAATAATAGTAATAATAATAATAATAATAATAATTTATTATTTATACCCCGCTCATCTTGCTGGGCTTCCCCAGCCACTCTGGGCGGCTTTCAACAAACTATTAAAATACAGTAATGCATCAAACATTAAAAGCTTCCCTAAACTGGGACCAGCCTCCACACACACAAACGCACATGCACACATGTGTCGTATGCAATTAAAAAACCCGCATCCCCTTGAAATTGCATATTTCTTTTCATGGGTTCCCCTAGGCATGTCAGAGGAATGTGTCTGAAAGGAGCTAACCGGTGGATTTCCTTCCACCACAGCTTAGCTGTGCTTGTCACGTTTATTCTCTAACACAGTTCCTTTTACAGTCATACACACTGGTGTGTGTGTGTGTGTGTGTGTGTGTGTGTGTGTGTGTGCTTGAAATAACTGAATACAATTACAGATAGGTAGCCGTGTTGGTCTGCCATAGTCAAAACAAAATAAAAAAATTCCTTCCAGTAGCACCTTAAAGACCAACTAAGTTAGTTCTTGGTATGAGCTTTCGTGTGCATGCACGAAATGGTATCTGAAGAAGTGTGCATGCACACGAAAGCTCATACCAAGAACTAACTTAGTTGGTCTTTAAGGTGCTACTGGAAGGAATTTTTTTATTTTGTTTTGAATACAATTAGGATGTAAAGGGTGATTCTGGTGCATACATTCCTCTCCTTACCCGAGATTTGTTTGTTTGTTGCTGTGTGCCAAACAATGTCTGTTGTTGCTGCTTCCTCAGTGGAAAACCAGGCGCACTGTGACTTTGTGAAACTGCGGAACATGCTGATCCGAACGCACATGCACGACCTGAAGGATGTCACCTGCGACGTTCACTACGAGAACTATCGGGCGCAGTGCATCCAGCAGATGACCAGGTAGGGTCCCCCTGAGGTTCTGGTCCGTCAAGGGATGAATGCGTCTGTGTGAATCAGCCCTTAGAGCCATAGCTGTCAGCCATCCCTTATTTGGCGGGAAACTCCCTTATCCCAGCGCCGTGTTCTGCTGCTATCCCTTATTGATGATGTCCCTTAAATTTCCCGGGTTTCAAAGGAAGCAGCTCCTCTCCCCCCCCCCCCGCTGGCCAGGGAGGAGGGAGGCTCCAACTGTGTTGCTTGGCTGCGTTGCTCACCCAATAAGGAGTCTAAGAACGACTGGGGGGTGGAGCTTGCATGCCTTGTGCCAATCAAATCGGCCACGTTGCCTGGGGACTCGCCTTTGCTCAGCGCTTCCCAGTAGAGAGGTGACGGTGGTTTTCCTTGCTGCATCCCCTTTGCTGGTTTGCTGCTCTGTGGGAACCACCACTTGAGGTTTCGTTTGGCTGCTGGGCTGGCTGGGCTTTCTGCCTTTGGCTCGGGAGCTGGTTGACTAAAATCCCTTATTTTGGCTGCTGGTCCCTTATTTTCGAGGCTGCTGGTCCCTTATTGTCAAATCTGTAAGTTGACAGCTATGCTTAGAGCTGTTGTTGTTGTGTGGCAAACGTCTTCTGAAAGTGGGATGATTTTTCTTCTGAAAATGTGACATGCAGCATTTCAGCGAAGGGCCATAGCTAAGAGGTGGAGCCTCTGTTTCTCTTTAATTCAGCCCTTTACTTAAAAACATGAGGACTAGAATCTTTATTTCTTCTTTGTTGTTACCAGACATTTGCCTCGGATTGAGATTTTTTTTTTACATTTTTTACAAAATGTGCACCCCACCACAGAGACCATTCCATTGTAACTACCCAACCTCCCAAAATTTCAACACCTCCCGCGATGGTTTGACCCCTTTCCATTTTAACAGTACAAATTCTACAAACAGCCTTCATGTCTCCTCAAAATCATTTCTCTTGCATATTCCCTGCCTTACATTAATGGCACATGTGAATTTATCATTCATAGGTATATCCCACACCTTTTTATACCATTCTTCGGTTTTATATTCTGCCTGCCCCTTCCACTTCCTAGCTATAATATTTTGTGCAGCTGTCAATAAATTTGTGAGCAAGTCCTCCATAGCCTGCGAACCTTCCACCCCATCATAAATTGATAATAATGCTATCGCTGAACTTTTGGTCAGCTTTAACCCAGTGATTTCTGTTATCTCCTTAAACCAGATTGAGAATTATAGTTGATGGTTAGTTGGCTGAATGAGTGAATCAGCTATATATTTTGGAAAGCTGTTTGTTCATTTGTTCACTATGCATTTGGGCATAAACCACAGAAGGTTGGCGGTTCGAATCCCCGTGACGGGGTGAGCTCCCATTGCCCGGTCCCTGCTCCTGCCAACCTAGCAGTTCGAAAGCACGTCAGAGTGCAAGTAGATAAATAGATAGCACTCAGGTAGGAAGGTAAACGGTGTTTCCGTGCGCTGCTCTGGTTCGCCAGAAGCGGCTTAGTCATGCTGGCCACATGACCCGGAAGCTGGACGCCGGCTCCCTTGGCCAGTAAAGTGAGATGAGCGCCGCAACCCCAGAGTCGGTCACGACTGGACCTAATGGTCAGGGGTCCCTTTACCTTTACCTGTAACTAAATCTTGCATGGTGGCACTTGAAATCAAGGAGCAGATTTCCATCCATGTTTGGACACAATCGGACACCATTTTGAATCAATATGGTGGACTGAACCTTTCAAGCCTGCACTGTTTTCAACTAAATTTTGCATGGCGGTTCCTGAAATTATGGAGAAGGTTTTCTTCAAACCCTCCCCCCCAATGTTTTGATACAATGGGACACTAGTTTGAATCAAGATGGCAGACTGAACCTTTTAAAAATTGCACTGATTTTAACAACGGATTTAAACTTTGTACTGATTTTCTGTTGTTGTGCTTAGAGCTCCCAAGCAACGGCAGGTCCAAGATTGTTGGTGAATGAATGGATAAATGTTGCAGGGGGACGTTCTTTTTTTCTGGGATGGTAGTGGGAAAAAGAAATTTTGTTAGAAAAGTGTCTTCTGAGAACTTTTGACTCACCATTGCTGCCATAAATTGGAGAGTTAATGAAACCCAGCTTCATTCTCTCTCCCTTTTTCTCCTGCTTATGTTTTTAGCAAGCTGACTCAGGATAACAGGATAGAGAGCCCCATTCCGATTTTGCCGCTCCCAACACCGGATGCGGAAACGGAGAAGCTGATCAAGATGAAAGATGAAGAGGTAAGGAAGCATTTCACTATTGGTCTCTCTTGAGACATCGCCCAAGCTAGCTATCTTCTTCTTGAATTTGGAGCTGTTTGGGGGTGTGTGGTAGTTTTGTCGTGTGCTGGAGCACTTTGCCATCGTTAGGCAGAATTTCTGAAAGGCGGCGTTTTGTCCTGGATCTTAGGGAAGTTTTTTATGTCTGATGTTTTGTCGTCATCATCATCATCATTTCTGTTGGGAACTGCCCAGAGTGGCTGGGGAAACCCAGCCAGATGGGTGGGATATAAATTAATGATGATGATGATGATTAGGCAATCCAATTGAAAAATCACTTTTTTTGGCGTTTTTGTAAAAAACACACACCCCAAAACCCCTCAACAATCTTGGTGGCCCCCTAAATAAAAGCTTGACCATTTTGGGGTCTTCCTAAAAAAAAGCTGAACAACTTTTCGGGTGTCCTGGTTTTTTACTTTTTCAAATATGGCATTGTTCACTCTCATCTTGAAAAAGGATCAAGTGCCGTGCTGGATCAGGCCAACCCTGGCTCATCAATTAACCCAAAGCATATTTGCATACTTAGGAAAGTATATTAAGAAAAAAAGAGAAGAAGAAAACTTCACTCATATTAAGTCTTCAGAACTTCCACAGTCATTGGTGTGGGTAATAAGTGTGTGTCATTTTGTCATCAGTGACGGCACAGGCACCGTCCAGTAGGTGCAATCCCAAAGTCAACTGTTTTTGAAGGAGGCTGACATTTAACCAGCAGCCTCCAATAGCAATGTAAACACCAGGTTCCCATCAGTCAGAATGAGAGTGGGGCGTGTTCATGTCTCTAGATAAGTGTGGACTTTTGCGCTGCCTGAAAGTGCAAATTTTCCATTGTTGGCCGTGTAAGTACTCAGAGTCAGATGTTGGAGGTCTTATTCCTTACTCCACTGCACAAGTTCAGCAACACCATTTTCTTTTAGGACTCAGGGGCTTGTACTATACCACTGAAGACTACAAAGCCCATGATGCAGTGTAGAAATATAATCTGCCTTGAAATGGGGGGGGGGGGCAGCCTGGCAGCGGGGGTGGGGGAGAGAATATTGCTGGAAAAGTAATAAATAAACAGCGTCACCTCTCCCCCCTCCCTCTCTTTTCTTCCTACAGTTGCGTAGAATGCAAGAGATGCTGCAGAAAATGAAACAGCAGATGCAAGACCAGTGAAAAAAGGAAGCTGGGATGGAAGTTGCGAAGGAAGGGATCATCCTTGTCTGCAGTTCAGCTGGAATCGCAGATGCTTTAGGAAGGACTTTCCTGTTGCAAAACAAAACAAAACAAAAACAAAGAGACTTGTGAGCAAGAGCGGCACCCGTTCCCTCCCTCCCTCCGTCTCTCTAATTCATGGGTAGCCAACGTGGTGCCCTGCAAACACTGTCGAACTGCAACGCCCATCACAGGAAGTTGGCAGTCCAGCAGTGGCTGTAGGACACTATGTCAGCTACTCCCTGCTCTATTTCGATCGTAGCAACGTCTGTTAGTGGGAAGGCGGGAAGACGAGAGGGGAGAGAGGTCGCTTGCTGCGGACCTCTTCCACAATCGGGATATTCCCTGCTGTCCCCACTCTTTCCTAGATGTACTAAACTGTTATTAAGGAGCATTATGGTATTTAAAACCAACCAACCAACCAACCAACCAACCAACCAACCAACCAACCACCGTTTCTATGGCACATGGATTTTGAGGACTCTTGTGTAAAATGCACGTTAACTGTTTACTTCTAACCAAGGTGCTGTGACCCTTCTCCTCCTCCTCTTTCCAGCTCTCCCCACCCCTCCATTTTGTCCTCAAACTTTCTGAGGTCACGGCAAGCTTTTGCAAGAAGGCCGACGATACCTCTGAACCAAGTGCTGCTGACATGAGCACCAACCAGCCTGACCTCTTGCCTAGGACATCCCTTGGTCTTTTCCCCACCAGCCGCTTTGAGAGGATGAGCAAAAAGTTGGTTGGGTGTGTGGCGTTCTTTGATGGTTTCTCAAAACATTCCTGACATGACGATGATGTTTTTACTAAGAATCTCATGGCTCTTTTTTGCACTATGGGGGGGAAGGACTTAAAAGACCTGCTGGCGAGGGATCCTAGTAAAAAAACAGCTCCCACTGCCCTTGTTTTAGGTGAGTTGTATTGAGTGATGTAAAACTGTTGGACTTCTTGCAGAGGTAAGGATCTGCAAGGCAGGAGTTACTTTGAGGTTTAGCATCATCTTGGCACGCTCAGCCCATGCTTTGTCTCTCACCATCTATGGAGCAAATTTGGATTCCTAGAGAAATGTGTTAATTGGTTTGTACGCTGTCCAGTGGATTCCTCTAGTGAATGTCTCAAGTCATTTTTAGGGATCTAAAAGATTCCACCCGAAAATGGACTTGGGATGGGAGCAAACCATGGTATTCTGCTAACCTGGGATTGTGTTGTGTGGTTGTGGGCTTCTAGAAATATGCATTGCTTCAGTTTGGGCCACCGTGCAAATGTGTGCTGCATACAGAGTTACTGTGAGTCTTTCTTATTCTGCTCAGTTGCGCTGCATCATGGATTTTGTAGTCTAGAGGCCAGCACCCGATGCTCACAATGTTACAGCTACAAAGTCCATGATGCAGTGAGACTGAGAGCAAACTGCACATGCATGAACTGAGGAGATGTGGCTATAGGGTGTATGGCATCACAGATGGAACCAGCTGAGATCTGAATAGGGGAGGCAGATTTTTTTTCTACTGTTGCTAGCAGTTGGCAGTCTTATGGCCAGAGATAATTTATACACCTCGCACCCAGAAGTCCACATTCTGCAACAAGGAAAGTTTAATTCTGTGCAAAGTGTGTAACGCTCCGGAAAGTGGCCAGAGGCTCCCAGGGAGAGGGGAATGTGTTGTGCAGCTTTTGCAGCTTTCTTGTAACCAGGGCCCACCTTTTAATTTGAAATTACAGGGCTCCTTCTGCTTTCTTTGCTCTTTTGACCCTTCTTCTCCCTTTAGGACAGGCTGCTCCTCCAAATGTTGTTGGACTTCAACTCCCACTTGCCCCAACACGGCCAATGTTTAGGGATGATGGGAGTTGTAGTTTATCTCTGGAGGGCCACAGGTTTCACCCTCACCTGCTTTTGAATGCAAAAGAGAGATGGGGCCCCTTGTTTTCTAACTGTTGACTAGAAACGGGTGTTTTTTTTACAGGAGCAACTTGTCACAACAGAAATGTGAATATATCCCTATCAAAATACCCTATTGCGGCACTGCTAAAGATAAGGGAGCATCGTCCTCCTTTGTAGGGAGCAGGGTGAAACCTCTTTCTTTCTGTTTCTATCTTTCGCCTCCCATCTTAAACAGAAAAACAAGCAGAATATAGCATGTTGCTGTTAGATGTGCCACACTTTCATTTAGGACAGTGTTTTCCAAACTGCTTTTGGACTACAATTCCCATCATCCCTGACCACCAGTCTTGCTAGCTGGGGATGATGGAAGTTGTAGTCCAGTAACAGCTGGAGACCCAAGTTTGGGCCTTTGCTGACCTGCTGACTTCAGCTACAACTCACATCGGGCCCAGAAAGCACATGGGGCATGGCAGAATCATTCCCTAGATGTTTGCTTCTTCTTTACAAATACTCCTAGCGTGTCTTCAACCACATCTCTGACAGGTCTACCAACCTGAAGACTTCCTTCTTTCCTTATAGAAAGTGAAACTACTCAGGGTCCCAAGTTGCAGCCCTAGTTTATACCTCAGTTCCAACTGGCTAAAGCCTGGAGGAAATCAAGATGAGCCACAGAACGTCTTGGGGAGTCTCAGGGTTGTGCTCAGGAAAAGCTGGCCCTGACATTGGCCGTAATGACCGCTGCTGCCTCAGGTGGAATCTGTTTGTGTGTTGCAAATGGTGCTGAGGTGTTGGAGGACAGAGCTGTGTGTGGCTTGAAGCCTACCTTGAACCCCCTAAGTTAGCTTACTGCTCTTAGCTGCAATGTCCGGCTGTGTCCTATTCCCAAGAATCAACCCATCAGCTCCCGTACGGGGCAATGGTGGAGGGGACAGCAGTTGCTGGTGCCCACTGGGACTGGCAGGGGTGAAAACAGGGGTGGTCCATCCTGTTTCGCCACCTGAGGCAAAGCTTTCTTGCCACACCTCCCCTGCCACCCCCTACCACTGCGGCCTTGTTTTTGTGTAGCTGTGGTGGCTTCTGGTGAAATCTTGTGGAACTGTCATGAGATCTCACAGCACCTGAGGCGTCTGCTTCGGTTCAGCTCATGGGCAAGCCTGCCCTGGGTGGAAGGCAGAGTGGCCAATTGCAGTAGGAGCTGGAGCAAATGGCAGGCAGATTCTATTTAAAGCTGCCTCTAAATCTATAGTATCATGCTCTCACTTTTAACAGGCTTCATCTCTCCCCCCCCATCCCAAATCCTGGAAAGTGTAAATGTTTGGAGTTGTTAAGAGACCCCTGTTCCTCCCACAGAGCTATAATTCTACAATTCTCATAGCAGTTTAACAGCCAGTCCCTCTTCACAGGGACACTGGTGGTGCTGTGGTCTAAACCACTGAGCATCTTGGGCTTGCCACTTGGAAGGTCGGCAGTTCGAATCCCCTTGACGGGGTGAGCTCCGGTTGCTCTGTCCCAGCTCCTGCCAACCTAGCACTTGGAAAGCACACCAGTGCAAGTAGATAAATAGGTACCTCTGCGACGGGAAGGTAAACGGCATTTCTGTGCACTCTGGCACTCATCACGGTGTCCCGTTGTGCCAGAAGCGGTTTAGTCCTGCTGGCCACATGACCCGGAAATCTGCGGACAAATGCCGGCTCCCTCGGCCTGAAGCGAGACGAGTGCCACAACCCCATAGTCACCTTTGACTGGACTTAACCATCCTTTACCTTACCATTTACCCTACTCCTTAGCCTTTTCTTCTCCTGATGATATCCCACAAGGCAGCAAAGTTTTAGGACCAGAGTTTTCCTTCTCCTAGGTGGCCTACCTTCCCAGGCTGTGGAAATTGTAGCTCTGTGCATGCAATACGGTCTCTTCTAACAACTCTTGGCACCCTTAACCAACTGCAGCTCCCAGAATGCTTTGCAGGAAACCATGTTAAGGTGGCATCATAGGGCTCTAAAACGATGGTATAAATACAGCCCTTGTCTCTTGTTTCTTTGGGGCCCCAGTCAGGGTGACAAGTTCCATGATACCCCCTTTATCCTGGAAGGCACAGGGAACTGTTGGCAAGAGATAAGGATTGCCTTCTTCTGCAGCAGCCACAGCTCTGTTCTCATCCTGCGTGTCTTTCATGCTAGCCTCACACCCAGTGAGGAAAGCTGCAGGCTGTGTGGCTTTCCCTGATAAGGCGGTACTTCAAAGGACAGCAAGCAACCCACATGACCATGCCACAGCCTTGCTTAGGCTGTGTACACGCCATACATCTAAAGCTCATTGTTTCTGCTACATAACTGTGGGAACTCTCTGAGCTAGCCTGCTGGAGCAAAACCAGCAGAGAGTCTTGAAAGACTAATAAATCTGTTACACCATACGTTTTTGCGGGCCACATGGACCACTCCATCAGATGCATCGAGTGTATCCTAAATTGGCAAGCGTGCGTATGAGACACAGCATTGCGGGAATGAATGAGGTCAGCAGGGAATGGAATGTCAAAAGAACAGGCAGCGATGATTAGCTGAAAGCAACATAGTTACAGTAACCAATGAACAAGGCAGGACACCGTGAACAATGGACAAAGCAATGTTGGTGATAATGCAAATAACTGTGACGTTGGCAAGCTCTTTAATACATGCAGAGTAATCTCAGCTCCAGCTATTTGTCCGACAAATTGAAATTCAGCAGTGTCCCACTGGGTTTCTGTATGGCCAACTGTTAGGCTGAAATGCTCTCTTGCAGGAGTGGTGAGGGGCCTCTGTGGTCCTGCAGATGCTTCTGGACCACAGCTCCTCTCCTTCCTGGCCATTGGCCATGCTGGCCGGGGCTGATGGGAGTTGCAGTCTAGCAATGTGTGGACGGGTACAGCCTCCCCAGCCATGCCCTATGGCTTACCTTAAAGACAGGAGCTTAAAAGCCAATGTTCTCCAGCTGAGGGACAGAAGCTCATTGGAAATTCAAAGGAGGGGGAATATCCTGGGGCAATTGGAGACTTCCTGATGTTGCCACCACTGCTTCTTTCGAGAAGGTATGAGATGCTATGGCAGGATTGGGGAACCGGTGGCCCTCCAGATGTTGCTAGACTCCAGCTCCCATCAGACCCACCCAGCATGGTCAGTGACCAGGGCTGATGGGAGTTGTAGTCCAACAACAGCTTGGAGAGCCACAGGTACCTTGGATACAAACCTGAGACTCAATGAAAGGTGACGCTCTTCTTCTGATGTTTCCTTCTTCCTGTGCTTTTGGAAACATTCCAGGGGCTTTGAAATATTGTTGAATGGGCTGAAGCGAAATATATTTGGATGAAAATTAACGCCCCGCCTCTAAATGGGAGGGGCTATTTGTCCTAGCCCATAGCACCAGGTTCAGCATGGGGCTGTGTGCTCATTGGCAAATGGAACATAGATGGTTTGGTCTGTCTTTAAATGAAGGGGAGCCCAGGAACAGGTGTGGATGTCTTGAGTTTTAAATAGGTTTGAGAAACACTGCCTTAAGGACAGCTGCCTTACACCCTAATACGCACAGATGGACCAGAGTAGAGTCCATTTGGCCATTCTCCAGCTGTCTATGGGAAAGGTCCATAGCGTGTGGTGCATCTGCACGCATCCCGATCGGCTGCAATTAGGGATGGAGGAGAATTTCAATTCTGTACTCATTTAACTCCGAATCCATCCAATTTGCTGTTTCTGAAACACTCTGAGAAGCAAAGCACAGAATCCTTCGAAATTCAGAGTTACCCGAGTTTTACGGCTCAGATCTCCAACCAAACAACATTTACGAAAGCGCATAAAAATGAATATTTTATTGGGAGTAGAATTCACATATCAAGAGAAACGGCTTTGCAAAAATGTGTCAAAACTCCACACGCAGAGATACTTATGGGGGGGGGGAGTCACACTGAAATGCTGAAGAACTATCATGAGGATTTCTTTAAAGCTAAAATTGCTGCAGAGATGTGGAGAATTGAGTTTAAGTTTGGAAAAATGGGAAATGGAGAGAACTCAAATGGACAAATCCTTCCATCCCTAACTGCAACACATGGTTTGGCCAGTTACAAACCAGTGCTTGAAGTACAGGAGGCAGACGGTTGGGGACCGGTCTTCTTATCTTTTGTGTTGGCCTTGCGCCCCCTTCCTATTTTAAAAATTAAAGGATATCAGCAGCAGGGCTTGTTGGTTTAATTAAGGCCCACCCTGCTTTTCTCTGTCCTCCCGCTCCAGTTTCTGAGCACTGCAACTTGGGGATGGTGAAACCTGTGGCTGTGCACAAGCCATTGCTGGGCTCCAGCTCCCATCATCCCCTGACCATTGGCCATGTTGCCTGGGGCTAATGGGAGCTGGAGTCCCAACAACGACAGCTGGAGGGTCACCGGTTTCTCCACCCTCCTCCAAAAGCAAAGGACGCCGATGGAGTTGCTGCTTTCTTCTCCTAGGTTGGCCTGGACATTTCTGCACTTCCTTACAACCGCCCGGGAGGTACGCTTCCCTGTGCTCGAGGCAATGGTTTCGCTGTGGGTGGTAGGGTGCTCCTGAAAACCAGCCGCTGTGGATCTCTGGAAGAGAGAGTGATGTTGCACTCAGGGTCTGCTCGTGGGCTTCCCACGGGTGTCTGGTTGGCTGCGGTGAGGATGGGATGGTGGATTTGGAAGGGCCACCAGCCTGACCCAGCAAGGGCCGTTCTTAAATGTTCTTAGGACAGTCTCAATGGGGATGCAAGCCCACAACTTCCATAAGTAGCATGTGGGTGGTTGGTTGGAGAGGTCCAAGGTAGACTGTGCCTCACCAGGGAGGTGCTGAGCCAATATCTGTGCCAATACCCTGATTTGCTCCCACAAACGGTGGTTTGCTATTCAACGGTACACGCTTTGTGCTTGTTCTCACAAGTTATTCCGCATGCCTTTTTTTTTTCCTGGAAGGAGGGGGGGAAGGTTGTTCTCTGTGCTGTGTGATGACCTCTTGCCTTTCTCAGGCTTCCCCTCGCACCTCACTCGTTGCAGCCATGTTGTAAACTGCAGCTTGTTGCTATTGCTTCTGTGACACCCGCCTTGCCTTGCTCTGTTCCGTACCGCTTTTTTGTTTGTTTGTTTGTTTTGTACATTTCTGTTGAACTTTTTCTTTTTTTTTGGTCATGGTGATCAAAGAGAACAGAACCTTTTAAACATATCCATTTTATTAAAATTAAAATTATAATTATTATAATTATTATTATTATTAATATAATGTTTACTACCTGAACTGATCAATGAAGTAAACTAAAAGTTTTAAAAACCCGAAACCATGCTTCTTTGTCATTGATCACTCTGTTAAATTACTTTCCATAACCCAGGGGTCGTCGATCTTTTAAAGTCCGTGGGCACATTTTGAGACGGTGTCGTGGCCGCCAGTCACAAAATGGCTGCCGTGGCGTGTGTGGCATAACACAAGATGGCTGTCTTGTCATAGTAAAACACAAAATAGCTGCTGTGGGGTGGGTGTAATAACATTACATGGCTGTCTTGAGGGCATGGCAAAAGACAAAATGGCTGCCACATCTAAAAGAGTAGGAGGAGAGTCAGGAACATAAAACGGTGTGGGCATCTGTTCAGAATGGAAGGGAGGATGGGTGTCTGATCCCGATATTCACTGAAAGGTGGGCATCTTTAAAGCGGTGTGTCCAATGTAGGAGAGGACAAGCCAGTGCGAACAGGAACTGAGTCAACAGTCTCTTGGGCCTTGTGGATTTTTGAGGGGATATTTACTAAGACCTTTGGTTGGCGCCATAGGCAGGCACACTAGTACCCACAGGTTTCGCATCAGCGAGTCCTCCCATAGCAGAACAGGGATGCTTAAGGAGTTTGATCTTGGTGAATTCTTATTTTTAAAAAATCACCTGAACTCAATGCTGGCTCCAGAACTTGAATAGCCCTTGGGTAAGTGGGTTAAACCACAGAGCCTAGGACTTGCCGATCAGAAGGTTGGCGGTTTGAATCCCTGCGACGGGGTGAGCTCCCGTTGCTCGGTCCCTGCTCCTGCCAACCTAGCAGATCAAAAGCACGTCAAAGTGCAAGTAGATAAATAGGTACCACTCCGGCGGGAAGGTAAACGGCGTTTCCGTGCGCTGCTCTGGTTTCCCAGAAGCAGCTTAGTCATGCTGGCCACATGACCCAGAAGCTGTACGCCGGCTCCCTCGGCCAATAAAGCGAGATGAGCGTCGCAGCCTCAGAGTCAGCCACAACTGGACCTAATGGTCAGGGGTCCCTTTACCTTTAAATGACCAGCAGTGATCCCCCATCCCAAAGTGGGGGCCCCTCCTTCCCATTTCTGTTTCCACTAGCGTGCCCTTTCTGCTTCCAAATAAGTACAACAACTCCCATCAGCTTGTGACAGCACGGCGAATTGTCCAGGATGATGGAACATGTAGTATAATGCACAGTGGGCGGCCATAGTTTCCCTGTTCATGATGTAGCCTCAGATCCCCATTGCAGAAATCTGCCCTCCCAGCATGTGTAAAGTGTTGAAGTTGTGACAGGGACACACGATGGAGTAGGTAGGGCCAACCCTTCTTCCCTTCATCACACGAAACTTGAAGGCTTAGACTCTCTGGCAAATGTTGGGCTCAATCCATTTGAGAGCTGAAGAGCAGCAATCTCCATGGCTGCATCTGGATGACAACAAGGAGGGAGTCCACATACAGAAGTGTGGGTGCCATTCAGGAAGGCTAGGCTTTATACTACGCACCAGCTCAATTCCCCGAACTGTTAAGGGCACTGCCCCACAGATTGTACATCATTGCAGACTAGCTTCCATTTGAATGAGTGGTGGAATCTTTGGACAGGCATTTTCAGGTCACTGGATCCTGAAACAACCTAAGCCTGCGAAGTTGAGCAAGGAGAATTCCTTCCTTCCTTCCCTCCCTTCCTGACCCTTGAACGCAACGACTTCAGTCTTGTTCAGTTCCAAAGCGTTGGCCGTCTCTTGCAGTGAGAGGACTATCGCCATCAGTCATGGTAAGTGAGCAAGAAGCTTCATGATCTGGATTGAAATATCTATATAGCTATATCTAGATTCTTCTATGGGAAGCCGCTTGGAGATGGTCTTGTTTTATTGGGTGGCCTGCAAATGCAGTCAATAAAATCAATAAATTATATCAGGGTTGGGGAAATGTTTTCAGTCAGGGTTCACATTCCTTTCTGGACAACCTTCCTTGGTTGTCAGGCTTAAGTCGGCAGAGCAACATACAGGATATCCACCTTTGTACAGAAGGCTAGATTCTACTAGGGATGGGTAAATCTGCCAGTTTGAGTTTCTCATTTTTTCCACTCATAATAATCCAGTTCTCCAGATTTCCACGCCAGTATGTGATTTTTTTTTTAAAAAAGTCCTCATGAAAATTCAACAAGATTTTTGCATGAATCCCTCCAGTGGACCCACATGTACACAATTTTGCCCAATGTACACATTTTATGTAAGGCAATTTCCCCTTACACAGTGCATTTTTGTCTCCTGTTTTCACCAATACACTTTACCCTGTGTTTTTGTGCATGTATGACTTGGATGGAGAACAGCACTGCAAAATTTAGAGAGGTGCACATTTCGAAGCATGACTGGGTTCCGGTTGACAGGATGTGGTGGAACTCCATCCTTAACTAAGGGTGACATATGCTTTTGGGTGCCGAGTCATCAGAGGCTATCAGTTCTTGTGGTCAGTCCTACCCTTGACTTGATGAGTGCACAAATTTGCCCATCCTGAGTGAATGTTTGAGAGGAATCGTGTGCAGAAAGCACCTGCAGATCTGTTGCACAACTGCATGGACCTCCTCTTCCTTCCCTTCCACATTTATGGCAGAGACTTGGACCCTCGTCTGCACCACTTTTAACAATCATGGCTCCCCCCAAAGAATCCTGGAAAATATAATTTGTTAAGGGTGCTAAGAGTTATTAGGAGCCCAGAGATGGAAAGAAGATAAAGTCCCTACCGGAGAAGAATGGCAAATCGAGTTGATGAACTATGCCGAAATGGCAAAACTGACCGGAAGACTTGGGAATCAGGAAGACCAAAACTTTAATAAAGAATGGGAAAAAATTATAATTTACCTCGAAGGCCGCTGTAAGCAGTTGAAAATGTTAGCAGGATTTCAATAATGCTTGTAATGTAATGAGAACTATGGACACAATGGAATTATAAAAAAAATGGATTATTAAAATAAAGATGCAGCAGAAAAGATTTAACAACAGAACCCGTAGAGGGGAAGGTTTGTAGGAATCTTGTAACTTTGAATGTGTTGTGGTATGATTGTAAACTCAAACATGTAAAATCATTCATATATATTTATACACACACACATACACATACACACATATGAGTTATTAGGAGACCACTATTCCCCTTACAGAGCTACAGTTCTCAGAGTGCTATAATAATCAATCCCTCTTTCCAGGAAACTCTGGGAATTGTAACTCTGTGAGGGGAATAGGGGCCTCTTAACAATTCTCAGCATCCTGAAAAAGCTAAGTTTCCCAGGATTCTCTAGGGTTTCAGACTGGGGTTCTTCCCAACCCTACCTGAAGTTACTGGGGTTTGAACCTTCTTCTTTTTCTTCTTCTTCTTCTTCTTCTTCTTCTTCTTCTTCTTCTTCTTCTTCTTCTTCTTCTTCTTCTTCTTCTTCTTCTTCTTCATTTATTTATACCTCACCCATCTGGCTGGGTTTCCCCAGCCACTCTGGGCGGCTTCCAACAAAATATTAAAAATACACTAAAAATACAGGACCTCTGCCACCTCCCTTCCTTACAGGCACATGGGAACTTATTTCTGAATCCCTGCTAGTGAACTATTGCAGAATCTGAAGACGTGTGCATGCACACGAAAGCTCATACCAACAACAAACTTAGTTGGTCTCTAAGGTGCTACTGGAAGGAATTTTTTTTTTTATTGCAGAATTGTTTTCTTATTTACCATTCTGCCACAACTGGGAGTGCAATTCCATTTCTGAGCGTGATGCGAAAACCAAGTCTTTCAGTCAGCAGGGAAGAAGTATCAGCTTGCAAGGACAAGCTTGTGGGATCTCCGCAGAATGACGGGTTAGGAACAGGCTTCCCCTTATCTTTCTGGTGCAGGCAGTGGATTTATCAGGATTGCTCAGCCGTGCACTTACTACTTCTCACACAGCTGGCCAGCATTCAGCTTGGGTTCCCATTCTGCGGAGGAGCGAGCTGAGAGTGGTAAGTCTAAAACCATTTCCGCCACAGGTACATAGGAAACTGTCCTGTGTCAGGTCAGGTTGTTTGTCCATCTAGAGCAGCATTTCCCAAATTTGAGTCTTCACCTGTTTTTTCATGAGCCAGGACTGAGCTGTGCTCCAACATCTTCAGTGACTCTGCAAGGAATTTTCTTAGGTCGTTTGGCGCATCTTTGCAATTCCCCTAAGGATATTGCAGTCTCAAGAGTTATTTTCCACCTTGGGCTCTTTTGGGAGGAAGGGTGGGGTATAAATTTAATATATAATGATAATATACAGTATACCCACACTATAGCAGTGGTTCTCAAACTTTTTCCTCTGGACCACACTTTCCAATTAAACATTTGCCTGCACCACACCCAATGCTTTTATCAATAAGAAATGCACTGGAAAACAAAAAGAAACAGCTCCTAGCAGCGCTTGATTTGGAAAAGATATCTATCCATATTCTGCAAATTTTAAAAAGTCAATACTACACTGAAATGTTTAAATATCTTTGTCCTTGAATCTTACCACCACACCAAGATGCAATCACAAACTGCTGAGATTGAGACTTGTCAATCTAATAAGTTGTATGCTTCCTTTATTCCGTTGTATTTATCCCTGCCGAGGTACCTGGTAGATTTACCAAACGTTAAAATGAGGGTAGCCTTTATGCAGGCAAGACTAAATGTCCTTCTATTAGCAGATTGGATGGGCCAACATAAAGGAGTTCCTAAGAAGGACAGAGTTTGTGGCTGCAACTCTGTGTTCATAGAAGACATAACTCATGTACTCCTTGAATGCCCTTTTTATAATCTTAGATGCAACTACATCCACACATTGCTAAGATCGTAGAAAAGGTAGGTCATTTCTTGCAAAGACCTGTTTTCTGTTGTCTGATGTAGAGAAGTTATCTATCCTTTAAAAGGTAAAGGTAAAGGATCCCTGACAGTTAAGTCCAGTTGCAAACGACTCTGTGGTTCCGGCACTCATCTCGCTTTACGGGCTGAGGGAGCAGACAGTTTTTCTGGGTCATGTGGCCAGCATGACTATGCTGCTTCTGGCGAAACCAGAACAGTGCACAGAAACGCCGTTTACCTTCCCGCCAGAGAAGTACCTAGTTATCTACTTGGACTTTGATGTGCTTTCGAACTGCTAGGTGGGCAGGAGCAGGGATCGAACAATGGGAGCTCAACCCGTCGCGGGGATTCGAACCGCCAACCTTCTGATCTGCAAGCCCTAGGCTCAGTGGCTTAGACCACAGTGCCACCTGCATCCCATCTATCCTTTAGAACATCCACATTTCTTACTAAGGCTCTGCAAATTCATGTAACAAAATTTAAAGGGGGTATGGGAAATGATTTATCCTTTAAAGGTCGGGAGTAGAAATGTAAGCCACTTTTAGTAGCAGTATTCTTGTTATTTGTAACGGCTGTTTGCTAAAACACAATAGGTAAAAGGTAAGGTAAGGTAACGCGGGACATGGGTGGCGCTGTGGTCTAAACCACTGAACCCCTTGGGCTTGCCAATCAGAAGGTTGGCGGTTCGAATCCTCGCCATGGAGTGAGCTCCCGTTGCTCTGTCCCAGCTCCTGCCAACCTAGCAGTTCGAAAGCACGCCAGAAAGTGCAAGTAGATAAATAGGTACCACTCCGGTGGGCAGGTAAACGGTATTTTCGTGCGCTGCTCTGGTTTTGCCAGAAGCGGCTTAGTCATGCTGGCCACATGACCCAGAAAAACTGTCTGTGGACAAACGCTGGCTTCCTCAGCCTGTAAAGCGAGATGAGTGCCGCAACCCCAGAGTCGTCCACAACTGGACTTAACTGTTAGGGGTCCTTTACCTTTTTTTCCAAGGTAAGGTAAAGGGCCCCTGGATGGTTAAGTCCAGTCAAAGGCGACTATGGGGTTGCAGTGTTCATCTCACTTTCAGGCTGTTTGTCCACAGACAGTTTTCTGGGTCATGTGGCCAGCAGGACTAAACCGCTTCTGGTGCAGCGGAACACTATGATGGAATGCAGAGCACACAGAAACACCCTTTCCCTTCCCGTCTCAGCAGTACCTATTTATCTACTTGCACTGGTGTGCTCCCAAACTGCTAGGTTGGCAGGAGGTGGGACAGAGCAACAGGAGCTCACCCCATCGTGGGGATTTGAACCGCCGACCTTCTGATCGGCAAGCCCAAGAGGCTCAGTGGTTTAGACCATAGCGCCACCCGCGTCCCTAAAACACAAGAAACTGAACTGCACCACCACATTTGCCATCCTCTCCTGCCACGCCAATGTGGCGTATCTCACCCTCTGAGAACCACTGCTCTAGAGATATGGGCGCTGCCTTCTTTCAAGTCAGGCCATTGGCTCATCTGTCTCTCCATTGTCTGGCCCCAGTTCTGCAGGACTTTAGGCACAGATCTTTTCTAACCTGACTTGGAGACACTGGGGATTGGAGCTAGGATGCTCTGCCACTGAGCTAGCACTTGTGTCTCAAAGCGATGTCTTCAAAACTCACCCGGCGCTGGGTATCAAAGAGCATCTAATAGATCAGAGCTCTGTCTGATATGGAGCCAACTATTCTGGTCCCATAGAAGCAACAGATGAAAGAATAAGCAATGGGATACTTTCTGTCTCTCTCCTGACCGGTGTGTCAGCTGATGAAAGAATACACAAGGTTTTGAGTTACGGAAAACTCTTTAAACGGGCTGCGATCCCTTTGTATGGGCTTTTTGAACAGCTCTTCTTACACTAACCTCCTGCTTCTCATTCTCTCCCCCCCCCCCACAAATCTCGTGTGTTGGTAGATTTAAAAGTATTCCTCCCAAAATATGCGACCTCTGGTTCATCCTCATTCCTTTCCTGCGGAGGGGAAGTTCTGCTCATCGAATGAGCCTTCCCTGCTCCTTTCCTTTGGCAGCTCCCTGCTGAAAATGTGCTCCTGGGCCTTGGGCAAGCTTTGGGAATGGGGCAGCGAGTGTAAATGGAGGGAAGAAATGGACACAGTGCTCCTCCCATTCCATTAACAGAGAAGCAACCCAGGAACCATCTGAAGGAGTCTTCGTTTGAGTCATGTAAAGGGAAGGACTTTAGCTCAGTGGCAGAACATCTGGTTTGGATGCAGAAATTTCTAGGTTCAACTCCTGGTGCCTCCAGGTAGCACTAGGGAAATCCTGGGGAGACACTGCCAGTCCGTGTAGACAATACTGAGCTAGCTGGACCAATGTTGTGATTGGTATATGGTAGCCTTCTATTATATTTTGGGATGTGGTATGCGCTGTGGGTTAAACCACAGAGCCTAGGACTTGCCGATCAGAAGGTCGGAGGTTCGAATCCCTGCGACAGGGTGAGCTCCCGTTGCTCGGTCCCTGCTCCTGCCAACCTGGCAGTTCAAAAGCACGTCAAAGTGCAAGTAGATAAATAGGTACCACTCTAGCGGGAAGGTAAACGGCATTTCTGTGCGCTGCTCTGGTTCGCCAAAAGCGGCTTAGTCATGCTGGCCACATGACCCAGAAGCTGTACGCCGGCTCCCTCGGCCAATAGAGCGAGATGAGCGCCGCAACCCCAGAGTCGGTCATGACTGGACCTAATGGTCAGGGGTCCCTTTACCTTTACCTTATGCTTCTATTTAATACAGCCTTTTATCTTAATTTAGGACTGGTTTTTTTTTAGAGGAAGGGGCATAGCTCAGTGGTAGAGCACCTGCTCTGCATGCAGAAGGTCTCAGGTTCATTCCCTGGCAGGTGGGTCTGGGAGTGATTCGTGCCTCGAACCCAGGATAGCTGCTGCCAGTCAGAGTAGGCAGTGCTGAGCTAGATAGACCAATGGTCTGACTCAGTATAAGGCAGTTTGGTTGGCAGCACCAAATACTAGCAAGAAAAGAAAAAGGGTACTGGGCAATTGAATTTTATAAAATAGTAAAATGACCAATAGAGAGTTAAAAGACTTGGGGCACAAATTTGCATATGATGTGCATGCGTTTTGCATGTGCTGATTTACTTTTAAAGGTGCAAATTTAGGATGCTTTTCAGAGGGAGGAAAACAGGCTTTGGCTGCCAGAGCTTACTCTGAGCTATGGGGCATTTGCAGAATTTTCTGGGCCCTGTACTTTTGGGTGGGTCAGGCCATTTCCGCCACCTAGGCTGAATCTACACACACACACACACACACACTCTCTGCGAAAATGCTTTAATTTTTAAAAATATATATACTGTATATATTGAATTTGCCATTAGCTCACCATCGCCATCTAGCGCCACATTTGTACAATGCACTTAAAACTCACTCAGAACATTAGATTTGCAGCTGTATAGACGAATCCCTACACCCTGTTATCACGAATGGCTGCTTGTGTACTATGAAAAGTAAAGGAGGTACCTTTGGTCAAATTAAGATGACAAGCAGCTGGGGTCACACTGATTTTGCCAAGGGATGAGAAAACCTGTCAATTCTTATTTCTCTCAGTTTCCCATTTTTCTACTCTTAAGTTCATACCAGAGATGGAGAGAACAGTGTTGTTTCCCCCGCCCCATACTGTTGCAACTCCAACTCCCATCAGCCTCAGCCAGTATGGCCAAGAGTCAGAGGTGATTAGGGTTGGAGTCCAGCAACATCTTGAGCTCCACTGTTTCCTTGATTTAGACAGCCTGCAATGTTGACCCTGTCCTTCCATTCCCTTGAGTGATTGACCTGGTATGTGTGATGGTAGTGCTTTGGTCTAACTGGCCAATTCAGTAACTGCGATTCAGTATCCCTGTAATGAGTGGCACCTGTGAATGGTTTCTTATGCTTCAGGTATCATGCAACTGGTAAAAAAGGTAAAGGTACCCCTGCCCGTACGGGCCAGTCTTGACAGACTCTGGGGTTGTGCGCCCATCTCACTTAAGAGGCCAGGGGCCAGCGCTGTCCGGAGACACTTCTGGGTCACGTGGCCAGCGTGACATCGCTGCTCTGGCCAGAGCCAGAGCCAGAGCCACACACGGAAACGCCGTTTACCTTCCCGCTGGTAAGCGGTCCCTATTTATCTACTTGCACCCGGAGGTGCTTTCGAACTGCTAGGTTGGCAGGCGCTGGGACCGAGCAGCGGGAGCGCACCCCGCCGCAGGGATTCGAACCGCCGACCTTTCGATCGGCAAGTCCTAGGCGCTGAGGCTTTAACCCACAGCGCCACCTGCCTCCCATGCAACTGGTAGCAGTGGTTATATATTCTCATGACCACTGCTCTTGTGCATTCTTCTAATTTATGGGGTATGTACCTTTGTTCTTCTTACTGTAGTTGTAGCATATGAAGAAGAGTTTGGATTTGATATCCCGCTTTATCACTACCCGAAGGAGTCTCAAAGCGGCTAACATTCTCCTTTCCCTTCCTCCCCCACAACAAACACTCTGTGAGGTGAGTGGGGCTGAGAGACTTCAAAGAAGTGTGACTGGCCCAAGGTCACCCAGCAGCTGCATGTGGAGGAGCGGAGACGCGAACCCGGTTCCCCAGATTACGAGACTACCGCTCTTAACCACTACACCACACTGGCTCTCACACTGGCTCTCACCACACTGGTCATACAAAATCTGGGTTGTAATGTGTGAAGTTTATATAGTTTTCATGTACACAGGTCATTGTTTCATATTTGAATTCTTTTGTAGTTGTGCTGAAGAAGATTTCAGCGAAACAGTCAGGTTATCTGGAATCACTGTCCTACGTTGTTATTCACTTACTACTTCGGCACCATGAACGTCTAAAAAAGTTTTACCGCTTAGCCCATGGGATAGCATCTATTCCTTTGTTTCAACCATAGACTTATTATACTTCTACGGACTTTCAAAGATTGACAGACGTGTGTTCGTTTGATTTCAAATATATTAGAGAATTTACAAGTGTACACCTTTTGTTTTTGTTATAGTAAATCATGTATATTATGCAATAAGAATTGCAGTGCTATCTAGTATACTGGTCTTCGCGTTGCTTGTATTGTTTGTTGGTCCAACTGGCGACTCTTGTGTCTTTCAGGGTGGAAGATGATTTTCCTCCGGCTCATCCTCCTCCTCATCTTCCTCCCTCTCGTCACTCCAACCTGCCCTGAGCCCTGCCTGTGCGCCTCCACTCTCATTGACTGCACCGCAAAAGATCTTATGCACAACAACCTCCCCACCTCCTTCCCTCCCTCGACCACCAAGCTCTACCTCAACCACAATAATCTCACCTCCATCCCCAATGGGCTCTTTGACAACCTGAAAGACCTCCAGGTGGTTCACCTGTGGGCAAACCCCTGGGAATGTGACTGTCACATCCTCTACCTGCGCTCTTGGATCCAGTGGCAGCAGAACCGGAGCTTTTACAGGAACGTCATATGCTTATCCCCCTCCCATCTTCAAGGCAGGATCATAAGCTATTTGTCGGAGGATGAGATCATTTCCACCTGTCAGTACTGGTATTGTGGTGTGGCGCTCATCTCTCAGATGTGCCTTTTCATCTTCCTCCTTGTGCAAGCAGTCCTGCTTCTCCTGGTCATCGTCTACCTGCGTAGAATTCGAAGGATAGCCAAGGAAGCCAGGCGAACGGTCACCGAATTCGACGAACGGGGAGATACGTGGTCGACTCATTCTCGAAAGGGTGCAGACTGATCAATGGGTTGGATGTGTGGGAGAAGAGGGGAGTTCAGCAGAAGTCCACTTGTGGATGAGATGGCTTTGTTTCAGTAGTATTGAAAACAAAAATACGCAATATTCAGGTGTTGGTTTTTTTTTTAATTGGCCCAGCTTTGTATGAGATAACAGTGTCATCAACACAAAGGAGAATAAAGACTTTAGTTAGCCCAGTCTTAGGTGGATGAGATGGTATGGGGAAGGTCCGTCAAATATAGATTAAATAAGATGGGAGCAAGAACACATCCTTCTGTCAGTGAGATGTCCCTGGTTAAATCAGTGGACCTTTACTAATGTGTTATGGTACCGTGATTGGATCAAAAGTACAGTGGTACCTCTGGTTACAGATGTGTCAGGTTACAGACTCCGCTAACCCAGAAATAATACCTCGGGTTAAGAACTATGCTTCAGGATGAGAACAGAAATCGTGCGGCGGTGGTGGGAGGCCCCATTAGCTAAAGTGGTGCTTCAGGTTAAGAACAGTTTCAGGTTAAGAACGGACCTCCAGAACAAACTAAGTTCTTAACCCGAGGTACCACTGTATAAGCCTCTGTCGATGGAGTGCTGTTCAAATTTGCTCCAAAGACGAACCTGCAATATGGAACCAAAGGCAGATTTTCAATCAATAAAAGGGTTTGCCCCTTTTTGGAGCAAGTGGACCACTAACAAACAATGGCCTAAAAAAATAATAATCACTAATCCAAGCTTTTTGTTTAAGGCCTAAGAGACCTGCATAAAGTTTCCCAGCTATGGATAAGAAGCTGGTAAGTCCATAGTTTTAAAACAAATATAGCAGACCTTGTGGAGCCTCCCGTGATGTGGGCTTGGGGTGGGCCGGGGGACAAGCTCTGTTAGTAATTCTTGAAATGAGGATGGGTCTGGGAGGGGGGCATCACAAATGACACTCTGTTTTGTGCTGTGAAATGTTGCAGTTTAGGAGAAAAGTTAGAGATAATAACAAAATACCAAGCTTTCGTTTTCGTTTTTTTAAAATCACTGAATCCATCTGTTGTGAATCCCTCATCCTATGCCCATTACAAAATAAAAGAATAAATCACAGCTACCAGAGTGACTGAATTAGCACTTTTCAAATCAGCAGTCCTTCCTGCCCACCCAGATGCAGCCGAGTGAGCATGACAGACGAAGAAGCTGAATGGCACATGGAGGCCCAGAGATGAGTGGAGAAGTGTGTTGCCATAGATTTATGGCCCTGCCAGGACTTACAGACCGCTCTAGGGTCATGGTGCAGTTCATTAGCATGGCACTGAGGGCGGCTGCTTACGCTCTTATGAATGAGGGGTTGGCAAGGGTCCAGAGGATGCCTAGGAATCTTGAATGTGCCAAGCTAGGAAGGAGGAAGGTTTTCTCAATGGAAGGGAAACATGCAAAATGACTTCAAATAACAAAAACAACAAAAACAAGCAGAGGCTGCTCTGGCAAATGGAGTGGCGTGCACCTGGGGGGCAGGGCTAGTGTTAAGTTGTGGTTGAACATATCAGACGACACAGCGATTCTTCAAACAGCTCTCGTTTATTCATAGGCCAGAACAGAACTGAACTGAAGGGTTCAGCCAGCCTGCTTATATAGAGCTCCACTACAATGCAACAGTAACCATTTTCTGTAACTATCCAATCACTGAACGTCACTTTCGATCCCTTATTTGCATATGTGGACCTGAGTGAAAACTATCTACAGTATCCCCCTGCTGGCCCAGGGTGAGAACTTCAGTACATAACACCTAACATCCCAGGGGGGCAGGGTGAATGTCCCAGGGGGTGGGGCGAGCGTCCCGGGGGTGTGCGGCCACCACAAGTGTGGCAATGTCACTCCCCCCCCAGGTATGGCACCCAGAGTGGGCCGCACCCACTGCATCCCCCTTTCTCTGCCTCTACAAACAAAAGCAATAGCCCCCCCCCTCACAAACACATTAAAAGGGTATAGGATGTTAATCGGCCAAAGGGGGTCTTCTCCATGCAACCACTGAGCTATGGCCCTTCTCCTGAAGTATCAACGAGAAACCTACGGCCTTCAAAATATTGGACCCCAGCTGCCATTATCCTCAGCCAACACTATAATGGGAACTGAATTGATGCTTTTGAATTATGGTGCTGGAGGAGACTCTTGAGAGTCCCATGGACTGCAAGAACATCAAACCTCTCCATTCTTAAGGAAATCAGCCCTGAGTGCTCACTGGAAGGACAGATCCTGAAGCTGAGGCTCCAATACTTTGGCCACCTCATGAGAAGAGAAGACTCCCTGGAAAAGACCCTGATGTGGGGAAAGATGGAGGGCACAAGGAGAAGGGGACGATGGAGGACGAGATGGTTGGACAGTGTTCTTGAAGCTACCAGCATGAGTTTGACCAAACTGCGGGAGGCAATGGAAGACAGGAGTGCCTGGCGTGCTCTGGTCCAGGGGGTCACAAAGAGTTGGACACGACTGAATGACTAAACAACAACAACAGAGTGTGGTGCTGATAATGCCACGACCAGAAAGAAGAGGAGACACAAGAGGATTGGAAGAATTTTTTTTTATATATAATATTTATTAAATTTTAGTTTAACAATACAATACATAGATAGTAACACAGTCTTTTCCAGTATCCACATTTCACATTCATCTTTGGACTTCCTCACAACCCTTGTTCCTGCTTTCTAAACTCATAAATTTTACCAGCAAATTATTAACTTAGTTTGATTCATATCCAATATTTGATCCAATATTTAATATCTCAAATTTTGGGATTTAACATACTCTTATTGAAGCTTAATCATAAAATATTACTTATCCACAATTTATCTTTTCATCTTCTAATTAAATTTAAATTTATGTTCTTTATAACTAGTTTGTTGGAGCCATGTTTTTGCTAATCTTACATCTTTCTTAACATTCATACAATTTGCAATATTTTTGTAGATAGTCCTTGAATTTCTTCCAATCCTCCTCCACCAGTTCTTCTCCCAGGTCTCGGATTCTGCCAGTCATCTCGGCCAGTTCCATATAGTCTATCAGTTGCATCTGCCATTCTTCCAGTGTGGGTAATTCTTGAGTTTTCCAGCTTTTAGCGATGAGTATCCTTGCTGCTGTTGTAGCATACATAAAAAAGGTTCGATCCTTCTTTTGCACACTCTGACCAACAATGCCCAAGAGAAAGGCCTCTGGTTTCTTAAGGAAGGTATACTTAAATACCTTTTTCAGTTCATTATAAATCATTTCCCAGAAAACCTTCACTCTAGGGCAAGTCCACCAGAGGTGAAAGAATGTTCCTTCAGCTTCTTTACACTTCCAACATTTATTATCAGACACATGGTATATCTTTGCAAGCTTGACTGGAGTCATGTACCACCTGTATATCATTTTCATAATGTTTTCTTTCAAGGCATTACATGCCGTAAATCTCAGACCTGTGGTCCATAACTTTTCCCAGTCAGCAAACATGATGTTATACCCTATGTCCTGTGCCCATTTTATCATGGCTGATTTGACCGTTTCATCCTGTGTATTCCATTTTAACAGCAAGTTATACATTCTTGAAAGTATCTTAGAGCTGGGTTCTAGCAGTTCTGTTTCTAACTTTGATTTTTCCACCTGGAATCCTATCTTTTTATCCAACTTAAAAACTTCTTTAATCTGAGCATAATGTAGCCAATCTCGCACTTTATCTTTTATTTTCTCCATACTCTGCAACCTCCAGTTATCTCCATCTTTTTCTATTATTTCCCAATATTTCGGCCATTTGGCCTCCATATTGAGTTTTTTCAGGGCCTTAGCCTCCATTGGTGATAACCACCTTGGGGTCTTGTTTTCCAATAAGTCTTTATATTTCAACCAGACATTAAATACTGCTTTTCTGACAACATGGTTCTTGAAATTCTTATGTATTTTAGCCTTGTCATACCACAGATATGCATGCCACCCAAATGCATTGTTGAATCCTTCCAAATCTAAAACATCAGTGTTCTCAAGAAGTAGCCAGTCTTTCAACCAGCAGAAAGCTGCTGATTCATAATACAACTTTAGGTCTGGCAGGGCAAATCCCCCTCTTTCTTTAGCGTCAGTTAATATCTTAAACTTAATTCTGGGCTTTTTGCCCTGCCAGACAAATCTTGAAATATCTCTCTGCCACCTCCCAAAACACTCCATTTTGTCCACAATCTGCAAAGTTTGAAACAAAAATAACATTTTTGGCAATACATTCATCTTAATAGCAGCAATACGTCCTGTCAAGGAAAATTTCAATCTTGACCAAACATCTAAATCCCTTTTAATTTCAGACCAACATTTTTCATAATTGTCTTTAAATAAGTTCCTGTTCTTCGCTGTTATGTTTACCCCTAGGTATCTCACTTTTTTAACCACATTTAATTCTGTCTCTTTCTGAAACCTTTCTGATTCTGAAGAAGTCAATTTTTTTTCTAAAACCTTGGTTTTTTGCTTATTAAGTTTAAATCCCGCCACTCGACCAAACTCATAAATCAATTGTAATACCCTTTTAGTACTAGGCTCTGGCTCCTGTAGGGTCAAAACTAGGTCATCTGCAAATGCTTTCAATTTATATTGTTTCGCTCCGACCTGGATACCTTCCACCAACCGGTCTCCTCTGATCATATTCAAGAGCACTTCTAGGACCGATATAAATAACAAAGGGGATATAGGGCAACCTTGTCGTGTTCCTTTTTCAATTCTAAACTCTTCTGTCACCACATTGTTGACTATCAGTTTTGCCTTTTGCTCTGAATAAATTGCCTCTATCCCATTATAAAACCCCCGCCCCACTCCCATTCCTTCCAAATTTTTCTTCATAAACTTCCAGGAGATATTATCAAAGGCCTTCTCCGCGTCTATAAATATCAAGACTGCTTTTGTATTAATGTTTGTTTGCAAGAGTTCCAAAATATCAATAATGTTCCTTGTGTTTGCAAACAAATGTCTACCTGGGAGAAAGCCTGCCTGGTCCTTGTGAATTACTTCATTTAAGACTTTTTTAAATCTACTTGCTAAAATGTCTGCAAATATTTTGTAATCCACATTTAGGAGGGAGATGGGGCGGTAATTCTTAAGTTGTGTCTTTTCAGTTTCTAGTTTGGGTATCAATGTGATGAAAGCTTCTTTCGAGGATTGGAAGAATTTTAAAGAATATTTGGCTAAATATTGTAATATAAGATAAAGAGAAATTTCTTGGAAGTAATCATTAGGCTTAGGGGTAGAATATGAATGTTATTAATAAATATTAAAGATTAGAATATTAATAAAGGAGAAGAAGTTAGTAAATGAAAGAAGCTAATATTATTAGAAATATGAATTTGGAGAACTGCTAAAATAGGTGATATAATGAAATTCAGTTAGAGGGGATTTGAGGAAGTCAGTTATCAATGTAATGAAATTAGGATTTGGAAGTTAAAATTCATTTTTATGTGTTTGTCTTTTTTGTGTATTGTAATGTTTTTCTTTTTTCTTGTTTTTCTTTTTTTATGTGATATGTGTGAAAACCAATTTTTTTTTTTTTGGGGGGGGGGGGTGAAAGAAGATAATGCCACAGTTGCAGGTTCAATCCCCATATGGGACAACTGCATATTCCTGCATTGGATTAGATTACCCTCGGGATCCCTTCCAACGCTATGATTTTACAATGTTTCTGGAGGGCCACAGGTTGCCCTAACCGTAACCTTGCTATAAAGCTGATTGCATGCTTATCCCACCACCTATGGCCATGATAGATTCTCACAGAAGAATTTATGGAGTAAAACTAAGCTAAACTCCCATGGGCTAACTTCCTCTCTTCAGTTTATCTGATGTTTTACTTCCATTCGTTGTTCTGCACGCTGCCTTCTGAAAAGCTTTTGTGTGGGCCTTCTTAGCAGCACTGCCACTCAGCCTCCAAGAGATGGCGCCCAAACCTCACCTGTGCTTCCCTTTCCTGTATTATGATTACCTGATCTTTCATCGCTGTGGTAGTAAGCTAGTTTTCTGCTTCTTCCCAGGACAGGACTTTAATTTCCTCCTATTGATCGTGGCCAGAGAAGAAAGGTGAAATGGAGATTTTATTTCCAGGACAATGGCCCCCTTATATGAAATGCCACAATCCTCTTTGTACAAAAAGACACACAAAAAAACCCCAAAAACCTTGGTCAGTGAAATGAAGGGGTTTTACCCAGGCTTATTTTGTATTTTTCTCACGGCAATTTTATATATTTTATTATCAGCTGTCTAAAATTCCACCTCCCTCCTCCCCTACAAACAGAGGAGATGAATTGCAAAACCTCTGCATTCCATTGATGGATGAGATAAACCCACAGTAACTGGGCGCTGCTATTATTTTATAATAGGCTTTTAGAAAAATCCCCAATATTTCAATAGCGGGGGTAATTACTACACTCTGGCAGAGTGAACTACCTTTTCTGTCTCAATGCTACCTGTCTGTGACCGGTAACATCATTTGATAACAGCGCTGTGGGGCTCTGCCTCTGGCATTGCAAACCTCACTGAATACAGCTCCTCCTTGCATAAAACCTTTTCTTTCCATTTTAAGGGCATGCCCAGACTGCAAAAAATAAGCTAAGAAAATTTTCTTTCTTGATGTATTGTTCTATTTATGTCCCACTATTCCTCCAAGTAGCTCAGAGTGGCGATCCTCTCTCCCATATTCCATATTATCCTCAAAACCAGGGCTCCCCACCCCAGCTGGAGCTGACAGGAGCTTACCTGTGGCACCTCTCAAGTGGGCACTGTTGCCATTCTTTTTAAAAATTATTAT